>NC_052532.1:69752046-70393546 GCF_016699485.2 Gallus gallus | reverse complement strand
GACGTATGGATGTTCGGGTCACAAACATGGTCTGTGCTGACAGCAGGAGAGGCATTGCTCTCCCGTTACTCACCTTCTGAACCATGCCTTTAAGTGAACGCATTTTAAAAATCACACAGTAAAAGTTTCTTTTTTATAATATAACACTTCCGGTCACCTTCTGGTTTACCAACATTTTAGGGACATGACAATTGCACATTATATGTGATGCCAGTTGGCAGTCATGAGAGACCTCATAGAACTATAATTCCTGAAGTTCTGGGCAACTGAAGATAAGATCATTGTGCATTTTACTCCTATTAACTCACCCTATGTTTTCAGTTGTGTAATCCTTACATCTTCCGTTCTGAACTGTAATGTTGCAGTACATTATTATGTGGCTGTTCTTTAAACCCTGACAGCAATAAAGGTTTAGCAGTAAACCACACACGAACATCTTCCTTAAAGAGATTCTTAGGCTTCACTAACACTTTAAAAGATTTTTTGAAATGTCTTGTTGAAAGACACAATACAAAGGCAAAATACTGCTATTCATAGTTGTCGTTTTTTCTGTCCCTCTTTATTCCTCTATATATTTCTCTAATATGTTAAATTCAGTCATTTTCAAAGTTCTTGGAAACCTTCTGAATAGTCTGTGACGGGATTGATGAAAGTGTAATGAGAAAACTAAAGGAAAATGAGCTTTGTGCGAGAGCAACCCAATTTCCCATCCAAACAAAATCTATTGGCATCCTAACATCAGCTCAGCTACTGCTCACATTATCAAATAATCTCTTTTTAAATTACCCTTTTCTACAGTGTTTCCAAGGCTTCTGTGTGAGCTGTGTCTTCTGCTGCAGAAACAGATTAACTATGCTACTCCTAATGAGAGGTGCTGCAAGTGGCAGTGAGAACTGAGCCTCAGCTTGAAGGCAGTAGATAGTGAATTTTGGTACAGAGCATCACTGTCTTCATAAAACATCTTTGCAGAACTTCTGAGTATGGTGCTGGCTGAGGTAAACTGAAATAACTAAACTTTGTTGATTAGAATCCGTTTGAAAGCTGCATACTTCGGGGGAGAAAAAGAGAAAAAGAAAATTTGGGATTTTGCGAACTTCTTTTCTTGTTAGTACACCTACTGTGCTCAGAGCAATGCAGCATCTCTTTTGACCATTTAAAAACTACTGAATGAAGTTATTGTGGTGTTTCTTGAAGAAACAGTGCAATAGAGGGAATAGAAATGTAAGCACTGGGCTCGATTACAGTCTGAGGTATGTGCTGTCAGCTGTAGCCTGGAACGAAGTGGTGATAAAGAGTTGAATATTTACCTAGAAAATGCAATTAGTACATTACTGGTGACCATTTCTGCATTGTAGTCTGCATCCTCTTGGGTCTTGCATTCATGGGAAACTTCTGTAGAATACACAGAAGTCTGAATGTAGCATGTAAGAAGTATGAGGCACAATTCTTTTCTCACCACAGTTATACGGCCCTTCTGTGGTTTTGTCTGATTCATGCTGGAGTTAGACCAAGCTTACTAAATGATACCACAGAAAAGCACTCACATGGTATGACAATGCAAGAGGGAGCTAAGAGGAAGTGGCCGCTCTGCAGTTACCCTTCCTGCATACAGACTGGCCAAAAGAACCTCAGGCCAGAACTTTTTGAATTTCGTTCCTAAAACCTGAATTCAAATGTACGTACCCTGCATCAAGATGTTTCTGGAGCCTAAAAATTTTAGTATCTATCCCTAAGTAAATAGCTCGGTATGCAAAAGGCGAAGCACCTTAAGCATGTCTTGCTGAGTTAATTATGTGCCACAGGTCCTTTGAAAATAGATCACAGTCAACACAAAAAATACGACTTCAGGGTTCAAGACATTCTTTCCTGGTTTTGAAGACATCATTGATAAAACTCTGAAATACAGAATCTCTGTTGTGGTTTAACCTGGTGGCTCAGCACCATACAGTCATCCTCTCACCCCCACTTCCCAGTGGGATGACAGAATCAGAAAGAAAAAAAAAGTAGAACTCATGGGCTAACATAAAATTATTTATTAAATGGAGAAAAGGAAAAGGACAATTGTTAGACCCCTCCAGAGGTGTCTGGAGCACAAGTCTTATGACGAGTGGCTGAGGGAGCTGGGATTCTTCAGTCTGGAGAAGAGGAGGCTCGGGGTAGACCTCATTGCACTCTACAACTTCCAGAAGGGAGGTTGTGATGAGGAGGGGTTTGGCCTCTTGTCCCAGGCAACAAACAGGACCCAAGGAAATGGCCACAAGTTTCAGCAAGAAAGATTTAGATTTAGATTAGACATAAGGAAAATCTTTTTCTCTCAGAGAGTGGTCAGGCGCTGGAATGGTCTGCCCAGGGAGGTGGTGGAGTCGCCGTCCCTGGCAGCGTTCAAGAGGCGTCTGGATGAGGAGCTACGAGATATGGTTTAGTGGCTTGTGGTAGCAATTGTAGTGGGAGGACAGTTGGACTAGATGATCTTGTAGGTCCTTTCCAACATTGTGATTCTATGATTCTATGCTTATCGTTATATAAATAAATATATATCTGTATATTACAAGTGATGCACAAGCAATTGCTCACTACCCCCAACTGATGCCCAGCTCAGCCCTCAAGCAGAGGAAGAGAGTGAAATAAACTCCCACCCCCTTCAAAACTGCTTCTGCATGATGTCATATGGTATGGAATATCCCTTTGGCCAGTATAAGCCTGCCATCCTAATTCTGTTCCCTCCCAGCTCCTTGGGCCCTTCACTGTGAACAGCCTTGGCTCTGTACAACACTGTTTAGCAGCAGCTATAAACATCAGCTGTTATCAGCAGTTTATCTCCTAGAACCAAGACATAGCATCATATCAGGTACTGTGAAGAAAACAATTCCATCATACCTGAAACTGAGACAATCTTTCTCTTCCGGGAGGCTGTCAGTCCCCTCACAGTCTATCCCACCTTTTATTGCTAAAACACAGCATGCTGAGCGCTGTGGCCTCAGGTCAGTGGCTCTATATCTTGAAGGGAGAGGCCACTGGCAATCAAGCAACACAGTGCCTCTGCCACCCACCATACAAGCCTCAGATCAGCCTTCTCTCTTGCCTGCTTTCAGGCTGTTCTTCCTACAGGCACACCAGCATGTGTGGGTTAGAGGTGGGGAAGGGGTTAAAGGTAATGCTTTTGTGCCATTCAGGTCAGTCCTTTTATAGTCAAGCCAGGTTTCAAGCTTCATAAATTCAAATTCCCCTTTGTGCTAGGCAAGGGAAAATGATGGGGTGATATATCTTTAAGTACTGAGGATGAGATCATCTTCTTTTTATAGTAAATGAAATCACCCAGAAGCTGCACAACAGCAGGCTGAGTGCATTTCTCAAGCTGCATGGAAAGAACACTATCTGGGAATTTTTTTCCACATGAAAAGGGAACACATATCCAGTCAGAACTTACCTTGAAGCGTGACTCCTAGATCCTGCCTCTGTTTCTCAGAGAGAACTGAGAGCATAGCTTTATGCTTTTATGTTACTACTTCCAGTCATTTAATTCCATCCATGCAGCCATGACAGCAAAAAAACAAGTTTTTCTAATTCCACTGGGTAAAACTGAGAAACGCTGATAATGGTTTGAGTCTCATCTCAGAAAGGAATTATCTGTTGCAGTTCTGGAGCTATTGCTAGACAAGGGGATTAAACAGTAAAGCCCAAGGAAGAAAGCACCCCACCCAAATACTGTTTGTTATCAGGGGGCACACAAGAAGGGGTGAGTGTTGTTTGTAAGAAAGTCCTCACACACCTGCAAGCACACAGACAGACACGTGTACAGACACAAACACAGGCATACGCTGCCTGAGTCATTACTGGGTCAAGCGTGGCCAGGCAGAGGCACAAATGGGATTCCTGTAATAGCAGTGGGAACATCATAGGTCATGTTTGCAGTCCTGGCTTGTCCCATGTGAAAACTTGGAAAACGTACTCTGAAATCAGCATACCGCAGGTGTATCCATAAATCAAAGCAATTATGCCTACATTTAACCGTGTGTTTTGAAAGCTGAGCGACGTCACTCTTTTCCCAACTGTTCTATACCCTGCATTGCTCAGAGCAAGTCACACTAGGGATGGTTTTTCTTGTGATTTCTAATTTTAGCAAAGCTTTAATAGCTTCATGCAAAAACTGAATCCGTTGAGGGGTTTGTCTTTTACTGGCTATATGTGCTGTAGCTTTGACTGGCAGGGGAGAAACAGCCCTTAAATCTTAGTGAAGAATCCCTGAGAGGTGTTCTCACCACAGTCACCTCATAGGTGTGTAAGGGTCATTGCTTGCGATAACGGGGAAAGGAGGTGAAGGGCTGCTCTGTTGTTTAGTGGCTTGAGGCTGGATCCCACCTCTCAGTCACAGATGGCACAAAGAAAGTGATGTCACCACGTAGGGTGACAATCATAAGGAGCTTCAATAGATTAGGAGCAATGTACATATTAGGAATGACATAGAATAGATAAGCCCCCCCAAAAAATGCTAATTACAGTGGAACACGAGCTTTGTTTCTGAAAAAATGTCGTATTGTTTTATAGCTATCCTTTCTGTTTTTATTTTCATAAGCCTCTTAGATAATCAGATGTGAAGTTTCACTCCAATTTCATTAACAACCAAATCCAAGAATGCTGCGTGCTATAAAAAGCAGATATCCTATCCAAGATAGTTACATTAAAGATTTATAGTAGTTATTAACCCGTGACCATATCCTTAGCACTTGTAGACTGGCACAGCTCCATTGGTACATCGCCAATACATTGCAGCTGAGAAGCCAGCGTTCAAAGTCAGGTCCCCAGGATAGGCATAGAACAGTCACTATCAATGTAGGTAACGCTTTCTTTCTTCATTCTGTCACTTTTTTTTTAAATTTTTATCAAGGAGAAAGCCCTCATTTTATGTGCTTTTGTATGGAGCAAAAGTATGTGGTGGATATATGTGATGTTTTTCATTTTATTATTTTATTATAGTGGCATTCTCAATGTTTCTGAATAACAGGAGAGAATATTTTAATTACAGAAAATGTAGAAGTTGCAAAGTCTTTCATTACAACACACATTTTCCTTTTTCTTTGGTCCCTAAATTCATTCATAGACCAAGCTGAATGATGAACAGTAAATGGAAGACATTGATAACTTGTTGTATCTTCAGTGATCATTGCCTGATCCTATGTCATACTATGATCATTCAAATTAATTCTACATGTAATAATAAATATTCTTAAAGGCATTCTTACAGGTTTAATTATAATTGTTTCTGATTATTTAAAAACCAATAATGACTACATTTTCATACAATTTTCATGTTGAGATGATAATAAATATTCGCTTTACCACTGGAAGGATAAGGCACAGGAAGAAGCATGAGTATGTATGTGTATGTACACGTGTGTTTATGTTTAAAAGGGGCCTTGGTAACTTCTCATTGACTTTTCCTAAAAATCATTTTACACATTACATGATAACTTTAGAGCGACCATTTCAAAGATACTGTGACGCTGCATTAAATTAACATTTTTGCTCTGTTGTCCAACTAAGATATTGACTGTTCTAAAATTAAAACCGATGTCAATGAAGAGGTGGTACATGTGAAGAGGAATACATGTGAAATTCGCCAACGAACAATTTTAATACTTCTAAAATGAAAAGCTCTGGATTTCTTTTCAAGGTTCATTGTGTTGCACAGACAAAAACAAAAACAAAGCCCAGAATTATTAATTTTTGACCTTAATTATGACAGGGTGGTCATATCTGAGCTGCAGAGCTATAAACTGCAATTCCTTTCAAGCTATGCCTACAATGCAGCATGGATGACATTAAGACAATTATATACTGCTCTGAGCTGCTTATCATAGCAGTGGTATTAGAGCAGGAAGAAGCACTTCCTGCACTGCCCATAGGCTGGGCTTACAATATCCTGTTAGAATGTAAGACAAATGCTGAAACATCACTAGAAGGCAGCCATGACTTGAAACTGGATACAATTGACTTCAACTTCAGTGCCATGAGAGCACGTTACATTTCAATTTTCTTTGAAACAATAGGAAAAGATGCACATTATCCTTTGTAAATATTTTTATCCAGAGGATACATCTGGTCAAGGCCTGGTCTCACTTCTTGTTCTTTTGTTTCATATTGTAAGTTCTGATTGTAAAAGCAGCTAGTAAATGAAAGTGTGCAGAACTATCATCCTCTTTAACAAAATAAAACCTTTCCGAATCTGAACTATTGTTGGTTATACAGGTCTGGTGATATTATTTTCCAGAGGAATACGTGGTAGAGCAATTTCCATTTCAGTAAAGTTTGGGTGAACTTGCATAGGCAGAGTGTCCTACTAATGCAGTTGAGTTTGGACTAGCTTATTTCTAACTACCTGTGGTATCTCTGTGTACCACTGTACATTGCAGACATACTATGAAGTTCTTGGAGCTAGAACTGTAAGCCAGATTCAGCACTGTTCTTGTATTTGACTAGCGCAGAACGAATGTCTACCAGATATTTTGATTTGTTGCTACTTGCTGCCAACCTTCCATAATGAAAAATTGTGCACAGGAATGATAAACCATGCTTTGGTTTCTTTCAGCCATTGTAATCCTAAAACCTTCATGCATTTTTCTCTCAACTTATATGAAATTACTGTTTCCCAAAGAGACAAAACTCAGAGTGCCAGGTTCATTTCCATCTGAGTCAAGTATTGATGTAATAAGAAATGTATATTTCTGAGGAATTTTGTTTATTCACAAATATCAATCCAAAAGTCTGTAGGAGGAAAAGTAGTTAACTATTTCTTTGATCAGGAAGAATATCAAATGCGTTTTTCCATGTTTTCTCATGCTCTTGTCAATACTTTCCCAAGCTTTGTGCTGACTTTCATAGCATCTTTTATACACACCCTACTACAAAATGTATTACTATTTTTTACAATTCACACCACTCAAGACTGTTTTCAGCAGACCTTTCAGGGTTTGCAGCTCTCTATCATGGAGAGGGAAATACTTTTTTTTTTTCTTTTTCTTTCCCTTTTAGTATATTCATTTACTTTGATTAGGTTTGCAATAATCTTTGCATTAGATTCACATAGAAGCAGCTTTCTAATTTACTTCATTGCAGTAATGCAGTAAATGAATATATTATGTCACAAAGACTAAGGAAAAGCTTATATACAAACTCAGGTTCCATATGAAATTCTCACTTGCTTAATCTCACCTTTAAAGAAGTCCTCTGACTAGCTTACCATCTTAAATACAGTAGATACTGTGGGATAATGATGCTGCATCTTCATAGGCCTTCTGGGACAAATTAATTCCACTACTGCGGTATTTTCTGAACAAAGCCATGCTAGAATTTTCTATACTTCCTTTGCTTTAAAATAACTTGTGTTACATTAGCAAGCCAACATGGGAAATCTGAATTGTCATGCACCATAGATTGTCCTTGGATACCTGTCTATAGCATTCAGTAAAATTATCACCATCAATGCTGTGCTCATTTTTTTTGTTGTTTCTAAAATCTTCCTCATTGCAGGAGTGCATACTATTGAATTGTAAAGAACTCCAAGTTCTTCCACCTCAGAACAGTACTTCTGTCAACCGTTTCAGTGTTTTGAAACTGAGTGGAAAGTATTAATGTGATGGATTCTTAACTCTAGAAAAGGGATAAGACATATGGATGCTGTTGCTTGACTAATACCATTAACATCACTTGTCATTTTGAACTCATCATGAAAGCCTAATATAAGGCAGACCTACTTTCTGTATGCTTTTGAAAGTACAGTTTCAAATCACACTCTTTTTAGCAATGGAAGAAGCCAACTCCCACTCTATTGGAGTGCCAACTCTATCCCACTCTATTGGAGTGCCAACTCTATCCCACTCTAATCATGGGTTGAGAAGTCAGATTATTTTCTCATCACTAGATTTGTCCTTAGAGACCAAAATAGAGATATATCGATAAGACAAGTATGGGAAAGCCTGTAACAGAATTTCCCCATGTATATAATTCACTTCTTAAATAAAGAACTTTCTTCTTTTTAGTATTATTATCACAGCAATGCCTACAGGCTCTATCATGCTGAAAAACCCATTATACCCACATACACATATGTGTAAAACATTACTATTGACTTTCAATAAAAGCTTGAGACAGAAGAGACCAGACAGGAAACAGAGGCACATTGCTGTGAACTGACTCATTCAGGACTGATCAACAGGTCAAGAGTACAGCTAGGATGAGTATTCCAGTTTTTCTGCATTCCTACCTTGAGAAGGTGTCTTCTGACTTTTGTTGCATGTGGTCTGCAGAGCCTTTTGACTTTGCTGTAATGCAAAAATTAATGATCCTAAAATGACCAGCAGAACAACAATTGCTGCTGGGCAGCCAGCAATATCTTGTGAGGACTAGAAAATTCTCTATTCATAGAATAATTAAGTTTGGAAAAGACCTCTAAAATCATCTAGTCCAACCATCCATCTACCACCGATGTTGACCACTGAACTATGTCCCTTAGTATACAACTCTTAAACATCTATGGGCATAGTGACTCAATCACCTCCCTGGGTAGCCTGTTCCAGCTTCTGATCATTCTTCTGGGTAAGTTTTTCCTAATATCCAACATGAATCTCCCCTGGCACAACTTGAGACCATTATCTTTTCCTACTGCTGTTACCCAGGAGAAGAGGCTGACCCCCACCTTGCCACAACCTCCTTTCGGGTAGTTGTAGAGAGCTACAAGGTCTCCCCTGAGCCTCCTCTTCTACAGACTAAACAGCGCCGGTTACCTTAGTCGTATTGCTGCAATGAATGCCAGCATCAGGTGCAGTCGGATCAAAGGTGTAATTTCTGCTCCACCTTAGATCTGCAATCTGTGAATATATCTGCCCTGAATATTTGTTCAGTCTATGCTCATGACCAAAGGTAATCTAATAGCAACTGCAAATTCCAATGTAGACACTTCTGGATGCACAGTGTTTTGCTGTGTCCATGCTATTGTTTTGTACTTGTTCATTCTCTTGTGCTATGGCTAGACTGTACATTCTTTGAGGAAGATACTGTATTTCTGTTCTATTCTGGGGGTAACTACTATTACAGTATCAACAATAAAAATTTTTTCCCTTATAGCTAGTGAACTGACAAGTGTCTCTCACAAAACCCTCTTCTTGTTCTTCCTTTTTCCTTTCCTTCACCATGCCATTTTCCTTACATACGTGCTCATTTTAGTTGCTTATAAAAGAGCTCTCTCATCCAATTATTTCAAAAATTATCTCCATCTGTGACATGAGGACAGACTGTGAAATGAAAACACATTTTCAGAGCGTTCCTCAGTCCGTCAGGATGTGCACTTTCAGAATGTGTCAAATGCAATGTTATGGAGCTGTCACCATGGTAGAAAATGTTGAATGGTTCTCCGATAGAACGTTAATATTTTGGTTTTCCCTCCTGCTGATGGAAGTGGGGAGTGGGGAAGAAATAAGGGAGTTTCTGTGAAATGTCAGCTGTCCAGAACAGTCCAGTGCAGCCATATCTTATTTAAAAAAACAAAACACAAAATCTCTTAGTAACTAAAAGGAAACATATTAATTTAAAAACAGAAACTTCTGTGGAATCGGTAACAAGTACTTAGGCCACTTGGTTGTGGTACCCCCTCAAAGCTGGACCACTTGAGCATCAGATTGGCACACCTCCACACCACACTGTCAATTCCAAACCAAAGTATGCTACTTTTGGACTGAGGTATTTTAGCATCAAGAAAACAATGTTTACAGTGGCAACCACTTGCAGTTATCAACCAGCGAGACTAGATTGTTACGAATAGCTACCACATGCAGTGATAGCTCTTAGCGTGCAAATTAATGATATAGGCTGCAATGACATTAGGCCCTTGTGCTCCTGAGGGCTCTAAGGGAACATTCCAGCACTGCATCAGAACTTCTTTACCTTGGCTGTTGTTTTTCATGATTGAAAACCTCTCCAGGACCACAGGCTGGTGAAGGATTCCCACAAGTAGCTGCTGTCACAGCTCTGAGATAGCTGGCTGATCTGCATGAGGAGGAGAGCTGTGGGGCACCCCATGGGGAAGTGAAGGGTCCTC
The DNA here is from genome assembly GCF_016699485.2 of Gallus gallus. Lineage (NCBI taxonomy): Eukaryota > Metazoa > Chordata > Aves > Galliformes > Phasianidae > Gallus > Gallus gallus. Next base: position 70,383,456 of record NC_052532.1, on the reverse strand, counting down.
ATCAGCCAGAGCCTGGCACACCAACCCAAGCAGGGAGCAGAGCAGGCTCAGGGAGTGCCCAGGACAGCCACTGACACAGGGTATCAGGCAAGTTCACGGCGGCAGGTTAGGAGGTCAAGACCACATGTCTGGGCCAGGATTAACAGGGTACATAGCCAGGCACAGCTGCCACAGGGCTGCAGCAAAACTCAGACTACTAAATGTGAAAGTTTCAGCTTAAAAGCAGTCTCAAAGAGAAGTAAGGAGAAATCTTGCTGGAGCTTCTTGGCAGAGATGCTTGGGGAAGTCTCTGCTGAGGCTGCTTTCTTTCAAGGTTGCCACCTACATAAACTCTAGCCTGGCCTTGTGCCCAGGCACCCAAGCCCCTAGACTCTTTTGGAGCAGCTTCTCAACATTTTCTTGCCAAGTCAGCTCTCTGCTGTTTTTCAAGGTTTTGCTGAGCCACACTTCAGTCCCTCATGTTGTTAAGCCTGTTCCAGTCTGAACCTGACAAGCCTTCATTTGCAGCTGTTGCCTTGGGATATACCTTCTTACGCTACTTTGCATCTCTGTTGTTTTGCTCTCCAACAGCAGCTGTGGATTCTATGAGACTGCCCTCAGCCTCCTCTTCGCTGGACTAAACCAGACCAACTCTATATCCCATCTGTTATTATCCAGGCAACTCTCTGCTAGATCCACACTAGTTTCTCAGAAGCCATTCTGAAGCAGGAGGTCCTAAAAGTGAACACAGAAATCCAGGGGCAGCCTCACCAGTACCAAGAAGCCAAGCATATTGTTTTCCTTATTCATGAGGAGAGCATGATGCTGGCTTCTGTTTAGTCTGACATCCACTGTAACTTCCAGGTTTTCAGGCTTTCAACCCCATTAGTGTTTTTTGTTTTTATTGTTTGTTGTGGTTTTAGTTTGTTTATTTTTCCCTCTCCAATCTAGGTGTTGTTAATTGGACCCTGTAACAGCTATCATTTGAGATAAGAAATACTGAATTGCCTAAAATCACGTGGTACCTAATTCTCTACAAAGAGCTAATGTAACAAGAAGATAAAGTTTGTTGTATGTCTGATATGTTTATATCATACTTACATACGTTCATTGCATTATGCTACTGCTCTAAAACTACTTAATCCTCTCCCAGAACGTGAACATTTTGAGAGAAGAAAAGACCCTGGAAGGCTGATCCTGCAGTTCTTATTTAATTTTAGTTTTTTGTTGAGCTGATTTGAAGAAGTGATTATGCAAAATATTCTGTTAATATATCCCTATAAGCATAGCCACTGAATTGTTGTATAATGCAAGTAACGCTTGACTGCAACACCATAGTAGCCTTTAGATGTTATGGATGATATTTGTGAGGTAGCATTGTAAATGGAGAGACATGTTCTAAGACAGGTCTGCTTTAACATGATACAAATTGTCACAGCATAGTTAAGCTTGCTAATGTTTGTTGATGGATAACGATGCCCTGCAATTTGCTTAGATAACAGAAAGAGTTGTGTCTCTGAACCAAGGAGATAAGGAAGTCCTGCTGAGTCTTTGTACCAAGGAAATAGGAGGCCCGGCTTGGAATGGGTCATTGAATATGTAACGTACTTCTGGGAAAACCTGAATCCGTAACAAAACTCTGAGAAAACTTCTGAATATTTAACGTATCTCTTGGAAAACTTCTGCATACGTAACACCAGTTATGTATATAAACTAAAGATCGTTTGTGTAAACTATGCATGATAGGAGGATTACCCCCATGCATCCAGAGCTGCCAATAAGAATACTTACTTAAAAGTAATAAAACTTTTGCTGTTAAGTCTCTTTGCATAGATTTCTTTGGTTCAGAGCCATTGCCATTAGCTGGCGTTATTGAGAGTTTGAACACTTTTATTTTGCAGTGTTCTATAAAAGAAAGAGTGTAAGGTTTAAATCTTGCAGATTCCAGATGAACTTTTCCCTTATTCCCATCTTTTCCTATAAAGTACACACAGGCAGGACCAGATGCACATCCCATACATAAGCAGCTTTCCAGTGTTATCAGAATTCTACTTAATCGTCTCACAAGTCTTTAAAATGGAGAAAGATATTATTTCAGAATCCTGCTATTGTCTGTTAAATAGTACATTCTTAGAAGGAAAATACTTGAAATACTGATCTGCCTTTTTTTTTTTTTTTTTTTTTTTCCCCTGCCTTTAGAGCTCCTGTAAAGTTTCTTAATTACATTCTGTGTGTCTGAAACTGAGCTTTCCAGATAAACAAAACCTGTGGACAGGTGGTAGTGTTATTACCTAATTAGTAGTGAAAAAGCAGAAACAAGGGATCTTTATTGAAAAAAATCAGCTGACAGCTGTATAAGGAATCAAGCTTTAAAAATGTATTAGGACACATATCTCTGAAGAAATGTTCCAGGTGGCCATATACATATATATTTAACTCATACATTCTTCCAGAATGAAACTCACAACCAACTTAACACTTGTATGAGAAAAAAAAAATACATTCAAATGGGAAAGCAACCTACGTTTATGAACTTGCAAGGAAAAGGAGGAAGAAGAAAGAAAAAGAAAAAAAAAATAAGAAAAAAAGGAACAGTGAGTCAGGGAACAAGGGGTCTGGGCTGAACAGCCTTATCCCTTTGGTGGAGCTGTTGGAGAGAGTCCAGAGAAGGGCCATGAAGATGATCATCACCTCCCCTGCAAGGACAGGCTGAGGGAGCCGGGCTTGTTCAACCTGGAGAAAAGAAGGCTGCAAGGAGACCTCATTGCAGCCTTCCAGTATTTAAAAGGGAGCTATAAAAAGGAGGGGAATCAACTTTTTACTTGCGTAGATAGTGATAGGACAAGGGGAAATGGATTTTAGCTCGAGGAGCGAAGATTTTATTGGATATCAGGGAGAAGTTCTTTACCAAGAGAGTGGTGAGGTGCTGGAACAGGCTGCCCAGAGAGGTTGATGCTCCGCCCCTGAAGGTGTTCAAGGCCAGGCTGGATGGGGCCATGGGCAGCCTGCTCTAGTACCAACCAGATCTGGAGGTTGGTGGCCCTGCCTGTGGCAGGGGGTGTTGGAACTTGGTGATCTTTGGGGTCCTTTCCAGCCCAGGCCATTCTATGATTCTATGAAAAGAAAAAAGAAAGGCTAGACAAGGTAAGGATCCAGAGAGACCTCATTGCAGTCTTCCAGTACTTAATGGGGTCTTATTAAAAAGAGTGAAATAAACTTTTAACATGGGTAGACAGTGATAGGACTAGGGGAGATGGTTTTAAACTAAAGAAGGGGAGATTTAGATTAGATGTTTGGGGGAAATTGTCCAGTGGGAGGGTGGTGAGGCACTGGAACAAGTTGCCCAGAGAGGCTGTAGATGCCCCAACCCTGAAGGCACTCAAGGCCATGTTGGATGGGGCCCTGCTCTAGTGCCTGATTTAGTGGTTGACAAGCCTACCTGCAAAGGGAGGTTGGAATTAGATGATCTTTGAAGTCCTTTCCAACACAAGCCGTTCTATGATTCCATGAAAATAAAGTATAAGTTTTCACATTTTCAAATAGCTTTGAATATTTTTTTTCTAACAGTACAAATAAGAAATGAAGAAATTATAAATATTCTCTTTAAAGTATTCAACAAGTTATTAGTGGGGTAGAACAATTGGAAAATGATAGGGGACATTTTTACTTCCCTTTGAAATAATAGAATAATTGGAAGTTGAAGAAAAAAATATTAGAACCTGGAAAATTTGTCAATATGGTGTTCATTTTCCTGACATTAGAAGTCTCAAATATGATTAGATGATAATAAAAGCATGCAGTAAAGAGCATCACAGGGACTTGTGTAACATTTCAATTTAGGAATATGTTTTATAGATATGGCAAGTAGTACTTGCTATACTATACTTGCTATAATAAGTACTTCTTTTTACTTAGGAGTCGTTAGGAAATTATTGGTGCTTGTTAACAGTGTGATCTATGTAGGTCACTCCAAAAGTAATGCTTTCTATTTATTCCCATAGAAATGACAATAAAGAACATACTAATGCTATTTGTTAGAGCAAATTCTTAGCCATAAAACACTATTTTTCAACACATTAGCTATACATATTTGAGAGTGATGAACAAGAGTCAATCTGTTATCATGCTCTTTATATCTGTTTTAGTTTCCATGGAAATAAATAGGAGGCATTATTTTTGGAGAGACCTATATATTTCATATGTAGCCCAAGACAATTCTTATTCACTCAGTGCAGCCCAAGCAAGCAAAAAGGTTGTACGCCCATGGGCTAGTGCATCAAACAGGCCACAGACACAAGACAAGGCCTCTGTCCACAAGACAAACTGGCATGACCAACACACGCAATTCCCCAAGCCACAGAAGGAAATCATTTCCTCAAACTAAAGCAGCACTTGGCACTGCGACAAGTATGGAATTGTGTTCAGGGCCAGCAGTGTGCCTGCTTGGTTTGCTGGTACAGATGTAATGAAACATGTCAGAAGTGAGCAGTCTGAGCGGTAAATGGGTTTTCTTTTTCTCATTGGTTGCAGGATTCAGGTTTGACAAAAAGTTTGGAGAGAATGGGAAAAAAAAAGCAAAAATGAAATGAGAATGAAGCCAGCTATACAGTCAGGCAGACTTTGGTGGATGAAATGTCAGGTCGCATCCGAGTTACAGCAGAGCATCCCGAAGATGCTTTCATTATGACAGTATCTTTATCTTGATTGCTGCCAACTTTAATCTTTGAGAGGCTTTGAAAGACTTTTGACATCTAATTTCCAAAGGTCTATGCATACATAACTATTGCTTAATCCCTTCAGGACAGGAACTCTTCCTTTGTATATGCATAATAACAATTCCCCCACATAATTTAGAGCCCCTAAATGTTGCGTGTGAGACTGGAACATTCAAAGCAATATGTTTGGTGGGTCTTGTCAGTTTAACTTCAGAAAAAAAAAATACTTTAATATTTGTTATATGCTACCCAACAAAAGAATACTGTCTTCTAATGTGGAGTAGTTTACCCATTGCAAACTTCTATAGCTGCCTTCACATTTCTGAACATACGGGCCTTACAGGGCAAATGTTGACCTAAGCTTACCTGCAAAGGTGCAAAAAAGGCATTGTAATACAGCATGTGACATCAGAGCAGCTTGTTAAGAGAAACTCTGGCAGTTATCAATTACACTGCTGAAATAAAGCATTTGTCAGAGCTAACGTGCAGCCAGGCATCCATGAACAGACAATGAAGCACTAGCTAATTACCTACCAAGTCTTTCCATTTACTTGATTGACTTTGGCAAGGAGATTCAGCATGCAAATTTACCATTCTACAGGGACTTAGCACTTTCATTTAGAGACGTTAGCTCTTCCTGACAGGAAATTACTTCTCTCTCATAATGCTTCCACCAAAAAAAAAAAAAAAAAAAAAGAAAGAAAAAAGAAAAAGAAAAAAACAACCAAGAAAAACCTAGTAAGGTGCAGGAAATACTTCTGTGCATTTGGCACTCAATACTCATAAAACTTCAGCAGTCACTATAAGCAGCTAGGACTAGATATAAGAGCTGGCAGGCGCAGCAAGGTTCTCCACCCAGAGCAGCCATGGCAACACTCCTTGGAATTTCTGACCTCTAACTATAATTATATCAAGGATTTTCCAGGAGAGAAGCTGACAACCACACTATTTGTTGGATGGATTGAAAAGGCATCTGTAACAGCAGACATTTACAGTATACTGTTGTTTTTGGCCTTAGGAGTCAAATTCAGGTTTCAGTTCTTGTTTTGCTTTGTAAATAAAATTCTGTGTCAGAAAATTAGAGACTGAGCTTGTCTTATACATGAATTACTTCATGTATTTGTAAAAGACATTTACCATCTATATTCTGCTGAGGCCTAGAGAAATTCAAGCACTAAATGACTAAATATTACAGTTATGTCAGGACCCCATGGGTACCTTCCTTTTACAAACTTGAGTTCAAGTTTTACCCAAGATCATCTGTTCACATGCAGTCGCCTGGCTTTAAAGTTCTTTCTTCTCTAGGAAGAAAGGAAAGGATTTCTCTCATTTGAAACTTGACTGCCCTTATCTATTTATTATTTACTTAATATTTTACCTTATACATATTTGAGTACCAGCATATTTTGCGAAGGGGATTAAATACCCTGATTAGACGTCAGGAAAAGAGGGTCTGAGCAGAGATCAGATGTGATCTAGAGAGAAACTTTGTCTTAGTGGTAAAAATATAGAAAACAACATGAATTTTCCAATAGAATTAAGTTAACCATTACATCCTCTGTAAACTGTGCATGACTGATCTCTTCTACAAGCAATTCTTTAAAACCCTCTATTGCTGCCTGCTAGGATTTAACTTTCTTTTTAGTGTGGGCTGAAACCCTCTGTCATTACAAAGAGATTTCACAAGCCTCTGACACTATTGGATGTTGTCAGTAGACGAGATTCCAGCAGTGGTAACTGCATAGGTGCAGCCTGGTGTTACACAAGGCCAGTTCACAGCTCTGACTCATATTCCTGAGCCACTGCACATGTACCATTGGTTCTCCTTAACCAGACCTGTCATCTAGTAACAACAGACGAGGAAAAGCCAGAGGTATTCAACAGCTTTTTTCCTCTGGCTTCACTACTGACTGCTATACACACAGCCCTTGAGTGGACGGTTCAGAAGATGGGAAACAGGGGAGCAATCCCCCTCCCACTGTAAGTGCAGATCAGGTTTGTGACTGCTTGAGGAACCCAAACATCCGTAAATCTGTGGGTTTCAATGAGATTATCCCAGAGTCCTGAGGGAATGGGCTGATGTAGTAACCAAGCCACTCTCAATGGTATTTGAAAAGTCGTGGCAGTCAACTGAAGTCTCTGGAGACTGTAACAAACACAGTGTCACACTCATTTTTAAGAAGTGCAGAAAGGATGACCCAGGAAGCTACCAACCTGTCAGCCTCATCTCTGTGCCAGGGAAGATCATGAAGCAGATCCTCCTAGAAGCTGTGCTAAGGCACATGGAACAGAGGGAGGTGATGCAGGATAACCAGCATGACTTCATCAAAGGCAGATCCTGACTGACTAACCAGTGGCTATGTATGATGGCATTAAATGAGTCAGTGAACAAGGGAAGAGTTACAAATGTCATCTATATGGACTTCAGTAAGGTCTTTGACACAGTTCCCCATAACATCCATCTCTCCAAATTGGAAAGATATGGATTTGACCAGTGGACTGCTTGATAGATGAGGAACTGAGGAATCTCAGTTCTGAGATCGTACCCAAAGAGTGGTTGTCAATGGCTCAATGTCTGGATGGAGATCAGTGATGAGCGGTGTCCCTCGGTGGTCATTAGTGAGACAGGTGCTCCTTAACATCTTCATCAGTGACACTGACAGTGGGATTGAGTGTGCTCTCAGCCAGTTTGCAGATAACACCAAGCTGTGTGGTGCAGTCAAGCTGCGAGAGTTCAAGGAAGGCTTAGGCAGTGCTCTCAGACACAGCATTTGGATTTTGGGTGATCCTGTGTGGAGGCAGGAATTGGACTCAGTGATCCCTGTAGGTCCCTTCCAACTTGGGATTCTATATCTCAGCCGATACTTGGCCTGTGCAAAGCTCCATGTTATCTCTGCTGTCTAAAGCAGCTTCTCAGATACTTCAACTCCTTCAGCAAATCCCTGTCGTTTGACTGCAAAGCCATCTTCAGACTGGCAGGAAGTGCATTCCTGTGATTTGGCTTTATTGAGGGACTGCCCATTTCCTCTTAGGAAATAAGCTATATAAACCCAAAACTTAATGAATTTCTTCTCGGACTTAAAATTTGCTGAACTGATGGAGGGTTTGGGGAGGGTTTGTAAGTAGTGAGATGTTTCTGGGTACAATATAGATACAGTTAAAGTAAATGAAACAAGGATTCTGTGCAAGTAGCTTATAAAACCCAGGAGCCTGTTATCACAAAGGCTGTGGTTCACATCTCAATCCAATTAAGATAATTACACTCTCAGGAACAGCACAGGAGCAACCTAGAATAAAAGGCACCGAATGCTCAGTGGTTGTTGATCAAGAGAAGGATCACATGAGTTCAAAAGCTGTTTGTATGAGTTCATACATGTTTCCACTCTTGCAGTGCAAGGCTGAGTACCTCTGGCTTCCATTCAGCATAACCCAAGGCAGTTAACTAATGGAAGTAGAGACAGGTATGACAAGAATAGTACAAAGAGGAGGTAGAAGGGCTGAAGAAAGCTGAACAGATGAAACACATCTAACTTCAGAAATACATGACCTTATAATGGTCTGTACTGCATTCAGGGGAGTATCTAAAAGGATAATTTTGGCTACAACTTTTGTAACGTTCTAAAGATAGTATTTTCTCAAGCTTTAATTGTAGACTTCATCTTGGGAACAATTAGTCCTGTGCTGTACACGGTAAGGTTCCAAAAGTAATTTTGGAGCATATTCCAACCTTGCCCAGTTGAACACATTTCATAATGGGATGCCCAAAGCTGTTGTTTCCCAGGTCTAAATGCCTTGATACAGTTAGGTAGGCAATTAGGTAATAATGGCAGAATTAATCCCTGAATGCACTCTCACTTGAAGGCCCACTGAACAATGCATGCCTTCAGCAGAAAGCAGCAAAAAGAAAAACAAAGAGGGGAGGAGATAACCCAATACATAACTAGGATATATTAGGATTTTCAAGCAAATTATTTCTTCAGAACAAAGCTGCTTTTCACGTCTTGTATCTGTAGAGTTGATCTAACGTTCATTTGCTGCAAGCAGCTGTTTTAAACCTTTACCAAAACTAATAAATATAGAACAATATTTAAAAGTGAAGGTACTTTCCATGTTCATAGCAGGTTAAATGATACTTCGCAAGTTTCAGAATTCCAAAGGAACACTCTTTTCCTGCAGAAGTGCACAGCTTGATGTATTTAAGTAACTCAGATCTCTAAGTGTGAAAAGAAGCCTTAACAGTGCCAGCAATGCAAGGCATATATAGAATCATAGAATAGCCAAGGTTGGAAAAGACCCACAGGATCACCCAGTCCAACCATCCACCCATCACCAATAGCTCTCATTAAACCATGTCCCTCAACACAGCGTCCAAACGTTCCTTGAACGCCTCCAGGGACAGTGACTCCACCACCTCCCTATAGTATATATAGCATTGTTGTATAATACTATATATATAGTAATACAGTATTGTCTCAACTATTAAAAATACATTCAAATACATTAAATAAGCCCATATCTATTGACTTCCAAACCCCTTTTAATCGCTAGGTACTCTCTGGTGATTTTGCTAACATGCACTGCAGACTATCCCTATTAGCTGCTACTAAAACAAGCACAGCAAGAAAAATGCAGACTTGCACATAGCTGGAACAAGTTATTTACGTAGGCGTAGCAAAGCTTGACCATTATTGACTAATTCCAAAGACGTGCTTTACGATGTTAACTCAGCTAGTACTTACTCAGCTTAAGTATCACGTTACTTGGGATTTCTGCTGTACAACACGTACACCCTAATGCACTGATGCATTTAGCTGTCTGTCTCACTGATCAATGCAGACCTCTTGCATCAGTGCAAGAAACCCCTGTGGCCCATTATCAGGTGTAGCAGAGGGGCCGTGGGATTGCTGGCAGCCACAGGGGAACCTCAGTTCTGCAGGACAGGACTCTTAGAAGCTGTAGCACCTGGTCGAAGAAGCAGGGGAGACTCGAGGCCGCTTCTTCAGCTACTCAGGTGGCAGTGAAACAGCCCTCGACCCGGCCCGACTTCTTAACCACGCACTGCTCAATTTCAGTTGCCAACACCACCGGCACAGGAGGCGGGGATCTGCCTTAAACCCCTCCCTCCTCTCCGCCCTCCGCCGCACCATTGGTTGATGCGGGGCGGGGCGGTGCTCACGGTTGCCGAAGCAGGAAGCGGTGGGGCCGGGCTGAGCCGTACCAGGCAGGGCGGTGCCCGCGGCGGCTTCAGCCCAGGGCTGCACCGAGTAGGGCAGAGCCCGGGGAACTCGCTGGGGGCAGCCGGGGAGCGTCGGGCTGTGCGAGTGGAGAGGAGCGGCTCGTCTCGGTTCGGTTCTCTTGTCGCTGTCACAGAGCGGCCCCCGGCTCCGCCCGCCGCCGCCACCGGGAGAGCCGTGCGGGCGGCGGGGGCGGCCTGACATGAGATCATCGCCGGCGGCGGCAGCAGCATGGCCTCTGCCGGGAGCGGCGGCCGCGCCGCACCGCGGGACGAGGAGGCCAACGGCGAGCCGGACCGCTCCTTGCAGCTGATGCTGCGGGCGATAGCGGAGGAGCGCAGCCGCACCGGCCTCCGCCACGAGATCAGCGGCCTCGGTGAGGGGCGGCGGCGGCCGGAGCGGGAGCGGGCAGCGGGCGGCAGCGGGCCGGAGGGCCGGAGGGCCACGGGGCCGCGCCTCGGCTCGCGTTCCTCCGTTGTCTGGCGTTATTGGACCGGCGGCCGGAATTACTGGGAGCAGAAAGTGCGTGTCGCGTGTTTGCGGTACGGACGCTTGTCGCTCTCGCCACCCACCGGGTGGTCCCGGTGGGTTTTTCTCTGCGCCCGGCGTGCTGCCCCGCGCTGCCGCCGCGCTGTGGGAGTCGGGGCGTGTACCGCGGGCTCGGGCAGCGCATCGCGGTGAGGGTCCCTCCCGGCTCTCCAGTGGGCTTACCTCCTAACGTGCGACGAGTGTGACGTCTGCTCAGGTGTTTGCTAAGCCCCCGTTGCAGAACGGGAGCTGGGAGTTGTGCTCCAGTTGACTTGAGGTGACACTGGTACTACAGCTGCCTTAGCCAAGAGCCTTTGGGCCGGGAACCTCTGCCAGCTTGGGTAATGAATAGAAATCACTCGTGATGTGCAACTGAGAGATCGCAGGCACAGAAGGCTCTGATGTGAGCACTGATTTTTGCATTGTTCAGAACTGCTGCATGCACTGTGCTGGAAGGGATGCGTGCTTAGGAGTCCCTGCAGGGTCAGGGCTTTAAATTAGGAACAATGAAGTGAAACTGTTGTTACTTCTTCCATGTGGCCTTTATTAGTGGCTCATCCTTCCACTCCTTGCTTACAGCTTCCCAGCCATCTCTGTCTCCAGGTCTTCTGTCAAGACTCAAAGTTTGACTTGGATTTCACTGGTTTCTGTGGTGCAGGTTGGTGTGGGGAAACCGTGCTGGTTCTCCTTCTGTCCCTAGTGTACCAGTTCAGCCCCCAGTGCTCACTGGGGGGTCTTCACAGGGATGGGTGGGCTCTCTCCATGTTTCTACCTTGCCTATAACAAAAGCTTCTTCAAATAAAAAGAAATGAGTCTTTCTCATTTCTTTGTGCTTTTTCTAATGGCGTTGTGTCTCTGGGTTGAACTGGAGTATAGGAGTGTTACGGCCAAATAAAGCCTTGTGGCAAAGAAAACGTAAATGAAAGGGGGAAAACAGTACAAACAACAACAGCAAAAAAGCCAATTGTCTGTGATATTGCATTCATGGAAAACTTGTTGCCATCGCATGTTTGGCCATATCAAGTTTGAGTGAAAACAAAAGCTTGCAGGAATAGAAATACTACCGCTACTTTCTTTTAGTGAAATTGGCTGGTTATAACATAAGTCTGCTTCTTTGCTGCTTGTATTTGAATGTATACCTGCAGCAGCTCATGTTACAGCATTGCTTTGGGACAGCCATGCGAGCCATGGGATGGTATTGCACCTTTAAAACCCCTTTTACGTCCTGGCAGAGAGATGTAAGAAAAACTCCAGAGGAATGGCTGAGCTCCTTACACCGAGGTTAATTCTGGCTGTGAAGGGTCTCCTGCGTGTGGCTGTGCCTGTTTGAAACTAGGTCATATGTCAGCATAGGAGTGCCTTGGGTATTCAGTTTTTACATCTAGCCGAGCTCCAGCTGCAAATGCTGCTGTTTGCCAGTCTGTAGCTGCTATACCTTGCCCACCAGCATGTCCTGCCAGCAGGGGAGTGCTGACATACCAAGTGGGACTGCTGTCAGGATGAGGTTGCAATATGAACATTTAAGTTGTCACATCTGAAACAGCCAGCCTAGAAGATGGTAACGCTGACCTTGGGCAAGTCCCATGCCTGGCTGCAGGACAAGCATAGCTGCAGCTGGTTTTAAGATGGTGGTTTGTCTTCTCATAATGGCCAAATCCTTTCCAGCGGTGTTAGGAGTCATAGTAGACTCAATCTGCTGTGAGTTTGTCTTGAGTGCTCTTAAAGTCAGCTGTCGAAGGCTTTGATCCTGTTAAACTGCAGGTTTTTCTGACTGTTGTTAACCCCTCTGTGGTAAATGGAACTCAGTGGGTCAAATTTGTGAAGCTTTTTTCCTGTTGTATTTTTTTTTTTTTTAAGTTATCCCATGCTCCCTAATTTAAAGGAGAGACTGCTATTTTTGCTGATGCTGGGTTTCTGTGAGAGGAAGTGCTTTACTTCGACTATCGCATCAGCAGTTAGACAAGTGTTGTCCAAAAATGTAAATCCCCTCATATGGGATTTTCCTAATTTTCCTCTTTGTGTAATGTAGAAAATACATCAAACCTGCTGGCATCACGCTTCAGAATAATGACTCATATGTGACTCTGTACCAGGCTGCTTAATGAGAATGATGATGCCACTATGAGACGTTTCAGCTGCATGTCAGTGTCATCCAGCTGTGCAGAGTATTGCACTCAAAGCTAGCTCTGAAGTGCAGTTTGGTACTGCATTTCACTGTCAAAGTAGTTCTTACTTAGGGGGATGATAAGATTGCTTTATGTCCTTTATAAGAAAGCTTTAGATGCCTACAGGTTCTATATAATCCTAGTTAATTGGGTGGCGGTGAGTACTGCGCTCTTCATTTTAGGACCTACTTGATAAAACATAAATAATGTGAGCTGGAGACTTCTCAACTGCTGCTCTTCTGTTGGGAATCCCTTCTTGTGCTGTACTTGCTCTCAACAGTGTTGTGTATAAAGCTCTGAAGTTAATTTTTGGCTAAAGCCCTGACCTGGTAGAGTTTAGGTTAAATCTGAAGCTATTGTGTAGTGTTGTCAGATGCCTAACTTCTCTGTCTTTCATCCCTTCAGGGATGAGTTGCCCTGTCATCAGTGCAGCCTAATGTTCTTGGGTGGAGGTGTGACTTGCTACCTACTAGACCTTGTAATTAGTAAGAAAAGAAAAAGTTAGGTCTGAATACTGTCTTGAACTGTAGCTGATTGGTGGCATGTATAACCAGATGAAAGTCTTGAGGCAGCTGGCTCGGGACTAAACCAGCTGTCCAAAATTGCTGTCACTAGGCACTGGTGACAGCAGCTGTAGTGGTTACAGGTGCTGGCTGAGAGGCCAGACCTTGCAGAAGGCCTGATAGTTTTATCACTAATTAAATGTTCCCTTTGGCTTCTTGTTTGCGGAGGAGATGCTCTTTTGTTTCTCTGGACCTTGATAAGAGGGGGGGGGCAGGGGGATGCATGCTTGGCAGAGGGTCAGCAGAAAGAGGAATCTTTTTCCCTACAGCCTGGGGACTATGTGAACTCGTTTGTGCAGCAGTGATCTTCAGAGCCTGTTGCGTGAATAAAGGCAAGGGAATGATTCATGTGTCAAATGATCGTGATGAATAAATAAATCTTGGAAATAAGTAGGTCTCAAACCTTCGTGAGAGAAGGGAAGGCGAGGTGGCATATACTAAGTGTTTATGGACACTGTGAAAATATGATTGGAACGTGAAGACCTGAGTGGGAAAATGTGAGCAAAAGAGTTAAGGACAGCAAAACAAATGTTTGGAAAGCAAACTGGGTTAAAATAAGAATTGAGGAGAACGACAAATAATTAGGACTTGAAATATTAAAATCAGACTTGCACAGAGTGGTAATAATGTTAATTAAATTATAATATTCACAAAGAATACATTTGCTTCTGAAACTCTGAAGAAAATATAACCACTGAGTAGGTGGAAGGATCTGCTGAGGGTTTTGCTAAGCTAGTTTGACAGGAGTAACTTGGATGTAGAAAGAAAATATATTCTTCATGTTTGTTCGTGGAGTTGGCTCGGTGATTGGTTCAGTCAAAGGTGAGGGACTAGAAAAGCTGGAAAGCTTTGTTTTCTCTTGAACTGTGAGTAACAAGAAGGTCTGTAAATCACTTTTGCCCTTCTTAGAGCTTGAGGAGCATATACAAGCAGTCAAATTCACTACCTTACAGATAAAATCATAGAATCGACAAGGTTGGAAAAGACCTCACAGATGATCCAGTCCAAGTGTCCACCTATTACCAATGTTGTTTGCTAAACCGTGTCCCTCAGTACAACATCTAAACATTTCTTGAGCACCTCCAGAGTCGGTGACTTCACCACCTCCCTGGGCAGCTTGTTCCACTGCCTGACTACTCTCTTGCAGAAGAACTATTTAGTAATGACCAACCTGAATCTCCCCTGCTGCAACTTGAAGCCATTCCTTCTAATCCTATTGCTAGTTACATGGGAGAAGAGGTTGACCTGCATCTCACCACGTCCTGAAGCTGTCAGCTTCTCCAGGAGAATACTGTGGGAGACAGTATTGAAGGCTTTGTTGAAGTTTAGTTTGACTTTGTCAACAGCCTTTCCCTCATCCACTAGGTGGGTCACTCGATCACAGAAGCAGATCAGGTTGGTCAAGCAGGACCCGCCTTTCATGAGCCCATGCTACCTAGGCCTGATCCCCTGGTTGTCCTGTACATGCCATGTCATCTCCCTCAGGATGATCTGCTCTATAAGCTTCCCTGGCACTGAGGTCAGGTTGATGGGCCTGTAGATACCAGATCCTCCTTATGACCTTTCTTGTTAGATGGGAGTCATGTTGGCAAGCCTTCAATCCTCTGGGACCTCTCCAGTTGACCGGGAATACTGTTAGATGATGGAAAGTGGCTTGGTAATCACCTTCACCAGCACCCTTGGGTGGATCCCATCTGGCCCCATGGACTTGAGGCAGTCTAGGTGGAGTAGCAGGTCTCTAACTGTTTCCACCTGAATCCTGGGGGGTTTCTTTTGCTCCTTATCCTTAGGGTGCTCTACCCCCTGACCTGGAAGTCTGGGATAACTGGTCTAACGTTTAAAGACAGATGTAAAGAAGGCACTGAGAACCTTAGCCTTTTCCTTATCCGCAGTGATCACGTTCCCCACCACATCCAGTAGAGGATGGAGATTTTCCTTAGCCCTCCACTTACTGTTAATGTATTTGTAAAAATGTTTTTTTTGTTTTCTTTTATCCCAGTGGCCAAGCTGAGTTCAAGCTGGGCTTTTGCCTTTCTAAGTTTCTCCCTGCACATCCCATCAACTTTGTACTCTTCCCGTGTTGCCTGTCCCTTCATCCACAGAAGGTAGATTCATTTTCTCCTGGAGCCTCAGGAAGAGCTCCCTGTTCATCCATGTTGGTCTTTTTCCCCATCAGTTCATCTTGTGGCACAAGGGGATAGCCTGTTCTTTGCCTTCAAAACTTCACACAACTTCTGCCAGCTGTTTGTACAACACCTCATCTGTCTCTTCATCCTGATTAGACAGTCTATAACAGCCCCCCACCAGGATGTCCACCTTGTTGGCCCTCCTCCTGATCCTTACCCAAAAAGATTCAACCTTATCATTCACAGCCCCAACTCAACATCAGAACTCTCTCTAACATAGCCACACCACCACCCCTCCTTCCTTGCCTATCCCTTCTGAAGAGCTCATACCCATCCATTCCAGTGGATACAATCCTCTGTAATGAGTTTAATATACCTATGTTTCTAAATTGATTTTCATTTTACGCGAACGCGTTCAGATTTTTTTTAGTTTGAAATCATCTTTTATAGTACCTCAATATTTGTACAAATTCCTTTATCCTATTTATAAAACATTTTGCAGCTAATACATGTGAAATGTTCAAGAAAGGATGAATATTCAAATTCTGAAAAAGGGTGCTTATGTAAGTAATTTATAAATAGTACAATTAAAAAAAAAATGTTCATAGAGCAGCTTCCTAATGAGTAAAAATAAGACAGTGTTCCAGCCAAGGAGAAATGTGTATTTCCTTCTAGGAAAGGTTCTAGAAAGTAAAATGCAAAGCAAGATTAAAATAGGTTATTTCAATTTGAGCTGAGGTAGGTGGTTTGATTTAACTAGCTTACCTTGGGTATTGAATCTCAGGTTTACTTTGAAGAAAGTTGAGCAAACTGCAAATAAATTCCAAGGATTTATTTTTTTCCTCTTGAAGAGAAAGGCAGGGTAGCCAAGAGGGTGATTGGGCACTCAAATTGACTTCCCAGGGCAGTGGTCGTGGCTCCAAGCTGCTGGAGTTCAAGAAACATTTGGACAGCGCTCTCATACACACAATTTGATTTTGTGTGGGCCTGTGTGGAGCCAGGAGTTGGACTTGGTGATCCTTGTGGATCCCTTCCAACCTGTGGTGGTCTATAATTTTTGTGATAATTTTAAAGCTACTTTCTTTTTTGTCTCATCTTGTTCTTATATGGAAAACTAGCTGGGTGAAACCTTTGAAGTCAAGCATGCCTGTATACATCTGATTTACAGTTAAGTGCTTTTACAGCATGGTACTGGAACCTGTGCTGGATCTGGCTCTGAGACCTCATGGCTTTGGTCATGGGTGGGAAGGGGTCTGTTTGTCCAGCAGCCCTGCGTACGGGACTGATAAAGTGAGGTATTTGCTCGATAGCTCCTGCGTGAGATCTTCTTCCTTTTGTCCCAGCAAAACACAGTGGAGAAGCAGCAGAAAGGAAGGGTCCTTTCTGACAGGGCTGTGCCACGTAGCTTGGTTTTTGTCGAGGTTGCGTTCTGTTGCTATCACAGAGCAGTAGGCTGTGATGTTTTTGCTGTGGTGTGCTGCTGTGCAGTGCTGGTAGGGTCTAAGGAGGGATATGAGACTTTAGCATTGGAAGTGGGAGACCTTGTGATGCTGGGATAGGCTTGTGTGGAATTATGGGCAGAGGCAAATAATGTTTAATATTGAAGGGTGAAGGGAAAATATCTGGTTCCAGAACAGACACAGAGATCTTGTGCCCCATGATCCAGTCCTGCCACGTGATCAAGCCCAGAATGTTTAGGTGTAACAGCTTAGGATCAAGTCTGTAACAGGTGTTTTCTCATCTGCTTTTTAATATGCCACCTTAGAATAGTCATATAAAACAGCTCCTGGACTGTCTGAGTGCTAATTACTTCTATTTGTTGTTACCAAATACTGTGCTGTGGAAAATGGCAGTCTAGGGTACAGCCCTAGGGCTGTGGTCCTCCAGGGTAAATACCTTTTTTACAGATTAATTTTTATTTTTTTACTGTCATTCATTAAAAATGTCACTTTGGTTGTTTATTAGAACCCTGCTCACACTTTTGTAGCTAATGGCCTTTCAGGCCTTCCATTACACACCAGTATTTTTAGGGGATTTGTAATTTGGCTTTGGAAGTTAGCTTCTGGCAGGAGCTTGACTGACATCATCCCAGATCAATAATAAAAAGATCACATTATATTATAGCTTTTACATATTTTCGAGCAGTTGGGTTATTTGTTTATTCTTTCTGTTTAGTGGAGGTGTTTAATGGGTTTTCTATGTCCTACAGAAGTATATACATCTTTGAATTATTAGAGACAGGCTGGAAATGCTGAAATATGGAGGCAGATCTTTAAAAAAACAAACAACAACAAAAAACCAACAGCAGTACTCAAACTACCCTCTAGATCACTGTTGCCCCAGTGAAATAAGTGGTTTAGATGGGCATGCCTTGTTTTAAAAACTTTTATAGATGTAGCTTTTGCTGATAACTATTTGATTTTGTTGTTCTAGCAGTATACGTATTAATCTTTAAAGGGATTATTGGTCATAAATTCATTCTGAAGTCTGCATTCTGTTTTGTTCTTTTAAGATGGATAGGAGGTCTTGGATTAAAATACATTCTGTCATTACTGTTCAGGATGGATCGAAGGATTTAACAGTGTATCTACTTGGATTCTTTCCAAAGAAACGAAAATTGAATTTCCTGGTGGGCAAAGTATGTGGTTCTCCCCACTCATCTTCTGTGTTTGGAATGAACTCATCAATAGAAAAACTCAGTGGATGCAAACTTTCCAGCAATTGAAATAGACTTTATTGCCTTAATCTGCATATCTGGAAAAGCAACCTCCTGCAATTAACTAGTTAATGCATGTTGCGTCTTGTTATTCTTGTAAATGGGAAGCTAAACAGTGTGCGGAAGGAGGGTTGCACTTTCTTTGCAGGATTCCAAATAATGAATTAATTACTTTCCTTCACGCAGTCAGAATTCAAAAAGGCCAGATAAATTATCATAGTGCCTCTTTATAGGAGTCCTGGTAGTCTGAGCATGCTTCAACAACAATATGTTGGAAGAACTTGGTAAGATGCAGCAGCTGTTCTGAGTAATTTTTTTCCCCTGAATCTTTAACCATTAAAGGTGTGAATACTACATGTAAGGAATGCGATCCTGTTATAGAAACAAAGTCTTAAAACAGAAGCTCTTGTCACTTGGTTTTGCCTGTTCTCTCTATCTGCTGACACTAAACAGAATTTGAACCCCGAAAGTAACAATAGTTTTATCTTTTTCTATAAACATGAAGATGGAATGAAAGCAGTAGAACTGTAATATTGTTAGGTTTTCCTTAAACATTTCATTAGGGTTTTTGAAGTCAAATCTTTGAAGTGAACGCTGAGCTTTGTGGGCAGAGAGCACACAGTTCTCTGCCATTAAAATAAATTCATTTTGGGGATGTGTATTTCGTTCCACTACAGAATTGTCCCTCATGTTAGGAACAATTTCAAAGTATGACGGGGAGTCTCCCTGTAAAACTTCTTTCCCTTCCCCTTTTCCTGGGACGTGGGACTGTGGATCCCTTCATCCCCTGTCAAAGAACTAGGCCAAACCAGGTTGAACCATGACAGATAGGTTTGAAGCCACCTTGTCTGTTGTACTGTCTGGTGCCCTTCATGGGAGATTGCGTCACTGGACTTGAGTCTTTCCCCTTTAACCGTAGTGTGCTCAGACTGACTGAGACTGCCCCTGGCATTGATGTTGATGTGTGGACGATGAAAATCTTTACAGATCAATCAAGACCTAGCTTTTTGTCAGCTACCGTATGGAAGAGAGAGGCCATATATCAGTAATTGCCAGAGGCTTCCTCCATGCCTGGATTCTCTATTTCGGGAGGTCTGCATTAAGCTAATGCTTCCACAAACAATTGTGCCTACGGTGTGTTGAGCTGTCTGGAGGATGGGCTGCACTCAGCCTTTGGGTGCTGAGTGGTACTTCTCTTGATCACGTGGATGTGGAAGAAGTGGTATTTTCTATTATCTCTATTTGGAAGTAATGAATGTGGAAGAGGTTGTTTTTTCAATTACCTTTATTTTGAAGTAACATAGATAGCTTTAGCTCTCATCTCTGTATGTCTAACTTGCAAGAAAATGAAAGGAAAAGTGTGCTGGGGCTTCTTGGGCCTGTCTCCCAGGGCTCCGTGGTCACCTTGGAATCTGGGAGGTAGATTAAAACAACAGTGAAGTTAGAGCTGTTCCTGCACTGTGAAGAGTTCTAGTTGCCTGTAGATGCTGAAACATCCTCATGGTGAGAGAAATTATTTGAAATGTCTTTATGGTATATTTTGCTAAGATACATAGAAGGTTTCACCAGAAATTTAGTTCTCTCCTTGTCTCCCTGTTCAGAGACTAAATAAAGAAATTGTTGAGTGTCTAGCAATGTTATATTTTCAATAAAGAGTATGTTTGCTTACCACCTTAAAGGACCTTGGGAGTTTTAAGTTAGCATAAATCTCAGTGCTCCATAGAATGCAGGGCAGTCAGCGTGATTTAAGTAATCAGTCTTAAGGAGATGAGTTTAATACTTCCTAAGCGTCACTCCTGCTTGACTATTGCCTGAACACATATTTTCCAAAACAAAGCAGCAGGCTTATTGTAGTATGTCCTGGAGATAAAGCTCTGTAAACCCAGCTAGCTTCCTAAATAATCATAATCCAGCCTTATGCATTTTGTAGGAATGCTTAATTTTTTCTTTCTTAGTTTTAATGAGAAGTTTAATTCTGCCTGTATAATAATGTGAATGGATGACCTGTGTTTTTCATAACAAGGGTGACTAAATTCTCTATAGTCAAAGTATCATGTGAATTGTTAGTAGGCCATGTTTTATATGAGTAAAGGGGAACTAACTTCATCCTCTTTGATCATTTGATACTAAAGGCACAGATTACTTTGTTTTGTTGTTTTTGGCCTGATTTGCCAAATATTCATATTAGAATGTGTTTCGTAGGCATTTTTTTTCCTTTCAGTTAAAATTGTAATAGATGTAAAGACGTGCATGATGTGCTTGGGGAGTTTCTCAAATGTTCTAGGATCAGAATAACAGCTATAATGTTTTTACTAATGTTCAACAGCTATAATATTGATTATATATGTATTTAATTGAAAACATTGACTGTGACAATCATAGGATGAATGTGGAAGGTTGATGCATTTAGTACTTGTTCCATGTTTGGCTGTTTGTGGCCGCTCCAAGAAGCTGATGAAATAAATGGTTCTAGGCCTAAAATAAAAGACAGGCAGAATTTGAGATCCAAAGTAAATTTTAAAATTTTGTTGTTTTACATAATAAGATTTCTAAGTATCTCCAATATAAAGAGATTGAAAGTTTTGGACTTACTAGGCCTTCCTTCTGGAGGCTCACTCCTGTTTTGCTCAAAGACCTTGTGGTTCGGGTTTGTAGTTGGTACTGGAAATGTAGACAATGCACTCTTAGCAGACTTGTGTACATTTCTGTAAACTGTGCTTCCCTCTGAAGGGCAGACTGCCCTACATGGTAGGATGGACAGGAGCAGTGTCTTCAATCAGCAATATTTTACTACTGGAAATGTTTTTCAGGCATTGCTGGGGAATAGAAGATGGCCGTCTATTTGATACTTGCCTGAGGCTTTGAGTCCTAAAGCATCATGAGATTTTCTATTATCTTTGTTTTTACCAGATATTTCCGATGCTGTGTAAGGAGGTGGAGGATTGAGTCATTCTCTAAACCAGAACCCAGTTGAAATGTAACTCAGAAGGTATGCCCAGAGAAAGAATATACCAACAATTAATGCAGAACTTCAGAGATCTGTATTCAGTGTCTGTGTTTCTATAGGTTTCTTGTAATTTTGGGCAAGTTGGTGACGCTCCTTGTGCTTGTATTTCTCATGTTATTGTGTAATAACAAGGCACTTCCTCAGAGGGAAAGCTCTCCTATGATTAACAACTTTTCTGATTTCTTGTGGACAAAGGATGGGTGGCATCTGAGCTCTCCCCATTACGCCAGAGGAGTGGAATAGTGTACCAACAGTGGAGTGCACCAGGGAAGGCATGGATCACCCAGCACGGATGGCCCTCTTTGATTCTGAGTAGTTTGTTAGGCAGAAAGGCAGAGCATGAAATGAATTGTAGATGCGCTCTTTTTTCTAGTTTCCTGGCAAGAAACTTTTAAAATGCTTCACAAATGTCTCTTCAGCAAAATGCTGTGGCAAATGCAGCAGTTAGTGTAATGCTCATCTTATACTTGGTTGCCACCGTCTCTTAAGCTTGAGGTTGAGGACATTTTCTAAAACTTACAGAACACAAAAGGGCAGGAGGCAGATGTGAATTTCTGGAACTGTATTTGGAACCTTCATGCATCTCTTCAGAAGTACTGTCTATGCTGCAGGGCTGCAATTGATTGGGTGAAGGACTATTAAGGTGTATATCCTTTACTAATGGCAGTTTAGAAAGGTAGTGAGCTGTGTAATTGAAATGCCATAGCAGGGTGTTTGTAATGTAACCATTGGCCAGTCATGGGAAAAAGCTGAAAATGACATTCCATCTTGTGCTGGGGAATTCTCTAGATGAGACCTGTCTTTCTCAACTCGCATGCACCTACTTGAGACCCTGCAACTGTCATGAGATAGAGGTGGTGATTTCTCAACAGATAGATGTTGCAGCTGCTCTTGGTTTTATAAACCAGTTTTTTAACCACTGTCAGTCTGGAGAGACTGGCTGTGTGCATTTGGAGGGAGATGTGATGGGTGGAAGAGGGACCCAGGGAGGGGGAGAGGGCAGGAGAAACAGAGCAAAATCATCTAACCATAGATATGCAATGGGGTCAGAGGGAAAATCGGTAAGTCCCTTAAATGTGTATTCCAGTACACTTGTGCAGGCCTCCTAGATCCATAGGAGTTTGTAGCTGAAGAAAAGTGACATGTTTGGAGGAGAAATCAGTGGTGATGCTGGTTAGCAATGGAAAAGGATGTTTTTAGCAGCTCATATGTTAACTGCAGGTTAAACCTCAATTAATTAAACCTAATAGTATCTTTGTAATAGTTGCTGTCTGTCTTATTGTACGGTGCTGTCTTTAGGGCAGTTAATATTTTGAGTTCTTTCTGATGAGAGCTAGTATGCCATTGATGTTACCAAAATTCCTCCTATTTTTTTTCTTCCCCTTTCTGTCTTTTAGCCAATAACAACTTTTTCAGAAATACAAATTCTCTTCCTTCTCTAAACTGGTCATCTTATGTATATCAAACAGGTTGGCGTTTTTTTTTTTTTTTCTTTTTGCTTTTACATCTTGACCACAAGATGGATAAAAGTGTTGATCATCAGCTTCTGGAAGCAAGTAGACTTGTGGTTGGGAATGGAAGTGAGAATTGCAGCTTCCAGTGTGAAACTGCTAAACACTCTCTCAGCTGCTACCAGTGCATGATCAGTGTAGGAAATCTGTTTCCCTATAAGTTGTTGTCGTAGCAATTGTTCTTCGCTTCTTCCTTGCTAGCATGATGCTAGCTAGAAGCATGCAGCAGGGAGAAGATGTGAGAGAATATATGTACATGCAAACTCTGGGTAGTTTTGTAAGGCTAGAGCTCTGCTGAAAACTGCTTTCCTGGTCTTATCACATCAACAATAGTCTGTTAGTGCTTTGACTGTAATGTTTATTAATTATGAAAATAGAGATGCTAGATGCCATAAACTCACAGGACTGGCAATGTTCAGCTGGCTGGCATGACTGAGTTGGCAGAGAACAAGAATGCTGTGTATATATAACATAGAATTTGTTTGTCCTGCTGTAGACAGGCTTCTGCCAACATGCTTTGTGAGTCATCAAACGATGCCCCCTGAGTTGGAGTCTTGGGAAATTTGGGTCTGTTGTTAGCAGATACTGGGAGCAGCAGTAGGACACATGTAGACACTTGTCCCTCTTCCACTGGGATTGAAGTGATTGCATCCAGTGGAGTTGAGATTACTTCTGCTCAAGGAGGAGAGCTACACCTACAGAAATTTTCCACAGCTGTGTCAGCTGGGACATGGAAATGCTTTCTCCATTATTTCTTATGTGAAAAGACAAAGTAGTTGAATCCTCTGATGTTATCCTAATGAATAAATTAAATGAGAGCAAGCTGTAGAAGCAGTGCTTCAATCCCTGCTGGAGTTGGTGGAAACTTATACCCTGGAGTGAGTGAGGTTTGTATGCAGCTTCTGAAGAAGGTTCAGGTTACTTCCAGTGATTTCACAGCATCTGATAGTTGCCAGTTGGAGTAGGTCAGGTAAATCTTAGCTGTTTGTTGGAGACTGAACCATTACATGATGCATGTGATGACTATTGGATGAAAAGGCATTTATTACTTCTGTGCATTGAAGTTTACTAGCAGATAACTGTGTCCTACCAATTGTGTTGACATTTGCTATGATTACATATTTAAAGTAAGCTAGCAGATCTCTTTAACAGGCTGTCTTCGTTTGATAATTAATAATGACATTATTTCTTTCTAAATTTAACTTCTAAGATTGCTGTGTCTCAATATTTCTCAAAGAACTTACAGTTCAGTTTGGATTCCACACTTTCAAAGGGAGTTTTGTAAGTGCTGCAGAGTAGTTTATACTTTGAAATTCTATTACCTTTGATTCCCCATTAACTAAAATGTTTTTCACAGTGGATGCAGTAATAGAATAGAGAAAACTGTTAGAAGAGGGTATGAACTTCAAGAATACCATTTACAGGTGTTTTGGTTTTTTTTTTAGAGGAGGTTGTGTTTGTGTTGTCAGCCGTCATCATATGCAGCAGTAATGTGCAGTTAGAGAATATGGAGTATATGCAAATGGAAATGGAAAACTGAGAAATGAGAAATGTGGGTAAGAGAAAGGCCCCCCTCCTGAATAATCTATAAACCATCCCAAGGAAAATAAAGGAGAGACTTACAGTGCCTGGGATCCAAACTCTTAATGTTTTTGTGTGGGTAACAGTTGTTTTCTTTTGTTATTATCATTACTTACTTGAAATGAAGTAACAAAGAAGCATGGTTTTTTTTGGTGGTGTTTTCTTTTTTTGTTGTTGTTGTTACAGCTCTTTGTGGGAGTTGTTCTGCTGTTCTACTATCCTCCCCATAGGAATGTGACCTAGAAATGGCAGTTAAGTCTGTGAAGAAACTTCTTTTTTGTTGTGTATTATCCCCTTTTGTGTTTGCTTTAGGTACATCTGTAATGTATACTCAAGATAGCTTCTGCGAATTGCTTTTCTCTTGGGTGTGAAATTCAATAAAACAGAAAATAGCCAAAACGAACGGTCTGAATCCAGAAGCAGTCAGTTGTAAATGCCCTGAAGATTAATGGTGCAACTGAGAAATGTGTGGGTAGATTGCTCTTCAGCTCTGTGGATGTTCCTCAAGTGGATGGAATTGTTTAAGTTATTGGTAGTTGTCTTTTATGATTTCAGTATAGCTCAACATTTACTGTTTTCATTTTCTTGCCTCTTGCTTTGGACTATCTTTCCCCTTTATGTTATGTCTTACTAATGAGAGGTAGTCCAACAAAGAGTTGGATTGAATTTCCACACTGCAAAGTTGTGTGGCTTCATACTGTAGTTGTATATGAAATTTTGCTTGTGAGGGCTACATTTCACTCTCATCAAAACTTGTTAATGTATTTTCTTGTGCAAGAGCAAATTTGAAATCTTAAGCATTGTTCATGACTGAGTGAGGGTCAACGCTGTAACTTCTGTCATGTTTTGCCAGTGCACATAAAGAAGTAGTTCTAGACAACTGATGACAATCATGCTTACAGCTGGTGTCAAAGTAGGTCTCCACTATCTTACCTGTTTCCACCGATGCTCTTAGGTTTATCTTTGCTTATGCTACTTTGGATTTGCCATCTAGAAAAATTAGGACTTTCATTTCTTAGTAAGAATAAGGAATAGCTTAAAACTTGATTATTATTTTTTTTATATAATTTTATGTTCTTGTCTGTCTCAGTGAAGGGATGAAAATATGGCCTCTGTCCTGACAGATGGAGTAGAGTCATACAGGGCTGTGAATAGAATTATACTCAAACCACAGTGAGTGTGTGGCAAGGGAGGAGACAACCCTCTTCTGGGGGTTTTTGACCTAAGACTTTTTCTGGAATATTAGCTTTTTTTGAGTAAATCTCTGATTCAGGTGAAGAGAGATGTACTGCATTCAGTTTCTCTGTTAACATGCTTATGAGGTTCATTTTAATCATTAACGATTCTTTTTTTTTTTCCCAAACACTTTTTTTTTTTTCTGCAAAGGGTGCATTTTGGAGTAATATTATGCAAGCAATTCTGTAAGTGAGCAAATACCGGATTTCATGCATTCCATATAAAACAGGGCCATTTGGGAACACTTAACTTAGATACCAAATGTATAAATGAGCTCCTCTGAAGTGGTCAGGTGCTATAGCTGTTCTGATCTTATTCTTTTCCCCACAATTTTATCATCTTTTGGCTGGAGGCTTCTCTCATCATTTATTTGTGCACTTCCCTAACCCCTCTCCATTTTGCTACTTGTACTAAATTAAATGTTGCTAACAGACCATTTGGTTCCTGGGTAATTAAGCCCCTCTCTTCACTTTGTCCTGTGTAAGTTTTCAAAGCCAGAACCTCTCTCATTGCTTCTGTCTTCCTTTCAGCCTTTGCTAGGTAAGTTAAAGCTATCCTGAAGTACTGCATTATTTGGTTGTTGAACATCTGCTGAGACCTTTCTTTACCCAAACTGAATGCTGTGGGATTTGTCCTTGTCTGAGGATTTTCTTTGTCGTTTTCCTTCCCCTTCCAAAAGTCTTTCAGTCCAGTAGTCATATTGGAGCTAAATTAAGTACAGAAGGGGAGACTTACAGTAATGGTTGCTATATTCTTGTACCACTACTAATGTGTTAAGGAGAGTGCATGGTGGTAGACGATAAATCTGGAAGCTGTAGTTTGGTATTTTTCTGTCGAGGTTCATGGAAAGGAAGCAGTTTGTTACCTGTTTAAACAGTAGGAGCTGACAGGAAAAGGTAGGTAAAGAAATTGTAGGCATTAAATATGGTAGTAGGATAGCAAGATCAACTATTTGAACAGAAACATTTGAAAATAATGAGCAACCTTCAAGACAGTACCTGAAGTGTGAAATTTATGTGGGATTTTTTCTAATAACAAACTAAAGGAACAATTAGGACAAACTCTAGAAAAAATCTCTGGAAATGAAAGTAATGCCTAGTTACACATTACATAGGTAGGACTAGGTGCCAGAACCATGTTGAAACAGTTTCAGACAAAACAAATAGAATAAATCTACCGCTGTTCTTTCTGTTGTTTGCTGCAAGTGTCTCTTCTGATACTGTAAATGCATCAGAAATAATTAAGCAAGCTAAATGTCCGCTGGCTGCTGGTGTGGTACGGAGACAGACAAAAGCAGTTGCAGTGAGAAATGGTGCCCAGATTGAGGCACTGATTCTGTCATTGCTTGTCCTGTTTTCCATTATTTAATTAGGAGGTGCAGAGAGGGGCACAAAATAGGTTACAGAAATGCTATGATTGCATCTATTAGCATCACTGTGTTAGATGAGCACTGGCCCATCCTTGGAGGCATCAAGGCCAGGGCAACCTGGTGAGTGGCTTGTCCCTCCAGTTATCTCTGCATTGTGAGGGGCAGCTTGTGTATGACAAAGAATGACACATCTGGTGAAAGATGACTCATCCACATCAAAAACCCCAAATCTACTAGTTGCGAATGAGTTCTCCCTTTACATTGAAAACTTAGAATGTTCAGAAAAAATAGATTTTGGAGTTAGTTTTTTAATTACATGAATTAATGTTAGTTTTGCCAGTGTTGAATGTGTTGTAATATCTCAGTAGCCCTAATCCCAAGGATGTGCAAAGTACTTGTGCTTCTTGAGGGGGATCTCTAAGTTCTGTGTTATCTTCTGCACGTGTGCCTTGACATGTCCAGACAGACCTGCTATGGTGGTGTTTGAGCCTTAAAAGCTGAACTGTTATTACTGGCCAGAGGAAAGTTGGAGTACTCTTGAAAATACTTTTTTGTTTGTTTTCAGCTTTTTCATGATTTTAATTGTTCAGGTCCTTTTTTTTTTTTTTTTTTTTTTTTGCCTCACTGTATCTTTTTGTAAGGAAAATTATTGTAATGAATCTTTAACACAGGTATGATGTGAATTCTTGTCCAGTATGAAGGCAGTTTCTTCAGTGCACAGACAGAATACACTCGCATGGTGTTGGCCAAGGCAACGTGTCTGGAGAGAAGTAGGTACTTCCAGCACCGTCCGAATGCTCATGTCTCAAAAATTCTCACCCTTTAGCTGCTTGGGAAAGATAAAACTAGTCTGGAATAGCTCTAGTGTGATGGAGACACGAGGAGCATCCCTGCGCCATTACATCGATTTGATGTGCTTTATGTGGTTTCCTTTACGAAGTCCAGCGAGCTCTCCGTATTTCTCTGCATTCAGCGCCCAGTGCTGGTGCTGCTGAGCCTGATGGTGTCTTTGTTGCCCATGAACCCAGCAGCAGGACCTGAAGGCTGAAGAAAAGACAAATGACTTTTTTTTTATTATTATTAATTATTTGTATTAGGCTGATTCTACTCTTTCAGTCTACTTCCTGTTCTAGTTGATTCAGTAGCTTGGTATCAAACCCCAGACCTGGTTAATGGGCACTGGTGCTGTGGGTTGGCTTTGTGAATTTGTAGTAATGCAGATTTATAGCTTGGAGTCTAGACAGGGATTTCCTTGAAATTAATACTTGTTTGGCTGCAGACAGATTGCATTCCCTTTTGGATTTCTTGTCTCATCTCCATCTGTTTTCTGGATGAGCATTAAGGTATGTATAAGGTTTGCTTGCTGGGATAATATTGAGTCAGACTTACTAATTTAATGCTTTTAATTTGCTATTAACTCTAGAATAAAGCTTTATTCTGTATGTACTATTTATCTATGTTGGTACTAGTTTGGGCTTTTAGGGAACAAGTACTAAGAACTAATGTGAAAAGACATCTAGTAGATAATCAGCAGGCTCATGCTGAGAAGATTTGAGAGGCTGCCATCCCCAGCTGTGTTCACCCTGCTACCTGCTGAGGGTGACTGCCTACATAGCACAGGTCAAGACATGGTCTCTGGGTCTGTTCATAAGGTGCTTGTAGCCTGGCAGACTAACAAAAAGAAATCGGTGACACAGTTAATACTCTGAACCTACAACAGTTGAGGCGCAAATTCAACACCTGTTTTGCTGTCCCTGCTGCAAAGGCTGTACCTTATGGTGGAAGAAGGGACTATCAACTACAGACAACAGCTTTTGAATTTTTTCCAACAGCAGTTGTCTGTATTTGGAGACACGCTTGTGTACATCCACGGTGAGAAGAGCTTCTTGCATATGTTCCTTCCTGTCTTCAGGTTACATGTTCAAATCCTAAATACTAGCACCATCTCAGAAGATCTGTGATCCAAATACTGCACTAGGCTATAGCGTACTATAAATACTGCAGTAGGTGCTGTGTTAGAGAAAGACTGTAGTATTTATTTTATATTTTACACGTTTCAGTCAACTGATCTAGCTGTGCTATTGTTTCATGCATGGAAGTATCTTCTACTTTCTACTTTGCAACTTATCATTCTGACACATGGAGCATACGGATAATTTGTCTTTATTCCAGGTATTATAGTTGTCCATGCTAACACTTGGAGAGATAATTTTATGTTTTGTTCGTGACTGACTTTTTCATTCTCCAGCTGGGAATCCTTTCTTAATCATTTCTGCTATTTTCTTTTCCATACTTTAATTTGACAGAAAATTTCTGACAAATGCTTTCAGACCTTAAAAAGGGCAACAGTAGTGATGCAGTAGTGATGTGAATGTTAGGCATCTTGACAGCTTGACAGCTGATACACTGTGAAGAAAGCTCAGTTGTGGTAGTTGCATTGTTGGGTGGTTTTTTTTTTTTCCTGCAGGAAAGAGGCATATGTCAAAGGTATCAAGATGTCACATCTCATACATAAAAGAACTGGATGGGAAGGCAGTTATGTTTTATCTGTGAAGCACAAGTTTTGCGTCCAAGTGGTTACTCTTTCCACTTTCCATTTTAGCAAATGGGGAGCTGATTATCCCTACTCTATTCTACTCATTGGCTTTCTTTCAGTAGCCCTGTGTACCCAAAACACCAGCTACTCATTTTGTTACATCTGCTTATTTGTATTGTGATGTACCAAAGTTCTTTCCCTAGAAGCTGGAAAGGCTAGGTTCCTTGTTACTAAGAAGAAAAGTACTTTTTTTGCCTGCTTAGTATATTTATGTCAAAATACTATAGAATAATTAAGTGCTTATGGCTTTTAATACTAATTTCCCCCCTCCTTAAATTATTTTTCATGTTATAATCTTTTCAAATGTCTTGAATTTTGGCTGAAAATAATTGACTCAAGGAATGCATTTGTTCCGAATAGCCAAGAGTAACTGTATCAAAATAGAGTTAAAAGCCTGATGATAGATTCCATATTCTTCCATAATACATGGGAATACCCATGATTTGGTATCTGGTGAGGAAACGGGATGTTAAACTGCATGGAATATAAATGGATTTAGTTTTCACTTTGCAGTGATGTCATAAATCTGGGCTTTATGTTGACAAAGCCAACAAAATGAAGTTAGAAAATGTAAAATGAATCATATTGCCCTTTTTATTGTTTCTCCATCCTACTTTTTTTCCCTGTAGTACAGCTTACCCAAGTAGATGTTGCTGTGCACTCTTTACTCTGCGTTTCGGCTACCTGGCAAACAAACTTGTGTTCAGGGCTCTCCCATGTCAATCCCCTTGTTGCTGAAAACATCACTGGTTTCTGTTTTCTTCATGCTCTGCTTTGTCTTTTCAGAGTTTGTGGGCCTGGGTAAAATTCAAGCTAAAAAGAGAGAATGGAAAAAGAAAATCCAGGAAGATTATATTCTGATTTCTTTTGCAGCCTGAGTGGAAGGAATTTTATACAGCCTGGAGAGCTGGTGTGTCATTCTGGTATCAGTGTTGTGCTGTGAATGGGAAACAGTAATTAGTATGCCCCAGCAACTAGGGACAGAACATGCAATCATCCCCATGTTACGTAAGCCTTAACCTGGCATGATTACTGACGTCTAGGTAAGTGACAACAGGCTGAGTAAGGCCTTGAAATGATATCTTAGCATTTGCAGAATGGGACTGAAGTAGGGATGGCGTGTATCTCAGTTTTGTCTTAGTTTTGCAGTCAGAATAGCTTTTGCTGCATGTGTTGTACTAGCGGAGAATTCAGAAACCATTAAGGAGGCTCAGAGCCTTGAAAAGGAAAAAAACAAAACAAATGAACAAAAAATCCCAGCTGTGTTTGTTTGTAACTTTTATAAGCAGTGCAGACCACAAGAGAGAAGTACCCCTTACCCTCTTTTCATGAGATAGCCGGAATTGCCTGTGACCAAAAGCAAAGCATCAGTGAGCAATGCAGCCCTTGCTGTGATATTAGCCCTGCTTTCTGTCATGTATTGTTTTGAGGTGCTTCTGCTTCTTTCTTTATGCATGACTGGTTTTAATGGAAAGTAAGATTTGAATGTTAGCACCTGAAACTGGATAAATGTGGGCTTTTATTAGCATTGGAGAAAGAAGATATAATTGCTACCTTCAGCTAGCTGTTTGCTTTAAATCTAACCTTTTTTTTTTTTTCCTTCTTCAAGTGTATGAGTATTAAGGATTCATAAACACTGTGGCAGAAGATAGCTGTTCTACATCTTTGTCTTTACTGCTGCTGCATCTGAGTGTTTTCTAAAGAACTGCATGTTTGCTGAAAGTTTTTATAGATTTTTTTTTTTGCACAGCATCTTATCAAATAGTCAAGACTTCCTAATAAATACTTAGTTTAACCTTGTGATGTAGGTATTTACTGTTGAGTTACCACTCCTGATCTTAATGTGTACTTATACAAATTGCAGTCCATTTGAAATTCCTGTTTTGTAGCCAGAGGGAGTATATTAGATATAATACATTGAAAAGGTTATTTTTTGCACCTGCTACTATCTCATGTTCTTATGTGGCAGGTGTTATAAGTACTACTAGAATGGGACTAGAGTTTAGACCAATTCAGGTGGTGATGGCAGCTTACAAAATCTGGCATCATCTGTGATAGGCTTTGTCTCGACTCAGTAGATCTTAAGCATTTCCATTAGCCTTTTCCCTTATCATGATTTAGTACGTTTTATCCAAGCTACTTTTCTTTGCAATAAAAGAAAACAAAACAAACATTCATTCGTTTAATTTATGGGAAAAAAGTCTCTAAAATCATTTTTAATGGAGAAACTCAAGCCTTCCCCCCCCACCTCCCCTCAAAGTACTAGCTTCTGTGAATGGATGTATTCAGGTATTAAAAGATACTTTCCATTTAGCTACTATCTCTTAGCTGTTTTGATACCCTGATTTTGCTCTCTTTCTTGTTTCT
Source organism: Gallus gallus (assembly GCF_016699485.2). NCBI lineage: Eukaryota > Metazoa > Chordata > Aves > Galliformes > Phasianidae > Gallus > Gallus gallus. The sequence continues at coordinate 70,351,763 of NC_052532.1, read as the reverse complement.
TCCTCAGGGAAATGAATAATGGGAATTAGTAGTTAGCCAATTAGTAGAGCAGAGAAAAATAAGACGTTGTTAATATTATGCACAATTATAATGCATATATATTATGACAATTATAAAGTGTCACATATAACAATGTGACAATTAGAAACCCAAGTTCTTTCGTTTTCCATGATAATTAGACTGCATGTGCTTGCAATTGCTTGGGAATAGATGATAGATAGATAGAAGTGATAGATGAGAGTCGAAAGTCAGACTGCCTCTCTCAATTCTGTTGGATATTTTGATAAGGTGTGTTTTGTGGTGGCATAGTTATTCATGGATGATTCTGAGTTGGAAAGAGTGTGTACTCCTGAAAACACAGAGATATTGGGAAAGTTTAATTTATATGAATTAATTTCTGCACTAGGCAGAAATGAAGATCTTCATTATGGTAAACAAAATGATGCTACAGTAAAAAGAATATTGTATTTCTTATTTTTGGGGGAAATAGGAGGCCAGTCGTAGTTGAAATGCGTGCTGTGCTGAAGAAAGTACTGAATCATGGTTATGAAGATGAGCCCTATGAAGTTTCTGTCTGTTTCGATGTTTGGAAACTGTGCTATGTTGTAACCAAAGCCTTTTACTTTAACTTTTATGGCACAAATGTATCCCACCCAATGAAAGCACCAGTGGCTTGGTAATGGTATGGTTATGGGGCAGGGAATCTATAACTCCTAAAAACCATCTGCAGCAAATGTCCATGGATGCTGGAAGGCATTGCTTTGACTGTACAGGCTCTTTGGATGAACTCTGTATCTAATCATATGAATAGAAGTATTTGCAGGGTCTAGGCTGTCAAGAGAAGCATGGGAGCAGTGGAGGGTCATTGCTATGGCATGTCAATTATTAAGTTTGATTTTATTAAGCTTTAAGTTTGTATTTTCATACTGGGAATAAAAAGGTTTTATATTTTGGCATTTTATTCTCTTTTTTTTTCTCCAGGGTGATAATTCTGTCACTCTGCAAGAGGAGGACAAGATAGGCATGTGATTCCATTGTCAGATATTTTATGGTTATGGGCCATGAAGTTGAATTTCTGCAGTCATGGTTTGACTTCACAGAATGTTTCAAAGTTAAGTCTCTGGTGTGGGAAGGAATCTTTCACTGAGAGGGGTAAACTAACTGTGTTTGGTTTTTAGAATATAACTGCATTGTTTTTGTTCAGTGTAATGTGTCTAGTCAGCTCTGAGTCATTTCTTTGCTTCAGGGAATTGAAGTTATCAATTGAAAATAAGCTCAATTTCTCCCAGTCATAAGCATTTTGGGCTTGTTATTTCATGGAATCGTTCACGTGCCTTCATGGAAGACTTTGTGGTGTTCCGCAGCAAAATGTGATATGTTTCTCTCCCTCTTCACACAAAGGACTGCATTTGTATTTCATCCAAGTGGCTTCTTGTCTACATTACTTTCAACCTTTCAGTCAATTACCTGTGACAACAGGCTTTGAATTTAAGGTGTGCACTGAAACTATGTATTGATCCTGAGGCGCTCACAGTGGGTGTCTGCAGTTATTTGTGCTTTGTGAAGGTGAGAACTGAGAGATGTAGTATAATCCCTTGGCAAATCGGGTACAGCAGCTGCAAAATCAATTGGCCTGATTTTCGTTCTTGGCTTTCTAACATTGATGACCCAATGCTCAAAGCTTAAGTTTTGTCAACTCCTATATAGGTACACTGTGAAGCCAAGTCTAATGTAAGTATTGCTGTAAGAGGTCTTAAATAGATGTGTATTTGATTGTGTGGTAGTATGTTCTTTAAAAGTATTAGAAAAGAAAGGGAAAAGCAGTGACATTTCTATTTGATTTAGACTGTCAGCTTCAGACTAGGCTTGATCTCTTCTCCTCTATAATTGCTCTGTGTTAGTAGAGGAGCATGTAGTGTAACTGTTAACTAGAGACAAAAGAAAAGAAAGTATGTTCTGCTTATACTCTTCATATTACCTTAATGGATGTGTTCGTGCAACATGTGGTCTGGTGGGGGAACAGTTATCTCTATTTTGAGGTAAGAAAAGAGGCATGCTGTCTGTGGCAGAGAAGGAAGGATAAGCTATGGTGTCTATCTTGTCCTTGTCGCTGCTGTTACTGTGCTGCATTCCTTTTCTAGCTGGAGTTCTGCCAGAGAAACTTAACATTGAAAGTATGTTGTCTTTTCTGACAGATTTAGGACTTCTGTGGTTGCAGAAGCGTGCTTCTTGCAGTGCTCTGTCATTACATATGGCGTTCATGGAAGTGCTCATTTCACAGCACAGCTGCTTCTGAGAGGAATATGCTGCAAGGGTTTGCTCTGGGGACCTCAGTTGGTAGCGAGTTTCCTCTATGTTGCCTGATTGGGAACAGTTAGGTACTAGCAAGCTTTTGAATGCTTGCTGAAGTCTGTCTGTATAAGGTCAGGCTCAAGGGTTTAGACATTGGCCTTTCATGTTTGCATGAGCAGAAGACTGAACTTCTGATTTTGTGATGATCTGGGGTGCTGGCAATTACCACAAGACAGTGGGCACCCGTTCTGATTTTATGCGGTTGTAGTTAAAACTATTTTAATATCCAAAGGTAGCTTCAATGTATGCGAAGCACTTCTCATATTGTCCTTGCAGAGTACCTGACCAAACTCCAAAACGAAATTAGTGTGAACTGCTCCAAACTCATTCAGGGCTGCAAAGATAGCACTGTGACAAAATTAGATGAAATGAGTTTCATGATGTTTCGCAGTTGAGAGTAGCTCATGGCAGTCTGGAGGAGTTAAGTACAGTAAACCCTGTCTGGCTTGAAATTATTGCTTCTCTAAGCTCAGAGTGGTACATGCTGGAAAAAAAAGATCATTATTCACCAAATGTGAAACTTTCTTCTATTCCTTTGAAGCAAAATAATACACTGACACATCTCTTTATCCACTGACTTTCTGGAAAGCATTAATTTAAGAAAAAAAAATAAAAGCCCCCAGCTTATTATGTCAATCTAGAGTCAGTTCCCTGGAATTAATGCTCAATATAAAAATCTTAATAGGTAAAAATGATTTATTTCATAGCAGCTGGCATAAATCTTGTTTCTAGTGAGGATAAAATGCATGTAAATGAATCATTACAGTAAATGGTTGTAATTAGGATTTATTCATTTCAAAGGTTTCATAATTATATAATCAACTTTTAGTGTATTAAGATTTATAGTCTCAACTCTTAATTCCATTTTATTCATTTAGAAGCAGAATTTGCTGGGGGAGGAGTGTTTTCAGAAGCTACTTGCTCTCAACTAGGGATGGAAGTTGGTTCCTTTTCAAATACCATCTAATTCTGGCGTTGCAGAAGGCTCAAATTCTCCAGCAAAAATAAACCTTAGCATTTTGGAAGGACTCTTCAACTAGCTGGAGTCATAGCTTCCAGGGCTCGTGAGTGTTAGGTGTTTCATGTAGTGCCCATCAGCTGGACAGTCCTGTACATGTGTATGTGTACATCATCTGAACAAACCAGTGACGGACCAACGCGATAGAAAGCTCTTGCCAACTCAGGATTGTCTGGACTATTAAAAATTCTCTCTCCTTTTTACTTCAGTCCTTGCCAAGTGGATAGAAGTAGTACTTAGTATAGCAGTGGAGGGTTAAGGTCAGCAAACCAACTGAGAACTTTGTGTGCCTATTTCTTTAGTGTGGCTGGCACATGATGTGGCCAAAACTCCTCTGAGCCCTGCCATCTCGAGTGCAGCTGAGACTCCTTGACAGATAACTGTGATAGTCTGAAAAATTAAGGCCTCTTCTCTGTTCCCTTTATTGAAAAGAAGAATTTTGTCTGCTTGGCCACTTCAGTGCCATTACCTAAAATAATTTAAAAAGAAGTTTTGAAGTTTCTCCTTAGCAGAGCTGGAAGGCTTCAAGTGATACACTGACAATTACCAAAGCACTTGTAAGGATGTGGCTTGCTTTGAAGATCTAATTGTTGAAGGCAAGACTGAATGGATTTATTTGATCTGTCAGTTCATGGCTTGAAATTGGGATTGATTTTTATTTTTATTCTCCCCCCTGCTCTGTTGAGCTTTAGGAAGTCAGGATTGCAATTACAAATTCTCTTACTTCCCTTTCAAAGTTAATGCCATTTAATAGAAGATTGTGAAGGCTAATTCTTCATGTGCTGCTCCCCATCCTTCCTGCTTGTACTGAAATTAAATAAAAGCAGCTGTACTGCTGTGGTTTGGCTCTCCTTGTCTTCAAGAAAAGTCCTCCAGCCACTGCAGTCAGAATAGCCAGAACATCTTCAGGCCAGTTTTAATGACACAGTAATGTCAAAATGTTTCTGAAGTTTGGAGGACAGCTTTCTCCAACCTTCTGCAGGTAGGGTTTGAACTGATGGCTGTCCAACATTGCTGTTGGGATTTTCCCCTGCATTATGCTGCAGTACAGAAATAGCTTCGCTACCACAGTACTTCTGTCCCCTTGTTTTCTGTTTAGACTAATAAAAAAAAGTACATTGAATTAGTTTGTTCTTTGTTCTCCAGCAAGGGTAGGAGAGCACACAAAGTCTTGGTATCTTCCTCTGTTCTGCCATTCTCCTGCGTATATTGATGTCCTGTTAATAATGATGCTACCAGCAACTCATACAACCACTTCACAGAATTGTGCCAGTACTACCACAATCTAAAAGTTACTTAACCCGCATTTATAATACTGAATTTAAGTAACGTGATTCTTCTTGTCTAAGGGGAAAGTAAAATTTTTCACTGATAGGAAAACTGTCCGTTATAAATTTAGCAGTGTCTTGTTTAGGCTTACTCTGTTTGCCCATGTGTAAACCAAAACTGAAGTATTGTATTTCCAAGCATTTGGTTGTCTTCAGACTTTTGCTTAAAATCCATAGGTTTTTTTAATCTTCATTTTTTTTTTTTCTTTAAGACTCCATATGAATTCATGGCAAACATATTTTCCCCCTTTTCTCTACCCCCTCCTCCTGCCTCCCATCCTTCCCCTTTAATTAATGTTCTGAATTTGGGTACTCAAAACCCATGAGATCTAATAAGTTTTTTTGAGACCATTAATGAATCATGCTGATGCATGCCCTGTTTCCTACTTTTCACTAAATATAGAGGCAGGACTGGGTCACAGTGTCCCCGGTGTCACTGGTATCACATCAATCTTCTTAAATAAGGTTAGCTCTATCTTTATAGCTGTAGGGATTTTTGCCTTCCTTGTTACTACTCAGGAGGCTGTTCCTGAGGCTCATGGCCTGAATGCTTTGGAGTATGCTGAATATTTAGAATATACTCCTCACTTCCAACCTACAGATATATGGGTGGGTATTTTGGAGCTGTTTGTCCTCGTGTCAGCTGTATATCATTAAGCCTGAACAGCTCTTCTTTCTTCTTAGTGTTTATCTAGGAATATACTGATGATGGTAATTCTGTCTTTTCTCAGCCTAACTGTGAGAGTCAGAAACACACCTGAGACTCCTCTGGATTGGTAGGCTCCCAAATGCAGCTGTTTGCCATGTAGTCCTGTTTCTTGTGCCTAGGGGAAGGCTTAAGATGGAAAAGGAGCACCGAATGCTGGAGCTGGACTCTCCAGTGCTAGATTCACCTTCTCTGCTGGAAAAACTGAAATGCAGTGCAGACTTAATTTCACAATTGCACATTATTCTCTGTGCTGGCTTAAGTAATCACAATGACTGCAGCACAGCTATGCAAATGAAGCAACTGCAGCTTGGCCTGAAAGTAACTGGAAACTTTCTGTCTTGGCCTTTTGCTGTTCTTCCATAGCTTTTTCATTAATACTTAGATATAATCAACTACATACGTATTTGTGAATATTATCCTTCATGATGTTGACTAATATAGTCTTTGTATGTTCCATCAGTGAAATTTCATTTTGTTTTCAGTATTGCTTTTGGATTTAGTTGGAAAGATGTAAAAAAAAAATTACTTCAGTCACTCATTTGTCTGCCAAAAAATTTGAAAGTCTAATCTCCTGCCCACCAAAGTAATTAAAGATTGGAGGAAAGATTAGGCTTACAAATACTGCGCTCATAATGAAGTAAGAAAATGTGCTGAGTTATGCTTGCAGATGAGAAGGTTGATTGATTTGCTTCATAAAGCCCTGAAGTTAGCCACCAGTGCCTAAGAAAAATCATGTTCATTGTTGTGGTCTGTCAGCTTTCTTTTGCAATTGACTGGAAAATCTTTTAAAGCTTAATTCATGTATCACTGTAAATAAATGTCACTTATGGAAAGCTCATCTTTCTGCAGCAGGATTTAATATGCTCAGTATGCTTCTGGGAGTGGAACACACTGATGGGAATTGTTGCTGGTCTGGGGAGAGACACATGTACAAATCTGACAGCCAATGCATAGCTTGTGGGGAAATAAGTTGCTGTAAGGGATAGTTGCTCTGGAGGCTGTGCTGTCAGCCACATGTACACATGTGCACACATGTCTTGTATGTAACCAATTTCAGGTTTTTCTGTTTCTTAGCAGTGTAGGATTTTCAGTGCCATTCTTGCAGTTTCAAAGCAGCCGGTGAGTGGCTAACAGCTCCAGTTCCCACTTGACAAGACTCCTGAGGGAGTCTCTGATTGGGCTAAGCAGTGCTGGAGAATTTCAGCTCCATGTCACCGGGTCACCTGAGACTTCTCTCTTTGTCTGTGTGAATGTTGGTCCTTAATGTGCAGGCATTACAGCATGACAGAGTTGCAACACTTTTGCTGTTTTTATTATAGTCAATTATGTGAGTTTGAATTGAGGTTTCACAAAATGTGAGGTCACCTTTGCTGTACCTCCTTTTCCCTGGTGAGAGACTAACTGCCATGTTCTTGATGCTGTTATTTTTCCCTCTCCTTGAAAAAGACTTAATGTTATCTTGCTTGCTCAGTGTTCCCTTTCTCCTCCCTAAATGGGATTCATGACTTCAAAACACCTTGTTTTGTTGATAGAACTGATCTTTGTTCCTAGTTAGGGGAGGAGTTACAGTAGCTCCTACATAGGTATGTTCTTGTTGCTGTGTATTGATTTAAGGAAGGGAACAGCTGCTAGCTTCTGAGGGGTAAGCAGTGCTCCTTGAGAGCATACAATAAATCTGCTGATGGATTCATGTCATTATCCTGAGCATATATTCACAGCATGTGCAATTGGAACTATTCCTTGAATGCTTCTGAGAAGTTCTGGCTTTCTTTACTGGTCTTGTACTTCCTGGTGGTGCAGGCATAGGTGAGACATGTTTGTTGGCCTTGATTTGTGTTTGTGATGTCGAGGAGCAGATAGATATGAAGAGGGCAGTTTTGGTTGACCATGGCCAAAGATGGGCTCTGAGTTTCTGCCAAGTAGTGGCTGTGCTGTACAGCTGATAAGATACTACTTGGAGCTGTACAAGGTTTTTCTCCTGCAGTTGGGCTTGACTGCACCACGCATAGCAAAGACTGTGTGTGTCACATTAAGGTCAATCAAATATGTTTAATTACTCTTACTTACTCTTCCCTTTGTGTGTCTCTCTTAGGGTGTTTCAAAGATGACCGTATCGTATTCTGGACTTGGATGTTTTCAACGTATTTTATGGAGAAATGGGCCCCCCGGCAAGACGATATGCTCTTCTATGTCCGTCGAAAGCTGTCCTATGTTAGCGGTGATAGTACAGATGGGAAAAAGGTGAGTGAGTAATGATATGTACTTTAACTTGGGAAATTTGAGTTAACATGATATTTGGTGTTCTGGAGAACCTAACACATCTGAAGAACTGCAGACTAATGCTGAAGAGCTTCCAGATTTGCCTACCATGAGACACGGAGCAAAGCTGATCCACAGGGTTAACATTCTGAAGTTTTAAATGAGCTTCGGTACCTTGGAGTGATAAGTAGAGAGATCTCAACTAGCTTGCAGAGATAAGTGAGTCTGTATGTCTTTTGGGAAGCTTTTGTGTTGGTCTGCCTGCACTTATGGAAAAGGGATGGTATCCACACTATCATTTTCCTTTTCATTGATAATACTTTATGAATTGAGAGTTTAAATCTTTGGGAAAGGAGGAAAAAAGAGGAGAAAGAAATACTGAAGTATTTCTAGAAAAAGGCTTTCTAATTTAGTACTCTTATTCCAGAGTATCTGGAATAAGCACCTACTATGTACTGTACTGTGTATACCTACTACTGGCAAAATATATGCAGACTGCTGGAGCTGGAATATGAGTGACAGTAAGTGGAGAAACTATTTTCAGGTATACTTAGGACAATTTGCACTCCCGTAGAAGTACTATTTCTTGAAAACATGTAATCAGGTAGCTTAATGTTTTCCAGAGGCACTTTCCAGTTACTGATAAGCTTCACAGTACGTCATGGCAGTTTTCACCGTAGTTGGGGGAAACAGAAGCAGGAGAAATGGTAGTTTTACTGCAAATGAAGGATATGACTTATAGGGTGGTCAAAAGAAGGAAGGTAATTGTCACGAGAAGAAACTGGGGTTAATTTCCTTACTTATGTAAATAATAAACACTGTTGAATCACAGATGTATGTGTATGGTGTATGTGAGTTGTTAGTTTATTTTAAACTGGGCGTGTTCTTTGGATGAAAATGTGGTCACACAGCTACAGTTGTCAACTTCCTTGAAAAAGAGATCCTGAAAGAGACTTTCCGAAGGTGTGTTTTTGTTGTTTTGTTTCGTTTTGTTGTTGTTGTTGTTGTTGTTGGACAGATGGGAAATACAAAGGCTTATCTTCTTTTTCATACCTCCAAGTTCTATCATGACAACCACTAAGGAAAGGATTATAGAATATTAGATTTTCCCTGTCAGATTGGTAGCTCCTTGCTCTTCAGCAAAGAATTTACAATAACATATTTGCATGTTTAAGACTTGGAGGAAAGTTTGATCCTAAATCATTTGAATGACTACAAGAGCATTCATCTTTCACGTCTCACAACATTGTGGCTTTGTTTAGCCTAATAAAAACATGGGTCATTTAACCTCTCATTCTTTCCCAACACAAAGGTGAACCTTAGAGGAATTCTGATTGCTTAAAATTCATTAGTGGACTCCAATCAATCTCTGTTTAACTTATTAATAAGTTCGAACTGTTTCAACCTCCCCCAGAGAGAGAAAAATGAAATAACCCTTGCATTTGCTATCAGAGCTTTACTTAAGCCTCATTAAAAACCTCATAGATAATTTTGATTTGTGAGCTCTATTGTAAGTGGTAGTTATTGCAGAATCAGCATTAGTGAATTGATTGCTGCAACAACTGACATGAAGAGCATACATTATAAACCTGCACTGACTATGAGCTACATATAAAACACTGTTTTGCACCTGTCCTGTTCAGTGATACACTGGACTACCCCAGATCTTTGAATTATAAGTAAACAGCTTTTGATTTGGCTTTTTAGTTTTGCCATTTCTTTCTTGAAAGATGGTATCAAAACACCGAAGTAATAACATTAAATGGGGAAAAGGCTGGAGACCAGTTGTTTTAGATGTCACAGTGACTTCAGACATCCCTGTCATCCACACAGTTGAGTGCTGTCATTTACATCCCCAGAGGTAGACTGAAAAAGTGGGGAATGGGAGGTGTTTGGGTTTGCCTGGGACCACAGAGGTAGAATCAGAGCTGTGTTTCAGGCACGTGCCTTGTGATTCAGTGGTGTCAAACTGTCACTGATGGTCACTGTCTGTAGTGGTGACTTCTTTGCTGGCTATACAGAAGCCTGAACATGGGGTATTTGTAGAATTGGGTCTATGTAACTTGGGTATATGATAAAGCAAGCTCACTGTAGTTTTTCTGTGGACATTTATTTGAATCATAGAATGGCCTGGGTTGAAAAGGACTACAATGATCATCTAGTTTTAACCCCTCTGCTGTGTGCAGGGTCATCAACAACTAGACTAGGCTGCCCAGAGCCACATCCAGCCTGGCCTTGAATGCCTCCAGGGATGGGGCATCCACAACCTCCTTGGGCAACCTGTTCCAGTGCATCACCACCCTCTGAGTGAAAAACTTCCTCCTAATATCTAACCTAAACCTCCCCTGTCTTAGTTTAAAACCATTCCCCTTTGTCCTATCCCTATCCACGCTCACAAACAGTTGTTCTCTCTCCTGTTTATATGCTCCCTTCAAGTATTGGAAGGTCACAATGAGGTCTCCCAGGAACCTTCTCTTTTCCAAGCTAAACAATTGCTCTGCATTTATTTGGCAACTGTCAGTTTTGACTGAAGAATGCTGGCAGAGAGACCTGGGAGGTGAACTGTTGTCCTGTGATATCTCAGAATATTAGTTGTATTCATGAGAATAATACCCGCACAGCTTTGAACACAGTAGTCTCCTGTAGGACCAATAACAATGATGGAAAAAAGTAGATTGAGAAGAGGGGCTGTTTGGATACCAGCAGTAGGGTTGTTTGTTTTCTGACGTGAGCTCATGCAGCATGCTCATATTGCATACTATAGAGATGATTCACATCAGCAAGAAACAAGTGATAACTTAGCATACACATTCCATGTTTTGATGGTTGGCCTCTGTGTTTTAAGTCCTTCCTACTTATGCTTTTTTTTTAGTACTTACTGCTGAAGACAGCAAAAATATTTGATATGACGTTAGTGTAATAAAAGAAAAGCAGAGAAAAACTGTTAGGATTGAGATCAGTTGGAGGTTCATTTTTAAGGCTGAATGAGAAGGGCTTTGAATTCAGCTTGAATAGTGACAACAGCTTGAAGTAATACATTTCATAATCCTTTATCAGTAGTTGCTGATAGTAAACTTCCCTGCTCTCTGAAATTTCATTTTAAAAGCCTTTTAAATGACCTGCTTCATAGACCTCATAGTGTAAGGAATTTTCCATTTGCTTCTCCTTTCCACTTCACCAATTTCTAAGCTGTGTGTATACAGGTGAAGCAGCAATTAAGCTCTTAATATGGTCTTTGCCAGGGCAGAACTGCAGTATCTTAATTCTATACTATATCTGTTAGAGATTCTTGGATCCCAGGTAAGTGCCTTTGAGTGTTTTCTTTTCTTGGCATTTCACAGTAACAATCTTGCAGTTCTTCGTGCCAAGTTTTGAAGATGCTTTTTCTCTCTGTGTCTTTAAGCAAAATTACAGATTCCCTGTCAGGATCAGTGACAGCAAGGCAATGTGGAATGTAGCTCTTCTCAAAGTTGATTTACTAGGTTTTTAAGGTAAAATCCCTTTAGCCTGTGGCTCTTTATGTGCTATTAAGTCAAGATTAGAAAAATCCCTTCGCCACTGCCTTACATAGTAGCTAATATGACCAACTGGAAAATACAAGCCCTGATCCTCACTTACAAAGAGTCCTTTACACTGCCAAAAGGTTATAGTGGTTGGACTTGGGATTCTGACCTTAAAATGGCATTAGATAAAAATTTAATATTTCTTAATCTTTCCAACCCAATAGCCATTTATAAAGGATTATACTTTGTTACAGTTACAAGCTTCTGATCGTTCTGCAGGAAGCAGCTTTACCTTCTCAGGGATAAAGAAAAATACTGTAATGGTGTTAGCAGGGATAACTGCGTAGTAGGGAAACTAAGGTAAAACCTCAGAGAGCAGTGTATCAGCAGAGCTAGGCTGTATTAACTCCTTCTGGCATTGTCATCTGGCAAGGGTGCTGTATTTTTAAGGCAGAGATATAAGATACAAATGAGCTTGCCTGGATTTTGGAGTAGGTCCTGTATTCTGCAGCATCCTACAGGTGTGAAGTAGTAGAGTTGATGCCAAATGCATATGGTAGTCATTCAGGCTGCTAATTCTTCACTAAGCTTAAGCTACTGATGTGGCTGTGGTTTCAGAAACAGAACTGAGCAGGAGCAATGGTTTACATATTTATGTGCATCTGGACCTGTGACACAACAAATATTGGCTGGAGTGGGAGACTAGTTAGTTTCTAAATGACTTCAGGCACATGGCTCCCACTGAAATTCACAGTATTTCTTAGCTGAATATCTAATTCACATTAACCATCTGTCTGGCTGGAAGATTTGACAACCTGAACTTAGCATTTAGCAGAAATGCAGTGTTGCAAAACATCTTACTTTTCTGTCCCTCTTGGAACTCTTCAGACCCATGCTTTTTAACACTGTAAATAAATAGAATGTCTCCTGTAGAACTACTTGATGCGCTTTCTGACAGGTCCACATCACCATCTGAATGCAGCAGAGAAACAAATGACCAAATTCTGAATCCTCTGTGCCAGATAAATTGTCATCTTGTGCGTGAATAGTTATGTGGGAACCAAGGATGATTGCGACATGCAAGTCAGCAGGAAGACAACTGTTCTGTCTCAACTCCCTTGCTTTGCTAGGCTTTTGGAGGTGTTACCCTGAGTAGGAACAGGGGCTTCTGCAGGAAAAGGGAAGGTAAACACATTGCTCTCCTTTTGAAATGTGAAAGAGGAGCACTGGTGTTATCAGACTGATGTTATGATTTCTTGTAGGGAGCTCAACGTTTTAAACGTAAAGATTTGGCTTTTCTTTTACGGTTATTCTGAATTCCTGCTTTTCCTGTGTTATTTTGCTGATATTTGGTCGTCTAAATACATGATCATAAAGAAACTGCTACTTGATAACCTCTGCTTGTGTTGCATTTTTATCAAGCTACCTCCATATCCCGTGTGTGCTGTGAGTGACTCACTGATAAAAAATGAGTACTATAATGAGTGTAACAATATTTTTTTTCCACATAACTGCCTGTGAACTAGGACATGCTTGTGGCATATCTGGCAAGCTAATGAGCATTAGGTTTAGAGATGCTTTTATGTTCTGCCTTTATTCCCAAGTAAATTTATGCCTGAGAAAAGCAGGCGTGCAGCTGAAATATCTTTGTGGTGCCGCAGTCAGTGAAGTCTCAGCTCAGAAAGGAGTTTGTGCTGCACGGGTGTTTTTGATAGATTACTGGTTATTGCTTCACACATCTGAGGATCTCTTCTTATGAAGTCAGAACAAGTAACAAGAAAGCAAGTGTCACAGGTTAATTTAATGCGAGTTCTACTGAAATGTGGCAACACCGAGTCTTGTGGTTGAGGACGTGCTTGATTCTCTGTGACAGAGAAACTTCATCTGGAAGAGCAGAAGCCCAAACCCACTTTCCCCAACTGATAAAACAGTAATTAATAATTCAGTATCTCAAATGCAGCGTGTCTAAGTCACCGGGGGGTTGAGGGGCAGCTGAGCACTGCTTGGCTGGGTTGCTCAGCCTGGAAAAGGCGCAGTGTCTGCTTGGAGCTCCATGAAAGCCTCATCAGGCTGCTGCTTCAGCAGAGCACGTAGCCTTTGATCTGAGGGTTATGCAGGCGGTGTCAGCTTGCTCATTATGGTTATGAAAATGCCTGTGTTCTGTGTTGAAACTTGCGCTATTGTGCAATTGAACTGAAGCTCTAGAATATCATAATCAAGTCGCTAATGACGCTAGTAATTAGGGCTTAAAGGTTTAATTTATCTACCAGGTTTTTTCATGTTTTCTGCTCAGTAATCCAGTTTATACATTTCCACATCCAACAGAAGTGGTTTGAAATGTGATACTTCATTAACATTCTGTAACCTTATTTTTCCCATGTCTGCCTTCTGCCTGAGTTCGTGATGAGACATACCTTCTCTTTTTTTTAACTTACTGGATTCTGCAGTCAGCACACTGTGTTGCTTCAGGTACTTGTGCGGAGGACTTGAAAGAGGCTGTCAAATACGGTAATAAGGTGGTGGTAAGCAGCCTGTTGCATCCCAAAACACTGGTTACTCTGTAGTCTGGGGCTGCGTTTGATAGTGCTTAAGTAGTCACACTTATATCTATCCTTTCAGTTCTTGAATATTGGTTTAGAAAATTTATAGGGCATTTGAATTGGTGCATTGATGCAATTCAGAGTACAGGTGTTAAGTAGCAGCTAGGATTACTTTAATATTATTTAATATTATGTAATATATTTGGTACTTTTGATTAAGGATTATTTGTTACAAAGGCTATAGTCAGTTTTAAGGTGCTTCCTTTCCTATTGGGATATAAATTATCCCAATAATGAAGAGTGACAATAAGAATCCATTGAGAAAGCATTCTCTGTGCCTTTTGCTGTTGTCTCATGGGAAGAAGGTGGGGTCTGACTTTAAGTTTACTATTCAACTCAGAACCAGTCATAGAACAAATTTAGTTCCTACCCCAGATGTACTGTTGCTTGGAAGGAGGTGATGCAAACGGGTTGAAGTTGGGCAACATTTGCAGTGATGCTTTGTATTTTCTGAATGGGTTTGGAGCAATGAGCAGTGTAATTAATCTCGAACTTCAGGGGGTCATACTCCACAAATCAGAGCATTTCTCACTCTAACGGATGCTAAAATATGGACTCTAATGCAGTCTTGTCCCATTAAGTTGTCATTTGTGACCAGATCGATATATGACAGGGGAAAGATTAGGCTGTAAGGAATTACAGCTGCACTAACGCTGACCTGAGTAGTGAGAATAGCTTTGCAGAACTGAGTATCAGGAAGAAAGGAAGTGGGTGAGAATGAAGGCTTACATGTAGATTGACTTTGTTGTTTTCAAGCTCAGACTGCAGCTGAGCTTATTCAGTGAAGGACTGTGATGAGTGAATGCATCTGCAGATACAGTTACCTTTTGTTATCCTCCAGCCTCAGCCTCTCTGCATTACTGCACTTTAATCAGTGGAAAGTACTTGAGGGTTGTGTAATGGAATAGTACAAGAGTAGGATTTCAGCAAATCTTGCTACCCCCCTATTATCTGGGATACAGTTTTTTTCTTCATAGTGTCTGGTATGATACTATGTTTTGGCTTTGGGATAGAAAGTGTTGATAACAGACCCATGTTTTAGTTGTTGAGGCGTGCTGTGCAAATCTGGAGACATTTCTCCTTCTTGGGCTCTCCTGCTAGTGGAGAGGACTGATAGGGCAAAAGGATCTGGGAGGGGACAGAACCAGGACAGCTGACCTGAACTGGCCAAAGGGATATTCCACATGATATGACATCATGCAAAAAAGCTTTTAAAAACTGAGGCAATTTGGCTGGGGGACAGCTGCTGCTCAATGACTGGCTGGCTATCAGTTGGTGGTCGGTGAGCAATTGCGTTGTGCATCACTTGTTTTGTAGGTATATGCCATATTATTATCATTACTGTTGTTCTCCTTTTCTGACTTATTAAATAATTTTTTTTAATCTGAACCCACAATTTTTTTTTTCCTTATTCCCTCCCCCATACCACTGGGAGGAGGGAGTGAGCAAACAGCTGTGTAGTGCTGAGCTGCTGCTGGGTTAAACCACAACACTTCATCAGGGCTTTATATGTGGAACCATTTTGAACAGAAATATGAAAAGATGAGATATCTCATTGTTTAGATAGGAGGGAGAAGAAACATTTCACTTAGGAATTAAGTAAATGACCTGTAATGTTTTTATTCCCTGCCTCTACCCTTTACCCTGTGTTAAAAGCACTTCAGCAGTGTAGTCAAAGCACTAATATGGCAGAGTGCTAAGCCCTGCTGTGCTGTCCACAGATGTATGAGGCTTTATCCCTAAAAAGTTGTTGGTTAAGTCCAAGAAAAGGTTCCTGAGCCAGCTGGTTTATAGTCATAGTATTACCTGAAGTATTTAAATCCTGTTACTGTGCTGAAGGAGGGAACAATCATCCTGGTCATCTTGCTTTCTTGAAAGTCCCAAGTTAGCTATGGAAAAAAGGAAAACACTCTTCTCTTTGCCTGATTAAATATAAACTTGGGTGATTAGGAACCATGCTGAACCTGATCAGATGTGGTGAAATCACCAAGTGGCTATTAAGCTCCTTAACTGACATCAATCCTTAGTAATAAAAAAAAAATAATAAAAAATAATCATAATAAAAAACAAGTCATACAAGTGATTTCTCTTGTAGGGGGTTTCCCAAACATATCTTTCCAGTCCCTTAGCAGCAAGTGAAGTCTTTAAGTCATGTCACAATATAAATTAATTTTACAATGCAGTGTTTTATTGACACTTACTTTTGTATCAAATAGAAATATATTATGCAATCAGATGTTTTTTCAACTTCCCTGGCACTTACTTCCCATATTTACTTACTGTTCCCTTATATATTACTTATGTGAAGACTAATAACTCTTGCAAGGTCTGCAGCTTTTAATGGCAGGACTGCGAATAGGATCATAAATCTAGCAAATCAACTTTGGTCCAAAAGAAAAGTTCGTGTTTGTGGAAGCTTTCTATTAATGAACATCATATGTAGCTATTCCTCTTTAAAATCTGATCACAGTTTTTGTAGCTTGCCTGCTATTTAAACATTTCAATCTAGACTGTTGTGGATACAGCATTGTCAAATATACTTGAAATAGGTAGAAGTTATGAATACCTGGAAGATCTTGAGGTGAAATCCCAGCTCTTCTGAAATTAATCATAATTTTGCTTTTGACTTCAGTGGGCAAAGCTTTCATTCCCAACAAATGAAAGTTCTAAATTAAACTAATCAGTGAGTTGCAGAATAATATAGCTGTATCTCTATGAAATCTGATCTCTAGTTAAAAAAGAAATAAATCTTCCCTGCTACACTTACTTGTTCTCTTGTCTGCTGTGACTGAGCATTATTCCTGCAGTATTCTTGAAAGCATAGCTGCTCATTGCCTTCAGTGTCCCACTGGTGATGTCCCATGCCTCTCACTTGTTTCTTTTCTGGTTATTATGGTCACCTCTGAGGCCTTCACCTTGAGCAGTTGATGGCAAATGGCTGCTGAAAAGTTAAATGAAGGCTGAGGTTCCCTGGTCCATTTTCCCCAGAAATAACTTGAGGATGTTTCATTCCTAACTACTGTGAGTATACAATCTAAGAGACCTCTGTCATATTTGTCTGAAGTTGGCCAATGCTTATGTAGGATAGGTGGGAGTAGGAAGGAATTCAGTGTGTTCTACAAGTTCCGTTTCCTTAAACTATATGTCGATTCCCTCCTACCTACCATTATATGCACAGTTATATTGGTAACCCTATACCTTTTTATGAATCTAGCCAGTCTGCTCTAAGATGGAATCTGTTTGGAAGTCCCACCTTCACAAGCAGCTGAACTTGTACAACAGTTTATTTCCTCCTGTCCTGTTCTCGTGAAGTGCTAAGTATGTGCAAGAGTTGTGAGTGAGGACAGGAGGAAAGAGACTGTTGTACAAGTTCAGCTGCTTGTTCTAACCAGCACAGCTTCAGGCTAAGAGATACAGAAGCTATTCTTAAAGCGTAGTTTGAGTGGTTTTGACTTGAGTGGGTCTCCCATTTACTGATAAATGTGCCAAAATGTTTGTTTACATTTTTATTTTAAAATCATCTTTGCTTGTAGCCTACTGTGAACCCTATGTTCCTGATGAGCGCAGGCTGGAATAGGAACAGCATCTATTACATCGACGTCTGTTATCAGCTATCCTACAGCTTGGGTGATGAAAAGGGTAATCTGCTGCCCTTCTCTAAGGCTTTTATTCCATCTGCAAGTACCCTCCCCAGTCCTTACCTGTGCATTTATGTAGCATTTGAAGTAAATCAACCAAGTTGATGTTAAAGCTGAATGTCAACTTGGTGCTGGCAGAGGAAGGTCATAAGCCTTCACTTTGGGATAGTAATGTGGGCTGCTGAGTTTCTCACCTGCAGGTCTTGAATAGCAGAAGTTAATCGCCCAGCATTTGTTAGGCCAGCAAATGGAAAAGAGAGTCCAAAGTTGTGAACAGATTCTCCTGGGTGCTTGTGTTATGGGAAAAAATAAGAAACTGCTGTTGAGCATGCAGCTTGTCCCATTTGGACCTCTGAAAGAATTTCTGAAAGATACTGGAAACTGAAACCTTTCTGCTGTTCTGATTTCTCTACAGAGAGTGTAAAATCAACTTTTTAGATCATCTACTGCTCTTTCTGTAGATACGACTTTTTGACTAGACTGAAATGGTTGTGGCAAAAGTGGTATTGAAACAAATTAGGTTAAAAAACTGTTTGCCTGTAGCTGAGCTTTGCATCTCACACAAAGCAGTTCACAATCCTTTTATTGCAGTGGGCTTTGTTTCAGCTTTTAGTTTGTTTCGGTTTAGGTGTGTCTGGTTGCCATAACTACTGGGCATTATGCTGCCTTTTATGTAGGCTCCCGAATATGTTCCAAGAGCATCAGGTGCAAATTCTAAAAAATTAATGGTATCTGGGAAAAGGGAATTGGAATCTTGTTTTGGAGGGCTTTCTTCTCGTTGCCTTCTAGAGTTACTGCCAATGAATGTTGAGGTAGCTGATAAACCTAAGGTGAAAACTCCATGTTACATTTGAAAGAATCTTTTTCATTTTAGTATGATTGCATACACTTGTCTCCTTTTAAATATTGCCTCGGATATAAATATTCTAGGCAAGGGATAGGATGTAATCTGTTGTTAATGTCGTTGTCCCTTCTGTAGCTACTCTATTTGACAGGCCTGGGGATGCACTGTTCCCACAGGGCTTCTCTGTACGCTCAAGAAAATGCCAGACTGCTTTGATTTTCTTTCCATTTAATAGAGACAGGTCTGTCGGTGCCGAGCGGATGAATGAGCAGATGGATTTTCATGGATGACTTGGTCAGATCAGCTCATGTTGTCGTCTTGGGTATATAGTCTACAGTAATGCTTGGCAGCCTGTTAAAAAACATAAATGTTTGTCTTCACATACATGTCTGCAACTTTTCCTTGCCTGTTAAATATATGTGAAATAAAAAAATCTTCAGAAATTGGAGTAGTGACTACCATGTCACACTTCAAGATTTCTTTTCCTGCAAAAATCCCATATTTCTGTGTCAGAAAGTCCTGACAGCTCCTGCGATGCTATCTTTTCCTTCTGGATTGTCATGTTGTTGATTTGTTGTTGCATGCTGGCAAAGAAGTGTGGAATGACCTGCATCTCTCTGCTTTGGAGGAGAGAGTGCTCAGAGAGGGAACACTGCCCTAAAGACAGTAGGGAAAGCTTGGGTACATTTTGGCAGACTTTTGGCAGATCTGTGTAGCCAGCATTGGGTCTCAGGAGCTGGAAGAGTTGCTAGGGCCAGAGCCATTGCAAGATTTTGGCATTCTACCACCTTTCAAAGAGCAAGATGAGCAAACATCACTGCACACAAACCCTTTCCTGGTATTGAACTTTGTCTCAGGCTGAATTTACCACCTAATATCTGCTAATTTCAGTCATGAGACCTACTTGTAAAAATACCATGAAACAGGATAGAGTGCTTTGCATTACATCAGGGACTTGCAGCTGATTGATTGTTGTTGTGTTGTTTGCTTGTTTTTTAGATACAGAAATCATTATAAACCCTTTCTCTTCCCACCACTAGTACATTATGTTAGCTTGAAACTTTTTGTGATGCTCATTTGAAACTTAGGGTTCTAATGTCTTTAGCTTTCAAAATATTATTATTTAAAGGATGCATTTGTGTATTTTGTTCTTTTAGTTAAAACAGTTAAGAGCAAGTTTGCTGGGATTTGAAGTACTTCAGAGGTACAGTGGAAGTGAAATTAAAAATTCGCATGGAGGCCCTCAGCATTTCCTTATAGCATAGTGTTGTTAACTTCTACAAGAGGACTTGTGCTTGGATTTTGCTCTCAATGCCTCTTTAAAATTCATTCAAGTAGCTTATTACAGCTGTCTCCAAAGTATATTTGTACCAATGATAAATATCAGTGATAAAAATATCAGTGATAGCCTTGGTGAAGTTAGTCATGGAGATGATGCAGAAGTCTACAGTTGTATATGTTTTTGGAAACACATTGAAGTAGTGGTAGCGAGAATTGATATCTTTGCAAAAGTTGGGGAAGAATGAATTGCTTTTTTTGTGGTGGAAGGAACTGAAAATGGCTGTTGGCACCCCAAAACTCGTTCTTGCTTTCTGACCAATTGGTTCTGGTAAGAAACTGCTAGAGCAACAAATTCTGTGCCCCTCACATCTGTAAACTGCCTTGCTATAGTAGCTTTTCTGTGCTGTGTAAGCTATTTCAAGTTGTTTCTAACATGCTTGTTCAAAGGATCAAGAAGGAAAAGGGGTTTTAATGTTCTACCCAGCTTAGAAATGTAACTAAACTTATGATTAACTGTGATGTAATCTTTTTTCCTAACATTGCTTGATAACTGTTTTTAAGCATTTAGCACTACTTCTTTATTCTTTATTTTAGCTAATCTTTTCTTTTTAGGCATCTTTTATTTTGGTAAGTGAAAAATTTTGTTGTCTTTCACAGTTTTGCTGAATTAAAGCATAAGGAGAGAGCGGAACAAACTAGGACTGTGTTTGTAGAGTGAAAAGGGAGGGATCTGAAGCATGGGAAAGAAGGATGTAAGTTCCTGTAGTCAGTGAATTTAGAAAAACATATTCAGCATTAGTGCTTGTAAGGCTCCACTTTGGAATTATACCTGCCTGGTGCAGGGGAAGCTAGTAAAGTGACAAACTAGTAATGTGATAAATTTGGGAGAGGAAAAAAAATTCTCCAGTGTTGGAAGCTACTGGGCTTCTCAAAAGTTGGGTGCTCTGTGTGGTGGGGCAGCTATAAAACTGTGCTCTAGTGAACACGTTGGGTATTATTCTGGTTTTGTACGAGAAGGTGGAGTGAAGAAGAGAGGGGAGGAAAAAACACCTTTTAGTGTCTTTCTTGGTCCTATGAACCCCAAACTTGTCAGTGTAAATTCTTTAAAACTGGCCTTTAGTCCCTGTATGGGCAGCTGGGTCTGGAGACGATAGGAGGATCTCCTAGCTGAAGTTTTAAACTCTTCTGTGAAAAATTCTTGGTTGCTGTTCAGTCTCTTCCTCCTCTCTTTCTTCAAGCTTACCTCCCCTTAACTGTTTTTTGATGAATGTGGTCTAGGAAACTGAAAAGAGGTGCTACTACTAGATTGGCCTGTAATCCCATTGGATTTCATTTAAAAGAGAACAAGAATCTATTTGTTGTTTTGTTTTAGAGATGGCTTTTGAATACTAACAAAATAGTGTTTCTTGTAAACCATTCTTCCCCTGCTGCCCTACTAACAGCTTCTATTGATTTTGATTAGATTCCTTTCAGGAGTTTTTCAAAGGCTTATGAGCTAAGGTGTGCTAATGAGGTGATGTTCAATTCACACAGGTGTGATCCATTGGCAACTATGTAGAATTCATGCTGTCCTGGGTGAAGGGTAGGGGGAGTGTGTCTAAATATTATAGCATTCCATTATTTGGGGAATAAATGGGCACGGTGGGGAAAAGTATATCACAAGGGTTTTAAAGCTACTCTCTGATGTTCAGAAAAAAAAACCCAGAATGTTCCTGGGTTTTATGATGAAATGCTTCAGCTGTCTGTATAAGTGTATAGCTAATGTGAGTTATACTGGTTTCCAGAGTAAGATCTGTGATTTTCTGTTACTTGTGTTGTTCTGCAAACATATCCAGTCTGTGTTACATCTCTGAAAGGCATGTTTCTGTGAATAATACTGCAGTAGATACTTCATTCCTTCTCACTTAGAATGTTCTTTTGTGTGGATCACTGCTTCCAGCAGTTCCAGTAATGCTGCATGTTCCCTGCTGCAGTAACCTCCTGATGGCCCTGCCAGGCTCTCTCCAGTGCCTCTGGTGTCACAGCAGCATAGTCACAGGCACTGCATGAAATCCTAGAGATGGACCATAGTTTGGCAAGTGTGTGAGGGATGTGCAAGAATTTGCCAGGATTGACAAAGAAATGGGATGATGGGAAGACTTTGGCAAAATGAAGTCAGTAAAGTTGGGGGACACCGAATGGAGGTATTGGTGAAGAGGCTCAGCAGGAATCAGTGACTGGGATGATAGTATCAGAGCAGATGCAGATTTGTAGACACAGGTTGGTGGTGCATCAATTAGTGTGGGCACAACCATCACTGTACAATATGCTCCTTGTGAAGTGTGGATCTCTTTGTTACTGATGTAGGTCAGTACTTCAGTGCCAGGCTCTGAAAAGGATGCACAAGTGTTGAAGCATAAATAATTTAGCATGAGATCGTGGAGCTGCTGTGCAGGAAAAAGTGTGGACCTGATGTGTGTGAACAGTGGAGAAGTAGGTGTGCGAGTACCAGTGCTGTGACAGCACCAGGAAACTCTATTACTGGTGAAATACTGAGAGAGTGGAAAAAGACCCAATTTGCAGTTGCCTAACTGTGGGAGGCGTAGAGAACTCCTAAAGAATTCTACTCTATATGAATGATGAATGGCAAATCTTAAAGCATGTGCATTTCTTCATGTAAACTATATATATGTATACTATATATATATATAACTGTATATATGTATACTATATATATATATATATTGTGTATATATACATACATATACTGAGTACTAAAGAGTTTCTTAATACAGTAGAAAAAGACATGGCAAGAACCAGAGGGTGGAAAAAGGATAGTAGCTTTTAATTCAAATGAAGCTGCATATTTTTAGCCAAGAAGCTGTTCTCAAGGCAGGGTATTTCTCTAGTTGCTGCTTAGTCAGATATGATTAACTGGACGTTATAAAGAAGTAGCAGGGTAAAATGTCTGTGATGCATAGGTGGTCATCTTAGTTTAATGTAATTCCCCTTTCTAACCTTAACTCAGTAGCTGAAAACTTTATAAAGATGGCATAATGGTTTTCAGCTTGCTCAGACTGTAGAAGGGTGTTCATTTGCATTTTTACTTGAATGAGGAAATTTAGGTTGGCTTTAGGATTGCTGGGAGTAGGTAATTAGTATTTATGCTGTTCTTTCTATTGTTAGTTTTTCTCACGTGCAGCAAGGCACGTCTAATGTAAAGCCAGCCAAGTTAATCAGCAGCAGACCTGGAAGATTACTCAGTGTCGCCTGGATCCCGGGCTGAGGTAGAGATGCTTTCCTGTGAGGACTCGTCTGTCTCTGAAAGCCAGCATGGTCTCCACTCTGTATCATTTCCTAACTCTGGAAAGCTGAAGGCCAGAAAATCACAAAACTGTTCACTGAGAACTATGAAATCCTAAGAAATTTTATACATGTGCACACACCCCCATAGATTTTATATGTATACACTGTGTATATCCATCCATACATTTACACATATATAAATATGTATATTAAACCATACAACAACAGAACAAAGGTTCACATTTGCCATGCAGCTTCTTTGTAAATCTAAGGCAATGCTTCTGTAAGGCAAGTGTTTCTCTTCAGTCATGGAGCACTGTGCTCAGCACTGGCAACACCAATTTACCTAAACTCCGGTAATGGTTTCTATCACTGGGAACCTGTTGAGATTTTGACATCTCTCCTGTTTGTTTGAACGCTTAAAGGTCAGAACGGCGAACCTGCTGATTTTCTGTTTACCATACTTTCAACCCCAAATATCTTCTAGCAGCGCTACAGTCACTTAATCGCTCACCTAAATACAAAAGATTAGTACTTACCCTCCGGTTTTCAGATTTTCTCATTAAATTAAGAGATCTCTCAGTGCCAGTTGAGAGATAGTCACTTCTACTGTATTTGAGGTAGCATAACTACAGTTCTTTTGGACATAATTAACCTTGAAAAATGGGACTGTTTGGGTACTTCTGGCTTTTATTTTGTATGCTTGGCATGTACAGTGCTGCTGTGTAGTACCAGGAAGACAAGTATAGAAATGCTTGAGTGAGTTTCTTAGGGAACTGAACAAATTAAATCAACCTGCCAAGGAATTTAGATAGCTGATTTTAAACAATGGCTAATAATGTGTATGAAACACTGAGAATTTGTATTTAAAGTTGTTTTTTTTTTTTTTTTTGCTTTTCTTAAAATGATTGATGGATTTTGAATGTCTCCTTTCATAGTGGCTGATGCTGAACAAATTGCTGCAAGTGGGTTCAGCTCCAGTCTTGCTTCCAATGTGCCAGTAGCATTGGGATTGTATCACACAAATTGATGCTATGGGAAACAAATCAACAGGCTTGAATCGAGTGGCCACTGTTACCTTCTGGCACTGTGGTGAAAGAGAGAGCTGAAATTAATTTGTGAGCTATGGAAGAGACTGCCCATATCCTAGGTGGTGTCTTCTGTCAAAGCCATAGAATCATAGAATAGCTCAGGTTGGAAAGGACCTCAAAGATCATCAAGTCCAACTGCAGCCTAACCATAGTACCCTAACTATAACAACCCTCCGCTAAATCATATCTCTGAGCACCACATCCAAACAGCTCTTAAACACATCCAGGGATGGTCACTCAACCACCTCCCTGGGGAGTCTATTCCAGTGCTTAACCACCCTTTCTGTAAAGAAGTGTTTCCTAATGTCCAACCTAAACTTACCTTGGTGCAACTTGAGGCCATTTCCCCTCGTCTTGTCACCTATCACCAGTGAGAAGAGACCTACCCCGCTCTCACTGTAAACACCTTTCAGGTACTGGAAGAGAGCAATAAGGTCTCCGCTCAGCCTCTTCTTCCCCAGATTTAACAGCCCCAGCTCCCTCAACCTCTCCTCATAGGGCTGATTTTCCAGGCCCTTTACTAGCCTCATTGCCCTTCTCTGGACCTGCTCCAGTATCTCCATGTCCTTCTTGTACTGAGGTGCCCAAAACTGAATGCAGTACTCGATGCCGAGTATAGTGGCAGGATGACTTCCCTAGTCCTGCTCACCACACCATTCCTGATACAAGCCAGGATGCCATTGGCCTTCTTGGCCACCTGGGCACACTGCTGGCTCATATTCAGCCAACTATCCAACAGTACACCAAGGTTCCTTTTCATCAGGCAGCTTTCCAGCCACACCTCCCCAAGACTGTAGGGTTGCCTGGGGTTGTTGTGACCAAAATGCAGGACCCGACACTTGGCTGTATTGAAGCTCATACCGTTAACCTTGGCCCATCAATCCAGTCTGTTCAGGTCCCAGGATATCAAACCAGATCATCCAGATACCAGGCCATCAAACACGTCAAACCCATGTGGTTTATTGTCCAGCAAAAAGAAAGATTTGATTCATCTTACCTAAATAAGCTTCCCATTGCATTACAGTGAAGCTCAAGTGCTAAGCCGCTCATGGAAGGGATTTGCTGTGAGCTGCAGTGCCCTAATCCAGAAGCTGTGCTGCTTGAGAGTCAGATGCTAAATGAGTGGGGAAATGTCTTCTCCCTAGCTTGGGTTTAAAAAAAAAAAAAAAGTCACAGCTGGTTAGAGAGAGGCCATTGCCTATCATTATCCATCACAGGATGGGAGTGGTGTTATGTGAGAAAGCCGTGGTCAGATGTCTCTGATCTACTTCTCCCTAGCAGTGTGTGAATTAATTTTATGAGTAGAGAACGTTAATGGTCAGCTTCTGTAGAGGGAGATTTGGACTTCATCATAAGGAGATGCTTCTGCCTAGGTTAAAATGAAGGCTTTGTGGACATGGAGGTGGAATGGCCTGAGGTGTCTGCTGTGTACTTCATCACCCCTGACCTGTTGTTAGCTGTACCTGGACTTTTACCTTTTAATTGTTGAGTTATGCTCAGTTATGCTTGCCTTCATCCAATCCTCCTTCCTTTCTAGACTTCGTCTCACAAGGTATTTCTGGCATCTTGTGACTATGACATTTCTGTGCTGCTAGGCATAAAAGTGCAAATATCACCTTAGTTTATTTGGAGGTGAATTTTTATGAGATAATTGCCCTCAGCTGCTCACAGCTTGGTCTTCGGTTTTCACAGTAACTCAGTCTGTGCAGTTATGTTACTAATGAAAAAACTCATAGGAGCTTTGGAAATAAAAACCAAAGGAATACATACATGTCTAGTAGTTTTAGGAGATATTTGTAAGGAAAAAATTAATAACAAAATAGTGCATTCAGCTTTTATGGTATCTGCATGATGGTATTATGCAGTATTTTGTTAATCTTCGGTGTCTTGTAGCTGTGTCCGTCTTGGAGGACTTGAAATTAAAATTCAATTCCTGTGGGGCTTAATGCTACTCAGTTTGATTTTGTGGATGTAGTTAGTCTTTTATGATCTGTTTTCTAATTAACTAGCTCTACCCTTTTTTTTCCCTGGGCTATCCAATACAGAGCAGATTCAGGAATTACCCTGTTTGTAACTATGTTAACTGGTCAGCATATTCCAAGTATCTCAACAGATGTTTAAGAAGTGTTAATGTTAACTAAAAATATTTCTCAAAGAGGAACAAATAGTTTTCCAGGTGTGTCTAGATAGTACATAGCTTTGAAGTCAACGCGTGCTATCCATCTCTCTATTTTTTTTTATACACCATTTCAGAGATAAAGCTGTTCTACAGATTTTTTTGGTGAAACATTGGACTTCTGTTTAACCACGTGCACTACATCAAGTCATGTTTTTGTTATTTCAGCTGCTTCTGTTTGTCAGCATTTGCAGAGTTGTTTCTACTTTCTGGGATTTCTTGGGCTTTTTTTATTTGCTGCTTTTTTCAGTACGTGAAAATCTCATACGTAAGTACTGGTCCAGCTAGTACTGTCAGTGCGAAACATGTAGAAGAAGGGTAACCAAAATGTGCTTTCTGAGGGATTAATTAGTGAACTTCGTCCTAGAGTCTCCCACTGCACTTGGGAATAAGCTCAATTCTTTCCTTCTGCCTCCACAGTGACGTGCAGATTTGTTGTGTTTTCTTTTTATCCCTGATGACGTTCTGTCCTCATGGGATTTTTCACAGAGCATTTGTAGGTTTCTTGGGATGAAGATTTCTCATGGTTGATATGATGGCTTTGAGTTCATGCTGCATGGTATTTTTCTCCAAACAGCTACCAGATGGACAAATGCGTGCATTCATCTGATGTGTTTGGTTCCAAGGGATTATGTTAAGAGAAATGCATGTCAGTATGTGGGTAGCAAACTTTTATTTCACTTTTGCTAAAACACCCATGCGTAAGGAATAAAGGAAGCTTTGCTTCCATGAAAAGTCTTGGTCAGCAAAATCTGAGTCAATATTAAATACGCATTTGGTATCTTTGGATGGTATTTTTCAAAGAGATTTATTATTTTCTTAGCAGGTTGAAGTTGAAGTTTATCGAAGAGATTCTAAGAAGCTTCCTGGGCTGGGAGATCCTGACATTGACTGGGAAGAGAGTGTCTACTTGAACCTCATTCTACAGAAGGTAACAGTGATGCTTACTTAATTTTCACACGTTGTTCTTGGTGGAGAGGTTTAAGGGAAAGCTTTAGTCTGTCCGCTTTCCTCTCTAGCATTGGGAAGATTTGAAAATCTCTGGAAAATGGAAACAATACATGTTTCTTTTTCTTTTGTTAGAGTCTGAATGAACAAAACCAGGAATAATTGTTATTTTTCCAGTAGTCGTAAGAGCTTTCTTCGAAATCTTTAAATATATCCAGTAAAGCTGAGCTGAATGTTATTATCTGAAAGCTCTGCAAAATGGAAGGGTTTGTCATCTATAATAGTTTTTGGGTGTGAACAAGACCATTAGACCAGCGGTGTTTCGTTAGTTCACAGTACAGCCAAGAGAGGAAACTAAGTGAAGAGGCAATGGGATTTTTCTGCTGTATACATCAGAGCTTTATTAAGCCTTTTCTTTCTGTTGGTGGAAAGGTGAACCGAGCACATCCTATATTTTTAATTAACTTGTGTTGCTCAGTTACTGTGTGTTACGTTGGTGCTTTGAGAAGGTGAATGCTACTGGAGTCATTCCAGATCTCTGAAAAGTTTTGTTGATTATGACTTTACAATGAGGCTGTTGGCTCATTGCACGCATCCCGGAGAATACATTTTTTTTTATTCTCTCCCCTTCCTCCCAAAACTCAAATTGCAGAAGTTCCCTGCAGAGAGTGGTTTCTGTATTTATTTGGTGTCGATTTAAAACAGAATCTATTTTAACACTGCAGTCAGAATTTGGAGATGCTGCTACAGCAGGACACTGCTGTCCAGAGCTGTTACACATGCACTTTCTAAGTGTTTTTAGGTTGCTTGGCAGGCTGCATTAATGCATTCTGATCTCTCTCGTTTCTTGCTTGTGTTGATTATTGTTTTTATTATCCCCTTTTTGAAAGGAGGAAATGCATTTTCCATTTCTAATGTAAAGTGTTCTGTGTGTCATGCTCATTCTCCACTTGACCAGTAGGCTTAGTGTTAAATAGTACTGACAAATGTTTCCTTTACCCATAGGTTGTGCGCTCCAGCAAGCATCTCCATAGAAGATTTTTCAGTATTGCTGAGTTAGCCCATAAATTTATGTCTTTTTATTATTGAGAAAACTGTAGGGGTTTTAGGATGGTAAAGGGAATGGCAATACCAAAACATTTTACTACTTAGCCGGAGAGCTGAAAGAGATGAAGATGGAATTTGTTCTGCTATATGCATTTTATTTTTCTGATTTTAAAACTTCATTTCTCTATCTGGTGTCCTTGTTTTAGCTGGATTATGTGGTGACATGTGCTGTGTGCACACGCTCCGATGGAGGAGATATTCACATTCACAAAAAGAAATCTCAGGTGAGATTACCCTTTTCTTACTGTGGATAAGAGGTTGGCATCCACTGTTAGTTGATTCTAAAAAACTGTATCAACACCAGCACAGCAGTTCTCACACTGCTCTGTCACAGGTTCACCCTTGTGAAACGGGCACAGGTCTGCCTGCTGACACATCCTGCCAGTCAGCTGAATGTGGGATCTAAATGTGCTTTATAGCTCCTCTCAAAAAGCAATAAAGACCTCTCTGTGCTCTCAAGACTTATCTTTGCTTACTGGGTTTGAGAAGAGTGAGCTGAGAGGAGCATATCTGACTGTTAGGGTGAAATTGGAGGTTAAATCCAGCTTGTACAAGACATGAGTTATAAGAAACCCGCAGGATACATCTGTAATGCAACAATATTAAATGGTAGGCAATTTACTGAATGGCATCTTATCTTTTTATTGTTTTTATGCAGTTCTTATTTTCTTCCTTAAATTGCTTATTCCTTCCATCAGCCTGCAGAGCACTTTTATCACTGATGTGTGCAGCATACAGTTAATCTAGGGTTTAGCACAGGGGAGGAGACTGAATGATAAGCATGAAGTGGATAGGAATGAGAAACCCTGGACTTCTTCCCCCATTTTTCAGCAGTTCTTGGCAATACGTTTTCCTGGTTGATAGAAATTCTACTCTAAAAGGCTCCTGTTGCATAAACTGTTTGTCCCAGAGACTTCAACTTCTTCAGTTCTCTCAGCTGCTTGTGTGGCTTTAGCTAAAATAAGCCATTAAAATCCTTAAACCAGTTTTACTTCATTGAAATCAATTGTTTTGCCTCCAAACAAAACTAGCATTGCTGCTTATTGTATTTATAATTTGCACGTTGGGCACAAAAATCCCTCCTCGTGCTGTTAAGGTACCACATTACAACATTGTCAAGTCTTATTTCTCGTTGCTTTTTCTGCTGTGTACGAGTACAAATTTCACCCTGAGTTAACTTCTGCAAAATTCTGTTGAGAAAAAGAAATCTGTAAATATTGAGTGTGCTTTTGAAAACTAGGAAGATGAGAATAGGAGGCCTTCCCTAAGCAGTTGGGCAATGTTCTGTGGAAGAATGAGGTTTTCTGTTCCTCATTTCTTGAGGCTTATAATGTGAGGCTGCTTACAAATTTTACTTTGTCTCTTCTTATCTAGGAGAAACTAGGAGCATGTTAAAATTCACCTGCACTTCCTAATATTATGAAGCTGTTGTATGGAGAGAAGAAAAAGGGCAAATCTATGTACTGTAGAAAGCATATTTCCATTAGGACATTTCACTGAAATGTGCATGAATCAACTTCTTAAGATCTATACTACTGCTCTGATAGTTGTTGCTTTCTAAAGCATATCCTGCTAATGTGCAGATAGATATTGAGTAGGAGGAGGCACTGTTTAGGAGTATGACCTGCTGTACCGCCGTGATGTGTGCTACCGGGGAGCTACCATGTTCATACCAGCAGATAGAGTGCCTAAGGCATGACTTAGGCAGGTTGACTTCCCCTAAACTATTCTTGCAGACTGTTGATTTTCTTCTGGCTTGAAATTAAGATCTCTATGAACTGTATTTTCCTTCACTGTGTCTTACAGGAGATGTTTGTGGTTTGTGTCTTTTTGTTGTGGGTGTTTTTTTTTTCTTTACATTGTATGGCATAAGAACAAAGGTGCCTTGAAGTTGTCCTTGGACTGATGCCTGAAACAAGAAACAGTAGCATTTCTTTTTAGTAATCTATGTGTAAACCGTGTATTTTGTTGTATGGATTGGAATAAGAATGTCCCAAGCTTGACAGCTTATGTAGATTCAGGTCTTTCAGCCTATGGTGAATGTGTTGAGAGACTTGGTGTGTTTCTTTAATTCGAAGCTTTGTAAACAAGTGGAAGCAAAGAAAGCTACTTAATATGATTTCCTCTCTCTCTTTTGCTGTTTGCAGTCTTGTTGGACTGCTAAAATCTAAAGCTGACAGCTTTTTAAATGTCAGTAGTTTTGGAAGGAAATGAACCAAGGCAATGAGGAATTGCTTCAGAGAGGGAGGACTGTGCAACAGGAAGCGCAGTGGCTAGGGAAAGAAACAGAAGTGGAAGGTGAAGATGAGAAATCAAGTTCTTGTCTTCTTGGGAGCCTCATGTCTCATTACTGAGTAATACTGATCTCACTGCAAGAGTGAGCAAACAACAATGTTTGTTGTACAAACAGTGTCAGGTCAGCAGCTCCACAGTAACTCTTGCTGTGTATGCTTTTACATTACATCAGACTGCAGTAACTTAGAGACAACTCAGGATGGTTTTCTGTTAATGAAAAGCAGTAGCATAGGTTGGTGAGAGCTCAGATCTATACAAAAGCATCTACCATGAATTAATCAGTTGTCTACACATGAAAACTCAAGAATTTCATGAGTGGAAGGTTCTGTCATTATTGTAAGATGAGCTTTGCTTGCAGGATGTCCAGCTTAAGTGCAGGTATTGGCTGATAGAGCAATGTTGACTATGCTGTTTTGGCATTGCTTGCCTTGTATTTGGTGTGCCCATTTTTGGGCACATTTAACTGAGAATATGTAATTTTCTTTTTCAATATCTTTCTCAGCAAGTGTTTGCATCTCCTAGCAAACACCCAATGGATAGCAAAGGAGAAGAGTCAAAGATCAGCTATCCCAACATATTCTTCATGATTGACAGTTTTGAAGAGGTAAGTTCCTTGCTGCAGCAGGGTTTTGTCCAATACTAGTCTTATATCCTAAGTAGTTGCTTTCTGGCACTTCTGAAGAAACAGTCTTGGCCATTTGAGAGTTATATTCCAGGGAAACTTATTGTGTAAGTCATGGTGATTATTTTGTGTGTGTGTGTGTGTGTGTGTGTATGTATGTATGTATATAAAATCATACACATATATATATGATCTTCCTCATTCTTTACTATGTCTGAAATCTGGATTTAGAGCTGAATTTGGTGTAGGTCTTTATGAAGGACTGCAGCAAGAGAGGATGGTTTTAAGAGACGCCTATCCTAATGCATGATGTGCAGTGGGCACTGTCTAGAGTCTATGATCTTCAGGAAGGCTGGGATGGTGCCTGCAGATTCCTTGCATTTTCCCATTGACATTGAATCTGCATTAGGCACAAGGAGGGGGAATCTGAAAGTATTTGAACTTTGACAGCTGCAGTTTTCCTGTAAGTCTCCCGTCTCGCATCTTGCAGGTTTTCAGTGACATGACTGTAGGAGAAGGAGAAATGGTCTGTGTGGAGCTGGTGGCCAGTGACAAAAGCAACACTTTCCAAGGGGTGATTTTCCAAGGATCTATCCGCTATGAAGCACTCAAGAAGGTCTATGATAACAGGGTAAGGTGCTCTGAATGACAGCGTCCTGTAGCAATGATGCTAACCACAGTTTTGGTACTGAGACTGTTGGCTTTTTGTCCTTTTAGATCATCTGCATCATAACTTATCCTATTTGGCTTTGAAAGCTGCTCCAAAGTTGGTGCTTTTTTGTCTCAAACAGCTGAGGTTTCTCAGATCAGGATATATTACTCATGTGTTTGCCAAAAGGAGTAAAGCTGGTAAGAATGGCAGGATGCAACACCAGAATAGACCTGAATAACAAAGTTCTGGGAGCCGTTTCATTTTTCTGAAAGCTTGTGGGTTTTTCTACTTACCTCTGAGAAGGCATGTTTTACAGGTAGATCTTAAACTCTGGTATTTATTATATGTTAAATGTTTCTGTACACAAGTACAGAGGCCACTACACTGAGTTTTATTGCTGCAAAAGAAGTTTTCATTGTTTTCAGATAGGAATGTGAAATGCCATCACTTCCAGCTTCAAATTCAGTACTTAGCTTTGAAGTTGAGAAGTGGCAATAGCCAATAAACTTCAAAAATTTGCTGTTCTTTCAAAGAACACTAAACTAAACTTTTCTCTATCCTACCATCATCTTATTGTCTGAAATTATCGGCAAGTGAGAATGCAGAGCCTCTAAAGACTAAATAAGAAGAAAGTCTTGCAGTAGAGAGGCAACATTTGATGTGTTAGTATCATGTTATAGCTGAGGAATGTCCTGCTTAACCAAGCTGCAGTTTTATTAGATGAAAAATGGAATGGTTTGTTTTAATATTTGATTACAGCTGAAGGCAAATCTTAAAAGTCTGACTTATTTGTATTGTCAAAAGAGAGCAGCAGTAACCTATGTGTACTTTTGAAGGTTACTTGGGTTTCAGTTGTCTGCTTTAATTCTTAGTGCATATGGATTGTTATATTATGAACAAACTTAGCTCCTTAAAGGGTTAAAGTGCTGAAAGTTGTGATAAACCGCTGAAGCTTCTGGATAGGTCCTTCTTATTTCACTTGACAAAACCTTGACCATTTTCATATTGTTCTGTTCTCTTTTCCATTTCTCAGTTCAGTTTTCAGTTCAGTTGTGTTGAGTCGAAACTGTGCCCATCTCTCTGCCATGAGTTCAAAAGCTGTCAGGGTTTTGTGGCAAGTGATGTTGTAGTGCAGATGTTAACTGTGCATCGGGACTCTGTCTTTACACTTTGGGCTTGACAATGTGAATATAAAAATGTCAGAACTGTGCTTCCCATAAGGTAGGCACACAGTCCCATTCTGCCCAAGTTTAGTTGTGTCTATGGTGTTTTGACTCAAGCAAGCATCCCTGCACACCTGTGAGGAGCTGTGCATGTGCCTGCCTGTGCTCCAATGTGCCATGGTGTGTGGGTTTTGGATAAAAGACTTCTTTTCTCAATGTGTCATTGGATAACTCTGCTTTTTGGATAGCTGAAGGAGTTGATTCTTCTCTGAGCCACTGTTCTTTTTATCTGTAAAATTGCTTTCCCTTCAGAATTCACTTGATATTGTGGCTTAAAATGCTTCCTAAGAATCAAGATAGTAACCATTATTTGTGATGTTTTTAGTTGTACTTAAATAACTGCTTTCAGAGAACATCATATTTGATATCTGGAAATGAAATGTATGTAATTCTTTCCTGTCTTGGTGCCTTGTAGGTGAGTGTTGCAGCAAAGATGGCCCAAAGGATGTCCTTTGGCTTTTATAAATATAACAACATGGAGTTTGTCCGAATGAAAGGGCCCCAAGGGAAAGGACATGCAGAGATGGCAGTGAGTAGAGTTCCTACTGGCGACACTTCACCGTATGGAACAGAAGAAGATTCAAATCCAGACTCCCCAGTGCATGAGAGAGTAAGTAGACTGACCCAAGTTTAAGCATGAATATATTTTACTTCAAAGTCAGTGGGTAGACTGAAGCTGGAATTAACTGACATGGTGGTTCTGAACTTAGTTTTGCATGTGTATATTTTGAATATATTCAGTATATCATAGAATCACAGAATGGCCTGGGTTGAAAAGGACCTCAAAGATCATCTAGTTTCACCCCTCTTGCTATGTGCAGGGTCGCCAACCACTAGACCAGGCTGCCCAGAGCCACATCCAGCCTGGCCTTGAGTGCCTCCAGGGATGGGGCATCCACAACCTCCTTGAGCAACCTGTTCCAGTGCGTCACCACCCTCTGAGTGAAAAACTTCCTCCTAATATCTAACCTAAACCTCCCCTGTCCCAGTTTAAAACCATTCCCCCTTGTCTTATCACTATCCACCCTCGTAAACAGTTGTTCTCCCTCCTGTTTATGCGCTCCCCATATGCAGATGGATTTTAGTCACAGTTTCCCTAGAGCAAGTACTGAATACAGAGAAGAATGCGTGATTCATATTTCTGGAGGAGTGTTTTGTTGAAACAACAGCAGTGTTGATGCCAGGGAAAATGATGGTTCTGTCTATTTTCTATGAAAATTAATAGATTCCATTTCTGTACAAGATGGGGTTTACCTAGAAACATGGAATTTGTATGTGGTGTAGCTTTCGTACTAAACCTCACAGGTATTTTTTGAGGAGTTTTATGGAGAGATTTTGCCAGCAGTGAGAAGATTATGATATTAAAACAAGGACTGTACATCTAGATGCAGAACTGTCATTATGCATGTGCTTAATTCTAATGCAAGCACAGTAAAGTATCAATAAAGTAAGTCCAGAGATGTTGATTTGGCCCTTAATCAATCCGAGGCATTGTTTTTAGTTATGACATTTAACCTAGTTAGTGAGGATTAGACAGTGTGCCTTCAAAATATCTGTTCAGATGTGTCCTGACCCAGGCAGTGTGATTACTGATTCCTGTGTAACATCACTAAGCCTGTAGTTGGTAGACCTACAGAACTGCTTCCAGAGGTGTCCATGGAAGAGTGTGACTTCTGGATTCTTAAAAGGCCAAATGAGCAGTCAGCACTGAGCTCAGTAATTGAATGTGTGTGCTCTGTACTGTGGAGATACAGCCTGAAGAAACCATGCCTGATGGGACTTCCTGAGCTTTTAGTTACCAGGCTTCTAGTGTCTCTGATGTATCACTGTTGCTCTTTGCTAATGGCTTTAATGGCCCTTTGTCTGTTTCTGGTTTACCCTCCAGGTGTGATAAGAAATGACTACAAAATTAAAAAGAAATTGAGACAAGCATAGATTAGAGATCAAGTGCACTTATGGGAGGATCATTTGGGTGATAGAATGCCTCTTTTTTTTTTTTAATATTGATGACAGAGGGATAGCATAAGGGCTTCTTCAGTGCAACACCAATGTGGTTTGGCTATCATTCTCAGTTGCGTTATCACCTCCCTCCATATTTGCAAGGACAGATACAAGCAGTGTCAGATCTTATTTTAGAAAACATTACAGGACTGTTAAATCAACAGTGTGAGAAAGGAAGGCTGAGATGAGAGAAATTATTTCTATAGAGAAATAATAGATATGTAGTTGAACGTTGATTTGGCTTTTGTGTCATGTTCTTGGGTTAGGCAATTGCCCTGTGACCCTGCTTCACAGCCAGTGACATTTACAGTGATCTCATGTGGCATCCATTTAACCTGGGAAACAACTACCCTGTGCTTAACCAAAGAGATGGTGATGCACAGTTTTGTGTCCACTAAGTACATTCTTAGCTTATTAAGTCTCCTGCATATCAACATGCAAAAATAAGGTTGACATTCTTGGTGCCTAAATAAATTATTGATCCTTTGTGACTGTAAATCCTTGTGAAAAGTGATCATATGGCAGCTCTGGAGAGGAAGGGTTTTTTTTATTTTTTTATTTTTCACATTACAGTTAAGGGTGCTGATGCATCAAAATATCTTCATTTCAGTGAGCATCTTGAAGCTGAGGTGACTCTGCAGTTGACATTCTCTGACCACTATGCTAAAACTTGCCGCTAGATGCCAGTTGTGATTGAGTTTTAAATGTGACTGCCTTGTGGCATGTTTCAGACTAAAAAGTCATCAACAAAATTTTCTCCAGCATTTCTTCTTTTCTCTTTCAGCTCACATCTTTCAGCACACCACCAACCCCAGAACGCAACAATCGCCCATCCTTTTTCTCCCCATCTCTTAAGAGAAAAGTGCCCCGAAATCGAATTGCTGAGATGAAAAAATCCCACTCAGCGAATGACAGCGAGGAGTTCTTCAGAGATGATGATGGTGGAGGTGAGACAAGTAACATCAGCTAAACAGACTTTCAGAGAGAAGGGGAAACACATCTGTGGAAAGGGATCCCCATGCTGGATTTTTCAAAAGGTTTGCAGCATGAAAAACAGAGCTCCACAGAAAGTCCAACACTGGTGCCACTCCGAATCTGAGTTCACAGGTTTAGCATCTATTTGAAGGAAGGCCGGAGACCAACTTGCCTCCATGTTTAATTATACAAAGGCTACAGTGTGGATCAGTTACTATGTAGTATGATGGGAAGAGCGGCTTTCTCAGTTGGAGTCCCGCTGTCCTGGTTTATTTCTCCTGGAGGCTGCAGGAGATAGGCTGGGGTTCAAAGCTTTTATCCAGCAGCTTTCCATTAGTGGTGATGGTGCCTACTCAATATACTAGGCCTGATCCCATCATACTTGATCATAATGATGAACATTCTTATTATTTTCATTTTCTATTCCTTTACAAATATTTGACTGAACAAATTACATTCTTTTCCAAACATTTTATTGCATGCAAATAATACAGCATACATACAAAATATTGGGTTGTGTGCTTTTGTTTACAGTTCTGACCTTACTGTTCCTGGGCCTTATTTAAAAATATATGTATATAGTTTTTAAAATGAATATTCTAAAAGCTTATGCTTGGAAGTTTAATTTACTCAAGAATGGGCTTCCTAAAAGGAGAAATACCTACATTAGATTTCTTAATGAATTGTAGAAACCTGAGTGTCTTACCAGTGTTTAATCAGGCACTGCAGTAGTGAAATTCCATTATTATTACCTTTTTTTTCCCAGAAGGGAAAAAGCTGACCTCATTTCACCCAGAGTTGGGATTATTGTAGCTAAATTCTGCTATATCTTGGCCTTGTTGGTGAAGAATAACTGACTCCTCTGAAGGTCAGTGGTGTTCTGGATCTGACCAGTGCTGCTGCAGACCTGACCCCAGCACAGACAGACCTGATGTGGGCAGGAACAGCCCGAGAGACTTCACTTGCTTTTGCTGTGTGCGAGCATGACACAGCAGGAGAATTGATCCTATTATTGCTACCAGAGTAAGGTCATTCTGACCTGATTGCCACGGTGCTGTTGACATAGTTCTAATACGTGGGAAGAGAGAATAGACTGTTTGGCCATACCTGTTTACAGGAAAGGAAATCAAGTTTTTCTAATCCTGTGGTGTTACGTGCATTGCCAGATTAGCTGCCACTTTTTGCTTTGCTTCTGGTTGATCAGAACCTATTTTTAAGCATGTGATTCTCAGAGCTTGTATCAGACTGGTCCAGGAATATGTTTACTTCATGTGCTTTTTAGCCCCGTGGGATAGGGCTAAGTTTGACAGAGGAATGGAGGGTACACTTAAGAACACTGGAAAGATGTAACTCATGCATTTGTGTCTACAGCTATAATAATCTCTAGCTTACAGTGGATTCAGTGTCTTTTTGTTCTAAATTATATTTGTGGATCTCTAACTTTAGAGGAAACTAACTTTGGCAGAAGGATCTGAGGTTTGTCTTGGGGAATGCACGGAGATCACAGTGAACTTGCTTACTAACACTGACTCCCCCTGCATCTTGTAGATGACAATCTTCTTCATTAGATGGAATTTTCTTTCTCTTACACTTCAACATGGGTAACTACTTTGTAAGGATATTCTATTATTTTATATACAAAGGAGGGCTGGACTAGGACTTTGCTTGTGCAGGTTCTTAATTCCCTCTCCTCCTCCCTCTTCTAGCTGGCCTATTAGTGGATGATGGTTTACTACTGCTGCCAGCTGTTGCTGTAGTTCATTAGCTTCAATGTAAATAGTGAATTCTGTATTGGGCACACTCAGACTAATTCAAAAATAAATGACACGCACGTGTGATTCATCTCTAGAAGCAGTTGGGTATTCTTTTTCTTTTTTTTTTTTCTTTGACTTCCAGAAGCTTTCATTGAGTCTTACAGTGAATTACAGAAAGTACAATCACTTTAAAATTTGCTGCCTTCTACCTTTACAGATCTGCACAATGCAACAAATCTGAGATCGCGTTCCTTATCTGGAACAGGACGGTCTCTGGTGGGGTCGTGGCTGAAACTGAACAGAACAGATGAAAATTTTCTACTCTATGCACACTTAACTTACATCACTTTGCCATTGCATCGGATTTTAACAGGTGAGTTTTAAGATGCATTACCTATAAAAAGTTATTTGGTTCTCCCAGATTTCCCTGTGTTGTGTCTATTAAAATAGAGGAACAAGCTTTTCTCTGAAAGGAAATGTAACCTCAACAAACCCCATTTGCTGACTGTAGCAGCACATCAGTGTAAACAAGCAGAATGGCGTCAAATTGTTCTCAGGCTTTGGGCTGGTTTTCCTTTGTGAGGGTTCGAGCAAGGTGGTGGTTTTTACTTCCAGAGGAATGTTAGTGGCTTTATATGAGATATAAATACTGAAATATAAAGTTCATCAACTTCCTGAGTGCAAGTCAATTCATTGTGTGCCTATCCGCTGAGCAGTAGATGTATGTAGCAGAGACCTGTGACTGAGAGAGCTATGGAAAGGTAGCTTTGGAATTCAGTGACCTCCTCTGCCAGTGCTGAGTCCTAGATTTGTTTTCTAAATGTGTGTGTTCAGCTCGATTTTCAGAGTGCACTTGCAACCCAGAAGGCCAGCTGTATCCTGGGCTTCATCAGAAGAGGGGTAGCCAGTAGGGTGAGGGAGATGATTGTCTCTGCCCTCATGAGGCCCCATCTGGAGTGCTGCATCCAGACCTGGGACCCCCAGCACAAGAAGGATGCAGAGCTGTTGGAGCAGGTCCAGAGGAGGGTCACAAAGATGATAAAAGGGCTGGAGGATCTCTTCTATGAAGATGAATTGAGGGAGCTGATGTTGTTCAGGTTGGAGAAGAGAAGGCTCCAGGGAGACCTCGCTGTGGTCTTCCAGTACCTGTAAAGGAACTTATAAGCAGGAAGGGGAGCAACTATTTACATGGTCTGGTAGTGATAGGACAAGGGGAAATGGCTTTAAACTGAAAGAGGGAACATTTAGTTTGGATGTTAGGAAAAAGTTCACTCAGAGGGCGGTGATGCACTAGAACAAGTTGCCCAGAGAAGCTGTGGATGCCCTATCCCTGGAAGTGGTCAAGGCCAGGTTGGATGGGGCCCTGGGAAGCCTGAGCTCGTGGGTGACAACCCTGCCCACAGTAGAAGGGTTGGAGCTCCATGATCTTTAAGGTCCCATCCAACCTAAGCTGATCTATATATCTATGAATACAGTGTCACAATAAGTTGTATTTTTTAACCTGAAGGCAGGTACTGAGGTTTCAGTTGTTTTACCCAAATAATCCTTGTATGCCTGAAATTACAGGTGAGCCAAGGAAAACTACTTATCTGTTTAAACTCTAGCAATCAGCAGGCATGCTAGCCTCTCTGGGATATAGCTTGCAGTATGAGGGGAGCTCCTGGGACTCTGGGATACTTAAACACTATTGCTTTCTCAGTTTTCTTAAGCATTCTGTTCTCCGTAAATAGCACTACAAATACAGTGGTAATTTCTTGCATCTGTATGTTACTAGTGTTACTGTCCACTCTCTTCATGCATTCTAAGTGAAGCCCTGAAATGCTTTCTTTCTGAAAGTACACACTGACTATCTCAGATTACAAAGAAAGTTTGATACAGGTGGAAAATAGCAGTGGTTGTGCCTCAGATACCTAACTCTAAATTCTTGATTTGAATTAAGTTGTCAGCCCCTGCAATAAAGTTATGATCACAGAGCAATTTGAAGTTCTGTCACTAACCTTTGAAGAGCCTTCTAACTTCATCTGTGAATTTAATCTTTCTCTTCCCATGCACCAGGTCAGATGACTTTTGAGGTTTGTGTAGGCTATAGGCTTTTGATCAGTGCCTGCTTCTTTTTGTCTGGGTCTAAAAAGAGAACATATATATTACACAGTGGTTATTTCCAGACTGTTCCTGAAAAGTAACAGAGGAAAGAACTTGTTAATCTGTTGTAAAACAGGTTAATCATCTGCTAAAAGCGATGGGAAGAGAGCATGGGTGTGCTATTAATGTCCTTGGTTGTACTATGCTAGTGTCATAGTAATAGCTACAGTCTTCGTTTTCAAGCAGAGGTGTCAGACTCTGTTACAAAAGTATAATAGTTCCTTCTCTACAGAGAAAGAAAACTGTAGCTGATAAGGTAGAAAATTATACTTAAAGAGATGCTTCTACATTGTTTGCCATTTCACTGCATATGGGAATTGATTTCAGCTGAGAAGAAATAAAAAATTCCAGTAAGAATTGTTCCTCTATAATTAAAAGTGGAGTTTGATTTGTTTCAGCAAAATATATAATTATTAGTTATGATAATTGCGTTGGTATTGTTACAGCTAATTAGCCAGAGTTATCAAGCTTG
This sequence comes from Gallus gallus, assembly GCF_016699485.2. Classification (NCBI taxonomy): domain Eukaryota; kingdom Metazoa; phylum Chordata; class Aves; order Galliformes; family Phasianidae; genus Gallus; species Gallus gallus. The sequence continues at coordinate 70,311,488 of NC_052532.1, read as the reverse complement.
CTCTCTCTTGCCGCAGGCATTTTAGAGTTCACACAAAATGCATTGTTCCCGTTGGCATGTAATACTTGCTCAAGTGGGTGGCACAAATGCCTCCACGCTCAAATATTTGCTTTTAGCTTGAATGTGCTGTCTGAGACTTAATTTGTTTAACGTATGGGTGCAGGAGTCAGTGCGTATATTGAGGCACACAGAAATAGGGTCTAAAATGTCTGGGTTATAAGGCAGGATTTCAATCTGCAGTTCTTCACTGTCAGAGTTTACTTTAGCATGGCACATCAGGTAGAGCCTATTTGCAGTCCTTCTCATAGTGAGTGCATTAGTGTCAGTGCTAGCTTTCCTGCAGGAAGGGAACGTTATGGAAAGACGTTCATCTCCTTTGGGTAGCTGAGGGAAGCCTATACTGCAAAACTGAAATCCTAGGAATAGCAATCGAAGTATATTCAAAAATATTTGGACTCCATGCTAAACAACCCATAGCCTTTAGAGTGCAGGGGTGTAGACTTCAGGCTATAAAATAGATGAGACTGTTAAATTGCTTGTGTGCACATCTTCAGAGCCAAAAATCGTCTTAAGGTTTTTGAGGATGGTGCATTTCTCACTTCAAGAAGAATTAAAACAAAAACAAAAAAACATTGGCATATCCTTTCTTGCTTAAACTTTTTTTCTTTGGAAGATTGCCACTCTCTCCATGTCTAGACACATGTCATTTCATGCCACTATAAATGATACTTAGGTCAGATATCATGTCTATGTGATGGGATATACTTGAGGCTTAGCATCTTTCAGGGAGGGAGGAATTGGATCAGGCTTCATTCATAGGCAAAATTTCATGCTAGTTGTGTTTTGAATCCCGTTAGTGGTGTAACAAGGGGTGTATGCTGCAGTCCAGAATTGCTTGTGTGGTGGCTACTTCCAGGAGCCTCCTAAGTGTGCTGTTTCTCTTTGTTTCTCTCCCTTCCCCAGATATCCTGGAAGTGCGGCAGAAACCAATTCTGATGACATAGCAGAGAGCGGGCACAGCCTTGGAGCCTTGTTGCCAAGTGCCTAACCTCAGCAGTTTTCTGTGCTAACACTACCATCTAGTGTCAGGAACATAAACCTCCGCAGAAAAAGGGAAGTCAAAGAATACCAGCCGATCAAAAGTGCCTCTTTCTTCCTTCCTCTGCTGTCATACACCATATGCACACTTGCAGTACATCACTTGAGTGTTTCCGACTGGAAGAGGACTTTCAGCAAAACAAAAGAAGGGGCTGTGTCTGAAACATGCCATTGCTTAATGAACAGTTTATTACTGTGTTTACTTTATAACTGAGAAACCAACAACGTGTACAGAATGTGTTAAACTTTATATTCTTTGAAAGAAACAATTTCATAATGATGTACTAATGAACGTTGTTCCATTGACTCTCGCCCATACTCTCCTTGTTGGATTGGCTTGGTGTGTGTGAGCGTGTGTACATGTTGGGACTGAAGGGATAAGACTAATTCCTGCTGAGGGAGGAAAAGATGCTATATAAACGCATTACCATTTGGTTACGTGCAGTGGGTTAGGTCGGAGATTGAAAGAGGCTTAAAATGTTCCCATTTGTTCATGTGTCAGTGTTAGGACAGGAGAACTCTGCTGACAAATGCCTGTATCTACCAAAGAACAGCAACATTTTCATCCTCAAGAACTGGGGAAGAAACTGAGCCAGGGAAAAGAAGGCTAAAATGTGCTGCTATAGTAAAGCTGAGGTTCATATCCACTACTAATGCTGCTTATCTCTTTTAGCTGAGTCCATGCGAGTCAGAGGCTGAAGTGGAAAAACTGGAAACCTCACATGGACTCCAGAAACTTAAAATCTTATTGATAACCAACATCCTCCTGCATGCACTGGACCATAGTACGAAAAGTTGTCCTTGTGGCATGAGAGCTGATTAATGTCTGGGCAGCTTTCCCAGATTCTTCTTTTCCTGGTCACATTCTGCTGTACTGTTACATGCCGAAGCACAAGGAGTCTTCTTTCAAGGCAGAAGGTTTAAATGTGATCCTGCTCTGAAAAGTGACCAAAAATGTCATAGTGGGAGGTTTGAAAGTTGTGTCAGGAGCTCTCAGGAAAAATGCCTTATGTTTACAGGTAAAATGCAGCTTTCTCAGAACAACGCAACTACTGTCCTTGACACGTGAAATCTAAATGATGAGATGTTGAGTCTACTGCAGCTGGATTCACCACATGGATGTGGCAGCTAGCCATAGGTCGCTTTATTTATAGCTGCCTAACTGGCGAAGCAAAGCGTGGGGTAGCATGAGGCACTCTGATATACGCACAAAGATCAATAGAGAGTGAAGGTGGCGTTTCTGTCACTTTTCAGGCACTGAGCACCTGAACTCTAATGCTGGTGCCATTCTTACCATTATGATGTGTGCTCTGAGCCCGGACCTTTTGTCTCCCTCAAACTCAACCTTTCCCAAAGTGCTGTGTTATTCTCTTAGTACCATCTGATGACTTAACTTCTCAGATAGGACTTTCTGCTTCTGCAAGTTTCATGGGAATGACTCCACTTCAGCATTAAATATAGATTAACTGTCATTCAGCCCAATGTGATGAATCCAGTGTGGTAAGGAGGTCTTTTCTTGTTTGAGGCTAGACCTGGCAGTAGTCACCTTTGTCCAGAGTGATGGCATTTCTGAAACTGGCAGCATGAGTGCATAACAGGGACGTCTGACCATTTTCTGCTTGCTTCAGATGTTTTGTGACAGCATTAGAAAAAAAAAAAAAAAGTTCCCTTTGTCATTGCCAGCACGGCCACTTTGCATGCTGCAGACTGAGTTTTACTCTGTAGGAGTGTGCAGTTCATGTGAGGCTGTTCATACAGTCTAACTTGAGGCGTGCAGGTGAGGTATCCGGGCCACCTTACCAGAGAGGTGGACTCCTGAAAGAGCAACTGAAATGTTCTCTCAGGGAACTTCATAGGCAGCCCAGGTGCTTGCTTGAGATCCCTGGCAGTGCACCTAATGCCAGACAGTGCAAATACTCTCCCTCCCTATATCCATGCTAAGTTGTCTTCGGCTAGGAGGCCTGTCCTACTCAGAAGCCTCTGAAGATGTTCCATATTGTGCATTTTCATATTGGGATGGGAAAGCAGTGCTGTTTCCTTTAAATAGTCACTAGGGAGGGGAGAGAGGGTTAATATTTGTCCTGCAACTGACAATTGATAATGGTTTGGTCAAACAGAAACAATGAGCACTGATTGGAACCTGAGTGGTAGGTGCCTGAGTACTGCCTAGTCAAAAGTAACTTTTAATGCATTTTCATACCAGTGTGTGAAGTTCAGACAACTTGATTTCATGTGGTCTGAAAGACTTGAGCAGAACTTGCATAAGATTTTTAAGCAAATGACAAATGAGGAAAGATTCTGAAGTAGCAGAAAGGCAATGTTATGGAAGGGACAGTGCAAACCTCAAATCTAATAAGCAAGAAGTACTGTCTGCTCTGTTACGTGTACGTGGATGAATCTGATGTCTGGTTTTTGAAGGGCTGAATGTAAAAGTCCTGTAGAAGGGTTAATTGATGTATTTTATCCTGTTAGCAGATGTGCAGTATATGCATTGAAGGCTCAACTTTTTTAGTACAAAAGGGCTACAGGTATGCCCAGATGGATATTGCTGGTAAACAGAGATGAAAATATTTATTGAATGTCTGGTACTTTTGGGAGCGGATTAGATTTACTCCGTTCTCAACTCTTCAGTCTCTAAACAACCAACTTACAGTTCTTGTGTGTGATGAATTTCCTTACATTGTTATCAGGTGAGGGGGTGGGGGGGGAAATGTGTATTTTATTTTGCTTTTAAGTAATCCCTAAAAAATTGTAATGTATTATCCTCATACAGACAGACTGACAGGGAAGATGATACAAGTTTTGTCTGGGTCAGGGTGGCACAGCTGGGCCTTTAGCTTGCCATTGCACTATACCAAAAAAGAAAAGGGAATGTTAGTTAGAAACCTCTTACACTTTTAATTTGGGGAGTGGGGAGGGTTAAATTCTATGCTCTGAAGCACTAAACCAATAGATTTGAGCCTCTGTTGGCCATTTAAATTGCTGAGAAATGAACCGGAATGTTCTGCATGCTGTAAGGACTGTAGCAACGTACCGCTGTTGATGTCCTGGCTGTTGGAGTATGGTGATTTTCATTATATTTATGTTGATGCTTGGCAACAGCTTTATCTGAGAAGGCAGCACTGCTAACAAATTTGGGTTGCTTTGCAGAATCGTTTTATTAATTTACAGAATCTGACCATCCCTCGACACCGGGTTAGCTTCCTTCATCCTGCCCATTCACTCCCTCTGGGGACCTGAGGCTTACTGCTTCAACTCTTCACTGATGTTGCAGTTGACATCTGACAATATACAAGGCTGTACATTTTTTTTTTCAGCTTGCACGGATTTTTCACTCTTATAAATTTAGCATGTAGAAAGCTTTTGATTTGTAAAGAAAGCTCTTAAATTACTTGTTTTGTATTAGCAGATTATTGCTTTGCCTTAGAGACCACAGTGTATGTAAAATCACATTCTCTTAGTGCCAGCCAGCGCAGGATGGGATCCAAGTCTGCTTTGAAAAGAAGCCATTTCTAGAAATTCAGCAAATCTTTCAGCTGTCTTGGCAAATCCAGTCTGTATGGCTTCATGTTCCTTCTTTTTTGTTCTCTCAGTCTTCATTGTTTACAAGACTTGAGCATGTTGGGATGTGAATCCACGTTACTCAGTTTTCCATTTCTGGGCACAGTGTGCTTTCCTGAAGAGAGAGTTGTTTGCAAGAGTGATTTTTCAGAGTACAGTGTTTTGTCTGAAGTGTATTATTTTACCACATTTTAAATGAACAGTCGGGTCCCTGGTTTTGCAAACAGATTTCTTTTGGCAGACCCTCACGTGCAGAGTCCTGTGCTAGTCACTGAAGTTCTCCATGGACATGGAGTCTGCATAAAGAGTCTACGTGTTTAGGCTTTTGAGCTGCTTCTTGCCAGTCACGAATGTTTCGCTTTCCAGATGATTGCTTGCCCTGTAGTCTAAAGCTTCCCCTTATTAAAGATGTAAAATCTTTAAAAGTGCCTAAGTCCTGTTGTTACCCAATAAGGTTTAAGAACGAAAGAAGAACTGTTATTTAGGAACAGAATACACTTAAATTCTGTGTGGTGTATAGCAGTGTCGGGAAATAAGTTTGTAGTTCTTGGAAGAACTGTCCATCTCCTACAGGCTCGCCCTTCTTGTTAGGTTCTCGTGGTCTTCAGAGGTCATGGCTGAAAGCTCTGGAAAATGGAGATCTTGCGGTCAGAGCAGTTGGATGTCTGTGAATGCCTTATCTTGTTCTGTGTGATATAGCTGAAAGTGTGTGGCGCTGGTGTGTAACAAAAATTGTGTCAAAAATAGGTGCAGTAGAATCCAGTGAAAGATACTGTTAAATAAGTAGCTCTTACATCAAACGTTATGAAACACTATTTTACACCAGAACATGGGTGTTTGGATGCTTGGTAAAGAAAATAGAAGACTGCAAGAAGGTTACAATGTTGAACGTTCTCTGTGAGTGTGTGTGTGTGTGTGTGTATATATAAATACTCTCAGCTTAATTTTATCGAACAAACACATGTTGCATGGTTTGTTTTTTGCCTCATTGATCATCAGTGTTGATTAAAAGATGCTGGGTTGGAAATCTTGCTGGTACTATATTGAGCCCTAGAAACAAAGTGCAAGGAGAACCTTTGTGCACCAAAAACAGTTGATTTTGTGTATGGCAGCAGCGAAGAAGGTGTTGGACCCTGCAGCCAATAAACAGACCTCTTAAACGACCACAAACTTTAAGTGTTTTCTCTCTACCATGCCTGGTGGTTTTTGAGTTTGAATGCATTGGCATTGATTGATTGGTTTGAATGCACGTGTGGCACTCTGTGGCACTCGTAATAAGTATTGCCGAATAGACACTCATGAGAAAAGATTTCCTCTTCATTTTTATCCCACTTTGGGCAAAGCTTAACTTAACTCTGCTTGCTGAATCAAGTTGTATGAAGGGAAAGGGACGGTTCAAGTCACTGTGCTCCTGAGTCTATTTTAAAAGTCTGTTTGAGTTTTCCGTTTGATACTGACACTTAAAATAAAAGCAAACAATAAAACAACTGAAAATAGCCCACAGAAAACAAACAAAAAAACAACAACAAAGCAAAACCAAACAGCAGAAAATCAGCCCTTATAAACAGGTGTTTTCTTTTAAACTAAGCTAGGTAGCCGTAAGTATTTAGGCTTGACTAGAGTTTAATATTGAGAGGTGGTTGGCTACAGGGATTTCTTCCAGATAAATTTAGGAAGAACTTCAATATAGACCTGTACAGTATAGTTAAAATGAGGTTGCTCTTTAGTTCTTACCTGCTTTTGCTAACTTAAGTTGTACTTAGCGACATTGAGTCATTTTTTATTTGGAGGATTGCAAGGCACTGCATCTTCCCTCTCTCTGTGACTAACGCTTCATAGTAGGCAGCTTCAGGGGGTAGGCTTCTACATAAAAATAGTTAAAATGAAACACAAACCAGTTGTAAATTTAAGGTGGTGGCACTGATGCAAATTTTAATTCATATGCAAACTAGTGTGTTCATCGAAACCTGATGCCACCTGGAAATAGAGTGCCTTATGCCTGCACTAAGAAGTCTGGATGCGTTGCTTTGCTCTTGAAGATTGGGAGGTTGGTAGAGCCCACTTCTCCATTCCTGCTTTTCCCTGCAAGCGTGGCATTACACTGTGCTTGGAAAAAGAGAATGATAGATCATCAAGGAACAAGAAGAGTTGTTATTCAAGCTTGGTTCCCCACGAGGAATTCTGAATTCCATGCTTCCTGTTAAGTATATCCATAGATAACCTGCTCATCTTCTCCTTCTGTATGCATAGTTGATAACTCATGGCAATCATTCTGACTTCATTTTAAAGGTAAGAAAACACTTGTTTTCAGAAATTGTCAGTGATGTTGTATTTGGTACATGACCTATGGTTTTCTCTTCAGTATTGGATATTTGCTTTTTACAGTGGAGAAACCCTCTGCAGGTTTTCTGTGAGAGCGTAGTCAACAGAACTACCATTGCAGGTAAGAGGAATGTGTGAAGTGCCCACTGGTTTAGGTGGGGTTCCAAAACCAGAAATGAAACAAAATCTTATGTCACTTACGGTGAAAGATAGCAAACCAAAGTCAGAAACTTCTACATATATGCTTAATTACCTGAGTTTGCATATTCTAGTGTCTATGAAGCCTATGCTGATTTGCAGAGATGACCGGTTTCTGCACAGCCTCTCAGTAAATGTTGTTCCTAATTGTAATTCCCACAAAACTGGTGACAATGAATACCTATTTTGATTATAATGCTTACTAATATTCAGGATGTCTGGGTAGAAATAGAAGGATTTGTATCTTCTGTCTTTGAGAAACGAAGATCATGTTTTATCTGAGCAGAAGCCTGCCAGAAACTTGGAAAGGTGCATCAGTGACTGTCAAACAGTGTAATTCTTTTCTAGCTGTATTCTCGTGTTGTGTAGCATCACCATCCTTCTCTTGGTTCTCGTGTGCCACTCCTGTTTTGTGCAGCTCCATAACATAACTTGCAGAGTGGCGTAGAGGTTGTCATCCACTCACCTTCTATTGAATAGCCAAGGAAGTTTGTTGCTCTTCTGTCTGAACTCTTTCACAGTTTGAAATGTCGTGTTATCTGGAAGGCTGTGTTACTCAGAGCTGCTCAATTGGCTGTTGCTCTTAATTTGGCTTTCAGTTTGTCTTTAGCACTAGAATGATTAGAACCCATCATCTGTCTGGGGACGTGTTGGTTGTATTGTGGTGAAGTTCACTGGTCAGGTTCACTTTTCATAGCATATAATATGTGTGTAGCCTTTAGCTTAGGGTTAATGTGCTTTTTGGGTGGATCTGTTCTTCTCTATGACTCGGTTGCTGTGACCAGTCTGCTCTGAGGGGTGCTTCCCTACCGGACTGGGAAAGAGATTGATTTTGATAATATGGACTGTTCTTGAAGTGCTGCGCTTTGAGTCTGGATATTCAAGAGTTGCAGTCATCTGCATTGTCACTTTTGCTGTTTTCTGGTTTGCAAGTGGTAAAATCTTTGGTTTAGAGCTCCAGCCATAAGTTCTCCAGAAGATGGGAGGATACTGCCGCCTTTCATTCTCATTCTTTCATTTTTGTTCCACTTATTAGTTTGCACTGTGGTAGTATTCAGTTTACTCTTCGTATTTGTCATGCAACTTTTTGTGATATTACACACTTTCAAATGGAGATACATCAGTAGAAACGTAATCCTTTCACCCTGAGCCAATACTACACTACTTTTGCTTTCTCACTGTTAAACCATCTAAAAGGTGGTGGTGGTGGTGGTTGTTTTTTACTGTGGATACACTGCAGTATTATATTCATTGTGGTGTAATGTCTTAACTCAAGTTTTCATCAACATCTAGGGTTGGAGGATGATGGAAGACGCAGGAAGTTATCAGTATTTTATGAACTTGCCAGTTTGGCACACTAATTTGTACAAATGAGCATGAAATTCTGTGCCACCTTACGGATTAAATTATCTGTGTTAATGTAACATTTGCTGACCAATTATTATACCCTCATGCAAGAAGTAGCTCCCGTTTGTGGCAATGGACAGATCCAGAAGTATAGAGAGACCCGAGGTAGGGCTGAACAGCACAACAGTGGCTAATGGAAGAAAGCATTGTTGTACTCTCATGATTTCGGCAGTTCATGGTGGCATTGGAAAACCCTCATACACACTTAGCTTTTCTTTACAAGTCTCTTGATTATTATTTTTTTCATTTGTTTTTGATGTTTAGCATACTGACACAAAACATTGAAGCTAAGAATCACTTTATGGCCTTGCTTTTGGGTAGAGCTTTTAGGCTCAACCTAAAAATGTCACCCACTGGATACTGTCAGGGCAGAGACGACCACTTTTCATAGAATCATAGAATCGCTAAGGTTGGAAAAGACCCACAGGACCACCCACTCCAACCATTCACCCTTCACCAATGGTTCCCGCTAAGCCATGTCCCTCAACACAACATCCAAACGCTCTTTGAACACCACCAGGCTCGGTGACTCCAACACCTCTCTGGGCAGCCCATTCCAGTGCCTCAGCACCCTTTCAGAGAAGTAATATTTCCTAATGTCCAGCCTGAATCTTCCCTGGCGCAGCTTGAAGCCATTCATCTTAAGTCTTTCAATGTTCAAGCTGGAGAGATTTTTAGATTTCAGTCCCCACAGTAATTCTCTTAGTGTGCAAGAACTAATATTTCTCTGTCAAGTAAAAGGCCACCCTGGCTCTTTCTTACCTGCATCAGGACAGGATTTTGCTGGCCAGGCCTTTGGTGATGTGATAGCAGCCTAGGCAGCTCACCTGCAAGCAGCTGTATGTAGAATTCCTTCTATTCATAGTGCTCACAGCCCAAGTGAAAGGGATACACACAAGACATTTCTCTCATTCATTTATTCACATTTTCCATGGATTTTTGTACACTTCCTCAATGCATGAGAACTAACGAAAACATTGTTACAAGTTATGTGAAAATTAAGTATCCATTGAAAAACTCAGAGCAGTTTGAAGTCTATTAAGAAATCATCACATTCAGCGTTTTCATTGAATTTATACTAACTCATGCCACTTAAAATTGTTTAATGACAGTAAATTTTTGCACACAGGCACCAGCTACAAAATTTCAGCAGATGCAAATAAGTTAAGGCATCGAAAAGTAAGTCTTTAAGAACATTTTAAGTGTTACAGTGCTGCAAAGGGAGCTGAACTAGAGTTCCTGCTACTAAAGCCTTACCTCTTAATTGGTTTGTGTTCCGCAACATCTTCATTTAAACTACAGATTTGAGTTTTCACATCCGTCAGCAAAAAGAGATTATAGGAAGATGCTGTTGTGTTCCCAAACAGATCATTTAAGTACATTACAAAAGACTTGCAAACAGCAATTTGGTATAATTTTAAAATAAAATTCACAACAATCGTAATAATTTCTCTTAGAGATGGTTCTGAGAAGTAGAAGCAGCTGAGATCTTCACTTTCTTTTTCTGGAGGAGCAGAAAGGTGGGAGGGAAAAGGCTTTCAAGCTGCTGAAACTTCAAAATTGCAACAAAAGGAAGAATGCGTATCACCCATTAGACACTCCAACACCTATGTACAGCTTTAACAGTCTAGGCATTAACTCAAATTAGGGGAGGAAACTTAAGATCTTCAACATCAGCTGTCTGATATCTAGCTGTTAAATATATTATCAACCATGATACAGGAATGCCTCACTGAACAGGAATTCTGATCAAAGTCCTTCCTTGTGTAGCCACTTAGTTACGAAGGTATAAATTGACTTCCGTTCTCCCCACTAACTTGCTTTTAACTCATTTTAGTTTTCTATGTAATAATCCCTGGCTTTTTAAAGATAGCGATTTATTTTAATATTTAAATAGCAACTGCTTTGTTTTAGTAACAGTACTGAGAAGGACTGTGCTTTGTAATTGAACGCCCAGTGAAATGACGTTTGACTGACTTCTCCCGCTTCATACTCCAGATAATTGCAGGGTCAGTAAGAATGACGTTGATTAAATCTCTAATTTGCAGTTAATCTTTCCCATTTTTAAAACCATGTTTTTAAAACGATATAGCTGATATTGTAATTAACACACAAGATTTCTATTACCTTTCCCTGGGCTTTACTGATAAATACATACATTGCTGAAGAATTTTGATGTTTCCTCCCTATTAGTCTTTCCCACAGCTAACAGAAGATATTGCTTGCTACCATGAATGCTGTTCTCCAGCGCATCAACGTATTGATAGATCTATTACTCTGTAGATCTATTACTCTGTTTACCTTTTTAGACTCTGTGCTCATCCTCAGAATGGCCGCCCTTGAAAACACGACAATGATGCAATGAGGCAGTTGTAGAATTGGGCCAAAGACGTGCAAAAAACCCTGCGACTGCCTCGCTTTGGAGGTAAGTCATTAAGGATACCTAGGAAATTCAGTTCCTCTCTTAACTGTTTTAATTGGTCCACACTTCAATGGCTATGCGGTAAGTTATGTACCCATGAGCTTTAAGAAATAAACATAAAACTAAGACCCCTGAAACCATCTGTACTGAATTACTCTTAAAGTGAGATGCATAACAAAAATCTGCTCACCCCATCCAGCATTTTAATCTATAAATGCTGCTTCATGGAGACGGGTTAAGACACTACAATCAAAAGACAAATGCAAGATTAACTGAGCCCTTGGACGATACACCTGAGCCTATAAATATACTTTCAGGCAATAGTTCTGTTTTTCATTCATACACAGTAACCATGAAAGCCTTCAGCTTTTGGCCTCCAGTTTAGGTATCAGCAAGACTTTAGAAAAATAAAAATTGAGGAAAGTAATGTCAGTTATTTTTAACAGTTAAACACTAAGCTGGGTGCAAGGAAAAAAAAAAAGGCACAGCTTTGTATTTATTGAATTAATACTTGAAACAGTATCTATGCTCCCCTTTTACACTTGAGTGTTAAAAATGCAATTCCAGTGATCTCAGTGAAGCTGAAATGTGAACAAAGGCCTTTCTTTTTGAACTTTGGTCAGGAGGGCTGTACGTGCTATAAAGTTTTCCTCCTTTGTAGTTAACGGGGCAAAAAAAAGGCCTTAACCTGAATTGTGCAGTAAACTAGGACTAAAGGCAGCCACTTGTTTCCTCATGGAGAGCAGGTAGAAGGATCTACTCAAATGGTACTTCTGCTTTTCCCCCACCACAGGCTGCCTCTGTTACGGATTGTATCATTCCCTGTGAGAATTGCATCATGCTGCTGTGTTAGTGCACGTTTGGCTTTTTCCCTCTGTGCCTTATTAGCCAGAGGCAGGGTGGCATGTTTCTTCCACATCCCCCGAGCTGGTCACTGTATCAAATCAGAGGTCAAATTAAACATTAGCGCCCAGCTCTCTGATGGCTCTCAGAGATGGAAGCGAAGCAGAAAAATATTTATGAGGGAGTTGCCAGCCAACTAGGACAAGATCTGAAAAAGAAAAGGATTAAATAACAGAACAAGGTCTGATGGAAGCCAAGAAAAAAACAATGCTCTGCTCTGTGGATCTGTGAATCACCGCCATGTTGTTCATTTCAACTCTGCTAAAACCTGTTACAGATTAAATAAGTGCTCCCTCATCGTGACAGAAAGCTCATCCTAAAGCTGTGAACTAATGCTTCAGGTAGTACAGCGATGCACTGTAGTTTGAGCACAGGGGAAAGATAATTATTGACATACATTTGTGCATGCATTCTTGGTAATGGCCAGAGAGAGTACAAGGATTTGTAGAAATCCTGAACTTTGTGAAAAAGCTATCTTCAGTGAAGTACTAGCAACTAGCAAGACAAGTACCCTTACTGCTCTGCCTCTGCTGCATTTCAGTGTTAGCCCAAGAGATTAGGGAAGAATACACTGGAACCTTTGCCTCTGACTTGTCAGAAGCCAGTAAATGCCAGCTGTGGTTGTGGTCCAAGATAAACAGTCTTCCAGTTGTCTGCTTATACTATTGCACATCATTAGCTTGTTGCTACAGTAAGAACAGAACTGACAGTTTGTCTCTAAGAAACACTATTGTCAACAAGACTATGCAAGCTAACTTCGTATTAAATAGCTGGAGATGCAGTCTCCAAGTCCCAGAATCACACAAGTTTGTAGGAGTTAAAACAGTACAATATACATCATTGTTGTTTGGGTACATTGTCATTATTGACAGTTTGAAAAATTAGTCTCACCAGAATGACAGACCAATTAAAAATAAAAATCTTGAGTACAGAAACAGTTTCAACAGTTAAATTTGAATATCCTCTCAAAATAGGAGGCTGTTGCATTGCACTGTAGTCTGTGAGGAATCTCTGGTACCATACTTTATACTCTGATTTCAGTCCATTCAGTCAAACTGACCAGTGTTAAAAACATGCTTTAAATTAAAGTCAGCGTAGTTTATCCAGAAGAGGTCCTGCATTTCAACACTGAAAAATGAGGGAGCACAGTCCAAAACTTGTGTTCTATTAAAACTTTTATTAGCTGGTTTACCTATTCCTCACAGATTTTTCCAGAATTTCTATAGTAGTTCTTAGTATCAGAATAAAGAGTTAAGTGTTCAAGTGAAGATATGGAAGGAAAAAAAAATAGAGCAGCAGCAGTTTGGCAATAATTTCTCAAATCACTGACTGCAACATACTTAAGCCTCCTTCTTCTCGAGTAAGATTTTGTGCAGTTCGTCTGCATCCTCACTTGTTTTCACCCTTATTAACATAGTGACAGGAACAGTTGGATTGTTCTCATCAATTGGTGGGTTAGGAACACAAACTATAAGAACATTGTTTTTTCCGGTTCTTGTACATGGCATCTTGGGTGGAATTAGAACATTCAACAGTATGTTTCCTGCAGGTAAAGGGAGAAAAAAAAGTTAAAATTAGCAATTTTCCAGCTTTTTTCACTATGTGGATGTTAGTATACTTATTAAATAGGGATTTAAGCCTGCTTGGAAGGAAAGCACTTCCTTCCAAAGTGGCTTATTCTTTAAGTGTCTGCTCATGGCCTCTGTTTCTGATTTATTTCCTCAGTAGGAAGGAGGAGTCTCTGAAAAACACTACATCCTCCTGCTTTAAAGGGAGAGAGCTGAGGAGTATGAACTGACAGTAGAGACACACAGGGAAAAGGAACATGGGAGAATTAGCAGTTAAGGAACTGAGTCACTACTTAGTTTATGCTTATGTAAGTTACTCATTCTGAAGCGTAGCTCATAAGCAAAAGCAAAAAGTTAGCTTTAACACACATACAGACATATTAATCTAAAAAATGACAAACTATTACACAATAAATACTTTGTATCCTCAGATCATATACCACAGCTGATGTGGTCTACCACTTACTAATAATGGTTCTTGTTAAATACTGCAGTGAGTTGGAGATGCTCAGTATTAGTGGTCTATTAAAACAGTTGCAAACAAACTCAAATCTGCTTCAACAGAAGAAGCACGCATTTTGTAAACCTGGTAAATAGTTCAGAACACGGTAGTAGTATTTATGGAAAAGTCTTCGCCTTCCTTTTCAGTTCAGTTTTTCAAACACAGTGAGATTTAAGGAAAGTAATACAGCACTGTGTGAAGATAGCAAAAAGGAAAGTGTGCATCACTATGACTGCAGCTGCTTGTACAAACCAGTGCTTGGAGTCACCAAGCTAAAGGGTATGAGCTAGAAAACAAATTCCTAATATCACCTCAGATGATGTTAGAGGGAATGTACATCAACATAATGAAATGATGTTTGGTTCAGCATCAGCTGAATTAAAAACTAAGACTTCTGTTATAGGGTATGTAAGTTGGAGAAAGCAAATTTTCACCTGCTCTATTCAGCATATTCAAATCCTTAAAAAAAAAATGCTGAAAGAAAATGATCACTGCCATACATCTGCCTTAAGTTTTATTGCTAAAAAGAATTGCCTTTTATCAGGCAAACCTTGCCTGTCTCCATCAAAAGAAGTCACCGATTTGGAAGTGACTGAAAAAGGAGTTCCAGTCTCACCATATATTTGAAAACTTTGGCTAATAGGGCTGTGGGGGCTTTTTACAGACCTGCCAGAGCATGTAACAAAGTGAAACTGAGATAAGATTTACCAGTGGCTTTGCAGGCACAGCATGGCTTAAGGTCTCATATCTTTTATAAGCGTAATTTATCGTACTTTATGGAAGTTGCCAATTTAACATGAACTCTATTTCACTTTTGTTGAAATGAGGTACTGAAGATGTAGCAAAGCTGTTCAACAATTAATATCAAAACAGGTGACACCTGGCCTACATCATAGCAGAAATTATGGTCACCTACGTTCATCACACCTGATACAAATATACTTGATTGTGGAGTCCTAAAGCCAAGCTTCACAGCCATTCAGCAAGTCAGAGATGGAGAATAGCTACTAACAGAAAAGTGGGGAAAAAAGTACCCAATCATACACCACAGTCTTGTACTTCCTTGCACTACTTAACGTGTATTATTTCAGAATACTTGCTAGAGCAGGAAAAAAAAAAAATCAGCAATCTCATCAGTTATACTATGTAACAAAATCCTAATGCTTTGCAGAGAGTCTTACATCAAGACTTGTTACTAGAAGAAATTTACTTACCTAAATTGGTATCTGCTCGGACTAGGAGTTGAGTTTTTTCATTGCCTGCTGGTTTTAAGTGTAGTGTTCCTACACCTTTTTCTTTAAATTCATTATCCTTTTTGTAGAACAGTTTACATCTGTGCACAAGAAAAGCAAACCCAGTTTGTATAGAGATTAAATAGCAGTATCCCCGAAGTACATATGTAGATATGTCTACCCATGTGTCTGACTTCCAGGAAGCCAGCAGTTTAACAATAATCAGTTAACTTTCTGGGCTATGAATAATAAATCCTCATTCCTCCTGAACTTGCTTGATTCATTTTCTAACAGATTCAGTTGGAAGGGACATTCAAGGATTGTTGAGTCCTGAATGCTGCAGGGCTAACCAGAAGTTTTAGGGTATTACTGAGGGCAGCATACAAACACCTCTTGAACACTGACAGATGTGACACATCAACCACCTCACTAGGAAGCCTGCTCCAGTGCTTGACCACCTTCATGGTCAATAAGTTTTTCCTAGTGTCCAGTCTGACTATCACCTGGCGCAGCTCTGTGCCATCCCCATCTTGTATCAGTTCACAGGAGCAGACTCTGGCACCTCTTTCTGCTTCCACTCCTCAGGGGGCTGTAGAGAGCAGTGAGGTCGCCTCCTGGCCTCCTCTCCTCCAGCCAGGATAGCCCATTGGTCCTCAGCTTCTACATAGGACATGCCCTCCTGTCCTCTTAGTGGTTTTGCTGCCCTCCTCTGTATGCACTCAAAGATCCTTTTTGTAGCGTGGAGCCCAGATCTATCTGCACACAGTACTCAACACGAGGCTGCACCAATGCTTGACACAACAGGAGAATCACCTCTTTTGACCTATGCTGTTTGTAATGCATCCCATAATGCAATACAGTGGTACATGTCAGTTCAGTAGAAGACGACTGTTCCTTTCAGTACTGAAATAACAAGCATTACTTTCAGGACAAAAAAAGGTATATACACACACATATATAGTGACTTGTATTCAGGATCTATACAGACTAATTAAGTAATAACAACTGTAATTACTATAAAGCACTATTCAACAAGCAGTAATAAAAAACCCTACAAACTTACAGATAAAGGCAGGAATTTCTTCAATCACTATAAAAAAAATCTCCAAAGAAAAACCCTTATTACAAATAGCTATCAGTGCTGTGTTCAAGACATGAAAATATTAGTAAGATCCTACATCTTTGTAATTATGTTTCTACAGGCAGAACTTCATGTTCTACATAGCTGATAAGCTAGAAAGTCAACATATACATCATTAATTTTTATACTGCTGTGGTTAATTGCAAAATGTAGGTATGTATTTTATTCTCAAAGTTATGATTGATTATTCTAAGGTAAAGACACTTACTTCTTTGAGTAGAAAGCATCGTCCTCTTTTATTTCATTAACAATGACTTTTGGTGGCTCTTCTTCCTCCTCCTCTCCACCTTTAAATAAAGTTCCAATACATCCCACATGTTAATGGTAGGCCTGTGTTAGAATTAGTTTATGCATACTATAGACGCTATATAAGCATGCACAGCCTGTCAGTGATTGCCAAAATATGTTTAAATCACTGTGGGCTCTTACACAGTTTCACTTATAGACAGTCTTTTTTTTTTGTCCAGCGAAGCAACTTTATGCTCATCTTCAATTTCAATTAGATGAAAATATCAAACTCCCACCAACCAATCAAAAAAACATTAAAACAAAGCAAATAGAGCTTAATGAGTCAAATTGAAGTTACAACCTTTTCTCAGGGGAAAAACCGTTCTAACATTTCAAAGGGTAACTTTCAGTAATAGTAAGTACATGAAGCCAAGTTTAATTTGGGGGAAGGGTACTCAGCTGCAGGTATGACAGATAAGAGAAAGGCAGGATTATGCCATAACAGCTCTTTCAGCTGCTACAGCATTTCTATCAGCTTACACTATTCAACTTAGCTAATAACCTTCCAGTAGCATGCAACTTTGTCTCCTACAGTCTTGCAAATAAGATGCATGAAAGTGTTCCATATCTTACGTATCTTATTGAGGAATCTTTTAATAAACCTACAGGGAAAAGCAATAGGATTAAGGTGTGCTGCAGGCTTAAAGATGAACATACCAGTTGCTTTAAATTTCACTGGTTTCAGTCTTGTTTTCTGTAATAAATTCTTAAGCTGAAAACAAGTCTGACAGACATGCATAGGTTTTGATAATCATACATTTTCAGTGTTACTGAAGCAGTGTGCAACACTGAGAATTCCACATTGGTAGCATCATTCTGCATCTTCCACATACAGAAAGTATGACCTCATTCAACTTAGTATTAATTCATCTCTGCAGTATTCTTAAGTCACATTCATTCACAGTTTACCATGAAAAAGATTTTTACCCATGCAATTTACCTTTATCGTCATTATTCCCACTTTCTGTCTGAGCTTCCAACGCATTGGTGGATACCGCAGTGGCAGACTTTGCCTGGTTTGCATCTTTTCCAAACAAACCTGGATTTCCAGGAGAAAATGAGAAACTACTACGCGTTCCTGAACCGAAGGAACTCAAACCTGAACTGTGACCACTCTTGCCAATATTAAATGAGACAGTTGACGTAGCTCCTATTGATGGGTCTCTTTTTTCTGATGCGGCTTCTGTTTTTTTGTCAGAGGCATCCTCAGTTTTGTTGTTAAATAGAAAAGTTGATCCTTGCTGTAGCTTTGAATTCCCAAATGTGGAAGCAGACTGTGTGCCAGGTGTCTTGTTGCTTTCGTTTTCAGAGCCACTATCACTACTGTTTCCATGTTGCTGTTCAATAGTTGCTAAATACTTCTCATAGTCTCTAAAGATAGGTGTCAGATCACATAGAGGGTTTGTGTTTACATGCTTAACTATCCAGTCACGCACAGAACAGTTTAAAGCTGCTAGCTGTTTGTGATAAACACTAGAGCTGCAGACTTTACTCTGAGTATAGCCAGATGATGATGGTTGGCTGCCACCATTAGCTTTTGGGCTTGCAGCCGCCTTCTCAGTAAATGTGGTTGTAGTCGGACCATTCGACATGGGGGATCCTGTTAAAAGAAAGATATGGCTTAGAATTTCTTTAAAAAAAAAAAAAGCACTCATTCATAAAATTTTAAGCTAATGTCTTCAACATTTCTGTATCAAATTATCAAATCCCTTAAGTCTTATTCAGTTACGTAGAGTTCATCGCATCACAACAGTGATGCCACTGCTATGCCAGATAGCACAGGCTGAGTCAACAGGCAATGCTGTGAAACAGATCTAAACTTGCTACGCTGACAGAAGTACTTTGTAAGGCTTGTAAAGTTAAGGGACTAAATACCAAAGCACAAGACTAGAGTTAGATTTGCCAAAATATTTAGCATCTTAAAACATAGGTATAAATGTAAGAGATGAACTGCTTATATTGCAGTCAGCCTTACTAGATGTACAGGAAACAAAGCTTAAGACTTCAAAAAAAAAAGTAAATACAGAAACAAGACCTTAAAAACAAAACTAAACAAACCTATAAAGATGTCAGTCCTACTAAAAGGATATTTTCCATTAGCAGTGTTTTTTTTAATAATAAGATTCAGATAATTGGGATGATTATTTAACTGGAATGTGTCATCAGCTCTACTATACTATTCAGAGTGTACCGTAGCAAGTTTCTTCCACTCCCCTCTGTCTCTAAAATTTTTATCTCCACTATTAGATCCAATTGTAGTTATAAGAGGTAGAAACTGCATTTATTTGCTATCATGTCGCTCCACTAGTCTAAAATGTTTAAGAAACAGAACTACGGAGTTACTGGAATTTGTTTATTCACTAAATTAACTCCACAGATTTTATAACTGAACATTTTGATGAATGCATACTTATTTAAAGCTTACCAAAAGCAGATTTTGTTTCAGATGTTGTCTTTAAACCGCTGAAAGGAGTGCTGAAGATACTGCTGTTTCCATTAGACAGGCCTTCTAAGGGCTTTATTCCTGCACCATTGCCAAATCCACTGAAGCCACCTCCTTCTTTTCCAGAAGGCAGTACAAAGCCTTTAAACCCTTTAAATGCTCCTCTACTTTCAGGCTGGAGAGAAGATAAATAAATAAATAATATCAGTTATATGCATCACTGTGCTTCTAACACTACTAGGTATTAAATTTCAGTGTGCCATTTCATGCCTTACGTCCCTTATTCTAAGTCAGCTATGTAAACAGGATTAATAGTTTCCTTATGACACATGCTGGTACTATTTTTAAAAGACTCAGAGGATTGGAATGAAAACAAACTATTTACAGGAAGTGGATACCTAGAAATTGTTCGGAGCAGCAGACGTGTTTGTCTACCTATTCGCACATTCATAGCACCTTGTTTTCTTCAAATAATCATGGAGCAATATGCAACTGCAGACTCATTTTCAGGAACAACCACAATTAGAGTCCAGCATTCAGAGACTCATCAAAACAGCATACTTTGTAGTCACCTCTGTAATGTCTAAGGGACTTACCAAAATTATTCCAGTGTGACTGATGGGGAAAAGCAAAGACAGACTGTGCGTGATAATGTAATGCATCTGCATTCTGCAACCTTCTCATTACCCAGTTCTGAACACTACTACCATAGTATTTTATGATGCAGTTTCTTACGTATTTTTATAAGATAATCATATAGCACATTTAACACCCAAACAGGCACTGCTACTTTTATCTACTACGTATCTTTTGAGGTAATGAGCCCTTATTACTGAAGTAGAATTTCTCTTCTTTCAGTGTTTCTGGAAAGCCATCAGAGAAAAAGGAGAATGTCTTCCGAGGTTCATCTGCTTTTGTCACTGAGAAATAGCAGAACTCAGCAATTTTAGGTTCACTTTCACTATCTGGCCCTGCAGGCCTGGGCTCTCTCTGTCTCCCTTTGTGCTTCACCTTTACCAGTTCAGTCCTCTGTTTCTCATTTCTAGCTGGCTATTTTTATCCTGTCCCTTTGGTCAGTCCTACCTCTCTCCGGACAACCCAGTTAAACTGCAGTCTCTTTTGTCAGTAAACTTTGAGCTTGTCTTTTTGTAAATGTTTCACAGGTTTATCACGCAGACTCAGCTATCCTGACATCTCTTCTGCTGTTTAGACTTTGTCTAGGCTATCATACTTCTTTGAGCTCTGATATCTGACAGCTGAACCCCAGCCTTGTGATCATTCCTTCTGCAATCACCTGGTCCCCCTTCTCAACCAATTCTGTCTTTCCATTTTATTTTGCCCCTGAATCCTTGCTGTCCAAGGTGCTGGGTTTTTTTTGTTTTTAATATCACTATAATCCTCTTTCCAATAGAGTTCTTAAAGTAACTGCATCCTCTCCCACATCTGTGGCTAAAACTACCACAGGTAAAAGTGAGATGGGACAGCTGCCACATTTATATTGCTTGGACAGAAGGAAAAAGAAGAGCATAAGAAAAAGCTACGTAGCTCTTAATTGAGCCTCGTCTTGCCCTGCCTAAAACCAATCTGGATGGTAGATAAAAACTGTTAAATTCCTAACACGGGGCATGCAATCTTGAAAGAAAGTTTCACAGAAAGATGTATGACAAAGCATCTGTCAAGGACTTCTGAAAGGACTACACTTTGGTTAGACTGGTTAATACTTTCACAGGAACTAAACCTGTAAGAAAGGCCACCTTCCCTTCTACATTCCATCTGTTATTGCAAAATGTATGTCACACTAAAGGTCTTCAAGGGGAAAAAGTAATACTGTTTTTAACAGAAGACATTTCTTTCACTCTTAGACCAACTTCATAACTCGGTCTTTATTGCCTCAGACATCCCCCAGCCCTCCAGTATGAATAATTAGTAGCTTCCAGGCTACATTTCCAGACTCCCAGCTCTGCCAGGATTAGAAGTGGAGCAATTGGCTAGTTGCATATATCTTTAAAATGATAGCTTGATATAGCATTGTCACAAGCCCAAATAAAGTCTTGAACACAGATGTCATATTTTGCAACTGAGTGAGACTATAATAGTAATGTTCAGTGATCACATTACCTCTGATGCAACATTTTGACGCTTTGCTTTTTTAATAGCTCTGTTCTTCAGGACTTCCTCGCTAGCCACTGAGAAGGTTCCCACCTTTGAGACAGAGTTATGGAATTATTAGTGAAACTCTCAGAATACATAATTTGTCATAATCTGAAGAGATGACTGAAATCCTGAGATACTTTATGAGCACAACTGTACTCTATGAACACAATTCTCCCAAACAAGTAAGAGAAGAAATTAAAAAAAAATGAGGCATATTACAGTACTACTACTAGCTCACCACGTGCCTGGAGGATGAGCTGATATTTCACAGCTCTGTTCTCCCTGTTTTGCATTCAATTTCCCTTTATACAGACTGCAGTATCAATTTTACTATGGCAAGTAATTCAATTTTATTATTATTATTTTTTTAAAAACAAGGAAACTAATTTTGCTGAAGGTACTCTATCAGAAACAGTTACACTGTTGCAAACAATATCCAGTTTGGAGAGAGCATATTGAGATATAATGTCAGTTTTCACAATCGGCAGAAGTTCAAGCAGCGGTAAAGGTAGCTAAAGACTAATTACTACCCAAAAATAAATAAGGAGATGAAGCTTTCTTCTATCAGATTTCTGAAGAAGTATTATCAGTTCCTCTTTCTTACATTCTATAAGCTTAAGCATTTTAAGTAGCACAGAAACTAGCACAATTTGTTTAGAGATGAAACACATGCCTGAAATAAAAATGAGATACTAAACTTGAAAGTCTCTTCTTACAACCAAATGAAATATGCCACTTTACTGTTAGCTTACGTCCTGTGGCTGTGTAGGGACATTCTGCTAAGCAATACCAGAAATATTACTTTGGAGTAGCTATTACTGACCTATTTAAAAAAAAAGAAATAAGAAAAAAGGCCAGGAAATATGTAAAGAAGATATCTAGACTGCATTACATCCGTGAAGCTTAGAGTCAACTACTTCAAGAAATTAACAGCATTTTCTTGTGGACTGCATAAATATCCATCGTACAGTTGAACAGTTCATAAGTTTTAGATATCCTAACAAGCCTGGGTTTCCCTTTAGAAAAGTAAAGTTCCCTTCCTCTAAGCTGGTGACTGTTAAAAGCTCCTCCGCCATACAGTCTGCATATAGGGGAAGCTTTAAAAACAAAATCATCTTTAATTACTACACTTCTTACAAATTTTACTGTAGATTTTACCCACAAGATGAATAAAATCTACATGTAAAATACTACATATCTGAGGAATCTAATGTGTAGTTTTACCTCCTCAGCTTCATCTTCTTGATCCCAGTTTCTGTCGGTCAGTTCCTTTTCTGCAATTCTCTTTGCCATTTTTCCACACCTGTAGAAAAAATTATCAGAGATGCATAGAATCAATTGCCCAGTCATTCTAAGCAGCAGAGATCTTCAAATTTTGTTATTCAGAACAAGTAATTGGAATCAGAGTTCATACAGGACTAAGTAAAAATTGGAACAACAGTTGAAAACAAAGTGTTTTTAACATTTGTTGCAACAACAATGAACATAGCATATGAAACTGGGGTTGTGGTTATTAGCCATATTTGACACTAAATTTAAGCAACAATAGAAATACACAGTTCAATCGCAGAGTAATTTTTCTTCAGCAGTGGAGCAAGCTAGAAAAATTCCTTACAGTCCTGTATTCCATACCTCGTCACCAATTAGGCTGATGGGCTGCAAAAACCAATAAAAACACACAAAAGGATCTAGTTAAAAGATTACATATCCCAGTCCACCTTGCTTCAGGATACCCGGTAAACACCAACAGCCTTGCAAGAGAGAAGTTTCCTGACAGCACCTAAAAATCAATACTGATAATGACCGACTACAGCAGCTGGACAGCCAGTTCACTCTGGGTAAGGATGAAAACAATACCCTCCTCCAAAGAACCAGATTGCTAAGACATTACTAATTAGAACGCTGAAAAATCCTATCGCAAATAAATCAGATGACTTTTCTTCCAAAGGACACCTAAGTATTCAGGGGTTTTAAAGCTATTAAAGTACGCAGCTAACTCTAATTTTGCTATTGAACTGCAAAGTCAACTTTGGAGAATTAATATCTGACTTCCATTTTTGTAAACTCATCAGCTGTGTTCAAGAACAAAGAATGAATCCAGGTAAGTTATTTTATCTGAAAAATCTGGCAAGTAACGACATTCAAATTTGATATGGAAAGAAGTTTTGATGATGATTTCATCTGGCATTAGATATGAAAGCTTATCAAGTATGTAGTTCTGTAGCAATACAAGACTTAAGCAGGTGCAAGAAATAAGATTCCTCAAAATGCCCTCTTAGGCTGGTCCAGAAAAAAAAAAACTAATTCCACAAAGAGTTGAATTTCAGAGCCAAAAATGATAATGCATGATTACAGAACATCTTGCTTAGCCAATTATTATTAATATTTTAAAGCAGAACAGTAAGTCCAACTGCATAGCAGCAGGCTTCCAGAGGTCATGACTAAAAGCCATGAATTTCACAGGGCAAGCTATTAGGATCTTTTAAAAGGTCAGAAACAAAAAACTGTTCTATGCTTTAAAATGGCACAATATGGGGCAATATGGGGCATAAGCCCTACTCTGCTGGAAAAAAAGAGGTCCTACCATGCACCACATGATTCCCTGCAGACAAGGTAACTGGTTAAATTAACCCAATGAAAAAGACTAACAACTAACAAGTTGTCTCCGCAGTGCAGTTTCCCACAAGGGCACACAAACAGTTGCCACCAGAGGAAGGCAAGATTGTGTCTCATTGGCAGCAGCCACGGCCCAAAGGCTCATGAGACTAACCTAGAGTTACTCCAGCAGATTCCACAGAAGATCACGTTACCAGTCTTAATGACAGCCACTGAAACATTACAAGCACTACGTTAAACAGAAAGCCTGTTCTCTACTATGAGGAAAAAGTGGCAAAAGTGGCTCAGGCTCCAGGTTCTTTATACCTACTTGTCTTTGCGTGACTTCTCTAGGTCAGGTCTGAAAATAGGAGCTGACAAGAGACTCTAGCCTATATGAAGACAGCAGCAAGAGGATTCTAGGCATTTCTAACCTGAGAAACAGGAAGCGATACAAAACGATCTCTGTGTTATTTTTTAGATGCAGCACAAGGAGTTGTCTGGCACAAGTGCTCTGTACAGGTTGAGATGGGAGAATTATAAGAAAAAGCTTTTAAGTAAAAACCTCAACACATGTTTTGTGTTGTAGGTACCACTGGGTACCTATAGCATTAATTAACACAGTACCACGAGAACTTCTCTTACACCTCACAGTATGATTTCTACAACATGGGGCTAAGAAATTTGCGCTGTCACAACTTACAACCTCAGCTGTGGGACCTAAAGAAGGCACCGTCACCCCAGTAGCACTCAGGAGCCTTAAGCCAGCTAGCGTGGGGCTGCACAACCAGCATTACGGAGCTTTTTCCACCCCCCGCTCTTAAGCAGGAAGCTGCTGCCGCCTTCCATCAGGCCCGGAAGTCACAGGGCACGGGGCAGCTGAGCCGGGCTTCCTCAAACGGCGTGCTGTTTCAACACGGCTTCTTTCTGTTTAAGACGCTTCCTCTGCAAAAGCCAAGCAGCAGCCTCGCAGAACACCATCGGTTCTTCCCTCCGCGTTGATTAAGCGGGAGCTCTGCCCTTCCTCTGCAGCGGAACGTATTGCTGCCGTCCCCCAGCGCAGTTCCTCAAAATGCCACCCGCCCTTTAAGGTCGCGAGCCTACCCGGCCCCGCACACCTCACAGGGCGAGCTCGCTACCCGGCCTCACTCCCGCCGCCAACGCCAATCTGCTTTTTGATCCGCCGGCCGCCTATCGGGGTGACACGTCCAACCAGGTCACCCCTCTCCCGCCCGCAGTCCCTCCCCGAGGGGAGGCGATCCCGCCCCGCTCGCTCCCACGCGGCGGGGCCTGCAGGGCCGCCCGGAGCCGCAGCGGACAGGCCCCATCCCGCCGGCAACGGCCCCCGCAGCCCCGGCCTCGCCCTGCCGCAGCGCCGCGGGGCCGGGCGGTCACAGCGGGGCCGGGAGCCCGGCAGCGACGGAGGAAGAAGACGGGAGGGAAGGAGGGCGAGAGCCGCCACTCACCTGCGCGGCACGGCGACCCGGCCCGATGACGGTCGCTCGCCGCGGCGCTACGCGGCCGAAGCTGCGGTGGGCAAGTAGAGTCCGGTCGCGGGTTGCCCGGCTCCGGAGCCCGCTCACCATCCCCCGCCCGGGCCCTCAGCCGCCCGCTCTGTCTTCCCGCCGTCTGGCAGCCCGGCGTCAGGCCGCCATTTCGTGCCGCCGTGAGGCTTCGGAACCAGACAGACACCGGCCCGGCGGTCGCCCCAGCACGCATGCGCCGCCCGCCCCGCGGCCGCCGCTCGGGGGACGAAGGGGCGGAGCGGGCCGCTGCCCCGCCGCCGGCCGTTGGAAAGCGAGCCATGTGACCGCCGCGGCCCAATGGGCGGCCTCGCTCCGGCGGGCGGCCGGCCGCTCCTGCGCGTGGTCGGCGTCTCGCGCCGCTCTTTCGAATTCGCTCGTCACGTGACGTAGGCGCGTTCTTCCTGGCGCCGGTGGCCGCAGCTGGGCGCTAACGTCGCTGCGCTGAGGAGAGGTCCGTCGCCTCGTGGTATGCAGGGCACGCGCGGCCGGGCGTGTCCTACGGTCCCGGCCGCCGTCTGCTCTGCCCGGCTGGGCGCAGCTCCGCTGAGTCACGGGTTGCTGCGCTCAGGTCCGGCTTGGCGCAGCAGCAGTTGCTTGCCTGGCCCTGTGCCTGGCTGACCTATAACTGCCTCGCTTGTGGTATGATAGTATGCCTCCGTGGTATGGTAGTAATCGGGATTAAATCCAGCGTGAAGTAACAGCCTCTCCTATAGCTGATTTTCATGATTTTCAGATCTTTGTTCCTCTCTTTAAGTGTGGAGGTTTTTTTTCCCCTGAGCTTCATGTTGTTTGTTTGGCTTGCTTAGCCCCCCCAAACCCAAAAGCTGCTTCCTTCTGCAGGCAAGCTCTTTTGAGTTCCTCTTTGCTGAGCTTTTCCTCATTTTTAAATACAGTCTCGATGCTAGTGTTTCCTCTTTGTTTTCCACCCCATCTCTCTGGAATGTGGGAAAAATTCATTTCCATCTGGCACTAGCAACCATTTAATTCAACTATTGCTTTACTTCTTCAGCTGCTGGGAGCTGTTAAAGGCTCCTTCATTTGTACCCCTCTTATGGGCCTTAAACTCTTCACACAAGTTGGTTTGTTAAGGGCAAGCAGAAAGCAGTGCAGCTAGGAGCAGATAAACCTAACCAAGCAAAATTAACATGAAAATGGAGAAGTATTCTGTGTTCTCTCTGAGTTCTGGATCCAATGGCTGATTTTCGTTACGTATTTCTCAACTCTTCTTGCTAGTAACTAGGCTCACTGTGTCTGTGCGTGAGGTCTGTTTGATTTACCAAGTATTTGCACTGAAAAATGGTGAGAATCTATACTGAGAGCCAATAAAGTGGTCAGTGAAGCAGACCTGTGTGACTGCAGGGCATGAATGGCTGCAGAAAGAATGAAAGCAAAGCTCTGTAGGCATTCAGAAAATTCTACAGTTTTGACTGGACGTTATCTGTCCTAACTTGGCTGGATCAGATCTCATTCCTTCTTTTATATTCTCTGACCTCTATTTCCTTCATCTCCCTTCACTTTCCCTTTTCCTATGCCATGCCCTCCATCTGTTTGATCTTGACTTTTCCTCCTGTTTATCCCATTTTCTCCCCCCACATATGATCATTATGCTGCTATTCCTTTTTTTTTTTCTCATGGTGTTTGGGCCTACACTTGTTTTATGAGTGTTGTTATGACTGGCTTGTTTCTGGTTGTGGAAATAAACTTATGATTCAATGGCCATCCCCAGGACCAGAAGAGGGAGAAGCCAGCATGGGTAGGGACAGCAACCCCACTGTCTTGTCAATAATACAGAGACTTCTTTTTTCTTCCTTTTTTTTTTTTTTTTTCCTAAATATTTATTTCCTTTTCTCAGAAGCCAACTTGAGGGGTAGATGTTGGCTTCCCAGTCTCCTGGAGCTGTGCTCTGACAGGCAGTGGCTGCCATCCAAGTGCCACTGCTAGGGCTGCCTCTTAAGGCTCACAAAGGGCACCGTGAGGTCTCTGGGAAATGGCTGCAGCACCTGCAACAAGGCTATGTGGTGAAGCCTCTACATACACAAGAAGCCCACAACAGCACACTGTCCTGGAAGAACCTCCCATCACCCATCCTCAGAGATCCTCTCAATCTCTCATTGGAGCCAGTGGAGCAGAGGTCTGAGGTCTTCTGAATGTTCTTGAAAAAAGGCAGCCCAGACCTAAGGTGGGAAGTTGTGCTCCAAAGCTAGAAACACCAGCTCTGCCGACCCCTGCTCAGCTTGCAGGCCATAACCTGAATGTGCTGTGGGCTGCAGCACAGGACACTCAATATAATCATAGTCTGACCTCACCAAATATAAGATGGTCTTTATCTTGTGCCCAACAGATAACAGCACGACTCAGCTTCTTCTCTGCCCACCAGAACACACAGCCATAGCAGGGCTGGTAGAAACATCATCCTGACTCTGCCAACTGACAGGGCAGGTTCAGCCTGACGCCATGCCCGTGGCTAGAGAATGTGTGGTGGGGAGGAGAGAGCTGAGGTCAGGAAGCTACTCTGTCACTGGTGCTGCAGCAGGCAAGTGTTACAAACTGCAAAGGAAAGACATAGGCTGTAGTCATTCACTTCCCCGGGAAGAGGCAGCAGCAGTGCCCTGATACCCCTGCAGCAAGCCCTCCCAGCCCTTGATCCCTACCAGACACCCTGAGGGCCATGTCCCTGCACCACACTCTGCTGCTGCAAGCATGTCCTCTGGGGCCCTGACTGCCTGAGTCAGACAGGGGTGGGGAAACATGGGTGGTGCTGTGAGATGGCCATCAAAAGCTGCTGCTGGTAGTCCCACAGCACAACCTAATCAAGGCCTTGTTCAGTGGTACAAGTCTCACAGATACGCTCAACTGGAGTCCAGGCATGAGGCCATGCTGGACTCTGCTTGTGCCTGAACTTATACAGCAAGGGTCGCAGTCATCCCTCACTGATGTCCCAACCCCTTGGTTGGTGGCTTCACAGTCCATCACTGCATGTATTCAGGCTCTGGCCTCAGCCTCCATAACCCTCCATTGTTGCAGACCCCCAAGGGTTCGAAACCGGAATCTAGTCTGTTCACTATCCGAGCCGCGTGGGGAGTGATGACATGACCCGATATGAGTGCATCAGAATCTCCGTTTATTATCCGTTACTTACACACATACATAGATCGTGGTAAACGCGCGTCAGTGTGTAATTGGTTGAAGCATAGCGAAAAGCCCCCTGCCTGAGAATACTATTGGTCGTGCATGTTTTCATACCATTCCACTGTCTTAATCTCTTCCCAGGCGAGCTACCCCCTTATCTTAACTGAAGCCTCAGTTTTTCTTCCTGCTTTGACAGCTTCAAGGTCTCATAGCCTGGGTTGTGCACATAGCACCCGAGCTCACAGCCATTATAACGAGCTAGTACTTTTCCATCTGTATCTCCTGCCAATTGTTAGGCCTGTTCTGCTCGTACAACTGTTCAAGAGACCCATGACCCCCTCGGCTGTGGAGCCATCCCTCAACACTCCATCAGTCAGTGATTTTCCTTTGTAGTAGTGATATATTTGGGAAAATAAAAATTGCATATTTACTATCTCCACAACAATCCATTTTTCTGTGAACTGTTTAAAACCTCTGAAACTTAGAGAGACACTTTTTTTTTGCCTGTACTGGTTTGGATGAAATACAAATTAGTAGCAATCTCTACATCAGAGTTGCTTTAGTTGCTTTTTATACCAAGTGCTCATATCACAGCAGACTGTTTGCTCACGCTTTCCACTCCAACTTACTCTACTGCTTTAGCAGGGGTTTGGTCTAAATCATCTTCAGAGGTCCCTTCCAAACCCTACAATTCTGTGATTCTGTGAACAAATACAAACTAGTTGGAGGGCTTGAGCTATTGGACTCAATCTCTGAATTTCAAGCATTTAGGCACTACAGTCATAAATGTTGGTACAATTCCAATTACAGTGTTTTGGACCATCTAATTGGGAAATATTGAAGTTTGTGTATCAGCTACCAACCTGAATTGGATTGTCCAATAATCCAATCCAATTAAATCCCCAATTCTTTGCCCTATATCCACATGAACTACACTGGGTGCAAAGCACTGAGATTAGCATTCTGTGTTTGAGTAGGACCTATCATACAGAGGAGCCCTGCTCTGGGTTGGGTTTCAGAGGCAGACATAAGTGACTAAAATGAAGATGTTGCAAAACACAGTTTAAGGATCTTTAGGAAAAAGGGAAGTTCTGGAAGGCATTTTCCTGAGGTCTTTAAAGAATATGACAGTCATGGTAGAATATTATTTCACCCCATAATATCAGATAGTGAGATATTACAGTTAGTCAACATTAAACACTTAGAAGTATATTGATGGGCAGATGAAGTGCTGTTGGTCAGTAAAAATTTCTCCCGGTGGAAAGCATTGACTTAACTGATGCAAGTGAAAAAGCTTTAAGTATCAGCTGAGAAATAAAACAAACAGATCCTGAACAAATGGGTAGAGTGGAATAAATGGTACACACAGCAGAAGTAGCCTGGGGGTTAATAGACAACCACGACCATTGTTTTAGAATGGTGTAAAAGAGATGAGATGTTTAAGAACTGGAAGTTTACTGTTGAGTAGAGTCAAATAAATATGAGCCCTTGGATCATCCAGATTGATCCAGATTTTGGGCACTAAGCTTTCAGATGGATGAAAGATGCCCACAGAATCATAACAAAATTACAGCAGTGCAGAAAAGATGACCAGTGAAGCAAAGTCAAAATGATTGTTTGATGCAGAAATTTGAAGAGCTGGGGAGTAAAGGATGATTTGTTCTTCAATATGTTGTTAGGAAAATAGAAAAGCCTCCTGTGCGTCTGCGGAGGGATGAGTAAGTAGTAATAGGCTTTATCTGTAGCAATGGACAGTAGAAGAAGTAAGAAAAGTTAAGTATATTTAAGTACTATTACAGGCTACTGAGAAAAATCACTAGAGGTTCATCATTAGAAATTTTAATTACAGGTTAATAACAAATATTTTCCAGTTCCATTTTGTATAATTTCTGGAAGTCTTGTCCAGCATTATCCTTAAGATGTACTTCAAGCTATCTCAAAGTACTGTGAAGGATACACAGGTACAGCTTTAGGCTGTTAATATGATACTATATAGGATGCCATTTTCTAATAAAGAAGTTATGCGACAGGTTGAAGTAAACCGTACTGAACTTGTATGTCTAAAAGACTGAAGCTTAAATTGGAGTAACCTGGAAAAAGAAGGGCTGATATTTTTGGCATAATTGTGTAAAAATGCATTTCTGTGTTCCTGCAAGCTAGTCATTTAGGTAAAATTTTCAGGAATAGCTTTGTGTGAGTCTCTTGCTAGATCCCGATTTCCAATATCCTGAACACTTACAGATATAGTGGTCTGGTCCCAGACAAATAATTTAATGTCTCTAGTCAGCTTTTAAATGTTCATTTATGAATACATTTTACCTGGCTTATATACTCACTTTGTAATGCAGTCTGATAGACAATTACATAAGATTATAAACCTACCTATTTCTAAATAACTTTCAGTATAAATTTAATCATCTCTGCTTTACGTAATATATGTGTTACAGTACATAAATATTATATACCATTTTCTTCCCAGAGTGCTTTCCTGTACCAAGACTTGCAATGCTACCACTGGGTGCATAATGCAGTTTTACCGCATGCAATAACACTATATTTAAGTCTTGAATCTACAGTGCTGACACATATGAGCAATCTTAAATTCAGTAGGCCTGGTAAAAGGCACGGGTGTTTAACAGGCTCAGAGTCTTATTTGAGAGACTCTGAACTGAAATGAGCTATGTAATTGTTGTCACCTATGCCCACCCCAAAAAGTCTGCTAGAATTATTGCTGTAGCTAGACCTCTGTAGATAGAATTAAAGCTGTGGATAGAATTTGCTAAAGCTTTTAAGTAAAAGTAAAAACTAAAAGCTTAAGTACTTAATCCTTTTTTTTTTTTTTTTTTTTTTTAAACTATTTGTATTGGCAGTATCTTTCCCTTTATCTGCTTTTCTCATGAAGGAAAGAAGAAAACTCAATAGACTGGTTGGTGGTTGGGTTTGATCACAGCTTCTTTACTCTTACAACAAAGTACAATAGTCTTGTTACAACTTGGTCTGAGTAGATCAGGTACAAAAAATAATATGCTTTTGGGTAAAAAAGTAGATGTCTTATAGACCTTGCAATCCTTCACGCAGGAAATCCAGCCTCCTTGATTTTCATGGAAATGCAGAACTGTGTATTGGTTTGAACAATTTTCCAGAGATTCCTACCAGTACAGTGAAAGATATCAGAACCATCCTCGTTGGATGTAAGCCACAGATCACTCCCGTGCTTTTGTAATGGCTGATTAGTTTCCAGCGTGGGAAACCCAAATGCAGTAAATGAAAATACTTTTCTGCTTGTTCACTGAGCTGAATTTTCACATTAATTCCCATGGGAACACTGAGGTTTAAAACCCGTACAGTCTGTGCAGTTCTTTTAAATTGAGAATATTGCACTAGAAAAGCTTCAGCACCCTTTCCTTTCATTGTTGTAACAGTTCAAGATCAGAGTCTACCTCCAGCATAGCCCCTCAGAGATGACACATCATGTTCAGATAGAGATTGCATCTGACTGCTCCCTGGCACTGGTCCTCCAGTGAGCAGAAAGCGAGAGGAGGGCTGTTTGGGGGTGCCTGCCCTCCAGCCAGCCTTAGCTGCCAGCTGGCCCACTGGTTCCCTCTGCCAGCTGGCACAAGCGCTAGCAATCCCATGATTCATATGCACACTGAGAGCTCAGGGAGCCATAGCCTGCCCTTAGCCGATTTTGGCACAGGAGAAATTCTGACCCATGAAATGTATGAACGAACTCATCAAAAAGTACAGGGAAGCAGATACAGTCCTGGTGATCTGGGAAAATTTCCCCAGAGAATTTGTTTGTGGAACATTCAGAATGGATCCAATTAAAACACAAACTGCAAATATGCTGTAGAAATACTGATTCAGTCCAACATTTTTAGTTGAGCTCTATTTCAGCCTGGTTGAGCCAAGACTCGTGACTGCAGCTACTCCAGAGCACTGTGAAAATAATGAGCTAGGTTTCAGGAGAAACAGGTGTAATTCAAGTCCCATTCTAGAAAATGTTAAATAATGTCTTGTTCTAGCAGCAAAAATAATGAGAAATAACCTTATGAGACAAGATGAAAGTCATCCGCAGGGAGGGCTTTTATGTCTTGGGCCTCAGACCTGAAAATAAAGATTGTAATTCTGTCTCAGTAGGGGGCAGAGAGCATGTGAAGAGGAACTGAAAGACAAATTCAGCATTGCCCTTGAAAGACACACTATTTAAACTGAAAAGGTCACTGCCCACATGATTGTATCATCCACTATGCCAAGTCTGTGCATGGTCTGAGGCTTTGACAGGTCCTCTGTTTCTACAGAAGATGAGGGGTTTCAGGTGTAGTTTGCTGATAAAAAACCCAAAGCACCAAATATAGATATGATTCTAAAAAGTAATCAGTGGGAAAGAAAGAAAGCATAATTTTAAATACATTTCTATGAAAAAAGATGTTTTCTCCACTGTTTACACATTTTATTATTCCAGAATTGTAGTTTTTTTAGATTGCTTTGTCTGTCAGCTCTCATTCATTGTAGTTAAAGCACCCCTAGTGCTTAAGAAAAGGTCCATTTATAAAGTGTTCCTTCAATAGGAAGTTTTCTGGGGTCACTTAGTAGGATTCTAGGCATTTACTGGTTCTGCTTTTCATGCTTGTATGGCTGGGCATTGTTGTCCGGAAGGTTTCTGAGTTATCTCTAACAACTCTTTTAATTGGAAATGTATGTGTTATTCTACACTATGCAAAAGACTCGATGATTAGAAAGTATCTAATGCTGTGTAATTATACAGGTGTTACAAATTACAGTTCTGTTGGCAGGTAGAAAACTCAGTGTTGATCCAGAATAGCAGTGTTTTCTTCTTGTCATTGTCTCCATTTTGCAGTGTTTATATGTTAAACCTGCAGGTACCTCAATATAGCTGTCTATGAAATGGCTTGGCTTTCTTGACTTTATTTCTAGTCCAAAATAGTAAAGAGGAAATTAAAGCAATATCTTCCAGCAGTGAATTGGGTTTGCTAGAGTGTCACCACTGATCTCGTAATTAGCCTCTCAGTATACCATGTTGTCTCTTGGTCTTCAGAGAGAAAGAAAATGAGTAGAAATGAAATGCAGTTTGTACTACTCCTGAAAAACTGAAAACATAATTGGGAAGTCAAGAGTCATGTGAGAAGCTGCATTTTATGATGTTGATTTATTTAGAAATGTGAAAGTTGTGGAAAAGAATGAGAATGAAATACAATTCTTACAAAAAGATTAAAAATAAACTGCACTTCCACATGAATATCCAAACTTTTTTCACTACTATAGTTAAGAAACTGCAGAATTTCTTCCAGTGGTTCATATGGTGTGCAGACTACAGTTGTTAGTCGTTTCCCTTTTAATTTACCCGAAGTTACCACTATGGAGTGTTTTCAAAATAATTTTTTGCAGTTCTGCTAAAACTAATGTGCCAAACACAGCTCGTCTTCTTAGTGAGGAAGACCTTTGAGAATGTACGAGAACTCACCTTTTTCACAATGCTTTTGGAGGGAAGAGCACAACTGTTGTTTCTGTAGTCTCTGTGTAGGATTGTCCTCGCTAGAAACTATTTCTGATGTGTTGTGTTCATCTCTGCTGCTACCAAGTACCAAAGAAGGTTCTGTAGGCTAGTTAGCACATGATATATATTTCTGGGAGTCTGTATGTAAGACATGTTCATCACAGCACCTCTGGAAGGCTTAACACGCATTTCCCAAGGATGCAGAGCTCTACAGCATCTTAAGGACGGTCATTACGTTATAGGAGCTATGTGAATTAGGAATAGTTCATCCCCCAAGATATTCCTGTTAAGGCTTTTTGTCAAAAAATGAAATTAAATGCTTCTGTTCATTTTTTGTGTGTGTTTTAACTATTTGAAAATTAGGAGAAAAGGACAGAAAGGGAAAGGAAAAAAAGAAGGGAAAAATGAAGGAAGAGGAAAGGAGAGGAAAAAGGAGGGAAAAGGAAGGAAAAGGAAGGAAAAAGGAAAAGGAAAAAGGAAAAAGGAAAAGGAGGGAAGGGAAGTGGAAGGGGAAAGGGAAAAGGAAAGGGAAGGGGAAAGGGAAAGGGTAGGGAAAGGGAAAGGGAAAGGGAAAGGGAAAGGGAAAGGGAAAGGGAAAGGGAAAGGGAAAGGGAAAGGGAAAGGGAAAGGGAAAGGGAAAGGGAAGAAGATTTCTCTGCACTCTTCCCTGTGTTGCTGCGGGAAGTGGTTGGCGTCTGCTAACTCAGTTATAAAAATGCTTGTGGAAGTGCCATCCCTGCTCTCAAAGAGATTTCTTTGATGCTATTTTCAAGATCATTCTGTTAATAGAACTCTACTTTATTATCATTGTAATAGTAATTACTTACTTCAAAGTGGGGTCATTAGTCCTAATTAATATTTACGAACATACCAGTATTGAGGTGAAACAATACGAAGCACTGAAATATTTTGTCATAGTGATGTATCTCAGCATTCCAAGAGTGCTTAAAGCACTCTTCATTTCAATCTCAGCTGCAAAATAGGTCAAGACTGTCAATTTTTGTCATTCTCTGACTATCATGCAAATTGTGCTCTACCAGACTTCAAACAAAAGATTAGTTTGTACCGACTTTGCAGATCTCTGTAGCAGTAATTATCTTAATTTAAGAAACACTAATTACTTGAGCTATTTTTCACATATAAGCTTTTTCTCATTTTACAAACAGATGCCATATTTTTGGCTGGACTTCCATGAACTTTTAGGAAACCATCAGGTTTATTAACATTTTCTGTATTTATAGAAACCTATTTCTTTATGAATATCATGTTATGTTATTATCTACATACGGCAGTTTGTAGAAATACAGAGCCACAGTGGGACAGTGAGTATGTGAGTATGTTGCAAGAGCCTAGCTGTAGAGAAGCATTATTTCTGCATTTCAGTGTCCAGATGGCTAGAATGCTTGTGTGGGATTTTTTTTTATTGTTTTTGCTGCTTTCCATCTTCTCAGTTGGAAATAAGAGTTGTTATTCTAGGCCTATTCTAAGCCTATAGTAATTGTTAGAAAAATGAAATTCCATCTGTTATTGACTGAAAGAAGATTTGTTTGGGGGGGGGGGGGGGGGGGGGGAGTCAGCAGCAAACCCCATTTGCTAGGTAGCATTTGTTGCCGGTTCTAAGTCAAAAATCTCAAGACACTCTGCATGAAGGGCTCTGGATAGCTGGTGACATCACCTGCTGGACATCAAGACAGGTGTACATTTATTTATGAATCGTTAGTTCTTTTTTTTTTTTTTTTTATTAAGTCCTAATTCTTACCCACAAGACTTCTAAATAATGATTCGTTTTCTTCTAAAATAGGAGTAAGTTTACCATTCAAGAAACTCAGACTTTGTATACTCATTTACGTAAAGACATGCTAAAAGAAGACCAGGCTTCTCACTACTTATAAATATCTTAACTGTCATGCATTGCCAAACTTTCAGAAGGCCCAGGTGTTTTGCAATTAGTTCAGTGCAAGTTGTTGAACTCTCATTTTTTTTTTCCATTGGGTATGGCCTTGCATCCAGGACTCTGTGTGCACATTTGGATAGACTCACAAAACTCTGGGGCAGAAGAATGGTGATGATTCTTTTTGTCAGTAGATTTCCCCACGTGTATCTTCTGTGATCCCTCATTTTGTGTAACACAGGTAGTTCTGTGCTGATCCCTGCTTATCCTTCGTGTTTTCCTAGCAACCTGTGACTGCAATGGTCAGTAAGGCAAACCTCATAAAACACTGAAGTCAAAATTGTTTCTGGTTCATGACTTTTTTGTGTGTTACATGAATCTTCCTTCATCATCATTACCCTATTAATGATACCACTGTTAAATTATGTCCTTGTGGTTTTGGTACAACTATAAATCATTGGTGCCTTTTATAGAGTTCTTAGGGATATTTTAGCATCTGGGAACCTGAGGGGACTCAGTTCCACACCCCAAATAAATATGTATTTGTCAGAGCTTATATTTCCTCCTTTATTTCCCAGAACTCTAAACCTTTAAGACAGTCACCAAATAGTCTGACATGCGCCTTTTCTTCTTAAGCTCTTTCCTCTTCTGCATCATTGCTCCTTGCTACACAAACATCTCTCCATAGCAAGATTCGTGGTGAAACCAAACTCACAAAGGGCCAGTTACACTGCTTCTGTATTGCCTGCACTGGCTGTTGTTAATGAATTAAGTTTGAAGATGTATGATTTGGTCTTAACCTAGTAGACCTTCTCAAAGGTAGCTACATATTGTGAGGTGTACACTCACTGATCAGAGAGGTCCCGTTCAAATACTTTACATTTCCCTGTTCTTCATACCTAGTTCACGTGGGCGACCTCTGCTAGTAGAAAGTTATTATATCTTGCTTTGCACAGCAAGATGAGGGTTCCCCTGCTCCATGCCATGCTATAAGCCCAGGAGTTTCACCTGGTGCAAAACCTAATTTATGTAAAGATGAACAGTTTGGTGGAAATAACTGGTGCTACTCACTTAAGTTGCCAGAGAAGGCCGTTTCCTTAATGGCTGGAGTCTCTCTTGTTGCTCTAAAGCTCTCAATTAACAGTCTGGGACTCTGCTTGTGATATAGGTGCATAAGATTGTGGCAGCTCTAAATATATATATATATTTATATGTATATAATATTATATGTATAGATTATATTATATATATTTGGCCATAGAGGCCAAAGGCTGACTTGGGTTGCTCTAAATTAGACATCTCATGGTCAGCCCAAAAGCCTTCTAGATGCTACTAGATAATACTAACTGTATCTCCATTTGCTATAATGGAAACGTATACACAGAAAACATAGATAATCATCTGCAAGTAGTCACCTACATTATGGGTCTCCACCTCAAAACTGAACTCTGTCCCTACTCTCCCTGTTACTTCCTTTCATTACTTCTTTCATAGCAGGTATGGAATTTGATGCAGTGAGAAATGTCATTCTCCACCTAATGGTGGTAGAATGGAATTTGTGGTCCTTCTGCTGTTTTCAATAGAATTTTTTTTCATAGAGAAACCAAACTTGCTTGTCTGTTTTAAAAACATGCCTTTCTTCTGTCTCCTCTTGTTCCACTGTAGAGGTAATGTGCCTGAAAACAATATCAGCATCCACAAAGTGTTGTCTTGTCTCGCTTGACTTGAGTATGTGTGTTTCTCCCAAGGTAATGGAGGAGTCTGTAGTGAGGGGAAATGTAAGCCAGAAAGTTGTACTTTCCATCTGCACTGCTAGACAGAGTTCTGGGGTACACCACAAAATCTGTAGTTTTGTCTTTTTCTGGGGCTTTTAAAACAAACTTGGTTTTGTTACAGGCTGCCTTCAACCTTGGAGTGTTAATGTATTATTGACCACAACAACAAAAAGCCCTGCAGGTTTTGAAATGTATTGCAAGTCAAAGGTTATTTTATCTCATCAGTGTATGAATTCAAAATATCATTTACTCCAGGGTAACGAGGTAAAGGCAAGAGCCAGACAAGTCAGCTATATAAATAATTGTTTCTGATTAATCTCCGAACTTCAATATTATTTGCAAAAATCAAAGGGGGGCATAATGGCATTTTTATATAAGGTAGTGTATTTTTACTTCTAATATATTATAAAATATTCTGTTGGAAGAGTTAGTACATAAGGAAAGTGAATTAGTAAGCTTTCAGGGTATCTGAGCAATTAATTTGAGATTTTAAGTCACTATTGAGGAAAATGATACAGCAAAAATAAATATCTTAAGAGAAATTAACAAGCTTTTTAAAAATATTTTTTACAAACGCATATTTTTTTTTGTCCTCATTTGGCTTTGTTCTGCAAAAGAAGTGATATGAACTTAGCAAGGTGTTTATGCATATGTCTAAGCCTTGAAACTAAATTTCTGCACAATAATCAGTATCTTGACAACATCTAAGAGCAATGCATGTTTCCCCACAGTAATCTATTTATGCTATTAAAGAGATCAATCCCCAGAACCAGAATCAAATCAAATACTTGTAAGATTCACTTATTACTAGGACTGATAGCAAGACAAACTGAAAGAATTGGTTAAAAATTCAGGAGTTTGAGGAGTTTGGAGATAAGGTTTCTTCTGGAGTTCTTGAAGGTTCTCAGTGACTATCAGTATCATATACAGTATTTGCATTGGTGTACAGTCAGTCTGTTTTTGATTTATCCATGGGTGGATTATCCAGGTTCCTAGGTAGTTTGTACTGCAGATGTGCAATGCTCAAACTTATGAGGCATCTTGAATCTAAAAGCAATGCATTTTAATATTTTCATTTTGCCATCTGCTCCAATTATCTAATGTACATAGGTGTCACATCACCTGTGTTGCTCTACCCTGTGCAAAAGTGAGATCTCTAATGACCAATTTTGATGGTGAGTTAAGAGAGATGGAGTTGGGATGAAGATAGGTGATTTGCTAAAAGAGACATCTTGAACCTGTGTTTTTCTTTCTTTTTCTTTTTTAATGTTTGGCTTTGATTTGTTTTAGAGCTGTTAGTATTACTGAGTACTTCATATATTTAGGCACAGTGAGAACTGAATTAATTTACAGCCACAAGTTCTTGAGACATCTGCAAATTGTAATCTATGATCTGGCAATGAAAAAAAATGAGAAAGATGCGAATAGCGATCACTTGTAAAAAATCTGCATTGAGCACTTTGAGTAAGACTTTACAATTTTCAAATAGACTTAAAGCCCCCAACTTTTTCATGTATAAAATTCACTGATACGGGACTCGTAGGTACTTCTCGTGTGACTAGTGATAGGACTAGAGGGAACGGCTTCAAGCTGCACCAGGGAAGATTCAGGCTGGACGTTAGGAAATATTACTTCTCTGAAAGGGTGGTCAGGCACTGGAATGGGCTGCCCAGAGAGGTGGTGGAGTCACTGACCCTGGAGGTGTTCAAGGAACGTTTGGACATTGTGTTGAGGGACGTGGTTTAGTGAGAACTATTGGTGATGTGTGGATGGTTGAACTGGGTGATCCTGTGGGTCTTTTGCAACCTTGGTGATTCTATGATTCTATGATTCAGATTGACAGAAACAGCAGTTTGTCCCTTAAATTTCAAAAAGAGGCTGCAAGGAAGCAGCCTCTAGAAGCCTCTGCAAGTAGCCTCTAGAAAGCATATTCCACAAGATGCTCTCCTTGCTAGTCTTGCCCTCTATTGGGAGTCATACCTCAGTTTCAGCATCTAAAATTAGTTGATTCTTCTGATTTCAGGACTTCAGCTGCCACTAATACCACTCTCGGTATCTGCTAGATTTTTGTGAGAACAAGTTCACTACTCAAGAAGCAATCAGGTGCAGACTTACTAAAAAATATTGAGGTGATAATAAGGCAAGGAGAAAATTAACTGTTTTATTTTTAGAGCTGGATTTGTATAGGCTTGAGTCTCTCACTAAATGAGGGAAAAATGGAAGTGTTTTGTGAGTATTATCAGGTTGTATGCAGAGTGAAGTAGGTTCTTGCTGGAAGTAAATCTAAAGATGTTATCAAGTGTAAGGGAAACTACATTGTTTTTTCTGAACGGAAATGTAGGGTATCTATAATATACAGTAGCTATCCTTTGATGCGTGACGGCTGTTTTCTACAAGGCAGTGAACTTGAAGGTGGTATAGAGGACTTCATGTGGTTATGGGGTACACGCTTTCTGGATAGTGTCTGCTGTTATATGGATATGCAGTGCACCACATAAACTAATGTGGACATGCTTTCAGCTGTTAAAAAAATCCTTTGTCAACAAATAGTTGATAAAATATTTATATGCACTGTTTCTTGACAATAACGTACTTACAGTCCGAGATGAACAGTCTCCAATTCTGTTTTATAGTAAAATTATTTACATTTGTCTTGTCTTTGAGGCTGAACAATGTTTTAAATTACATACTTCTACACTTCTTCTTTTCTTTTTTTTTTTCCAGGGCTTTTTGTGCAATGTTTACAGAGATAGTAATGTTTATTCTGAATTCTGTAGCTAAGGATGTTTTGTTATGATGAAATAGACATTTGTTTATACCAGTACATCTGCAGTCTTAAATACTCGTTTTTTTTTTGCTTTTAAGTACTTGACTTTTCTAAATTTGGTGATAGATATCTCTATTGTTCACACAGATATGATGGAAGGGGTCTAGACCAGTTCTTTGCTGTTTAGTGTAATATTTTTATCTGCATTTAATCTCATTGCAAAGATCTCCATGCATTTGAAAAATGTTTGTGCTACTAACCTGTTCTACTGTCTACATGTCTATATAAATAGTTTTCAGCAAATGTAAATGCATCACACTATATATAACCTCCCTACATTTGCTTCCAATAGATATATTTTTGGCAAGTCATTCAAATACCGAAGGGGGACGGAGGGAGGAATAAATTTTCTCTTATCAGATCTTGATATTTCCTTCCTTTTTTTTTAAATCTTGAAAGGCAAACTAATTTTAGTTATAATTTTATGATAAAAATATCTTCTAATAAATTTCAAAGTACAGAGAATGTTTTAAAGCATTTTATCCATACTTGGGAAACTAGGTTCTCTAGGCATTGTTATCAAGATGCAGCCCTGCTTTGTGTTATGGTAAACCACAGTATCAATGAATAGAAAGATGATCAAAGACCTACAGGAAACAATAGATTAATAACAAGAGGCGTATGGTACCATATTTCAACCTTAGAAAGGTATTAAACTTTTCGAACACTCCCCACTTGTCACAGTTCTGAAGATACATGCTGGATGTTTGCAGTTTTCATTTGATCTCTGTATGTTCTTGTAATACCCATACGATCTTCATAATAGCTCCCCTACTCGTTAAATAATGGAAATCGTATCACCCATGGGACTGGAAGTCCATTTTTCAATTTTTACTTTTTTATTCTTTTGCTAAGAGAGAACAAGTGAAAATCTGTCTCTTCAGTTTGAACATAAAGGAATACTTCTGTGTTTAAATAGTTGCACTTAACAGCAACTTCACACACACTTAGTGGTAAATGTCATATTAAAGTAATGGGAGACCATATTCCCACATCCATCTGATGTTCGTTGCGCTAAATGCTCCTCACTTACACTTGAGGATAGTGGCAGTAGCTCAAAATGCTTCTTTAAGTGAAGTCACTGAAAAAAAATACGGTGAAAAAAAAATCTTGATATCACTGTGAGTTGTACTGAGTTTCTGATTGTCCACAGAAAAAAAAAATAAATCTATAATGGTTTTGTTTTTCTGTATCGTCTTCAAATAGAGCTGACAGGTGAGATTTTAGGGAGATTTCGCTGAGATGAGGTGGGGGAGAGCTAGGAAGGAGCATTAACAAGATGTTTCTAAATTGATGGAAAAGAAAAGAATAGATTTTCATATTTCTTAGAGATGATCATCTTATGACTCAATAGCATGGTTTCAGACTTTGGAAAAGCGCTATCCTTTATCATTCCAGAAACTATGGTATTTTTCTGTTCATGTCAATCTTTTGAGCCCAGCAGGCAAGAAGGTTAAAACTGGACTTCATAACGGAAGTTTGTAGCTGATTTAGTAGTTACAGACCATCACTGTACCCTTTGTAACACCAGTTTTCCCTAGAGTCTCTTCAGCAAAGTAATGATTTAGCCTAGTGCCTTTAAATCATTAGGTAGCAGGCTGAAATGTTGTCCTTCTATTAAAAAAAAAAAAATAAAACACAAAATATTGATCATAAAATAACGAGGATAGGTCATTCATCCTGATCTTTCTCTGGTATAATTCTCTTCTGAGAGTTTATCACAAGACACTTAACATCTTGTATTTCTGCAGATAGCTTCACAGGTCTTACTGAATAGGGCAGGCTTTGGATTTATCATCACTTAAACTGGCATTACTGCCAAAAAGAAGAAAAAGAAAGTAGTCTTACTACCATTCACAGTTCAAGATATTCTTTTCTCTGTCTTGGCAGATGTTTTCTGCAGCTGACGTTAGAGAACTTGTGTGAATTAATACTAACTTACATTTTCTTACCAGGTTGGCTTCAACTTAGATAAGCTTCCTGATCAGGTTCACCATCCAGCTGTAGAAACAATTTTGCCAGCTCAAGAGAATAGCAGAAAATAGACCAGAATTAAACTCTACATTGAAGCTATTTTTGTTTAGTGGCAATCCTGCTTTAGTTGCCATGGGACTTTATGAATCCACAAATTAGAGTGGGTTGAATAACAGAAGCTATGTCCAATTTGAATTGGTGGGTTCAGGAAAGATCACCCTCTGGCTTCCAGGACAAAGAGCACAGCTTGGATTGGGATGGATATGTCATGCCTGTTCTACACCCTGATGCCAGTGCTCTGCAGCTCTGAAGGTATCTCATAAATGCCTTTGTCATTTATACAGGCTTCTTTAGTGTAGACCTGTCTGTCTTTGTCACTGTCCTCAGTGACCAGATGTGAGATATAGGGAGTATTAGCATATAAAAGCAGCTGGATTATTAGACTGCTTTAGCCCATCAAAATGCATTATAGGGTTTTCTATGTCTCATTGAACTGCACAGCACAAGTGACCTGTCTGTGGGGCAGTGTCAGAGTGCTGGGGAAACTAATAGGCCTTATGGCCTTGCCCAGCTCCACCTGGGACACTCTCCCATCCATGCCCAAGGCACAGAACCCCATTTCAGCCTCAACCAAGGGACA
Source organism: Gallus gallus (assembly GCF_016699485.2). NCBI lineage: Eukaryota > Metazoa > Chordata > Aves > Galliformes > Phasianidae > Gallus > Gallus gallus. Next base: position 70,268,374 of record NC_052532.1, on the reverse strand, counting down.
CCAGTCCCTGCTCAGCCACACCACATCAGTGCCAGTGTGCAACCCTGCTGATGCCCTGTCCCATCACTGCTCCCACAGAGGAGCCTGGTTTCCAGGACTAGGTCTTCCCCTGCTCTGCTACCCTATGGAAAGCTCCACTGCTCCCAGAGAGCTGCCAGCTGGTGTGGTGCCCTGACATCTGGCACCTCTCAGGTCTCAGGTGAAGAGTGTGAAGTACAGCTCCCAAATGATAGGGAAGGTGAATGAGTCAAGAAGAAGGGGCAAATAAAAATGAAGTCATTAAAAAAGTGAGAATAGAGGCAACACATTTTCTGGAAAGATTTGAAGAGTCTGTAATGAGGTAAGGAATAAACATTTCAGTGAGAAATCTCACTGTAGACCAAACATTTGTAGTTGAAATTCAGCTGTCGGTAGGAGGACAGAGATGCCCATAAAATGCAAAGAAATGAGACAGCAGTTTCATGAGCTGATGCCAGGTTCCCAAGACATGAGAGGGTAGCAGCGAACATGGTTGGTCAAGGGCCCTTCCTGCTTTGCTTGCATCCACACCAGCTGTACAGCTGCTCTTAAGGACAGATCTAAGGATCCTGGAGTCTATCAGGGGCAGCTGCTGTGGAGGGGATGTAAATTTACATGAAGTGTAAAGGCTACAAAAAGACACTGAACTGCATTTTTAGAAAAATACTAATTATGTTTTATGTTTATTAACGTAATTAAGATTCTGTTGTGAGGGAGTTGTAGAAAAAAAAAAGCAGCCATGAATTTCTCATTGTAGTTATGTATTTATGTCTGAATCCACTTTCAAAGCCAACAGAGTACATGTTTAATATTAAGCTGCAGTTCTTCAGAGCCTTCAGATTGTCTTTTGTTTCCTCCTTTAGGGAAGCTAGAAACATTTTCAATTCCATTATCAATATTTTTTCCACCTTCTTGTGCTCAGGACAAGTGTCCTTGAAAGGGCAGCCGTTTTGGATTTGCTGATTGTCATGTAGACAAGGATGTTTTCAAAATAAAGGCACACAATCCATTTGTAAATCTTCCTGAATATATGAAAGTCTAATCAGGCTGACTCAGACAGCCAAACTATGGCACATCTCATTTGAATTTTCTCTTCCCCCAGGCCTTGTCTACAAGATATATGCATACATTGTTTTGTAAGTAGAAAACATGAATGATAACAATACTCAGCCCTGGTGGAGTACTGAATGTATTTTACTTTTAAATGCATCTGAGCATTTACCTTTTTCATATACTGCATGTAGCTGTAACAAGCCCTACATAACATTTTTTTTTTTTTTTTTGTAGCCAGACAACATGGTCTTGAAGCAACACATCTTTCAGTTGCCCCATTTTTCCTTACTGCTCCTAGCTGACAGTATTTCCTACAGTATTTCCAGTAGATACGTAGTCACTGATTTAGTAGATGAACATGATCTTTCATGCCCTAGTTGGGTGAGTAATTTGTCCTTTCAGAAGAGGTTCTATTGAGTACAGCTGTATTAGTTGTATATGATTTGTGGGTCTTTTCTCCATTTTAATCCTCCCCCTCTCCCCCCCCTTTTTTTTAGTCACAGAATCACAGAATTGCAGAGGTTGGGGAGTCCTCTGGAAATCATCTAGTCCGTGGCTGTCCAATCTTTTGGCTTGCCTGGGCTGCACTGAGTGAAGAGGAATCATCTCGGACCACATAAGATGCATTGAATGTAAAGCCTCCTATTTATGTCCTTGGTTACTACAACCCATACAAAGAGCACGATAATGCTATTTGATAGAGCATATTCTCAGCTACTTAACATTATTTTTCAGCATACTCACCACCATTAGCTATACATTTTCACCTGCCATGAAGTAGAGCTTGCATGCTGTGCTTGTCAAAATCTGCACCAGCGGAGGTGACTCACTGTTCCACTGCTGCTATGACGGCGTTGTTGCTGAGACCCACTGCCTCACTGTGCTCACATCTACTCTTTGATCTCCATAAACATTCAGTGAACATTGACGGATGTCAATGGGTGCTATTTTTTCCACATGGAGGAATTCAGTGACACACCTTTGCTTCAGATGCACTTCCATGCACTTCAGATGCACTTCCATGGTCAGACACCATTTTCTTGGACTGCCCCTCTGCTGCCATCACAGCAACACAACGTAATGGAATATTGGCAGGAATGTTCAACCTTTACTGTCAAAATACCAACATCTGCCTCTGATACTGTGGGCCAAAATAATAAAATAGGAGGCATTACTTTCAGAGCAGCCCTTGTAAAATATATAATATTGTTCATGTATATAAGTAGCAAAACTTACTTTAATCTTTAATATTTTTTATTAAAATATACAACTCAGAACAAGAAAAACATAAAAACACTGGGATATTTTACGTTGTTTCTGTGAAACTAGTGGATCAGACTGGCTCGTTGTCAGAGTATGCAATTCTTACTGGGTTCTCAAGGTGCTCATCAGAGATTTTTGATGAAACTTTACTCTTCCTGTACTTCATCCCTGAAAACAGTTCTTCACAAGTGTATGTACTGCCAAAAAGTGATGACATGAATAAGGCATGATGGTGAAATGAGGGATATTTTTCCATGGTAAGAGGTCTAATAAAAGTCAGGTAAAGAGACATGATCAAGTTTTCAAGCTGAATGTCTGATTGCAACTCTATACATTTCATTTGAAAATGTGTAGGTAATGTTTTGATGCTGACTGAAAATGGAATCACAAATATACAAAAAACTGATGGCTTTTTTTTTTTTTTTTTTTAATCTTGAAAGCTATTCTCAAATTCCTTAATAAAAATGTGAAGTGAAAATATTTTTCACTGTTTTCAGAACTGTATTTAGCCAATGTTGGAAAAAAGAAATTCTCAAATAGGCTTGTTCAATTATCTTTGTCCCAAAAATTGTACTTGGAAACCTAACATAGCCTTTATTATTTATTCCTATGGAGTTCTAGATGTGAAGGTACGCCTTAGGGCCTTACGTCCTGTACTTCCTCAGTTTCTTCAATGGAGGAGAGTACACAACTTACCATGCATCTCACTAGGTCCATATCTTGAAGCAAACCTGGGTCAATAACATGGTTCTGATCTTTGCCAGCCAAGCTCCCCATCTAGCCAAAGAGATTTGACAAGAGACTTTATCTTGCCCACATATTATCTTAGGTAAATATCACTTATTTCCTTCTGTCTTCCAGGTTGGGATCTACCTGGGTAAGGCATTCTGAACAGCAATTCACAAGGGGCTAATTCTATGTCTCCCCTAGGTTTTGCCCTTATTTGGGCCAGGGCCAAAGGTAGCAATCTGCTCCAAGGTAAGCTAGTTTCCATCGCCAGTTTCAGAAGGTGTTTCTTTATTTCCCCATTCATCTTCTCCACCTTTCCTGAAATTTAAGGGTGCCAGGGGTCTGCAAGCCTCACTGTATTCCCAACGCAGTCATGACTCCCTATGTGGGAATCAAATGTTGTTTCTGCACTAGAACAAGTTAAATAATTAGCAATATACTTGTACAGCTAGCAACAGTTTATGTAGTCAGTATGAATATGTATCTAATATTTTATCACACGCATTGCAAGAATATCCCGCACAAGATTGATCAAACCAGAGAACAAGTCATGACATGCCCAAGGAAGCACCTGAACAGACATCAGGAAGGGCTGGCACTCCCCCCTCCCCCCTCCTTGGTGCTCTTTGTTTAACAAAGGAAGCGTATCTGCTTTTGTCAGATATACCATCCTCACAAAATTATTTGGATATTTCTAACACCTACAACACCTTCCCAGTGACGTGAGTTCCTCTATTTGAATCTATTTTCTCTATTATCCCATACCTGGGAATTATTGTTCCAGGGATATCTTTATGGCAGAGTTGCATGCTGCCAAGGCTACAAGAAATGCCTCTGGCCATCCTGTAAGCTAGCATCCTATCCTTAGGAGGTATTTAAATCACACAGCCCTGGTCATCTAGGTAATATCTGCCTGACACCACTGGAAGGGTTGCCCTGCTCAGAGCTGGCCTTCTTTTGCTATTTTCTTTTTTTGTTTATTATTTACTCTAGCACATACAAAATATCCCTCAGTGACTCGTTTTGCTAGGACAAATAGCCCTGTGGTAGCAAATATTTTCATAAAGGCATCTGCTAATCCTTTGGAGCCCTAGTGGCTTCCTTTGTTAAGCTGTTTAAAAACTTGTAGGGACAACGATTTGGGTAGCCATTGCTCACCACCCCTGGTGAACCAGTTATTTTCTCTCTCTTCTGCCCCACTATTTTTAATTATCTCTAACTCCTCTGACGGGAAACATTTTATCTGGCAGCAACCAGGCCTCTGGGAGTAAGGGGAGGATCTTAGATACTTCTGGCAGAAGTGCTGCTTCTCAAACTTCTTCATCTGCATATCAATTACCTGTAGACTCCTCCAAAAATCCTGACTGATGTATTATAGCCACCTCTTGTGGTAGATTCATCACATTCTAATGCTTTTGCTCGGCAAGTTAATAACCCTCTTCAGAAACAAGTTTTGTTTTAACTGTAACAAAGCAGACAGGGCACATTTTCCTGCACTTCCAACGGATCACCCCACTCAAGCGGCTTGTTATTCTTTCTCTTGACCCCACAGTCGCCGTATCAACTCAACAGTGAGATTTCTTCATGGAGTCCTCAGCTCCTCCTTCACCTTCTTTTTCATTCTTCACAGACTTCCCAGTCCATTGTACCATCTGTCTCCAGGATGGTCCGGAGGGCCCAATCAATCTCCTAGTGCTGACAGTCCCCAGAGTGACAGATCAATGAAGTTGCTCATCAGTTCACCGGAATGCTCACTGACCCCTGGGGGTGGAAGGATCCTGGACAAGTCTCCAAGTTGTTGCAAAAACTTTTTCTCAAATAGGTTTGCTCAGTTATAACAAAAAAAAGAGATAGAGGAATGTCTTCAGTTTTCTTCATTCGAATAAAGGGAGAGTCCATGGGAAGAGACCCAGTCGGATCTCTCACAGTATTGGCGGGCAGAGACTCCTCTTGTCTCTACTTTCTGACTGCACTGTCCCTTCCCCTTTCTTCGTTATCTGAAGTACTTGGAGGTTACAGACTTCCCAGTTTTCTGAATATGTGTTCCCCCTTGTATGTGACTCCCTTCATAACATTTATTCCATGTGTAATTCACTCCAACTTTATGCTGCCCAGGATGTAGACATTAACATTAATTAGTGCATTAAGTCTGTACAATAAGTCCAAAGCTCATAAGTTCAAGTTGTCAATTGACCTTTGTAACCAAAGCCTTATTTGTTGAGAGTTTATGAAGTAAGTACTGACATCAAGTGGAGAGGAATTTGCAAGCCCCTGCACAACTTGTTTGCAAGGGCAACTTGTTTGCAAGCCTCTTTTATCTCAGGCAGTGTATCAAAATGCACATAATTATTTGCTATATCTTGAGTTAGCACTGCTCTGTGCCGTCCACATGCCTTGGTTTCAGCCCAGAGAATTTCAATTGCACACCGATGTTTGGTTGTTGCTGAGTGATGAGTGCACGCTCAGGGCCAGGCTGGGCTGTTTGATGGGGAAGAGCTGCCACCGTGGTGGTACAGGGCAGAGGGCAGCCAAAGGTTGTGCTGGGCTGGGCTGCATATGGGCTGTGCTCAGCCATGGGTTGGGTATGCCAGTTCTAGTCCAATCCAACACTAGCAAAAACAGGTTCCCCCCAGTAGGTTATAAAGGAAAGAGTCTAGGTGGGCTTTGAATATCTCCAAAGAAAACTCCACAACCTCTCTGGGCAGCTTGTTCCAGTGCTACGTAAACCTTCAAAGTGTTTCATAACCTTTACAATAAAATAACTCTCAAAAGTTTTTCCTCATGTTCGCATAGAACTTTCTGTGTTCTAGAGTTTGTGCCCATTGCCTGTGTTCTGTCAAAGGGCGCTGCTGAAAAGCACCTGGCCCCATCCTCTTGAATTCCACACTTTAGATATTTATAAACACTGATAAGATCCCCCCCCCAGTCTTCTCTTCTCAAGGTTGAACAGTCCCTGGGCTCTCAGCCTTTCCTCGTAAGAGAGGTGCTCCAGGCCCCTCATCATCTTTGCAGCCCTTCACTGGACACTCTCCAGAAGTTCCCTGTCTTTCTTGAAATGCAGAGCCCAGACCTGGACACAGTATTCCAGATGTGGCCTTACTAGGGCAGAGTAGAGGAAGAGGAAAACATCACTCGATCTGCTGGGCACACTCTTTTTAATGCACCCCAGGATATCACTGGCATTTTTGTCCACAAGAACACACTGCTGGCTCATGGTCAACCTGTTGTCCACCACGACAGTCAGGTCCTTCTTTGCAGAGCTCCTTTCTAGCAGATCACCTCCTAACCTGTACTGGTTGATGTATGTGGTTATTCCTCTCCAGGTATAGGACTCTGTACTTGCTCTTTTAGAACCTCATCAGGTTCCTCTCTGTCCAACTCTCCAGCCTGTCCAGATATCACTCAGTGGCAGCACACCTTCTGTTATGTCAGACACTCCTCGCAGTTTCATTTTATCAGCAAACTTGCTGAGGGTGCTTTCTACCCCTTCATCCTTTGATGAAGATGTTGAACAAGACTGGACACAGTATTGATCCCTGGGGAACACCAGTAACTATAGGCTTCCAACTACGCTCTTTACCACTGATCATAAGCCTTTGAGCTCTGCCAATCAGCCAATTTTCAATCTACCTAACTATCCTCTCATCTATCCCACACTTCCTAAGCTTACCCATGAGGATATTATGGAAAATCATCAAAAGCTTTGCTGAAATCAAGGTACACAACATCCACTTCTCTCTCCTCATTTACTCAGCTGTTCATGACATCATAGAAGGCTGACAGATTGGTAAAGCATGATTTTCCTTTGGTGAATTCATGCTGACTGCAACTGATAACCTCCTTTTCTTCTACTTGCTTGGAGATGACATCCATAATAAGCTGCTTCATCACCTTCCCAGGGACAGAGATGAATAATTCAATTCAACTAATCATTTGTTGGTTGTTATATATACTGAAAACAGATGTTTTGTTTTGTTTTCAATGTTACCTTTAATTGTCTGTAAACGGAGATAAATTTTCATAACACTGAAAACAGTGTTCTTCGTGACTGGCTCTCTTATATTACCTACTGGTAATGTCTTCCCTAACATTGATAAGTGTTTGAGGAAATATTGCTACACAAGTAAGCAGCAAGTTCAAAATCGCTGAGCGGTATAGGCAAAATGCAGTTCTGCCCCTCTCAGGATGAGAGGAAAAGTAGCTCATGTTATCTCATTGCTGGTAGTAGCAATGGTCATTTCTGTGATCATGGCTGGGTGGAAATAAGAGGTGGAGATGAAATAGGTTACTTGGGCTTTGGAAAAGTGGGGGTGGGAATGTCATCCTAGTAGGATTGGGAAAGTCTGTAGAAATATCATCTTATTCCTTCCACTATAGTCTGAGGGCTGCCACTTGTTTCTAGAAGGACTTCACAGTAACAATCACAATTATACTTCTCTGGTCCATGCCCTTTTGTTGTACATGGCCATCCTCTGAAAAACAGGTTGCTGTTAGAGGTTCTTACCCAGCTGCTCCCCTCAACTATCTCACTGACCTAGAGGACCTGCCATCTCTTTGTGTCCTAATGTAGAATCTGAATGTACACGTACATTTTGTTCTTTCTACCACATCTTCCATCCTGCTTGTGCTAAAACTCTAATCCAGTTGAAGTCCGGAGACAGAGGACAAAAATGAATGAGCACATATTGCACCTCCTGCCTCCCTCTCCCTTCCCAGAAATGGGAAGAGCAGCTGGAAGCAGTCTGCCCTCCCTTTCCTCTCCCTGCTCTTCTTCAGTGAGCTCATGCTTTCCACTCAGGCTGCAAGTTGTGGCTGCTTTAAGCAGACACTTACCTGCAAGACACTCACCTAAGTGGGATCCCTGGTACCCCTCATGTCATCCCTGCTGTGCTCTATGATTGTGGCATGTATTTTTTTTATCACCGAGAGAATTTTTCCTCTTTAGAGTGACTTGCTCTTGCCTAAGTCCATTACCATAAAGTCATTTCTTAATTTCTTTGACTGCTCAAGGGGCCATAAAATAGTCAAGAAAAAGTTAATAATTTTATTTCTTTATATTTTAAATGTATCACTATTGGAAGTATATTTTGTGTTACCCTGGTTGCATCGTGCTTGAGCTGCACAATTTATATCTGTTGTTGTTGTTGTTTTGTTGCTTTGTTTTCATTGTGCTGGCTTCAAAAGCCAATCTCTTGCTTTTTCTCTTGTTCAGAAGTCCCACTCTTTGCCCTTGTGAAGAAGTGAGACGTGAGATCTCTAAAATACTTATGGGATGGGGAAACATGGATTCTGAATTCAGTAAAATACAAGTTTTGACTCTTATCCTAGCAAGTAAAAGCTATTTCAATGCTACTTTGCTAACTTCTCTGCATGTTACCATATTACCATTGCGAATTTCCATTATTAGAGAAGAAACAACAGAAAGTTTGACACACTATCATTATGTAAAAGAAAACCAACTCATGCCTTGTTACTGGCAATTACTGTGCTCCAAAGAGTAACCTTTTCCTGACCATTAGAGGTTATTAAGCTAGATGCAAAATATGAGGGAATTTGTATCAAGCAGTCTTGATATCAGCACATAAAATGTGCTTTATCATGCCTCCTAAATACATCATTGACTAACTGGATCTTTCCACTACAGTGAGCTCATTTAACACCAGCCAGAAAGCACCAGCTGTTTTTCTGAGTTTGCAGCCATTCCATTTCTTTTTTCTTAATAAACATGAGCTATACTACAAATAGACTTTGTCTGAATCAAAAATAAGACAATCTTGGCTGTGAAACCTGTCACCTTTTACTCTGTCCTCAGCAATGAGCCCTCTTTTTCTGCACAATGAATATGATGTGGCTCCATTGCCATTCCCTGAGAGAAGAGAGGGTTTTTTCCTGTAGCTGAGCTAGATGTAGATTCATTCCAGTGTGTATAATTAATGAGTGTCAGCAATGAGACAAGTGATCAAAGTTATTTGTGTGTGGGGGGAAAAAGCATTTTTGAAAACAAACAAACAAACAAACAAAAACCAACAACACAACAACTTTGAAATCAGTGTTAAAGAGAAGACTCTAAAGGGATCAAAATATAAGGGGGCTACCTGTAATATCCAAATCAATTGAAACAGCAATTTGCTTTTGTTGGAAGCAAATATTACAAGAAAATGGTACTCAGAGCTATTGTATAAGGCATTTTTTAAATCCTCGTGATACAAGTATAGAAAAAATGTCAGGAAACATTATGATTTGTTCTCATCTTTTCTTCTTCAAAATCCAAGACAATAAATCCTGCATTTCACATCTAGAAATACTTGAAATAATATGCTCTTCAGGGGGGAAGTAGTCTGAACAGCAGTTAAGCTATTATTTTCACTAAACCAAATAATAGGCTTTAATAAAAATCCTCTTCTTAGCAGCATTGTCCATTAGTAACATAACTACATTGGCCCAATAATATTCTTATTTCTAAAAGACTCTTGATAATGCTTTTTCCTCTAGAGAGCATGTTAATCTATACATTAGTAGCTGACACATATGGCTGACTGTGCAACCAATTGTGCTTGCCTGCGGAAAGCTATTTTTTCTATGTCTAGCTTCTTTTTATGACACAAGGAAGATGTCTCAGTCAGCTGAGGCACCTTGGTCATCATGGTGGGTCTTTGAAAGTCATCCCTGCTAAAAGAGTGTGGTGAATTTAATAACCTGGCTAAAAATGTTGTGGGCAATGCACTGGAAGTTGCAAAGTTGCAAATGCTTTGAATTCTGTATGTACTTGAGAGGATTAAATGATATTTTAATACTAAACCAAATGAATCATTACTGCTGGAGGAGGGGGATTGTCTGTGTTTAAACATAGCTGAAGTCTGTACTAAATTTTCTGAAGGCAAATTTTCATTTTGACTTGCATTACTGCCTTCACTCATCCCTGTAATGAGGAGGTCCAGAACTTTGTGTTTGAAGGAGTAGAGGCCACTGATTCTCATCCTCTCTGAGTTCATCATCCTGCAGATAAGAGAACCTCAAAAGTCTGTGCTCAAGTGACCAATGGCTTCTTTAAACCAACATATTTAGTCTTTAGAGCTGGAACAGAACAGAAGAAAATGGTATTTTAATGCAATGAAGGAGCTATATGCCTGCTTTCTTACCCTAAGGCCTTTGCCTTGTGGTACAGAGTCACAGAGGTTTTGCTTCTTCAGATCCTGTGGTTGAATCAATGCACTTTATCCTCTGCAGAATTTCTTAAGGGAGATCATTTTAGCCTATATCTTCATCTTTAACTGTTATTTTTCTTCTGTATCACTTTTCTCCCAGACTGTCAAACCTGTTGTGCTAACATTGTAGTCTGCTAGAGACTGGAGATTTTTACATACTACTCCACTGTCAGGGCTTGATCTTGTTTCTGTAGTTACTGCTTTCTTCCTAGGAATTATTTTCCACTATATCTTTCTCCAGATCTGGCCTAAAGTGCAGTCTCAAACCGATTGATGTGGTAATAACCTTTAGAACTAGGGAAGACAGGGATGGGAAGAATAAACAAATGCGATAATAGGTATGAATACTGATTTCTTGGTCATCAGATCTACCATTTCCAGAAAATGTTTGGGTGACCAGACTGGCAGATGAGGGAAAGGCTGTTGATGTAGTCTACCTAGACTTCAGCAAAGCCTTTGACAGTCTCTCACAGTGTTCTCCTGGGGAAACTGACTACCCATGGCCTGTATACCCTTCTTTGGGTAAGGAACTGGCTAGAGGGCTGTGCCCAACAGGTAGTAGTTAATGGAGCTAAGTTCAGCTGGTGACCTGTTACAAGCGGTGTCCCCCAGGGATTGGTACTGGGGTCCATCTTGTTTAATATCTTTTTTGATGACCCAGATGAGTGGATTGAATGTATCCTCAGTAAGTTTGCAGATAACACCAAGTTGGGAGGTAGTGTTAATCTGCCTGAGGACAGAGAGGCCCTTCAGAGGGATCTAGATAAGCTGGATTGCTGGGCTGAGGTGAATGGGATGAGGTTCAACAAGGCCAAGTGCGGGTCCTGCAGTTTGGGCAAAATAACCCCATGCAGCACTATAGGCTTGGGGGTGAGTGGCTGGATGACTGTGAAGAGGAAAGGGACCTGGGGGTGTTGATTGATGCTCGGCTGAACATGAGTCAACAGTGTGCCCAGGAGGCCAAGAGGGCCAATGCCATCCAAGCCTGCATTAGAAATAGTGTAGCCAGCAGGAGCAGGGAGGTAATCATCCCCCTGTACTCAGCACCGGTGAGGCCACACCTTGAGTATTGTGCTCAGTTTTGGGCCCCTCACTACAAGAAAGACATTGAGGCCCTGGAGTCTGTCCAGAGAAGGGCAACAAAGCTGGGGAGGGGTCTGGAGCACAAATATTATGAGGAGGGGCTGAGGGAGCTGGAATTGTTCAGTCTGGAGGAGAGGAGGCTCAGAGGAGACCTTATTGCACTCTACAACTTCCTGAAGGGAGGTTGTGATATGGAGGGGTTTGGCCTCTTCTCCTGTGCAACAAACAGGACCCGAGGAAATGGCCACAAGTTGTGCCAGAGGAGATTTAGATTAGACATGAGGAAAAACTATTTCTCTCAGAGAGTGATCAGGCACTGGAATGGCCTGCCCAGGGAGGTGGTGGAGTCACTGTCCCAAGTAGTGTTCAAGAGGCGTCTGGATGAGGAGTTACATGATACAGTTTAGTGGCTTGTGGTAACAATGGTAATGGGAGGATGGTTGGACTAGATGATCTTTTAGGTCCTTTCCAACCTTGTGATTCCATGATTCTATGATTCTATGAAAACAAATGTGTTTAATCCCATCTTGGAAGCAGCATTTTCTCAGATAAATGTGAAGATCTTTCAGTGATCCTCCACTCTGTTTACAGGAATACCGCATATTTGAAGCCATCAGATTCTTTAAGTTGGTTTTCTAGACTGTCATTAAATAAGCATACAAATATTCTTAAAAATCTGATTACCTGGTACAAAAACTGATATTTAAAAATTAGCTTTATGTCCTCCATAGCCTATTCAAACTAGAAAGTTATTAACTGACCTTGTTCTTGTGCTATTGCATGTAGCCAAGTGCCAGTAAGAGGGACTGCTCAAAAGTTCCATTGTGTTTTGACAAACACCCTGTCTAAAGGCAAGGTATTTCTTACTGAATATTATTTATGATATCTGTTTCCTTAAGGAAATATCCTATTGAAAACTGCTGAAAAATGTTATTATTTTTTTGAATAAAATGTGAAAAAATCAGTCATTGGCAGTGTGCCTCATCAATCCACATGCAGCTTTGAAAGCCACAGGGAGTTATGTGCAAGGAATAAGTTTCTTACCAATGCAAATTTTACCAAGATATCATTCAAATGCAGGAAGGATGTCCATAGTTGCTAGTTTTTCATATGTCATACAGTACCACCACTGAGCTGCATACTGGACTTGGCTCTGAAGTTAGCAAAAAATAACATGACCATAGTTTTTCAATCATTATCTTAGAGGTCAAAACCATAAGCGCACAGGTTGGGGCCTGTATCTTTGTGACTAAAGTATACTGTGGCTTTTCCTGTCCATTTTTTTCCCCAAAATTTCTCTGGGAACAGATGTAAAGGATGATATATGCATCCTATTACTATAATTTGTTTATTTTTTCTATATTTTTAAAAAATTATTTTTCAGTGGTATAGTATATATACCATATGTATGTACAATATAGTAATCATGGTACTTCATTAGAAAGAATTTCACCTTATTTCTTTTGGTTTGCTAAGATCTTTAGATTAACTCAATTCTGTGCTCTTAGCACTTGCTATAATGAACAAATCTCAGCATCTCCTATACCATAATATAAAGTATGTGCACTAATCTCTAATGTACAAAAAAATTCCTTTAAGAAGGATCGTAGCAATGCACCCTAGCAGTAGGATGGTTATAAGCTCAGAGTTAAATTCTAATTGTAGTGTATTGCCCAAGACATCATGGTCCTTCTCACTCCCAGTGGATATTTTGCTTAAGGAAGACCACAGTAACAAATAAAGGGATGCCGCATAGGTTTTTTTAGGGTCTATCACCAGAGCTTGCATATGATGGGATATGTATGACTGCAGTGTATCAGTCTTTCATAATGGAGAGATTTCTTCCAAACTTTGCTCTTTCCACTCTTGCTCATCTGTCTTTTAATAAATAAAGGCATACCCTTGACTCTTTTCTGAGTCTTAATTCAGAGCGATTGGGATCAATATAACGAATGGCAAGTCACAGTGGCTTGCAGCAATATGCAAACTGAAAATCAGAAGTGCAAAAAGGAGTAAGAAATTTATCAGATTCTAGCACAGGAAAACGGAGTTTAATATTCAGCTGTAGTGAGCATTATTAAAGGGAGTTCCTGCCCACAGTTTTTAAAATGTAATTAAATTGTGTTATGGTAGAATTAAAGAGGGGATACTGAGGGGAGAAAGAGAGGGAATAGACATGTTATTAATGCTCTAGAGGTGAAAAAAGTATTAATTTCCTTGTTTCTTTTAGCACTCACTATTCTAGAATAACCATCAAGAAATGTGCTGGATTCTAATGGACAGCTTGAATTCTCAGCAGTGAGATCCCTTTCAGAAGCTATCCAAATTCTTCCATTCAGCCAGAAATTCTAATACAGACCATAAAGTTTATGCAGTCTCTCCACTTATGCACTGATGGCACATCAAATTTTCATGAGACTAGAATGACAGGCTTTATGTGGCTAGTAGTCACTTTCAGTCTCAGAGTTAAAGCTCTAAATTCTGTGAAACCTCAGTTACACTTCTGATCATACCAAATACAAGCTTGCAAACACTACTGAAAATACGTTTCAGGTGTTGTGAAGCCTGCAGATTCCATAGGCATGGCCAGGAGACGCTTTACATAGATATGTATTTGCCAAATAACTACTGTTGTGCTGAATACTGAGAAACTAGAAGTGATCTTCTGCCACAGATGATTTGGAAGTCAACCAATCAGTAAATGGTACTCAGGTAAACACATGTACATAGTAATTTATTCCCTTCAAACATTAACAATAAGAAACATTCTAATAATTACTCAATGTCATGGCCTCTAGGAAAGCTACCAATGGACTGGGTTCATCCCTCACGTAACCACAGTTAAATTTGCCTTTTGCAGTTATTTAAAACATGTTTTAGGGAACAGCAAATTGGATCTGGCACTGCATTTGTTCAAAGACTGGGTATTAGAAAGCTTTTATTTCTATCTGTCCTCTAAAGCCTCCTGAAAAACTGGCATGGAGTAACAGGGGTGTTAAATCATTAAATCTATCTCTAAACACACTACATCTATTTCTATAAACATTACCCAATTCCTTTTTGTTTTTAATTTGTGTCCAAATTGCAAGAATTTAATTTCTGGATCTCTGTTTCTTTCAGCAAATAATGATACTGAAGTTATGCAGGGAAAATGTTTCATTTCTATCAAAGGGATTTTGCCTGTATCTAAACCCTTGTTGACTAGAGCTTTGAAAAATTCTTCTGGCAGGCCATTTACGGTTAGTCTATCACAATTCTGATAAAAAATATTTTGTGATATTTTTACATGTTTACCAGAATTGCTTCTCTCCTTCTCTCAAATTCATGGCAAATTAAAGATCACTTGAAAATTGCTTGTTCCATTGGCATCCTTGACTGCCTTTTATGCTATACATAAAGAAGCCCAGGTCAGTAGTACATTATTTTTACTCTCTTAGTAGACTGCCACATTTTTTATGGAAAAGTGTAAGAAAATGAGATTTCAATGGAAGAAAATGAATTTTAATTTCTGCATGTGTTCCTAAAATACTCTATACAATTCATTGCTAATAAGCAAGCTACTAGCACAGGAACACTTGAAAGATGGGTAAAAGAAAAGTAAATTCAATGATTACATCCAAACCTGTGTAAACATAAATTCAGTGCTCACTGTTGTCAATTATTTCTTGAAAAGTTTGGTAAGAGCAGTGAGTCTCCAGTCTTTCAATTTCATTTGTATACTGTATTTAAGCCAAAATTCTTCCCTTTAATCAGCTAAAATTATTATGGAGAATGTTTTATAACAAGACATTGTATCTTCTTACCAGGTACTGGAAGGAAAGGAAAGGGACATGAAACTTGGTAAATATATTTATTCTGAAAAATCAAGATTTTGACCTGGCCAATACGGACTGTGAAGAATTAGCTTCTAAATACAAATGGTGAGGCAGCAATTCTTTTTCAGATCAAAACAATATTCAGTAATGACAGTTGAACTCCCTGTACTGATTTCAATATTTGATGAGTTGAACCTACTAAGCAACACTTGTCTAACTGATAAAAATGTCTTTTTGACACGTCTTTCTAGTACAGATTTTCTGCTGTCTTTAAAGTATGTTATAGTTTTCCAAGCCTGAAATGGTATTTTAAATTCTATGGATATTTTGAGGGGATTTTCCTTTTTTTTTTTTCAGTTCTTTTTGATCTTGATATAGTTCCATGTGGTATTTTATCCTTCACAGATAAACACTTTTATTTAAAAGAGAACTTCTATTTTAGAATCTAACTCTCAAATTATTATTGTCTGCTTAAAGACAAGAAGTTGGTTTGAATCACTGAAGATTTACCAGAAAAGGATTTAAAGGCAAAATACTTAAAGAGCTGAGATCAGTGAGGCCATAAGTAATTGCGTCTCAAGTTTTCTGAAAACTGATGTGTTTTATGTAATCACAGATGGAGAGGATGATTTGCTCATGTTCATTCTTTTGTTAACATGTTTGCTACTTAATGGGAATGAGAACTGACTTCAATAGAAAAAGCATTTTTCTGGAAAGCTCTTTCCAGTCGTTGATGGACAAGTGCGGCATCAAATGCTTATTGCCACTGCACCTTTTATGAAACATTTGAAAGACATATTATCATCTGACAACCTCCTTAAACCATGCAAGACATTTTCTGCTACTAAGAGAATTTCTTTTGAGCACCTCATGCCTTCAGCCTTGACTTTCCACAGCTCTGATTGACAGCCATGTGCCTTCTCCCTCTACGCACCAGAACTGACCAATGTTTCCAACATTTTGGTCATTCTGTAGTATGAAAAGCTGAAAGTCAATCCAATTTCTCTCCTTCACATGCTAATGCCATAATGTAGATGAGAATGTTGAGTGCATCTCATGGGGGAAACAAGCATCATGTTTTCCTGCTGCAAGGAAGGGTATTTGCTGAGAGGAAGTAGATATGAGAATACATGGACAAATGAACTTCCTCTATTATGCAGAATAAATCTGCATGCTTAGAATATCTCCATAAAGAAGTCATTTTGGATTTGAAGTATTGATATATAATTAGAAAAGTTTTAATTCCTCAAGCAAGGCTTATTCCTTTGGGTAGAAGAGTAGTAACTGACAGAAGACAAAATGGTGTAACTGTAACTGTATCTATAGTAGAGACAATATGCTTGTAATTATAATGGTGGAAATACTCTTCTGATTGAAATATTTAGGTGAGTATAAAGTTGGCTTCTGCTCACACGATCTGGTTCTTTTTAAACAAGTAAACACTGGAAAGCAAGTGGTAAATCTGTAATTGTTTATATCACCCCAGCAGCATTCAAAACTAAGTCAAAGATAGAAGAGATGAAGAATCCAACTACTATTTCTCTTAGAAACTTTCAGTACATAGAAATGAACAATAATCTGACGGGCCCACAATAAGGAATGGCTAAAAAAAAAAGGGAACAGTCTGGCACTTTAATCAATCCTTCTTGTAGACTCAAATAACCATATCAAGGACAAATTTTTTGCATATACACGTATATTCATACATATATATATGTAGTGCATATGTATGCATATATCTTTATGTGTGTGTGTTTACCAATATATTTTTTTCATTTTTTATGGTTTACTGTATATATTGTAAGCCTCCCAGGTTACTGTTATGATATACCTTGTTACAAAAAAAAAAAAAAAAAAAAAAAGAGAGAGACTTTTTAAAAAACATGTTATTACTCAAGATACTATAGGGATTTCTGTGAAGTAGTGGCACTCCATTGCATAAATACTTGTTGAACTAATTTAAGAAACTGGATTATTTACTAAATTGACTATATGTATATAATATTCCTAATACTAGTCTCCTCTGAACATTTACATCTGTCACTGCTAAAATCTGTACTTCCGGTATGAAGACTACTGGCTTCTTCAGAACTGCTAGTAATCTAACATGACAGTGGAGCTTGGAGGCCTGGGTCTTGGCTATATGCATTGTGTACTTGTTAAAGTAGTTACCTATCTGTAGAGTAACTACAGACATTGCAAGCTGGATGAATTGCTTAAGAATGAAAATTAAAAGACAAAGATTACACAGAAGTATTTACATATACTCTAACTTTACACATGTACAGCATATGACAATTTTTTTATGAAATTCTCTTTGATGTCTGTAACTATTTTCCATCCACTATTTTCAAATACTGGCCCTTTTGGTAAGATAAGTTTAAATAGTTCACTACTGTGTCTCTTACACTTAAAAAATCTCTGTGTACTTTCTTCACACGAAAGTAACATGTATTTGTGTCCCATTCTGTGGCCTTGTGAAGGGCCTTTTCTGAAAAGAAAGTAGATATCTTTCAGAAGAAGAAATCACTGTAGCTTAAAAACAACAAAACCATTTTCTCAGAATTCAAAAGTATATCAAAAAGTATGGAGCTCTTGGCTTAAATTGTTCAGTGTGGTCTAATATTCTTCAGAGCAGTTCAGCAGGGAGTCATTTCCTCCTTGTTTTCTAAGTCTGTGTCACTAAAGGTTTGGTAATGGATGAGAGCACAAACATTTTGGTGGTTAGAGGTTTACAAGGGGATCATTGTCATATTTGTGCCTTGAGGGCTCTACTGGGAGCTATTGTGATACCTGTTTCCTTTCTGCTAATGAGTGGATCCTATTTCTTATTGAGGTATAGAGAGAGATCAGTATAGCTACCCAAGAGCTAGCAGTGGCTCATCTTTCTTGTCAGCCTCCTGGTACTCTGTGTAACAAAGTGAAAGGCTTTGGAAAAACCAGACTCATTCAGTGTAATTGAACTAAATGGATAATAGGACACTTATTAGAGCATTAAACTGAAGAATACTCTTTGTCGGCTTTTGCAAAGACTACAGTTCTTTGTCATTTCATAATAGACATTCACTTAGGAGTCTATTCTCTTTTGTGTGCATTGGGATTTTTGAGATGTTTAATTCCCATCAATATTAATGGAAGTTGTGCAAGTAAACGCTGGCAATTCAGAAAAATAAAAATGAGGCTTTTGTGTTTCAAGGAAAAATGCAACTAAAAGCCTAGAAAAACTCAGAGTCTGTATTTGTTTGTTTATTTTATGGGACTATGTTAGAGGTGAAAAAGAGCTCAAATTGTAAATAAAACCCAACCATGCAATGACAAATTCTACTTAGACAAGATGGAAACTTGCTCTTCAGACAGACTAAGTCAGTCCAGTTCTGTCAGCCGTTCGTGAAGCAAAGCAGAACTGAAAATAAAGAAGTCTACCTCACCGTGATCCTGTTTTGCAGTCTGATACGATCATATACATTTATTGTACAGGGTAACATCTCTGCTCTGTTGGCATCAGTGAGGAAGATACTTTTCAAAATGAGAAATCAGGTTTTTAACATTATGGTTTGAAAATACTGGTAGTGCTGGTATCTTCAGCTTTCCCATTCACCTCCACAATAGTACTTTGCAGGCGATTAGTGTCTTTTATCCTCAGAATGTTTTGCAAATATTAAAGCCAATTCTCTTGTCATTTAATCAATGCATGGGCACAACCTAGAGCCTGATGTGCAGCTGTTAGAGTTCTTATCTCTTGTAAATTAGGCAAGAGCAAGAAGAGATGATTACTTGTTAGAATTTATCTTATGGAGTATTTCATCCGTACACTTCACCGTCGTTAATATCAAAACTTACACGACAAGATTAACCTCACAATAAAAGGATCCCAGCCCCTTGTGTTTTCCGTCATGCCATTTCCCTTGTTTTAAAGGTGGAGGAACTGAAGTAGGAATGTGACCCTAGCCCAAAAAGCTGGTGGAAGTCAGGACCAGAATTAACATTCACTTACCACTGCTGCCCTTAACTGGAGTGTCTGGCAGTCTTTCAGAGTAACTGTTTCTTGTGAAGCTGGATGGCAATTAAAATGAAAGGATCTGAGTGAAGAAGGAACGGGGGAGGAAGGACAGGTAATACAGATGTGCATGTCCTTTTTGTTAATAAATGGAAACACAGGGGGATTTATGTCTGGTGAAGTGTAGCCCAGTTGTGCTTTGTCTCCTCGCTCAGTTGCTGCTGTAGCTGAAGTAATGTCTCATTTGTCCCTCACGGTTTCCTTACTAAGTTGGTGCAGTGCTTTGTGCATTTGCTTCTCACTGATAAAAAAGCAGCACTTTTCTCCCCACAAGATACAGCACAACCGAGCAGTAGACTCCTGCTAACAACTTCAGCGAAGCCTCAGTCCTTCGGAGCCACCTGAGCCTGTGCTAACAGCAAGAACAAAGCTGGCTTTCTTCAGGCAGCAGGTAAGTTTCTCCATTAGTTGTTTGTGCGTTTTAAATATGCAAGCCGTGGTCTCAAAATAAATATATAAATAATAATAAAAAACATTGCTTAGGGAAGCAACTAAATATACACTTAATAGGCCCAATTCCCATCTCATTTACCTTTATGCAATCAGAAATAAACTCTTGTAAATTAGAATAGAGTTCTGACAAAGTAGAACCGAGCTGATAGGAGAAATAAACCCATTACGTTTGGGGATACTTTATTATGGTTTCTTAAAGGCAGGAGGCAGATTAATAACACTGCTACTGTGTAACTGCAAATTATCTGCTAGTAAGAGTTTCAGTGAGGTATCTGTCCCTTTTGATTTACCGGATATTTATACTGAGATCTCTTGAACGCCCGCAGTAATCTTCCCTATTTTCTTCCCCCTCATTGGGAGCATTTCTGTAGTTTTCCACTAGATGGCTACACGGAAAGCAGTTTTGCAGCGAGCAAAGGCAGGCAGCATTTTCCCAGGGCTGGTGCTTCAGGTGGACCCTTCTCTCCGATGGGATGTGTTTGCTGCATAATGGCAGCAGGGCAGGTTGGAGCCCCAGACCTGTTTAAATAAAGCTGATAAAAACAGGAGTATACAACCACGTTAGACACTGGGAGCCTAGGAAACTTATTTGCTTTTCTCTTTCAATTTTATTTTTCAATTCAGACTGTGACTACTTGGTGCAATTGAGATCCCCAGGCCTCAAAATTCTGCTCAGGATGCAGGAAGTTACTGTCTTTGAGGAACGTGCCTCAGAGCTTGCAGTGTATTAACCAATATGATTCATTTGGTCTTCTCTTAGCTCGGCGCTTCTTTGCATGCCAAGGCCACGTTCACCAAACTGCAGGTTCCCAGCAGCAGATTGAAAGGATATCCTAAGCATTGTGTGCAGCAGACCTTATCAGTGGCCCTTGTTATATAGCAGGTACAGAAACAGGTACAGTCTTTGTCAGCTTACACTATGCAGCATATCAGGCCAAAATGCTGCGGGAGTGAATATTAGATCTGTGCCTGACTGTATCACCTACAGTACCCATTTGATTCAGAGCAAGTGTCCTGTCACTGTTTTCCCCAAATTACCCAACAGGTTTAGGAGGACAGAGGGTAGTTGCTTGAGTACAAGGACCTGACATGACAACATTTTCCTCTCAGTACTTCCTGAAATTATTTAAATGAGGAGGGTGAAGTTCTACTAGATCAGCATTTGAAGTTTTGTGACAGTAGTGCTTTTGTTCTTGTGGTAGAAGCCTAAAGCTGCTGCCTCTGAAATTAACTTAGCAGTAAGTGAAGGAATATTGGATGGTCTTAAATGAGATCAGAGAAACAGGGCAGGCAAGGTTTTAGTTAACAGCTGTTCATAGGAGACTTTTCCTAGTTGCAAAAGCAACACAAAAAACCCCACGTATTCTAAAATGCATTTTTCACTGTTGAACTTCAGCACATGAAGGAAATAATTATTATCTGTGTTTTATAGATTACAAATTAGAAGCATATCTCTTCTGAGGAGACTTCTTTGGTGTTTTCCAGCCAATCTGTGGGAGACTTGAGAAAAGTAAATGAAAAATGCCACAAACCCAATGGGAAAGAAGGGAAAGGAAGGTGAAACCAGGCTGCAACCTTTCAAGGGTTTTAGTTTGGAGTTTGGCTGGAGAAAGTAATATAGCTTCTTTACTGGCTTTACTTGCGCCACTCAGGATAGAAACATGCAAATGTCCTGGAGGAAGATTTCTTTAAAGCCCAATTTGTACCTAAATATCATTCTGAATCTGGAATTTACTCTCCGAAAAGGGTAGCCAAAAAAATAATCTTAGAGCGATGGCTGCAGTATCATAAACAAAACAGCTTTTTAATGTATGATCAAATCTGAATTAATTGTTATGTCTTACTTTTTGTAAATTTAATACAATACTTTAATTGAGACGATCAGATGTGGTTGATACGTATGTGAAAGTTATACTTGGGTATCAGTTTTAACTCTGATTTATGTGGTCCAGTGTTTGGTGTTACTATGGGGCATGACTCCCCTTTTTCTATTATCCTTTCTAGCTGTAGCAACAGAGCTGAAACTCTACTCACAGTCCAAATTTTTTGTGGGTTTGTGCATTTATTCCTCCCTCACTCCCACCTTTCTCTCCCTGAGTATCACTTTTTACTCTGCACTTTCTCTATCTCTGATTATTACTATTGTGTTTTAAGGTATGAGTCTCAGTCAGGATATAATCCTCTGTGTTCTTTCACTGTAAGTTTGTGCAGTATTTTATGTGGGAACATATGTAGGTGTGGAGATAGAAATAGTCATCTTTAAAGTTCACAAAATGAGTGTAAGTCAGACTTTTGTACAGTTTAATTTTAAAATATTTATGAAGGACAACTTGCTGTTTTTCTTGTGGCTTTAATTATGCCATGTAGGAATATCGTTCTTTTGTGACAGTGGTTTCTGGTATTTCCATTTCTTTAACGAAACATTTTTCTGTAGCTTACATACAGCTAGGGAATAAGGGGGAGAATTGAGAAGTGTCTGCTGTATTATCTGATTCTGCACACTGCATGAAATTGATAGAATTGGAAAACTGCGGTCAGTTTTAAGGCAGCTATTAGACAAATTCTGATTCTTGTTTGTATTTTATCAGTGTCTGTGGTTTGACACCACCAGCATGTATCTTGAGGTAGAGAATCATAGAATCATAGAATGGCCTGGGTTGAAAAGGATCTCAAAGATCATGTAGTTTCAACCCCCTGCTCTGTGCGGGGTCGCCAACCACCAGACCAGGCTGCCCAGAGCCACATCCAGCCTGGCCTTGAATGCCTCCAGGGATGGGGCATCCACAACCTCCTTGGGCAATCTGCAATGATGCTGTCATAGGAGGGGAACAGATGGACTGGTGCATGCCCAAACGACTGAGAGAGCCCACACTTCAACGGCTGTATTTCACCTCTAATTTAACAGGATTTGCTTTGCTGCTGTTCTTGCTATTGCTTTACCTAATGTGGTCTAGCTCACCAGTACAGAGTCAGTAATTCAAACTCAAAACAACGTCAAAATTCAATGTTTACCCTAGTTTATCTTTTCTGATTTGTCAACAACCAGCCACTCTGTGTGATCAAGCCATACATAACTTTGTACTACCTGCAATTTAAGAACACCTTTTATGGAATTCCTAGGGCAACCATCTCCTTATTGCAAAGTTATTTACTGTTTGAATATGAACCGATATTTATCTTTAGGTAATAAGAAGTGTGCAAAACAAGACAGAAGTTGTAATTTCCATGCAGCTAATATTTCAAGAAGTAATTATGTTTCTGAGTGGGATTCTCAGTTTCCACGAAGAAACATTTTGAATAATCAGGTATTAGAATTGACACATTAATTGTAGCATTTCCAGCATATGTAAGCGCTAGTTCTATGGACCTCAGACATAGTTAAGGCATTACATAAATAGAAGCCCATATACACCTCATGAAGTTCAACTCTTCAGCAGCTGTGTGACTTCCTGTTCTTATACTCAGAAAAGAGGTGGGGGCCAATGACATTTTTGTGTACATTGTCACTAGAAAAATAAAGATGATAAACTAAGTGATGAAAATGAAAGGTTCATAAAGTGAGGGGATCTTCCTAAAGAATAAAGGGTTATAGCCTGTAAGACTTAGTTTTTATTTCTAGCTTTCTCAGTGCGTCTCCTGAATGATTTTTAGAAGTCACTGCACTTTGTGCTTTGCTTCACCTCCTCTATCAATATGCACCCATCATTTAAAGTCACTTCAAAATCAAGTAATGATAGTATAAGCATGAGGTGTTAATGCTGAACACAGACAGCAGTTCTACTAAACTCTAAAATCATTTTGTTCATCTTACCAATTTATCGTGGAGTTACTGGTGTGATAAATCTGTTTATCCCATGACTGACTTGCATTAAGTGGAACTGAAACCTATAAATTGTTACTTTTTCAGCTCTGACTCCCAACAACACTAAATGCACAGTGACTGTAACTAGATGGCAGATCACTACTGATGAGCAACAACAAGAATCGTTCTTGTCCATTATGCAGAGACAATAACTAGAATATAAATTCAGCTTTAAAAAAAAAAAAAAAGAACAGTGGACAGATGAAAATCTTGCTCTCCGTGAGTAAGCTGCGATTGTGCTGTGCAGGGGAGGCAGCAGCTCTGTGCATCCCTGCCAGAAAAATGTTCCTAGGCTGGCATGGAGGGCAAGGAGCTCCGAGCTGTACTGCTGACTACAGTGGATGGGAGCCAAGTGAAGCACCTGCGCTAATTCTTGCTAATTACCTCCTAGCAGGCACCGTCTCCATGCGGGCTACTCAAGAAGAACCAGCTTCAGAAGTCAGCTCCACTGGAAAAAAAGATAAAAATTCAGCAGCAATTAGGAGATGGTCACCCAGACATGAAATTTGTATTCACTCACAAACAGTTGTCACGGTTAGATTCCCCGCGTTCTCCCTTCACTTCACATACATTCCCAAGCAATCAAGAGGCTAGTCAAAGCTTGTTGCTCTGACAGGGTTTTTTTTCTACTGTCTGTATGTTTTCCTTATTGCATACAGGGACCGCTGTGGGAAAAACATGAATACAATCAGTAGCTGCACAAAGTATATTGGGGAATACTGCCAGAGCAGAGTTTTTTCTTCACTTGTTGCAGCTCTGTGAGTAGAATTGTAATCTGCATGCATGTATGGGAAAAGGAAGGAAAAAAGAAGAAAAGAAACCCCCATAAACCTACAATAATACAATAATGGAACTCTCAAAAGCCAGAAAATTCAGAGCTAACAGCACTGACAATTCTGCGCTCTCTGCAGCTCAGAGTTGCAAAGTACCTTGGCTAATGCAAAGGGATTTCAGCAATGCTGTGAAGTTCAAATACTCTTTCAACAGATACTTGCTGTTTAGAGAACCTCCACCCAAATGCTTGCCTACTGATTAGTTAAATTTGACAAGCAGCTTTCACTCCTATTTCTGCATTGCTTTTCATCAGCTTAGTGTATATCCCTCATGTTCCTTTCCTGTCATGTTTTGATAACTTAATTTCTTTTAGCCTGCCTAGTTCCCTTGTTCCAGTTTCAAGCACTCAGTTTCCCAAATTTCTTTTCAATCCGTCTTGCAGTGCTAGAGAAATGCTTTCGTTTCCATAGGACTCTGCTGCTCTGTTTGATGTCTAATGTACTAAAGGGCCCTCTGAACACATTCTCTGTTGTATCAGTTACTGAAGTTTAGGATGCTTCTTCTGCACCCAAGAGAGGGGAAAACAGAGTTGAGTGGAATTTTTCAAGACTGAAAAACTTTAGTCTGAATGTCACACATATGCAGTTTTGTCCTAATTTATCTGAGACTGTAAAGTCCCAATGTTAATTATTTCTGATGTTAATTAGTAATTCTCAACATGGACCACAATAAGGCTGATGGTGTACAGTTTGACTAGAAGCCAGAGCCCTCTATGGTAGAGTCTTCAGGTTATGATATTGTGAGATACTAAGGCAAATTGCTAAAGGCTTAATTCTTGCTTAAGATCTGGTTGTTTGAATTAGAAACTCTCTGCTATGGTATGCAGGCAACTGATGGGCTTCATCTTTCCATGACTAAACATCCAGATTTTCTACAGTCTAGAGATATGGGACTGCCCATTTAGTCAACAGTGGGAAAGCACTGTTAAGAAAGTGCAGTGACTTACATAGTTAGGTGTCTCTCTCTGTTGTCCATAAAGGATGCACAATGGACATAGGCAATAAACGTCTACAGTCTAGGAACACAATTCTGCTTTTGGTGTCCACAGTGCACAGGCTGCACCATTTTTCTGATTTCCATTCCTTAATGAACATTTCCTCGGCAGCTTTTTCTTTGTGTCTCTATTGTAACCAGTTTGGCTTTGCACTGTTGAGGAATTTCCTTTTTCACTGTGAAATGTGGGGTACAAGATATACTCATATTTTTCCTAACTTTGTGGCAAAATTAAGTTACGTTTTAGGACAGTAAAACAGATGAAGATAATTCAGTATTTAATATCTTTCATCCTACTGGATGAAAGTTGCCAAAAGGTTTGAATCTAAATGCTAGGGTGGAACATGACAACTCTTTGCCTATAGTGCAGTGACATTTCATGTTGAATTTGTTTTTTCCACATTCAAATTAATTTGAAACTTAGCAAGAATATAATTATTCCAGTTGCCATGTACTCAGCAGTGAGTGAGTATATTTGATCCAAGACCAGGTTCCAAGAATAGATGAACAGTCGTGGATTAACACACAGACACACATGCCACGAGGGCAACAGCTAGAGCTCTGCAAATAACTTGTTTCCTTCCAAAGTGACAACAAATTATGAGAGGAAAAAAAAAAAAGAATATTTCAAAATAAAGAAATCAAAATGCCAAAAGCAAAACTGTCACTAATTGTCTTTCAGGTTAGGAGGAGACATTTCAATCAAACAAAATGAATCATCCTCAAGTAAATTCATGTTTTCACAGTTAAATCTATTTCCAACAACAACAACATCAAAAATGTAAAACAGTTCTAATATGTTTAAAAGTTCTACTAGGAATTTGTTCTAAACTAACATAAATTGTAATCAGCATTTCAGTCCATGTGAATATTTGTTTCTTGAAAGAAATAATTAGTTACAATGATTTACTTGGTTAACGTTACAAGCAAGGTGTGAAACATGACTTTGGGAAGTTCTAAACACAGAAAAGAAATTCCAGGTAGCAACACGAGGTAAAAGAAAACAAAGAAAGTTTACGAGTTTGAACTTTTTATACAGAGGAGGATTAAAAAAGCACATAGGAAATTTGCTCATTTCTTTACATCCACCTTCACGCATCTTACTGTCACCCTCCTACTGCTGCAGCACGTGAACAAACATGGTGTGTACAAGGTAAGGATGGAGCTGTTTTTGCACAAAGAAGTAGCCCGGCTTACTAATTACTTTGATGATCCGCAGGCATCAGCCAAGGAGCTTCCAAGCCTTTTCTATGGGAGAAAAATGCTTGCTGAGAAAGATGACCTCCTTGAGGCTTTCCCTAATAGCACCAGAGCCCCATTCCCTCTGCGTATTTTGTTTCCTTTAGTCCTGCCCTCACTGCTTTCCTTTTTCCTCCGAGAAAACCCCAATGCTTATGGAAACTGGCCAAAACCAATTGGCTAGAGCAAGAATTTCATCCTGGAAGCTTGCTTGCAGGAGGCAAAGAGACGTGCATGCTTGTGCTGAACCAGCCCCCGCTGAATGCATTCCCTGGACGTCACATTGTGTGCTCTCAAATCACAGCAGTCATTACTCTGTTTGGCTTTAATTGTGTATGTGGGTTGATCTGCTTGAGATTGATGAGACACTTATTCCTAACAAAGAAACATTCAGGGGACCCGCTTTCCACTGATGTGTACAATAGATAAATTAATTAATGCCGTTCACACCCTGTCTCTTTCTTGGGGTAGGAGGCTTAGAGAAAGGTCAGAACTAGAAGAAAAATGAGAAGTGAGATTGTATGAGAAAGTTCCGAGGTCAGTTTTTCCTGATTATTATTGGAAGCAGTTAAGCCTTTGAAGGGGAAAGGCTGGTATGTGATCAAATAAAAATAATATAATACCAGCAGTGTAAGTGCATGTATGATCACTCTAAATTGATTTAAGCTGACAAGGGGAAGTAACAAATGCCCGGTTCCCTTGAAAAATATATTCTATGTGTTTTCTTCATCTTTAGGACGTGAAGGAAAGAAACGTTACTATCTTTTAAATATTAAAGTGGTTTCATTTTGCAGAGTTCAAAATATATCTTTATATTTGGGAGAGGTAGAAATAATGTTACCTTTCATGTTTTTGTAAAAACAGTCATCAAATAATAATCGGAAGAGTGGAATTTAATGCACAGCTTTCGGTAAAAGAAAGTACTGATGATCACTTCAAAGTTGTAAATAAACTCTTGGCTAGAAAATGTCACATTTAGCACAGATTATTGACCTCATCGCAAAATAGTTATTACTTTACGGACGTTTTCAGGAAGAAAAAAAGCAAATACCTTTTCATATTTTCTCAAATGGAGTTGCTGTTTCAGGGAAAGTATTCCCCTGAATTCTGGAGAGAAAATCACACTCAAAAACTAATTTATTGAGAAAAGAAACCAGCTTCGGTTTCTTACTTGTTCTCAGTTGTTCTGATAGAAACAGCTGAGTTAAAAATGTGTGAGGCATTCAAATATAAAAAATTGGATAACATGAAAAACATTGAAAAATGTTGATCTATAGAAGGCTATATAAAATCCTCTTCCTTTGGAAAAAAAATGTGGCCAGCTGTATTTAGTACCCTTTAATTATGTATTTGATCCAGAATGTCATTTATTCATCCTGCTTTCCCCAGCTGATTTCTGACTGAGCAGTTCTGAAGAATACAGTTGTAACTGGGTCAGCTATATTTTTGGTGGGACTTGAAACAGAGAGTAAGTTTTCTTCCCTAAGGAAAATTTGGAATGTATTTGGTTTTAGCTGTGAAGGAGTCAAAAGTGAAAGCATCAAGTAAGAAAACATAGAATTCTTGTTTTCTGGATGAGTTGATATAGGACAAGATAAAATCATGCTTGCAGCACCGCAGCTACTAGTTACTCTGTGTGTTTACACTCTTTGAGTGAGGAAATGTCCTTCTGTTAGCAGCGTTCAGGAACCTACATCGATATGCGGGTAGCATTCAAAGACGATTCATCTGTAAGAAAAATGATGTGACGTACCACTGTTTACTTCTGTGAGAAATTCACTCTCCTGTACCGAAGATTTGTAAGCTTCCATGCAAAAGCTGCCTTGCCGCTGCCTTCAGCATGGTGCTGGTGTCGTGCTCATCCCACCATGCTGCTCTCTCTGTGTAAACTTGGGGTAGGGCTTGGGGAGGAAACGTCCCGGTGATGACACCAGCCCCAAAGCACCTTAGTTTGGAAATGCTGACATTTCTGCCCGTTTACATAAGCTAGATGACAATGCTACGGAACAGAGGAAGCATCTGTCTTGGATATTTATAAAAATGCTGTTTTTGGAAATGTGATTAATTGTTTATTTATTTTTGTATGCAGAAAGGCTGGATGTGAATCACTGACTGGGCTGTCCCAAGCCTGCAGGTGTTCTGGAGTGAACAAAGGATATTTCTATCTACTCCTAGGTAAGAGCTGGCCAGGGCTGTGCTGGGGGGGGGGGTTCCACAGAGGTAAGTCACAGCCATCCTTACAGCTGGGCAATAAAACCCATCCCTATTAAACTCATCCTCCCCTTGAGGTGGCACAGCACCTCAGCTGGGCATGCATCTTTGGCTCCTCATTTTGCACACACACCCTTCTCACACCCATGGAATCACCTGCTATTAGGTGGCACAGCCCAGGAGTTGATGCATCTCCTAGTGACCACGAGTTTGATGGCAGAGAGCTTTTACCACGCTGTGTTTGTCACCATCCCACTACCTTCTGAAGAGGCTTAGTGACGTGTGTTTCTTCCAGAGTGTGAAGGATGACTGCCTACCACAAAAACCCTGGCAAGACCTGCCTTTGCAAAGAGCATGCTGGTACTGACAGGGTCATAAAACCGCTGAACAGAATTTCCTATGGCATCAGGCTGCCTTCCTGTCACTCATTTAAAATGCCCAGGAAACAAAAAGGCTTCAGCTGCCATCGCTGAACAAGAAGCAGCACCACTGCAGGGTGATGGTGCGGCTCTCAGGTGCTAGAAAAACAGGCTGTTAGGTTCTGGCCCAGCACGGGCTCCTTTCAGTTTGTCCTGCAGATAATTTTGTTCTCAGTGTCTGTACCACAACACTCTCATGGCTTTAGTTTTGATGTGGAAACAGAGGTATTTTTTGTTCTGCGTAAACCAGGAAGTTTTCAATCTATTCCAATTGCAGTCCACTAAATATTTTCCAGCAGCGCTGCAGCCTGTTAGCCTGCAGATGGAACAGTATTGACAGAAAGCTTTCTTCTCCACATGACCTTTCACGGACCCTTTAGAAGCTGCTCTTACTCCGTGGGGATTTTTCGACCACAGGTTGAGAATAGCGCGTCCGATCGTTAATATCCTCCAAGCCAAACTGGTATGTCTCTCTGCAGCAGAATGCGGGCTAGGTGGCAGCACAGCCCGCCGATGCACCTCGAAGCTGTGGGGCAGCTCCCCCCTGCTGTGCACACAGGATAAAGGACCTTCCAGGCATCCTTTCCCTCCAGATATTGCAGCTGCTATGCTGGGATTAGATGTCTTGCTTCTTCCACAAAATCCGACAGGAGATAAGGGGAAGATGAGCACACACATGCGCTTTCTGCATTATCCACTGAGCGCAGCTCTCCACTCAAATCCATTCTGTGGCGGTGGATTTGGGACAGTAGATTTTATTGCTTACAAATTTTTATCAAGGTAGTAAGCAGACAACAGTTATTCCCCAAAGTACTTCTGGAAACCAGGCTTGGATTCCATTGATTTCAGCAAGACAGTTCATAGAACCATAGAAGCATAGAATCATAGAATCACAGAATGGCCTGGGTTGAAAAGGACCACAATGATCATCTAGTTTCAACCCCCCCTGCTATGTGCAGGGTCTCCAACCACTAGACCAGGCTGCCCAGAGCCACATCCAGCCTGGCCTTGAATGCCTCCAGGGATGGGGCATCCACAACCTCCTTGGGCAACCTGTTCCAGTGTGACACCACACTCTGTGTGAGAAACTTCCTTCTAAAGTTAGAGGTATTTCAACTAAGTTCATGTGTACGTGATCCCTAAAAGGCAACTTTACAAAGCTAGTAACAGCAACATGCACATAAAGCTGCATACTGCCTTCATCTCTGTCCATTAGCTCCTCAGAGATAAAACCTGTCACGACTGCACTGGTAAACTTGTTCCTCTCTTTCAAGAGGAAAATGGAGAGCACTGCACCCTTTGTGAAGAGATGAAAGCTTCAGCAGGGATGCAAAAGATCCAAAGAAAGAAAGTCTCAGTGTAAGTTTTGATTTACAGCATGGCCTTTTTCCCAATACAGTCTGCTCAATGGCTATTCAGTGGCTTTCTGATATTCTCCATGTGAAATCTGCATTGGTGAAAAATGCCGCCTGGCTGGGTAAAAAATTACTAATGACCCTATCCAAAGCTAATTGAAATGAATCCTAGTGAAAGGGCGATAAACTAATGCTTTTTCAAAGACTTAATTGGATGTTCAGTGAAGCTCTAAAGGGGCCAGTTATGTGCGAGCTGTTTTATCTGCCGTGCTTTTATTTTGTGCCTCCAACCTGAGTCCAGTAGTGGAATGTGGGGCACAAGCCTGTTTGGTGCCCCACTGGCAGGTGGAGGGTTCTTGCAGTCCTCCCATGTGAAATCAGCACTGGTGAATATGCCTGGGTGTTATCATTTGAGCACGCAGATAGATGCACAGGTGGTTTAAGAACATGGCTGAAGTTATAAAGTCAAATAAAGGCATAAGAAACGGCAAAATGAAGGCAGAATAATTCTGTGTCTCTGTTGTGAGCCTAAGGACATTTTCTTGACTTCCTAAAGGTAGATTTTTCAACCTTAATAATAATATGCTTTTAATGTGTTTTTAAAAAATTGTCTATTTTAGTAGTAAATTAAAACAAACAAACAAAATGCTATGGTCTGGCACTGTGTTGACATTCGATTTGATTGTAAAAAGAGATGAAATCTTTCAGAGGTGGGTAAGCTCCCTTCATCCCATCCCATTCTAGAAGACAGTGCCATACTTTATTATTTCCTGTTCCTGGCTCCAGTTCACCTGTTTGCTCTACTCTGTTGTGGTATCTCCACCTAACTTTGATTTGCCAGCTTTCACAGGTCCTATTTTCTGCACTGCCCCTCCCATTCGTAGGTTCTCCCTGGCTCTCATCTCCCTATTCCTGATCCAGTTTCCTCTCCCAGCTGGGGTTCCAGTAGTGCTGAGTGATTATGCTCCAGGCTGACTTTTCCAAACACCCTTATTGAGATCTTTGATTAAACTTACACTGCAAGGAAAGCCCTGCTTAATCTGTCCATCGTCAAGCTCAGTGAGGATAAAACAGATGAAGAAATAAGCCCCATATATGTCGTCTGAATATGTATAAGCTGATCTTTTAATGGCAGCTGGGCTGAATTTTGCTGAAGTTTCATACCCACAGCCAAAGGCTTTCTCCTACATCAAGCAAGTGGTGTGCCATGGCTTCCAGGATGCAAATCCTAAAGAGGTTTGCACTTTTACTGGGGTAAACCCACACGTATTTCCATTGTTTTGTCTACAGAAAGAGTGGTCTCAATTTGGCTGAAATAAAATCAAACAAGTGCAAATGCCTTGTGGTCTGTCTGAGCCCAACAAGTGGAATGGTAAAATTCACATGAAATACTTAAGGCTTGGCAAACTTATAAGCAGAGGAATAAAATATCGACTGACATAAAATTAGGCAATGCTATCAACTCCACCTATAAAGTTTCCATATCATAGATCCAGTGTAGGGTAAAAGGAGAAACACCAAACAATACCCAGTACAAAAGGAAGAAGTTTTAATGGCTCGGAAAAATAACAATAAGGTCTCTACTTCAGTGGTTTTGGAGTCTGAAGAGATAATATGCTGGGTTCTTTCTTTTGCCTGCTGTATAACAGAGCTGAGAGAGAAAATTGATTTTTCATGCAAAATATTGAGTTGCTGTTCACTTGTAATTTAATTTATTATTTTTATACTCTTCATATAATTTGTCAGGACTCTCTCCTGTCTCTATAGCATTGTTGGAAAAGGTAATATTGAACAGTTCGCTAGCAATATTAATTTGCTATATTAGAGACATTGCTCTTATCATCATTACTATAGTTTCCAGGCCATAAAATGTAACTGGTGTGTGAGTATGCCAGTGTTTGCAGGCTGGGAAATGCCGTGCATTGCTAAAACACATTGGTTACGCAGGCAGGTGGCATGCCCACAACATCTCCAGGCTAAGGGCCACGTCATAGATGGTGCTGTGAGGAGAGTGAATTTGGGGCCTCTTTTTTTCTTTTTCTTTTTCTTTTAAGATGTTCATCTATATCCATTTTCCTTTTTCTCCTGTTTTCAACCTTTCACTCCTGTTTCCACCCTTCTCTTTTTTCCCTTTATTTACTCCAGGAATGTAGGGTTGCAGGAAATCCAAATTTTCAGCAATTTTATCTGTTTATATGTGGACCTTTAGAGGAGCTATGTGTTAAACAAACGAGACAAAAGCCCCACACTCTTCAGCTTAGGTCCCTTCTCTTGAATTGCCACGTGGCTTGCAAAGCATGGCATACCTGTGCTTCAGAAAGTCATCTTCAGCCGTTGATATGGGTCAGCATGTGTCCCCTTTACTCCAGAAGAGATCTCTTCCAGGTGCTGGTGGAGCTTTTGAAGGTGTGCTTGTGCCTCTTTGGTGCAAATAAGGCACCAGAAATGTGAGGGAATGGAATCCTGAGGAGGTAGATGGGCTCTTCTCTTGGCAGCCTGCTTTGAAGCAGCTGGGAACTGGTGGGTTGCCTGCTGTAGCTGCTGTTTCCTGTGAACCCAGTATGTCTGCCCAGTGTGGACCAAAGTACTGGTAGATGATATTCTTCCTTTTGTATTTGATCTGAAAATCCCAAGCCAAACTGAACCTATCTATGAATTATGGCAAGGCTAAGTTTGTTGTAGTAAGTTTTTTTCTCAGCTTCTTCCTCCTTTACTATAATCCTGGCTCAGTCTCAGTTTAATTACTAAGTGATTCACAGGTACTCCCTTGCCCCATGTTATTTCAGTCTATGAGCCAACCTAGGTAGCCCACCAACTGGAAGTTTTTATTTCGTGTCTGTAGGTAGAAATGAACAGCACTTACCTTGGTAGCCCGGCACCTGTAATCAATAGTTCTATTCTTAGCCACCATGTATACCCAAGTAGCCCTTTGCCTGTGAGTCTCTGCTACCTACCAGACCTCATGCAGGAAGGAACACTTCCTTTCATAAAGGCTTTTTTTCTACAACCTGGAAGTGCTGGAGATCAGCCCGTTCTATTGGAGTGACTCTGTTAGCTGCTAAGGTTACACTTTGGTAAAAGCTGTGTGTGCATGGAGGAAAAGCACAGCCAACAATTTAATACAGAATACCATTCCTCAATCAAACAGAACAAAAACTGGATTGCACAGAGAGGGATTTTCTTTTATTCATCCAAAATGAATTTTTGGGCATCTATTCAGAAGGTGTAATTCCTGTAATAAATGCTTAAGAATATCTGCAGGTGACTTACAGCATGGGACTGGACCTGCGGAAGTGACATGGGGAGATGAAGAACACCATTTTCTTTCTTCAAGGAAAGGACTCAATTCAGTATAATTAAGACAGATGGGGGCAAAAGTTCTCCCTGGGACAGAGGTGACAGCTGTAAAACATATGGTTTCACTGATCTGATGCCAATCATGGGAGTACTAAAAAGCTCTGTTTGCCACTTACTGCTCACTGTCATTTCCTAGAAGGAATAATTCCAGGGAAGAAACAGGCATTTCAAAGCTGAGGGTACTTCTCACATCAAATAAGATACTTGCCATCTTTCGTGTTATTACAAACACCTGTATTTAAAAGAATGACACTGAAGTCACAAAGTACAGCATTAAAAAAGTGGTGAAATATCAGTATTAAAGTTGCCCTTCCTATGTATACCGGAGAACATAAACTTTAAGAATAGCTTTGAGGGTTTTTTTTGTTTTGTTTTTTTTGGAGGGGGTAGGGGGAGCACTATGGACAGTGGTACACACAGGATTTTATAATGCAGAAACTTTTCTCTTATGGCCTACATAAGATCTGTTATTGAAATAGAAATTTGTTGATTGGGGAGAAGATTTAGGAAAGGAAATTAAGTTTTTATGGATGGTGGGAGCTGACTGCTGACATGAAGAACTGGATTCTGTTCATAGAATCACAGAACAGGGGCCTTAAGGATCACCCAGTTCCAACACCACTGCTGTGGGCAGCTCTCAAGGGATAACCTTAAGAAGCACTTTGCAAAGCACAGTGCAGACCGTACACACCCAAGTAAGATCTGGATGAGCTTGTGTGGTTGCCAGAGGTGACAGTGGCCTAGCATAGATCTTGTCTGAATCTTTCCAGCCGGTGGGCAGGATTTTCCAGAGCTAGCCCAGAGGACTGATATCCCATTCTCCTTCACTCCTCAGTCAGCACCTTGTGGCATAGAATCATAGAATAGCTCAGGTTGGAAAGGACCTCAAAGATCATCAAGTCCAACTGCAGCCTAACCATAATACCCTAACTCTAACAACCCTCTGCTAAATCATGTCTCTGAGCACCACATCCAAACGGCTCAAACACATCCAGGGATGGTGACTCAACCACCTCCCTGGGGAGCCTATTCCAGTGCTTAACCACCCTTTCTGTAAAGAAGTGTTTCCTAATGTCCAACCTAAACTTACCTTGGCGCAACTTGAGGCCATTTCCCCTCATCTTGTCACCTGTCACCAGTGAGACCCCGCTCTCACTGTAAACACCTTTCAGGTACTAGAAGAGAGCAATAACGTCTCCCCTCAGCCTCCTCTTCCCCAGACTAAACAGCCCCAGCTCCCTCAACCTCTCCTCATAGGGCTGATTTTCCAAGCATTTCACTAGCTTCGTTGCCCTTCCCTGGACCTGCTCCAGTACCCCCATGTCCTTCTTGTACTGAGGTGCCCAAAACTGAACACAGTACTCGAGGTGAGTGCCGAGTACAGCGGCAGGATGACTTCCCTAGTCCTGCTCACCACACTGTTCCTGATACAAGCCAGGATGCCACTGGCCTTCTTGGCCACCTGGGCACACTGCTAGCTCATATTCAGCCGACTATCCAACAGTACGCCAAGGTCCCTTTCCATCAGGCAGCTTTCCAGCCACACCTCCCCAAGCCTGTAGGGTTGCCTGGGGTTGTTGTGACCAAAATGCAGGACCCGACACTTGGCCCTATTGAAACTCATGCCGTTAACCTTGGCCCATAGATCCAGTCTATCCAGATCCCTCTGTAGTGCCCTTCTCCCCTCTGGCAGATCAACACTCCCTCACAGCTTGGTGTCATCTGCAAACTTACTGAGGGTGCACTCAATCCCCTCATCAAGATCTTCAGTGAAGATATTAAACAGAAGCGGCCCCAGCACTGAGCCTTGGGAGACACCGCTTGTGACTGACTGCCAACTGGATTCAACTCCATTGACTACAACTCTGTGGGCTTGGCCATCCAGCCAGTGCCTCACCCAGCGGAGCGTACACCCATCCAGACCATGGGCAGCCAGCTTCTCCATGACAATTTTATGGGGGACAGTGTCAAAGGCCTTACTGAAGTCCAGGTAGACCACATTGATGGCCTGACCCTCATCCACTAAGCGGGTCACCTTGTCATAGAATGAAATCAGGTTTGTCAGACAGGATCTACCATTCATAAACCCATGCTGACTGGGCCTGATCTCCTGGTTGACCTTTACTTGGTCCATGATGTTTCCCAAGATTGTCTGTTCCATGACCTTCCCTGGCACCGAGGTGAGACTGATAGCTACCACGATCATCTTTTTGGCCCTTTTTGAAGAAGAGCGTCACATTTGCCAGTTTTCAATCCACTGGGACATCCCTGGTTTGCCAGGACTGCCGAAAGATGATTGAGACTGGCTTGGCAACCACATCCGCCAACTCTCTCAACACTCCAGGGTGCAGTCCATCCAGCCCCATGGACTTGTAAGCATCCAGCTTTCGCAGCAGGTCCCAAACTATCTCATCTTGGAGCATTCTAGCACCTGCACAGGGGTTTGGCGCAACTTCATTTCTTACTACGTCGGCTATTTGCAGTGTGTCAGCACCTGCGGTACTTTGGATCCCTTCAGGCCATTTCTGGGATCCAAAACTAGGGAAGCCTGTGAGTCTTGCTGCTGGCAGCCATACAGGGCTGGTATTTTGAAGGAATGTGTTTCCAACAAGAGCTGCTCTTCATCTGGGGAAATCTGCCCTGTGTTTTCGGAAGGGAACTTTGTGTTCGTGTGTGGAAGATTTCCCTCTTATCTGTGGAGTCATAATGAGGCCTCCTGTTCATAATTAGCATACAGAAATTTCTACAGAGACTAAAATCAAGATCTATTAACTGAAGTAAAGAGGAGGTCAACGCGTTTGATACCAGGCAGAAGAAAAAAATCCAATGCATGGAGGACCATTATTAAGCACTTTGAGGTGTTGCATCTTCTCTGAGATGCAACTTAGGGAAAAGGAGGAGGAAAAAATTGGGAAAGTAACATGCTTAACTAACAGTTGGATAATTGCAGTTACATACCAGGTCAATGAGGCTCAACCTGCTCAACCAAATTATGTATTACACTGATCAGAGGAGGAGGTGGCAGGGTGATTTTTCAAAGTATACATCAAAGGAGCATACCAGTAGTGAATCCCTAATGACAAATATCTACTGATATTTGTTCTCATTGGGTTAGGGGTGAAACACCTTCATGTGGCAGAGAGAAGTGGAAACTCAGTTCTCAGTACAGTGAATCCCTCAGGCCAACACAGATGAGGGCAGGCTCTTCCTGTCTGAACCTCATATCACTTCAGGTTGACTGTGGTGCAAGAGAAGAGAAGATTCAAAATTTCTTGCAAAGTGCTTAGAACCATACCCAGAAAAATAGAGGCCCTTACTCACAAAAGCGCTCAACTCAAAGCATTCAAGCACAGTCTTAGCTGTTCTGGATGCTCTGCAGGTGCAGACATTCTATGTGTGCACACCCTAGGCTTTCTGCTAGGGTTGTTCAAATCTCCAGGAGCTTCTTTTGGGTTTTCAGTCACTCACTGGTAATCATCAAGCAGAGGGAAAATGGGTACTCTGCAGCCTCTTTCCCTTCTTTGTTCTCAGCACACCAGTAGGTGAGAAATTCACCAGCAAGCTTTAAAATTTATACCAAGATCTGTCAGGAAAGTTATCTGTCACTGTTTCTGCATCCCTTTGTTGTAGGTAAAGCCTACAAGCTGCCAAGGTAGATCAGTAGTGCCAGCAGCTAAGAGGAGAGACCACTTTCAAACTCAGCCAGTGCTTCACTTAATCTGAAATCCAATCCCTTCCATCCTTAAATAAGAACATTATCTTTTAAGAACTGTGGATATCAGTCTGGAGGGATAAGTGAACACAGTGAACTGGGAATGCAGTTCACAGCACCTCAATGAGGTGAGTAGTTATTGCTACCTTTACAAATTGGGAACTTGAAGCAAGGCACTGAAATGATCATCTCAAGGCTAGAGAGGAATTTGATACCAGTCGTATTGGGAAATCAAAGTCCCCAGTCTAGTGCTCATGCTATTAGATCACATCCTTCTCTCATTTAGACAAGCAACTAATTCAAAGAGTTTCTTATATAATAGGTGTCATTAACTGTGGATGCCAGAATGTACTTGAGTGGATGCTGAAAGGTGAACGATGCCAGTCAGGCACCCACAACAGTGCAAGTCTTGTAGGAGAGAGAGGTAGATGAAGAATGTTTGCCTGAAATGCTCAACGAATACCTCCTCAGGCTCTTGTCACAGAAGGCTAATTAAACAGAAAGTGTAAAATCAGGCAGGACAAGACATCACAGGGAAACAAAGGGCCAGACAAATGCATTTGACAAATGTAATGGTAAGTGAATGTTACAGCACTGAACACCCTCTGTCTTTCAGAGAAAAAGAATTTCAAGTATTCAATGAAATTTGGTATGCTTCAAATATTTTTTATCTTACTGCAAACCTTCAGTTTATTGCATGTAACCTTTTCTAGTCAGATTGTTTAGGAGTGCAGCTATTCTGAATATGTTTAACTGGAATTTTGTCCATTATTATGGCTATTACTTCTTTATTTTTAATATTCAAGTGAAAATGAATGAAAACTTTGTCATCCTATGCATGCTGTTCTTCTCAGATTATCTCTATTTTGGGGTTTAACATTCTCTTCCTCTAGCTCAACTTGATGCACTCCTTCTGAACAAAGTGTTGTGGTCCTCTGGTGGAATCTGTGAGGTTTTTTCCCTTTTGTATGTCTGATTACACTGGCTTAAAAACACATGCAAGCTCATTCTCAGGTCTGTGGAAATGGAAGACAGCATGCAGCAGTTCTCATGCTGACTAGTCATGATCAGAGAGAATTTAATTTTTGACTGTTCAGAGAAAAAGTTGTCATTAGATCCAGAAGAAAAGCAATCAGTTTGTTATCAGAGTGTCTGAATACTGAGCCCAAGAATTAAGCTTGAAGTACACCTCAGACATACATTGTTCCTTGAAGGCACAGTTGATGGGAGAAATACATGTGATGCCATAGGTCTCAGGTGGACAAACATCTGCTGAATGTAGAAATTGCAGTACAGCTCAACACAGGAGCTGATCAGCCATTGCATCATCACCACGTTCCACAACTTATCTTGGTGTTTCTTCTCAAAGAGCTCTATCCTGGCATGGCTGTTCTGTTAAGCAGATTGCCTTTGGCATGTTTTCTTGGGCAAACAGACCTCTTTCATGGTCTGTTTTGTTGTAGAGGAGGTGCTTGGTACTGCTGCCAGTTTTTGTGGCCATGCTCTACTTTTTTTCTGTGCTTTTACATCAGGGTTCATAGCAGGGCATGGAAGTGGGTAGCCAGAGTCCTGCCCTGTCTATCCATGGAATGTCTTCCTGGACTAAATGTGCTCTCTCACATTTTTCCTACGTCCTTGCTGTGCTGCTGCTCTGCTGCCACAAGCTTGCATTCACTGCTGAAAGTCCACCTTGCATAGAGATGCAGCGTCTTTCTTTATCCATTAAGAGTTTTTATCCCACAGATTGCAGTGGTGATCTCTGAGCTCCTGCTGTAATCCCCTTGCTAATTTTTATCCATTTCTCTAACAAGCCATTTTCTCCCATCACACTCTGCAACTAAGACATAAAGTAATGTGTCATTTGACCACATGTAAGCATGGAAGCTGTGGTTTGGGAGCCAGCAGCCATATTGCTTGCTATCTACATGAGGATATCCTGTCTGGGTATTTTAGGACTCGGAAGGGAGCCATCACAATTTCGCCAACCCAGAGATACCTCCATGTTAAGCAGATTTTGATGCAAAGAACAGTCCATTATCAGTTCACCCATGCTGGCCATCAGCGGGCGATTGCTCTTCAGTCCTACTGATTTTTGCATACTCCTCAGGGTAACCCTCCCCCAGACCCTATTTGATGGGGCTGCTGTGGTGCTGCAGACAATGGCTTGGTAGTTCTCAACAGTAAAAATCTAGCTGAGTTATTCAGTCATGCAATAGCATACCTTCATCTGTGCAAACAGCACAGCACAAATTACTGCCTTTATAACTCAGAGGAAGTATTCCATAATTTTGCTGAACTTTTTCAAAGAGAACAAGTAGCTGTTAATTTTCTCCTTACTCTATTTCTGCTGTTTTTTAAATGATATCACTTACATTTGAATGCTTCGATGCCCATGTAATTTCCTCACTTGTATTTTTGAAAGAAGAATGACTAATATTTTCTGAAAGTGTACGTTATGGAAATTAAAGGAAAAAGGGACCTATACATGATTTGACTGAAGAAAAACATATCTTTTTTTCAGGTTACCCTCCCTTTTATTTTGTACAAAGTTTCATTTCTTTAAGTTCCTACCTAACCCAATGACATTGCAAGCTATGATTTACCTGCACAACACAACCTCACTGGTTTTGTGCACTAGGATGTGTATGCACAGTTGTACCCAGGAAGCAGACTGCAGTCCTCTCCACACGTAATAGCCTGTAGGCACACAGGGTAACCACATCTGAAAAGCAACAAACCTATTCTTTGTCCCTCAATATCAAGTCCAGCATTCAATGTGAACATTCATCTTCACAGGATACATAGAAGCAAACACAGGGGCACGTTTTCCTAGATACCACCTCCTGCTGTTTAGTTGGGATTCATAGTTGCACGTGAGCCCACACCTCTTGGAATAAGAATAAGGTGATTATGTAAGATTTATTGTTTTTTTTTTTTTTTTTTTTTTTTTTTTTTTTTTAGGTGCAAAATGCCTTCTAATAGGACCCCAGAAGTCCAGAGTTTGTGCGAAATTACAACATTTTCTGAAATTATGCTATAAAGAATTGGGAACAGGTGGTGAGAACTGCTAAGTAACTGCAGGTCGTACACACAAGAGCTAATGCTCACTTTAATCTTTGGGGTTCAAATAGTAGTTTTATTTAATTAAGGTCCCTGCCACTAGCTTCTCATAGTCTCCTTTTCTCATTGAATTTGAACAAAAATATAGGCTCAGAGGCTTAAATCCTGATTTTGTTTCATCCATGCTTTAACATCAGAACGTCAGACGAAATCCCAGTTTCATCTGCTTTAATTGCTTCTATGATCTTTGCAGAGAGATGCTTTCCTGAAGCCTATCAGGGTCTTAATGTTAGTTAAAGTGATCTTAAGTTGTGCATGAAGGCTTGCAGAAGCATGAAGAGAGAGGGGTTCATCTTTTCCAAAGGATAATTTTAATCATAGCTTCAGAGAGAATATTTCCCTCAGTTCA
Organism: Gallus gallus; assembly: GCF_016699485.2. Lineage (NCBI taxonomy): Eukaryota > Metazoa > Chordata > Aves > Galliformes > Phasianidae > Gallus > Gallus gallus. The sequence continues at coordinate 70,227,247 of NC_052532.1, read as the reverse complement.
TTCCTCAGTGCTCTGCATTGCCTTGTTTTCGTTACCCATCGTGCCAAGTTGCCCTCTTCCCAGGAAGCTACACGCAAGGCAGATTCCTTTTTAATTTGCTTCCCCTCCAGAAATGCCACTTCTCAGGTACCAGCAGCTTCTGCAGCCACCACAACAAACAAATTGTTGCTCTTTGAAGCAGAAGCTGAGGAGTGAGCATACCATATTGTTTTAGAAATCCAACGGGCTTGGCAGCTTTGTGGCTTTAGGCAACTGTGTTGGAAGTGATTGCTCCGAGTCCAAAGGGTGATCTTTTAGAGATCTTTCTCTCTCTCTCTTTTTCTTTTCTTTTCTTTCTTTTTCTTTTCTTTTCTTTCTTTCTTCTTTTTTTTTTTTTTTTTCCAGATCAAACAAAGAACACGTCTTCATTTAAATGATCTTGCTCAAGATGTGAGTAGGAAGGCACCTTCCATAGTTAGCATTGTGAGGGAGAAATCTGATAATTCATTTATTCCATGATAATAGCATGGGTAGCTTTAAGGTTTTTACCATCTGTGCTCCTATGGGAAGGAGGAGCAAAGCCATACAAATTTAACCTTCAGATTTATGCTTCTGTGCTTCTCCATTGTGCCTCTAAAGTTCTTCGGAAAAAGTCCTTAACCATTTCACTGCTGTGAGAGAAGAAAAAATATAGCTTCCAGATTCCTTTTTTTATTTTATACCTCCAGTATTTAATTTAATTTAACACTTTAATGACTATTCCAGGCAATGTAATTTTTTAATGACTGTTAAGTCTGATGGCATCTGTTTGTCTGTGTGATGAAAATATCCAAACCTAATGTTAAATGCTGAATCTATCTTTGCTTTGTCTCCTAGCAAGTATCCTCACAGTGTTATAGAACACAAAAATAGAAAATGCAATATCTCATTTATTCCTAGTGATTTTACAAGGACAAAACTCCTGTTGTAGTGAAAGAGGGGACCCGAGACAAAAAGAAATTATTAACACAATTATATGTTATCATTTAGGATAGAAATTTATACCGATTTGTAGGTTTATTTGGCTTTAGGAAAAGATGACTAGGAAGAAATCAGGGATATTTGAAAGTGGGCAGATTACCTTTGAGCAAGAGACAGTTTATTAGGCAAAAATAAAAATGGAACTGCATCCAAAAAGGGTCAGTGGGTCTTACTCTTCCAGCCTTCAGTGGGGAGGGACTGAATTTCCTTAGCAGGTTGCAAAATGATTAAGGCACTTTGAGGTTATAAAAATGAAAAACAGAACTGGTTACTATTCCAAGAGCCAGGTATGGGAACACATGGAAAACTATGCACTTCTTTGATAAAGACCTAGATGAAATAGATGCAGAGCACAGAAACACTCTGCATGCTTTTTACTGTATCTAAGACATCCGAGACATTCATAGACGAAAATCAGAGAGATGGTAAGTCTAGCTCCACTATTATTTTTTGTAATTTGGCTAATTACTGTTCTTGAATTAAGAACTCATTATTAACTTCATGCCTGATATCTTTGGCTTTGTCCTGTGGTCCACAGGGATTTGCAGAAAAAAAGCTAAAACAAGCAGAAATGCACTTAGACAATTGAACAATGTTATGGCTGGGAGGAAGGATTGTCTTCCTAATCTCTATCCAGATACTGTGAAGGAAAAGATTTTATTAACGTATTTTGCAGACTGAAAAAAGAAATTCTCAACAGTTCTGTCTGTGTTGTAGGGATGATCATAAACCTGTCCTTGTGTCTGTCAAGGTTAAATAAAAGTAAATCCTCTCTCATATAAATAACCTGAAAGAAATAGGAAATAACTGAAAAAAGCACAAATATCACATGAAGGTTAGGTTAGCTGGTAAGCTCTAGCATGGGTGTTTTTTAAGGAAGGGTTAATATTGTCTCAGAAATGTTGAGCTTTCTTATTTTTGTGCTCGTAAAACTCATACTTAGAAGATAGGACACCAGGAAATGACCATTTAAGTACTCCTTTTCATGAAGATCCACTCTGGTACACAAGAGCAAAAAAAATCAGTAGTTTATAAAATGTTTAGTAAAGGCACAGAAATGTAACTACTCACTAAAGAGCTGAACCATAACACATAACACAGGATCACTTCACCTCTAAACTTTCTGCCTAGCTACAGCCCGTTCTCTCCATTTGATGCTCCTCTTCCTCTTCCCTAATGAAGCTCAAGGCAAAAAAGATTGAAAGCAGAAATAGCCCAGGTTTTCCTCAGAAATAGGCAATACATACCTAAAAAACCTCTCTACTCTCCTAATTGTAAACTGAAGACATATCAACGAGCTCAGAAAAATCAGAGAGACACAATGAAAGAGTATCAAGGAAAAAAAAATATTTGAAATTCTTTTGGGGCTGAAATGCTTATCATCTGATACACAGCTCCAGGTGAAATTTGGCAAGGCTGAACTGCATTATGCTCAGGCACTCGGCAGACCCTCATGAGTATGAGCGTTTGCTCAGGGCATAGCCCCATCCATACAAGCATTAGCCAGGTAGCCAGTCATCACAAAAACCTGGGCTGCCCATTCCCTGGGACCAGCCTTCTGCAATCGGTGGTGCTAGATCTTCGAGCCCTGAGATCAACCCCTGAATTATTTCCACGGCAGCAGGAACTACAATTGATCACTCTTCTGATAAATTAAGAGAAATACACAATTCTGGAGTACATGCAGACCTTTTCCTTTAATGCTGGGATTGTGCTGGTTACAAAGGTAGCCAGTCTTTCCTAGATCCTACTAAAATGTCAACCCCAAAATAATGCAAACTAGATGACCATTATGGTCCTTTTCAACCCAGGCCGTTCTATAATTCTATGTGAGGCAAGAGGAGGAGCCAGTTCAGGGCCAGCATCACTGCATCCTGCAACTGAGATAGTTTTGATCACTGCTGGGAGACCAAAGGCCAGATTCATGGGGAATTTCTGAATGCACTGTCACTGAAGGGATGGGAGCTTGATACAAATCTTTGGTTTGCATGGTTTATGTGTTACAATCACATCTTCCTTGGAGAGATGTGAAAAAGAAACAAAAGGAAAACAACACAGCTCAAACTTGAGGCAAGCAATAACCTCTTTGGAAATTCTTCAGCACAGGAATGTTTTGTTGTCTTCTTACTTGTTACTATTTGATGGTCACCCAGAAATATTTTACAGTGGGTTGAAGAGGTTTTTAATAGCTCTCAGCCAATTAAACCTCAAATTACATCCTTACTTGCATTCTTTTTCTTTGAAGAAACAAAAGTCATTTTTCCAAATATATGTTCCAGGTGTTGCCTAGATACAAATTTGTGTTCCTATTCCCTACCTTTCCATCATCTTGCTGGATTACTGGGCTCCAGTCTTCTAGGTGGCAAAGCCTCTCAGTTTGCAATCACGCTCATCAGCAGCTTTCTTCTCCCTTGTTATCCACAGGGCTGGCCACAGATTCAGTTTGACAAGCCATAACTAATTCATTTGAGCTAAATTATATGAAAGCAGTTATCATGTTAACTGTGCTCACAGCTCTGCCTTTTGTATTGTATTTTTTTGTTGTTGTTGTTGTTTCTGTTCTCCAAGGTATAATATGTATGATTTAAATTTGTGTTTTACCCTGATGCTAAGGATTAAATCATGGCTTTTTTGTTTCTAATGTAATCGAATTTTATATTGTCTGAGTTAGCCTTCATTTAAGAGTCGTAAAGTGTTTTAAAAACGTTCCTTAATGAAGCTTCAAAAAACTTGAGTGAGGGAGGTAAATATTGTTATTAGCATGGTTTTATAGCTAGAAGAACAGAGGGATAAAGAGCTGGAGGGCATTGCAAATGCTCTCCAGGAACTCTCTGGTACAGAATTTAAGAGCATACTCGATCAAAAAAAAAAAAAAAAAAGAAAAAAAAAAGAAAAAAAAGGATTTAATTTTGCATGGAAAACAGCTACTGGCAATTTTTGACAAAAAAAAATCTAAAGCTGACAATTGCTACAGTAACCATTCTTTGCAGATGTCAGTCAAAAATTTTCTGTCAAAAGGACATAGATGTTAGAGAAGAGCAAATACTTGGCAATTCTTTTGTGTTTCTTTGAAGATATTTCTCCACTAACACTGAGGACAATCAGAACACAGGCGCACATATATAAATACAACTTTATTCAGAGATCTGTAGTCACCCGGGCTGAGATCTCCGCATTTCCTTATACATCTATCTTTTATTACATATTAGATTAATAGGAGTTTATTACTCAATTTAGCAAAATGCGTAATATTTCTTCGGTATGTGTGACTCTCATCCTTTGGAGATTCAGTCGTGCAGCTTGATTGGGTGGTTCTGAAAACCTCAATTTGAATGCTGGAAGCTACTAGTTCCTCTCCAGTCTGGTGTCAAGAATAAGTTCAAACAAATGGTTCACTTCTACACTGAGATTCATTCTGCCCATGTTTGTGTTTGCTTTCATCCCCTGGTTTAACTCCATTTTCGATTCCTTTGTATTCTTATTTATCCTTTCTCACCCCGCTTTATAAACATTTATTTGTTTGATTATTTTTTTTCTAAAACAAGGTAGAGAATTAGGAAAGGTGTGATGTAGAAAAAGTTCTTTTAGCTTTTTTAAAAGATAATCTTTTGCTATCTTTCTTGTATTCCACACAGCATCTGCTTCATAGGCCACCTGGTGTGGGCTTATGGGCCACCTGGTGTTCCAGCAGATGCTGAGCACTCAAGGAGTGAAACATGGCTGTACCACGAGCAACATTTGCAAATGCATTCAGCACAGCAGCTCTTTTTGGGTTTGAACTTCACCCATTACTGTGACTACACAAGTGGTTTCCAAACTGGGAATTGGTGCTTGACCTCGTACCAAGCCCTGGGATACAGGGTAGTAGGAATTAAGGGTGTGTATGGGGCAAAAAAATGGTGCAACCCTCCCCTGGGCCATGCCAGATGCTATCAGCACATGGCGCAGGGACCACCACCCCTCTATATAGGAGGAAATTCTTTACTCAGAGGGCAGTGAGTCACCAGCACAGGCTGCCCAGAGAAGCTATGGATGCCCTGGAGGCATTCAAGGCCAGGCTGGATGGGGCCCTGGACAGCCTGAGCTGGCAAATGGCATCTCTGCCCATGGCAGGGGAGTTGGAACTGGGTGGGCTTTAAGATCCCTTCCAACCCATGCTCACATGAGCCCCTTTTGTGTCAAGTATGATGGATCAACTTAACACACAGACCAAGTTTACTGTCTGGTGGTCCACAGCCATTCATTTTGTTCATTTTGACACTCTTCATCAGCTATGTCACAAGTTCTAGAAGCAGATGTTACCCACAGCAGCTGACCTCTTCCTTTTCCCTGCTAAAAACTTGTCCTAAAGCAGGAAATTACACTTCTGCATTCTGGGAAGAAATTGGGTTTTATTAATTACTGCTTAAGAGCATATGAAAAATGAATAATTGCACTCTAAATACTGTTAATTTATGTACTGTTGTGAAGTTGGATTTGTAAAACACTGATAAAATATTTACTTGTTACTGTGATGACCACATTAAATGAAAGGATTTTCGCTGCCACAGATCTGCTTAAAAATACAAAATGTTTTATCATTCTTTGCTGGAACCAAATTTCAGCAGGGATATATTCTCTGCAGGCTTCAAGTGCTGATGGCTCTTCGACTTTGAATTAGATCATCAGAGATTAGATCATCTGCTAATCCTCAAGGCTTAGGGTGATTAGAAGATGATCTGTATTTACCCCTCAAAGACCAAGAAATGCCCCAGGAGGCTGTTTTTCCCAATTATGAGCAAGGTCCCTGGGCAGGGAAGCACAGAGGTTCTGCCTTGCCTCGAATGCAGAGTAGGAGCTGTCACTTTATGTGTTCTGGGTCTTCTTCCCTGCTGTCCTGTGTCTAGAGCACTGGGTCCTTGCTTGTCTTTCCATAGAGGTAAGTTTTCTCCTGCTGAAATGAGATGGCTTTTCTAATCCTCCTTCCTTTTTGCACATGTGAACTCAGTGGTTATGAGAACATCTTCAGTACTCCGAAGTCAGTTTAGGATGGAGCATGGGGAGATGCTCTGGAGTAGAACATAATTTGGGCCCAACAAAACCCAAGGATGGGGACATCCCAATGAACAGTCCCAAGATTTCATGTCTTCCTGATGTCAACAAGCAGATAAGGCTCACATTTCTCAGTGCTCTTCATGCTTCCCCAAGATAGGTCCTGTTTACATTTATTTCCTATAATTTACTGATTTCTGATAAGCCCTAATGATTTATGCTTTTTTTTAAGCCCTTTTTGCTTGCTAGGTTTTTTGTTTGTTTGTTTGTTTGTTTTGTGAACATCTACTCCAAGGGACATCCTTTGGCCTCTGAAGAAGACAGTGCATCTTTCTCCATGCTTTCAGAAGCCAGCAGGGTCTCCTGATGCAGCTGGGAATGGAAGGAGAAGGCAGAATTAAAAATGAGGTTTGTGATTAACAGAAGCTGACTCTATAAAATATCTGATGCAGAGCAGTAAGCATGAATCAGAGCTGACACCAAAGTCAGTTCTCCTTTTACCAAGAAGCTAGTACTTTAAGCAGTTGAAACATGATAGTTTTGCTATTAATTTCATCAGTGAGAAGATTTAAGTGTATGGAAAACACTGTTTACTAGTTAGTTGAAGAGTCAGAGAAATTATAGAAAAGATGTAATTACTTCAAAGAAAGAAAAGAGAAAAGTGAGGATTTGGGAAAACACAGGTTTCAGTAATTAGTGCTCAGTAAAAAATAATACCAAATTTCAGAAAACTTTCTTTGTATGTGAGAAACTTGTTGCAAGTGAGCATTCTCATGCAGTGAACTTTACCCACACATAAACTGTTAGGATATCAGAGTCCTGCCCCCAGGTCCAAGGACACACGCAGCCCTGCCATGGGGTTTGTGGTGGGCCAAGGCTGGATAAGGGGACAACTCTGACACCCTTGCTTCTCCTGAACAACCTAATGCGTGATGAACAGCCCTGTTGGGCTCACTGGGAATTGCTCACATCATAGGATGCTATTCAGTGAATAAGATGATTACAATGTGAATTGCAGAATATAGCTTCCAGGCCTCTAACATGCCCTGGAGCTGGGAAGGAGTCTCAGAACTGTGGGCTTCCTGGGGAGCTTTATTGGCATCTGGGGGATGTTTCAGAGAGAGACCTGCTGGAAGCTTATGAGACCACAGTGTGGAAAAGTGAGTTGATGGGACTAATGAGCCAAGATGAGCTAATCACACTGATTTACAAGAGAAGAGAGAAAGACTTACCAGACTGGAGATCAGTCTCATCACTGAGCACCGTGAATATGATGCTGGCAAAGTCACTAACATGTGGTTAGGAACAGCTATCAAGGAAATAAAACTCACATGTGCGGAGTTAATAATTTGTTTTTAAAGATTTATGTGATTTATTATGGGATGGGAGGAAATGATACTGTGTTCAGTTTTGCACCCCTCACTATAAGAAGGACATTGAGACCCTGGAGAGTGTCCAGGGAAGGGCAGTGCAACTGGTGAGGGGTCTGGAACACAAGTCTTATGAGGAACAGCTGATGGAACTGGGATTATTTAGTCTGGAGATGAGGAGGCTGAGGGAAGACCTTATAGCTCTCCATTGCTCGCTGAAAAGAGTTTGTGGAGAGGTGGGGGTTGGCCTCTTCTCCAGAGTAACTAGTGATGGTCTCAAGTTGCACCAAGGGAGGTTCAGGTTTGATATTAGAAAAATTTCTTCTCCAAAAGAGTGGTGAGGCACTGGAACAGGCTGCCCAGATGGCAGAGTCATCATCCCTGGAGATGTTCAAGAAGCACTTAGATGTTGTATTAAGGGACCTGGTTTAGTGGGGAAATATTGGTCATAGGTGGATGGTTGGAATAAATGATTTTGGAGGCGTTTTCCAACCTTGGTGATTCTATAATTCCATGGTTTTTCCTCAATCTGTTACTTTCAGATAGAGATGACCAGAGGCTAGAGCATCTCCCCTGTGAAGACAGGCTTGGGGCTCTACAACCTGGAGAAGAGAAAGCTGTGAGGGACCTTATAGTGGCCTTCTGGTACCTGAAGGAAGCCTACAGGAAAGCTGGGGAGGAAAATGTACCCGGAGAAGGGCAACAAAGCTGGTGAAGGGTCTGGAGCACAAGACTTAAGAGGAGCAGCTGAGGGAAAGAGGATTGTTTAGTATGGAGGAGAGGAGGCTCAGGGGAGACCTTGTCGCTCTCTACAACTTCCTTAAAGGAGGTTGTGGTGAGGTGAGGCTCAGCCTCTTCTCCTGTGTAACTTGCAACAGGACAAGAGGGAATGGCCTGAAGTTGTGCCAGGGGAGGTCCAGGTCGGACATTAGGAAATACTAATTTAAAAGAGCGGTCAGGTGTTGGAATGGGCTGCCCAGGGAGGTGGTGGAGTCACCAACCCTGGAGGTGTTCAGGGAATGTTTAGAAGTTGTGTTGAGTGACATGGTTTAGTGAGAACTATTGGTGATGAACAAACAGTTGGACTGGATGTTCTTGAAGGTCTTTTCCAACCTTGGTGATTCTAAGATTCTATGGGACATGGTTTAGTGGGGAAATATTGGTGATAGGTGGGTAGGTTGGACTGGATGATCTTGAAGGTCTTTTCCAACTGTGATGATTCTATAAATCTGTAACTTTTTATAAGGGCATGCAGTGATAGAACAAGGAGAAATGGCTTTAAACTGGAAGAGGGTAGATTTAGACTAGATATTAGGAAGAAATTACTTCCTGTGAGGTTGGTGCGACACTGGAACAGGTTGCCCAGTGAGATTGTGAATGCTCCCTCTCTGGAAGCATTCAAGCCCAGGCTGGATGGGACTTTGAGCAACCTGGTCTAGAAAGAGGTGTCCCTGCCTATAGCAGGGGGTTGGAACTAGGTGGTCTTAAAGGTCCCTTCCAACTCAAACCATTCTATGATTCTGTAAGAAGTCTTGATGAAGTAAGAAAACGATCTGGTGGAGCTGGATAGAGAATTCATTGAGAAAGTTTTTATAGTGAGAAGAAAACGGAGGTGCATACTTTATTTTATAGATTTTTGTGGGGTTTTTCACTTTCTTCTTTTCTTTTAATCAACATTTTTCTGAAGAATGCAAAGATGAACTGCATATTGGATGTGCATCTCATCATGGCAAAAAATGTCTTGTTTGAAAATGGACAGAAATATTGCCAGAGGATGTTTCTAGAGGGATGTTTAAACCATGACATAAGCACATAATAAAGTAATCACCACAAATGAAAGGAAAAACATAAAATATCTGTGTTTATAGAAAGTGGATTTAGTATCAAAATGACAACACAAGAGACAGAAATCCTCTATTTATTTCAGAACAAACTTAAGGCTAAACTGAAAAGAGGACATCCTGCAGGTACAACAATATTAATATCTATTTGGTTAGTAGGAAAACAGGTTTTATGTACATGCTGAAATCCCAAGGTAACCTTCAGTGTATTTGAGTAGCAGGCATTTTTATAACTCTTGTGTGCACAGTCAGATCAGCAGCTAATAGCTAACAGAAGGACAATCCTCCTACAGAGCTAGGCAAGTAGCTTTTGCAAGAAACCACGTACAAATACTGAGAGTGGTTCACACATGTGGATGGCAAAAAGCACTCCTACAAAAACTTGCTTTGTGCTCCTCACACTTCCATTCTGGATGATACTTGAGATGACCTGAAAAATTTGTCTTGCTCAAGGTAATGCAGAAAATGGAGTGAGGTGTGGATGTCATGTGTGCAGAGGATGTCAGTGCTTGCATGTGATGGATAGTGATGGACACTATCATCAGCTGTTGCTGCTTTGCACAGAAGTATGTGTCATCTTGAACTAAGACCACAAGATGTATTGTACTGTGCCCCATGGTGAGGACAATTATGTTGCTTTCAAGTTCTAAAGCATCCACTAATGCTGTGGACAGTTAAGTGCTTGGGGAAGCCCAGCCCTAGAATTAAGGGGGAGGTCGTATGTGATCAAAAAACATTCAGTTCTTTAATTTTGCCCATAGATCAGGAACATGAGTATGAGCATGCCATCCATCCAGCCACGGTAGCATCCTATTGTCAGCATCCCACTGTCATACTGCATCACCATCTAAACCTTTGACAGCCACTAAAGACACCTCTTACATCCCTGTCCAGGTAGGTATTCTTGTTAATGGGGCTTCAGTCCTGAATCTGAGCTGGCCTTGCGTCTCCAGTGAGGCCTTCAAGGAAATGAAGAAGTTACTGCAGCACAATAAATAACTGCCTGTCAGCTGAACCATAGTCTATGTGCACATACTTAGCCCACTGCTGAGTATAACAGCCTGGCTTAACCTCCTTCCCTTGCATCGAAGGTAGACCCAGCAGCTGATTACTTACCTTTGGAAGGCATTTGGAAACCTGGATCCAGATTTGTGTGCCAATAATGCATGTGATAGGTAATAAGTGGGAAGTTCTCTGCATATGGCTTTTATCTCACTTTATAGCACATATTAATTACTAGCATGACTATATTTTCAAAAGCCAGTTAAGCAATAGTAGGCTGTATTTGCATGCCAACAAATATAATTAGATTGCTTTCATTTGGCACAGACTTCACTGTACTAGCTACAGACAGGCGATGATCACCTTCTGCTGAAGAAAAGGAGGACAGAGAAGCAGAAGAGAAACTAGATGTGAATCATTAGTTAATGGTATAATGTGCATGTAGAAGTCACTCCTATCTTTCTGCTTTCCCTTTGCAGATAGCTATATAACTAGCTTGGATTTAGCTTGAAACACAAACGTCTTCAGATAGCTATACAAAGTAAACTAGAGTAGCTCTATTCTCATTTAAAGTAGGTAAGGCTCAAGACATCCATTTATTCTCTTTGCTGCTAGGAGTTGCATACAAAACACTGACATCTACATAAACAATACACTTCTAGAATAAGTGAATACAATGATCCAGCTCTATTTTTGTGCCAACATGTGAATTGGGTCTTTGCATGTGAATTTGTCAGTTATGTGACTAATTTGGATTTGAATAATCTACATAAAATAAAATCTGAATTTCCTATGAAGGGAGCAAATATTTTATCCTGACTCTTTTCTGCAGGTAGAAGGGTTTCTATCTAGATGCACTGCTCTCTCTTTGCTGCCCCTTTATTCCCTTGGATGGGGTGATATGTTTCTGTCCTGATGCAGTTCTTTGCATCAAATCAAAGCATACTCCAGTCTGGACATTGGCTTGGAAGAGATCGACTCGTGACAGGACTGAGAGCTGAGCACACAGTTCCTGAACCACAGTCTTAACCAAGAACATCCTCTTTGGCCAAGTGTTATAGTTTACATGGACAGAGTATCCCAAAACAATGCCAAAGGTATATCTTTGCTTAATAGCTGTAAGGAGACCATAAATTCAAGTTGCTTTATTAATTGCAGAGAAAAAGAAAGAGAAAAAGAAAAAAGAAAAAAAAGAAAACACAGTGACACATCAATATTTGACTCAATTCATTGTCTTCCATGATGACTCACCGTCAAAATAGTGCTGCAGTAACATTTGACATGCCACGCTGGAACAGCTTCTGAGCTGCTACAACGTGCTATTTCCATCCATAAGATTATGGGGGAATTAAAAAAGCAGATCTTTTGACACAATTCAGCATAGCAACTTCAGTGTATTGTGCTAATTTATACCAGGGTGTTGCTACTAAATAGGCTATTTGACACAACGCATTATAAAGAATTTAGAAGCGTCATGTATAGGTACTTTATAGTCTTTGTGATGCAAATAAAAAAGGATGTATCCTGGAAAAATATTAGAAGTATTGGAGACACCACTAGTCCAAAGGTGCTCCTCTGCATAGCCATGCCATGTAGCCCAGGTCAAGTCCTGGTCCTAGGTAATAACTAATTCAGACAAAACAATAGCATCATAAAAGCTGAAAGACCCTTTATTCCAGCAACATTAAAACAAAAAATGCTGTGTGCCAAACAGCTGTTAGAAAGCGGTGTGTAATTAAGAGCAAATAATTACACTGTGCATTTACGTTGCATAATTCTCTCATGCCTTTGAAAGGTCTGGTATTTTCTGGCTACCACACAGGGCTGGTTGCATAACTCTACGTCCAGTACATTTTCCCTAACGTTGTATTTCCATTTCACTGACAGGTAGCTACAAATGATCCCCTCTGCCTCTCACTTTGCTCACAGGCAAAGGGAGACAGGAAATGCTGGAGCTGTATAAACAGGCTTTCAACAGTGGGAGCAAAAGATGCAAAAAGGAGTTCTTAGTAAGTCATGAACACAGAGTAGTGCTATGGGGACTGTTCAGAAAATGTGATTTCCAGGTGTGCTCATGGGACAGGATCTGTTGTTCTTAGAACTTACCAGACAGGTCTGATACTTCAGGAGAAACGGAGCATCCTGTGGTTAAGCTGTTTGCCCCTTGAGCTCTGGGATCCTCTTTCTATTCAACTATAGTCTTCTGGTCTCTGCATTACAGTGCTGAACTTTTAGGCAATAGGTTTGCCGGATAATGCCCCTATTCTATATGTGCTCTATCTATGTGTGTAGGTATACATATATACATGTATGCATGCATATATATGCCTATGTAAGTGTGTACATGTGTGGGGCTTAAGATTGGATATCAGGAAACACTTCTTTACAGAAAGGGTGGTTAAGTACTGGAATAGGCTTCCCAGGGAGGTGGTTGAGTCACCATCCCTGAATGCGTTTAAAAGTAATTTGATGTGGTGCTCAGGGACATGATTTAGAGGAGGGTTGTTAGAGTTAGAATAGTATGGTTAGGTTGTGGTTGGACTTAATGATCTTTAAGGTATTTTCCAACCTGAGTGATTCTGTGATTCTATGATTCTGTAATTCTATGATTCTGTGAATCTATGATTCTATGCACGTGTGGGTGTGTGTCTGTGATGTGGTGTTTCTTGTGGGATCTGTGGAACAAATGCAGAGTAGGACCAGCTCACAAATTGAGTGAGTGAGCCACTCAAGGCAAGAAAGCTGACATGCTGACATCAGGGCTGCTTTTAAAATCCCACAGTTTCTATCAAAACTTGAGGAAAATTTAACTGATTTAAGCCAGAGGTGTTAAACTTCTTCACTATAATGGCAGTTTGATTCTTCCTATCTGCAGAGAACCTTAACTTATGGACTTGACAGGTGCTCTTTTGCTGCAGCATTTATGCAACAAAACTGTAGACTGTTGTCTCTTTAAGAGTTTTAACTTAATTTAAAACTTGGGTAATAAAGAAGGATCTCAGCATGCTCAGCAGTACATGCAGGAGCAAAGGCTGTGTGAGGTTGGCATCAGCCCAATTGTAGGAAGGTAAATAGAAGATCTCTGGCAATTTATTGCTTTCTTTCCTTCAGTTGCTTCTTCAGACTTCGTGGCTGTGAGATTAAAACCATTGTCAGAAATTATCTGTCAAATTCTTTTTAAGATTAAAACACATCAACAAGAACATGTTTTCTTTGGTGGAGGTAAAGGCTTCTTTTGACATTCTTCTGAAATAATCCATCCTGTTGACAGGGAAATAGCAGTTTGGTGATTTTATTTCAAAGATTCACTCCATAATTGGTAGTATTCTCTCAGACAGAAGGCAAAGGTATTGGATGCAGCTATCCTGTGCATAGCATAGCTGCTTTTGTCAAACAGCTGAGGTTTGCTAAAGACTTCTGTAGCACTTGTTTCAGGAAAGATTCCCCACAGCCATGAGACAGGGCTGCTGCCCTTGCACGCAGCATTGGCATTGCACTGAGGCATTCACCAAGATGCTTTCCCGTGCCTGCTGTCAGGGAGGACAGGGACCTCATGGAGCTGTTCCTAATGCTTCTGTCACACAGAAATGAAGACCAGATTAAACTGTTTAGACTGAGCTAGGTGTGGTTTACCTGAAGCTAATTAGGAAGCACTTTGAAGCCTGCTCCGGTAGAAGGTGGGGGGTGCATTAATATCTGACTAAGGGACAGAATATTTTCTACTGTGACTACAAAGTCTTTTGTTGCTGATATAAGTGTAGTAGCGGAAGTGTTCATTGTAACTATTGTTTATTTTCATATAAGAAAGAAATAAGAATAATAGGTAATGTGATGTAAATTGCCTCAATGCTGCTCTAACCCTGTGTTCCAGAATAGTGGTTGCACCAATACCCTTCGAAAGAAATTACACCTTAAACTGTGTATTCATACACCAAGCTGTGTGTAGAGCCACTCTGAGTTGTTGTGAATATGTGATAAATCTAGCTCCTTACTATAATGCATTAGTATTATATTATTGTAGTAGTCAGAATAGAAAACAAGATTTGATGAAGAGAATTCCTCATGCTCAGTTATGCACACTACCTTTGGATGTATAGACATAGACTTTAGGAACAGTTCAACACTGAAAATCCCAAGTTATTTTGAAAGTCTGGTCACTCCTGTAAAAGGATGTATGGACTATTGGGCGATCTGATGGTGTTGCCCAGCAGAAGAAATCAAACAAGGTAGTATATTATCACCTAAGTATATTTGGAGGAAACTGGTTGTGCTGAATCAATAATCTTGCAGTTGCCATACTTGATTTCACTGAGCTTGGCCACAGAGCAACTTCGTCATTTGGTTCTGAATCCAGAATGGTGTTTGAATCTTCTTTCTTAGTTACCACAAAGACCATCTCCTCTTTATCCAATGAGGTACTTTAAGGTTTGTAGTTATCCTTCAGTTGCCATTGTTCATCAACAGTGTTGCTGGCTATCTAAAAAGGCTGCCAAGATAATGTGCCCATGGATTGTCTATATAGTAGGATTGCATTAAAATTGCATTGTTTGACTGTAAGGGATTAACAGAAGATAAACAGATGCAGTAAGCACGCAGTTGAGTTAAGAAACCCATATTAAAATGGTAAACACAAAAGCAAGCAACCCCCTTCCTGCATGCTGACAAACCAACCATATCCATTTGTCAATCTTTAACTCTCTGTAAATGTAAATTTGAAATGTTTCTATTTTAGTTTGTTAACTTCTAATTGTATGTGTCAAACTGTGTCAGGATGAATAGACACCCAAACACCCTGATGTTTCTTTGAACCACATGCATGTTTAGAGCCTACCAGTTGCTCTAGAAACCTGAGAACGTGTGATTCTTAATTACTGTGCCTCTATTGACGATAGAGGTAGAATGTTCCTATTTCTCTTTCTGTCTCTGCATAGAACTGAGAGGTAGTGCAAAATGAAAAGTGTGTGCAAAAATTACGTGAGACTTGTTGAGTGTGGAATGCCACCACTGGTACTTCTGCCAGGTTTGACCTGTGCTATGTTAAGGCAGTAACTCTGTTTCAATAGAGACCACTCAAACAGCAACAGGTGACTTTTTTAACCTATATTAGCTTGGATTCAGACAGCTTTTCCTGAATTAGACTTCAATTCGCTCCTATGGAAATGGACACGAAAGGCTTTTTGCTGTTCTTTTATGTCATATCCCTTCCACAGTTTCTGGAACAGCTACAGCCCATATGAACCCTCCAAAATGAATCCAAATGAACCACTATCAAAATGTTTTGGTTCATGCAGCAGTGAACTGTACCTCCCAGGATGCAAATCTACAAGATGTGATTTCCTGATTTTTGCAGAGGAGCCTACATCATGCACAAGGTTCTCTGAAATCTTGTTGTGTTTCTCCCAGTATCCAGGAAAACAGCTGCTTGAGAAAAGCAATGACTATTTCATTTAGCTGAGCATTTAGCCCTGGCAATACTGAACAGAATTTTGGCTTGGTGCCTCAGTTTCTTATTTGTAAAACTGGAGCAGTGACTGTCTTCCAGCACTGAGGTGTGTACTGGATGAGCATGTTAAAAGTGCAAGGCTGCTGATAAAGTGATGTGAACTCTAACCATCTGTGACATGAGTCAATGATTTCAAAGGTGACAACCTATATCTGTACATATGCTCTGAATTTTAACTTAAAATGAGGCCCACCACTGTTTTTTCTTCATTTAAAAAGGTAGCAAGTATTGTGGCCAAGTCTTTCAGAATAAGAAAATGTCCTCTTCCCATCTTTCTATTTTTTGTTTACACCTCCTTTGTTGGAAAAGTTACAGAAGAGATTAATTTTTTTACACTAACAACTTTCCTAACATTACTGCTTTAATTGAATACACCTGACTGCTAATGGTGATGTGTTTATCACAAGCATGCACACTATTGTCCACTTATTTTAAACTTTGTTTGAGAACCCCATTTTCAATGACTTCCAGAAAATTTGATATAAAGATGTCACTCGTAGTTAAGAGTTTGAGTACTTCAGAAAATGTGTGGTGTGTTAAACTCTCTGCTTCCTGAACATCGAGGTGCAGAAATACATCCCTACCTTCCACTGAAGCAGCTTCCTGTGGCCATAAGGTGGCAGTGGTCTTGAAGAGAAACACATAAGCGCATGTGCACACATGCACAAACAAAATAACCTTTGGCATATTAAATGATAATAAAGCCAGGGCAGAAACAACAGCCAGTAGTCAGCTCTTTCTGATTCATTCCAGCAGAAACTTCTCTCTCCGTATATGTATATCTGGAGTGTTGTACGTTTTTTGTTTTGTCTCTTTTCATGAGCTCATCAAAGCAGATTACACAGCCCTGTTGTAAGTGAGAGCTGTGAAGCTGAGCTGAACAAATCAGGCCATCCCTGTGGAAGTATAAATGAGTCAAATGACCTCCAAAAGCATGAATCTTAAAATAAGGTTGTGCAATCTAACAGATCTCTGTGGTGATTTTTGCAAGCAACTCTTGGAACCTCAGTAAGGGGGAAGGGGAGGGAGAGAAGTGAAGGGAGGAGCAGAAACCTCTTTAATCCAAGTGGAGTTTTGCTCTTTCAAAACAGTACTAGCATATACAAGGGCAAATGTTCATGGCATTGAAATTGCAGGGAAAGGAGGAAGCATGTTATCAAGTGCTTTGGTGATACTGTGGCTTGCAGGAAAACTCACTTCCACGGGAAAATCAAGTGTTTTGTGGAAGTAAAAAATAAATCTGTTCTCTAATGGAGCAAATGGGGGCCTCGATATTAAAGGCTTAAGCATTCTGTTCAACCTGTAAACCAGGGTAGAAATTATCTTCTGAAATACAGCAGTAGGGAAGGATAGTGGATTCTGTGTTAACTTCCATTTCCGTGTACAACCTTGACTGAGCAAGGGAAACTGTACATATATCCTTCAGGATGTGAAAAATTCTGCTCTGTCAGCATGTATGTACTTTGAGTAGCAGGAATCACAGGATATCCCAAGTTAGAAGGGACACACAATGGCCATCAAGCCCAACTCCTGGCTCCACATTGGACAACCCAACAATCAAGCCCTATGTTTGAGAGTGTTGCCCAAACACTCCTTGAACTCCAGCAGCTTGGGGCTGCACCTACTGCCTTGGGGAGCCTGTTCCAGGGCCTAACCACCCTCTGATGGAGGACCTTTTCCTAACTCCTAAATCAGCAAAGCTCCATGCCATTTCCTCAGGTCCTGTTGCTGTTACTAGAGAGCAGAGCTCAGAGCTGCCCTGGTGAGGAGCTGTAGGCCTCCATGAGGCCTCCCCTCAGCTCCTCTGCTCTGGGCTGAACAAACCAAGGGCCCTTAGCTGTTCCTCATACATCTTGCCCTCTAGACCCTTCACCGTCTTCATAGCCCTTCTTTGGACATTAGTTTTATGTCTGTCTTATATAGTGGTGATCAGAACTGTACACAGCAGGGCATACATTCTGGCTGGCAGGGACCACAGTGGCCAGCAGTGACTGGTGGCTGCTACAGTACGGTGCATGTGCTCCTGATTTCCTATGGTAAATGAATTTATCAATTTTTATCCAGTTCAGAACAAGGAGTTTTGCAACAAGAACGTTGCCAATATAATCATGGTTACACTCAGACTTGTAGTTATTTGAAATGCAGCCATCAGCCAGGAAACTCATGGTGCTGTTGAGCTTACTTTATAATTATCTAAGTGGAAGAGGTGACTTATGCAAATAGATGATAGCGGAGGGGCAAATAAAACAAGTTTTCTGGGGCATAAAAATTCAGAAGTGACACAAATGAGCTGAGAGAAACAGGCCCACTTTTGGCCTTGCTGGGGATACTCAGCCTGCTGCTCCTCCTGGCCCATTCTAGTTGCTGTCAGCTTATCTCATCCACGGCTTGGATCTCCAAGCAGTCCCTCTCCCTGAGTGGCCTAAGGATTGGATGATCATCTTACACAGAGGTGCAGCCCTTCTAGCTTTGTACAAGAGAAGCATTGGCTGAGTTGTTGCATGTGCTTGACCTGCCATCATTTTGCATGTATTTCTGCATCCACAGCTCCAGCTGCCATAGTTTTCAGGCCAATTGTTTTTTATTTTTTTTAGATTTGATTTGAGGACAAGGAATCTACTTCCAGGACTGAAGAGTGTACTGGTGGTGCAAGACACACGATGTTCCCATTGTGTGTTTCTCTCTTCATTATGCTTTAATTTTTCTCAAGCTTCCCATGGTTGTTACAGCCATGGGAATAATGGCACAATGTGAAGAGACAAAAAATAGACATTTCGCTGTTTTGTTACTGACTTTCACATAGCGCATGTTTGAAGGCTGTGAATGAGATAGTTTTCTGCTGTCTGGAAAGAAGAGGGCAGGAAAAACAACTTTCAGATTTTGCTAAATTTAGTCACTAAATTTTGAAAGGCTGATTAGAAAAACGCCTGACTGAAAAGTTTAATTTTGAATCAAGCTGCAAGAATAAGCTGTAGTTTAGAAAAGCGTCCCAGCGTGAATGACTTCCTCAAAGCTCTTTTTTGCTGGTCCACTCCAACTCTGTTCTAGCATCTTCCAAGGGTCACAATTCCAGATCTTCCTCTTTGTTTTTATAATGTATGTTTGCTTTTCTTATTGTAAAAAAAAAAAAAATGCCCTTTAAATGGGACTGAAAAGTTTTGGAAGCAGTCTTTTGTTAGCTTATGTAATTTCCATGTAAATATATATTTCCAGGAAAATAAGTACAGAATTGTTTTCATAAAGGCTGCTATAATTTTAGAAAATCTTCATTCTGTTCTTACCAAGCCCTGTTTCTTGAACAAGTGCTATGAGAAGTATTACTTCTCATTAACTCTGTGCATTAGCACTTAGCTTCTTATGTCTCCAGATTTTACTATACATCTTTACTTGCATTGTTGAGCCCAGAGCAAAATGGAAGGGGTCAAGGCAAGGTGTGAGTTCAAGATGTTTGTCCAATGACAAAGTGGCAGAAGGAAACGTCAGAGTATTTATGGCAGAAGTCTTTTTATGATGGCTGGGGATAAAGAAGCTGAAGACCTGAGTGGCAAGAAGGCTATACATAGCGGTTTGCACACCTGTACAAAGGGCAGGCAGTTAGATTTGCACAGCTGCTGTGATTGGGTATATTTTGAGCATGTGATAGAAACATGGACAGTTAAGCAAAGGAAAATCAATCTTGTCGTTTATCCTGGTTATGGTGAGGAAGATGCCTCTCTTCATCCTACCATAAAGGAAGTATGCAGCACTCATCAGACACCATAGGAAAGGGGCTCTGTGTGTAATTCACTTTTACACGCTAGTCTACGGAATGAGATTTTCAGTCCTTCTCCCTTTAAAAAATCACACTTACTTTGTATTTGCTATTCTAGCAGCAATGAGGTCTGCTGGGAATTATAGCTGAATTCTTTGCTGCTTATTTCTTTTTTGGGACTGGGCTCCTACAACCCTCCCATCAGCCACAGGTATTACTCTCCCATGTTATTAAATGAGGAATCTGACAGTAATCTGCATTGGGTTAGATCTGTGTGGCATGGGAATGGCTCGTGAATTATTTGCTGTTGAGCCTATGGAAATGTGAGAGCTTGTTCTTTAGCTCCCAGGCTTCCCTCTGAGTGCTGGGATCCAGAAACTTGCCTGATAACCATGGTTACTATTCTTAGAGCACTTGTGCATCAACCACTACTGTTAGCTTTTGTTACAAAACAATGAAAAATGTATCTTTTCTTTCTTTAAGCAAACGCGGATGGCAAAGTTAAGTCCAATCTTGAACACAGGTGAACAGCATCTGGCTGTGGAGGTCTCCTTTGCACTGGCAAAACAGGTTCTGTGCAGAAAGGACACAGCAAGCACCTACCTCTTTCTTTCTTCCCACTCCTGGTATAAATGAGATGGCACCACTCTGATCGCTCATCTGGGTGATCAGATCAGAGATGGTAGTTGATAAACTGTGAGACAGCAGTGGAATTAAGTTAAACTGCTGGAGATAAAGGAGCTCTGAACCTCTCTCTGGACGGCAGATCAGAGAAGGAGTGAACAGTTTGTGCAGAAATTGCTCCATTGAAGGGGGCTGTGCAGTTACATTGATGCTCAGAGTAGAAAGCCGGAGGTGGCTCTTCTTAGAGGCCCATCCAGTGAGCCTTAATGACTCCCCTTTCACACCTGAGAGCATTTCTTTTGCAGGAGGAAGTCAGTTACATGAAGCCTTTTAGTGCACAAGTCCTTCTCCTGTAACACTCCTGTCATCTCCAAGCATTATTCAAAACAGGATGATTATGATTGTTTCTCAGAGCCCACGGAGATGACTTACAAAGCCATCTCTGCTTGCTTCTTGCTGCTGGCATGCAGCACACCTGGGCGGCATTCAGAGCTATTTCTGTAAATCACTAGGAGCTTCCTTTAGAAAGTCGAGACAGCCACACTCTTAATGCACAGGCTTGTGTTATGTGTCGCTGTACAGAGGTTAGATAATCTGCTGAACAACTTTAGAGCTAAATCTGCTTTACATTTAAATTTTTATTTATTGAGCTGGTGCTTATAACTTAAAGAGATCAGAGTGTTGCTATGCAGAGGCCGAAGGGGCCGCTACGGTGTGAGTAGTCATATGCTAGCTTTAAACCAGATAGCTCAGTTGTCAAAAATGACAGACATGATATTCTTAAATCATGACTCTGGGATACATTCTTTGTGAGCCAGAAGTATGGAAATTCCAGCCCAGGCTCTTCCTTGCACCAGTAAGCTCAGCTAGGTTGGCAGGAGGATAGGATACTTTCTCCATGTCATAACCAGAATGCAGTACTTACACTAATACAATTATTCTGGATGTTATTTGGAAACAAATTTGGAGCCTGAACAGTTAGCAGATGTAGGACTTCTCACCTCTACTCTAAGTGTTCTTAGTGGGGTGGGACAGGATGCTCAAGTCAGTTTGTTGTACTGATAAAGCAGTAGGTTATTAAAAATGAAGAAAAGCCTACAGTTATAGTTAAGATGTTTGTTGTGCTTATCTATTTATTTATTTATTTTTAAGCAAGTAGTGAAAGAGCACTCAGAATAAATGGAGGGCTGTATAAGAAGAGCTGGTCTGAACTAGATATTACATTCCTACAGCCCTAAGTATCTTGGAATGCTGTAAAAGTTTTTTTTTTCTAATTCCAGCACAATAAACTGAGATAAAGTGGGATTCCTACCAGCTCTGCCTTTTTTTTTCTTTTACAAACTTGTATGTGCTACTCTTAAATGAGAAACAACCAAAACATCAAAAGAACTTGAAGTTAAAGAATTTGCTTACATTGTGCTTTCACTGTGCTTTTTCAAATGCTGCCTGTCTTTTTGTCTCAAAAGCTTTAAGCTGTGGAGCTTATTTCCAAGTTTTTCTATACTATCACAGTAGTATAGGAAAATGTGGATTTAAGCTAGGAAATAGAAACTGGGAGTCCTTCGTAATCACATGGCCCTAGCAGCTGGGGTTATAACCATCAAAATGCTTAAGTCACTCCTCAAAATAAAATAAAATAAAATAAAATAAAATAAATTCCCACTGTATAGGAGTAAACTTCTACAAGAGATGAGAAGCCACAGTATTTTTGTCTTTGATGTCTTGCTTTTAGGACGTATTTGATTCAGGCTGTGATAAAATGCTAAGGCCAACTTCTTTTTTTCCACCAAGAAGCCACCTTTTGCCTTCCAATTCTGTGACTCCTGTTTAACAGCTGTGGCCTCAGATGTTGTATCCTGTTAATGAGTATCCCTCTGGCCAGAGGCGCTCAGAGGTGCTGGTGATGGATCCAATTTTGGTCCCGCTTTGGAATGAGGTAAGCAAGGAAACTGTGGAAGAAAAGGTGTAAAGCACAGACTGAGTGGACAGATGAGACCTTGTGGAGCAGGTCGGGAGGAAACTGAATGGGATTCTTAGTTTAATACATTAATAAGAAAGCACCTAAGTTAATAAAATCCCTGGAAAGAGGGTTCATAGCTTCTAAATAGTACGCTAAGAGAACACTGGAAAAGACAGCAGATCACAAACAATATCATGGCATTGATTCTTTTTTTTTTTTTCTCCTTAAGTTCACAATTGATTTCTGGTTTAAAATCAATGCTGTTATATGACCTAAAGACAGGAAAGAAGCTGGCTCACTTAGAATATATTTCTTCAAGTTGCTTAAAAGATCAGTTCCATCATGTTCCTTTGTGGTGCCCAAATCACTTAAATCAAATGGTACAAAGCTCATTTAAAAGGAGAGGCTCCGTTGATGTTGGCGTCTTCGTTACACGTACACACTAACTTGAAATATCAGCCTTGGAAAGAAAACTGTTTTCATTTCTCCCAACCAAAAAAAAGATACGAAACATTTGCAGTTAATCACTGTTACTATTAAAAGCAACATGAATATTTTGTAATTCAGAGACTGGAGGAGTCTCTGCTCCAGCGAGCAGCTCTGCTCCCAGCCTGAGGATGTCTCCTAATTGCCTCCTGTTCTTTCACAGAATCACCTATTGGCCTGTCTGGCAGATGATCGTGCACTTGTCCCCACGCAATCATCTCGTAAATTCTAAGCATCTTACCCAGCAGCCCCTTCAGTTCTGTTGCAGAATAGTTATTTTTCACTGCATTTGCCACACCGCAGTTCTATAATAGCATGCTTATAGGTACCACTGCCTAGGACTGCAGGATGCAGTCTCAATACTTCCTTTTGGTGGTTGTTCCATTTTGTTTTAGAGTAACACTTATTTATAAACCGATAACAGCAACAATTCCTTTAACTGAAGTTCTAGGACTGGAGGTTTTGTTTAGTGGCGTAACACTTAAATATGATCTTCAGATAGTGCCATTTAAAACCTTGTATGGGAACTGTTAAGTCACAGCCTGAACCACTGACTGATCACCTGGGGAAGGGACCCGGTCAGCCCTGGGAGCACAGGTGAAGGCAATTCAGCTGTATGACCGGAAGGGGTGGAGCCTGGCTGTACCTCTCTTAGACTCCATTTTAGAGCTGACTGGCACTAGAGAAGGATTTCTTGTTGGAGATTTCTCTCTTGTGGAGTTTTTCCCTGTAAGCATAGATCCTCAGAGATGGGTGAGTATTCCGTTCCTGTATTGTCTTTCTGTTGTGTTAACCTTTTTGACTACAACATGCCTGCATCTGGGATCCACTTGAATGTGCTTTCTTTCAGTGAAATTCAAGTTTTGCCTATTAATATTGTTTTTGTTTTTTTTTTGGCTGCACTTGTTGTAGTGGAGGATTTAGTTACTTCTTATAGCAATTACTTTATTAAAGCACAAACAGTGAATAATGAGGAAGATCAATCACCAGAAGAAATTAGTTTCTATGTTCAGTGAGTATGTGCATATATGCATGCGTATATATTGTTCAGTATTATGAAAATTGCCTGTTCTCTAGCACACAAGAATGATCCCCTACCACTCTCACTTGTTGGACCTAGTCAGGTCAATAACTGTTTAGAATACCATTAATCCTAGGGGAAAAAAATGCCAAAACAAAACCATTGAAATTCAGTGTTCAGTTTATGCAGAAGCTAATTCCATAGAGTTGAATGTAGTTATTGTCACTAAGTCAAACTCTCATGAATGAATCATGGAACAGTTAATTGAAGAAACTGTATGTTGTCCTTGTTGACTACAAATTTGATTAACAGAAGTAACCTCATGTGATATGCTCAGCTTTGTATGATGATATTTTGGAAGAACATTGGAGCTGATCTTAAGTTGTCTGAGAGACCTCAGGGCTACTTGTCAACAGGGAGCCACTTAATGCAGCGGAGTGCAGGGACTGGCGCTTGATCTGAAGCTATTGGTCATTTTTCCTAGTGTTGAGAAAAAAGTATGAAATCCCTTCTGGTAAAACTTTCATTTGAAAACAAACAAATGGACAAACAAACAAACAAAAAAAAACCCCAAACTCAATAACAGCAGTATAGCATACAGAAGGTATTTGGGCCTCTCTGGGCTAGTGAACGTTAAGGACTCAATGAAACAACCTGCGTTTTTATCCAAGAGCAAACATTAGGTTGGAAACTTAAGACTGAGGGGTGGGAATCACCTCTCTTCCTCTCCAGGGCAAACTCTGGAGAGAATTTACAGGAGGAACAGGGGAGTGTGAACTCCTACACTCAGTGTGATGTGGTGGAAATAAGGGACCTGCAACATGAGTAGAGGCGAGCAGCGATCAGGAACAAGGTGATGATGCACTCTCTTCATGCTCTGCCAATTCAAGCAGTGTTTCAATTCTGCACCTACTTTCTGTTTCCACAACCCAGAATTGGTTAAAAATGATGTAGAAGACAGAGAGAAAACTAGTATATACTTTTTTGCAGTCAAAATCATATCTTTTTGTTGAGAGACTTAGACATGTCCATAGTGAGCAAGGCACGGGGATGCGGGCAAGTGGGTTTACAACCTTGAAACATACCTGTTTCAGTACCATGCAGCTGTGTTAATTGTGCTCCTTATGGTGTTTGTAGCAGATAAGCCTGGGGGCAGGACCATATGAAAATGCTGCTCTGCTCTTGGGATCTATGCTACTATTTCTGCCTAAATCTGAGTCTGAAGTCCCTAGTCATCTCTGATGCTCCCATGAGGAGTTCATCTTATGGACCCATCAGTGCACTGTGGATCTGCAGTGCACAAAAAAAAAAAAAAACACTTGCAAAAAGAAAATATTTGTTAACCAACTGGGAGAACTTTGAGATCTTAAAAACTGCGGGCCTCCATATATTCATCTGTAAAAGTTGGAAATGAGAGAAGGAAAGCTCACAAATGGGCTTGGCTGGCCCTGCTCATCTCTGATTAAAAGAACACTGCTTGGATGGGCAGATCTAGCAGGATGTCTTCTGTTTGCTTTAAGTCTGTCTGTTTTCTGCTGGTTTTTTTTTTCCTAGTATATAATGAGATTTTTGCGCTTATCTTCTCAGCTGAGTCATGAAAGGAAACTAGTCTAAGAATGTTAACGTTTACATAGTCTTAATAGGTGAGCAAGCATCATTGTGCTTCATGTTAAGTGCTGGGCAATCAAACAGTGCTGGATAATTTTGTTAACTCAATGATCTCTTCGTTTTGCTGCAGCATGAAACATTTGGAGTTTCAGGTACCTGGCCAGTTATTATCTATATAGAATCTATTGGTGCGTTCAGCAGAAAATCTTGCACTACGTACAAATCTTCCATTCTCTATGTTCATAAATGCCTGGCTAATTGCTTATTATCATACTGAAAGCTGCACACTACAGAGCAGATGCCAGCAATTCTAACGGCTGGGTGATGCCTGGGTACCTCCTTCAGTCTGCTCAGTGCAGCGGCTGTGAGAACAAGAGGCACCAAGGAATACTGGGAAGTGCGAGCTGGAAACAGCCTTCTTGAAAATCAGGGTAGTCAGCAGTAAATGCTAAATATGCTGCTAGAGACCAAAGATTTCCCTGCTTTAATACTTTAGCAGTAAGGGAATGTATCATATGAAATAACCATGACAAGTGGTCTTGCACACAGGAGGTGTGCTGAGTATCTCTTCCCAAATGCTGGGATAGCCTTATTTTTTTTTTGTTGTTTAATTTGTTTTTCTGAGAGTGTTTTTCACTTCTGTCATTCAGAGCCCAATGTCTTTATCTGCAGATATCAAATGTGCATCTGAGACATGCTCTCAAATAGGAACTGCAGCAGCCTGAGTATTACTGACAAAGAAGCAGCAGAACCATCATCTTAGGAAGATACATTTGCCTGTTCTCATTTTACTATTTTGAGTCTTTCTCTTCTCCAAAATACCTGTCCCAGTGCTCCTGCAATGACTGGGGGCCTATCACCTGTTCCATATCAACTTGTGGTTCAGCTAATTTCTCATGGGAGCAACTTACGAGGTTAAGGCCTGAGATGCCCCAAAGCCCACTGGAATGTTCAGATAGTCAGTGTTTTAGTTCACTTAGATGAATGCTATTTGGTGGGAGGGGTTTATTTCCTGGACGGTTCCCACCTTTGTTCTTTGCTCATTTGTTTTATATCAGCATAGCTTGGTCCTCCAAACTTCTGTCTTCTCAGGCAGTAATCTTACTGGTCCTATCTTTAGCAGGCATGAACTGGCATATCTCTGTTGAAAGAGCTGGGGGTAGAGCATTGGGCTACAGAAAACAGGCATGGGAGCAGCAGGAGTCAGCCTTGTAAAGCCTCATCATCCCTTCTGATAGGATTGATGCAAAGAAACAGTCAGTGGCGTGCAATTTTCTTATCTTCTGTCATTTCCCTCTCCATTTTGGATCACTTTCCTGCTCTGATAGCATATATTTAATAGTTCAAATATGTGTTGTAAAGTGCTTCTCTGTAGAAAGCAGAGATTGCACGGGTCCAGCTGCTCCTCCTGACTTCAGTGGGATGTGGCTTGGCTGAGTTACCTGCGTCACATCAGCTAATGCAAGTATAAGTTAATTTCACAGAATTGAGGGATATGTACTAAAATCCTATATGAAAAATAATACTTTCGAGTAGAGTCTTTTAGCTTTCTGCCTACTTGCAAAAAGGAATTGTTCCTTTTAATCTTTAAAATTTACTATTTCTGTCTTCAAAGACAACAGCGAATAAATATCGTGTGCAGTAGGCATGGTGTTAACAGTACTGCAGTCCTTCAGATTCTGCCCTCAAACTTCTTATCTGTCTGCGGCACTGTCCTATTACTGTCATTTTTCTTCAATTTTAGATATAGGTTTTATATATATATATTATACATCAGTGCCAACACTAGCATAACAAGATGTTGGTGCAGAAGAGATGTGGTTTTGCTCCCTTTTCTCGTGGACCTGTGAGGCTCGTAACTCTGACAACTGCAGTTGGGCTGAGACAAAAATAAATCAGAACAGCCATCGAAGTAAATGAAATGGTATTAATCAAGGAAAAAGGTTATCATGACACGGTCAAATGTTTTGACTGCTGGGCAGAGCTGTGAGGCTGCAGCACAGCCAGCTGCAATATGAAGTGTGCTTGCAGCCTTTTGAGAATGCTGCAACAGGTGAAGTTGCTTTAGGAGTATCAGGTTGTTGTCTTCACTGTTACTGCAGTATATTATGGATTAAAAATCCTTATGAAATGCACTCCTTATTCTTTTTCTGAGGTCTGATAATTATAGCTGTGTGCCCACAATTTCTCCCATTGAATTTTAGAGACCCTTCATGTGAAGGAGAAGTTGAGCTGAGGAGAGGATTTAGGAGAAGAAGCGTTGTGTGCCATTGCAGCGCACCCTGCTTTAACATCCATGCTGTCACTGTGACAGCTGTCTGACTGTCAGGAGAGCGCCAGGCATTCCTGGGCTGGCTGGGAGGTTTCCCACAGGGAAACACCTGGGAGGCTCTCACTTGCATTGCACCATGACACAGGAAGGCAGTGAGGGAAAGGGTGCTCTGAAACCTGATGGGGGCAGCTCTAGAGACAAGGTGGTTAAACTTATTTTGGTGTTCTTTTCATGTGAAGACTTTAAGGGGGGAAACATGAAGGATGAAGGGGATAGAAAAAGGCGTTCTGCTCACCAGAGCTAGGTTTACCAGAGAAAGCCATCTAGTGGTCACTGTGCACTTCTCTTCGTCTCTCCGTACGTTGAGCTCTCATAGAACTTTTCAGGTTTGTTTAACGTTAAGGTTCTATATATGTTGCAGGAGATTCGATGCTTACAGGGCTGTGACTGCAGCTTCTGAGCAGAGGTGGAGGAGAAAGAAGGGCTCTGCTTTCTATTAAGTGGGACAGGGAAACTGAAATCACCCACAGAGCAGAACACAAATTAGCTTTCCTGTGACAAATTGTTTGTAACCCTACACAGCAAAAGACTCCAAAGGTTAAAGCTGATATGGGAAAACATAAAAACGAAGTGACTAAAGTTGGATAGAACATGGAGGTCTGTGCTAAGTAGGGATACTGGTGACCCTGGCTGTGCCTGGGATGAAAGCATGACCTCAGGGCAACAATTCCTGCTGGCACATTTCACCCAAATGTTGGGAGTTTATTAAATTGCTTCACCCTCTTAAAAAAAAAAATTCCTTTAGATGCAAATATTGGTGTTTATTTTTGGTTGGTTGGTCTTTTACATTCTGAGTATTTTGACATGTATATAGAACTTCAAAAGTTAAAAGCCATGAGGTTTGGACAGCTTTCATTTGATCACCATATTAAACTTCTCCACTTTCCATGGGGGAAAAAAACCAGTCAATCAGTCTACAGTATTTCATATTGACTTGAGATGCTGTCCTCTGTGCTCTCCAGTTCAGAAATGAACAGAAATCATGATTACTTGCACTATGAGGCTGAAGAGTGAGAATGGGACCCTGCAGTTAGAAAGAAGGGCCTCACAGCAAGAAAAGGGAAAGTAGCTTCACAAAGTAAAAAATAAGAGGCAAATAGAGGTAGTTTAGGTAGAGAGTATTAGAAAACAAGGGATTCCAAGCACTTTCACAGACACTAGGTCTGGAATAACAAGGAGGATGAAGGCCATAAAGATAAGGACTGGAGAGCAGCTGGAAAACATTTGGCAGGGAGGTGATTAGATGTCTACAGGGCAAGCTGAAATCAGTTCGGGGGATGCTCTCCCCTGCGGGGTCAGAAGTTTGAAGTGAGGAAGACTACGAGCCTTCATCATCACGACCTGCTACGCATGTGCAAAGGGGGAGGGACTGCATGCTAATGGGCTCTTGGGAATGTAATGAATATGTATCCAAATTCCTGTCAACTATTGATTATGTGTTAGTTGGACCTATATCTATAGCACGATTTGTTCAGATGGTGTGCAAGTTAGGTGGAGCGATCCCCCCTTGCACCAGGGTGTACGTGTGTCACCAATAAACACATGCCTGCTCTATATCCTTACTGGCTATAGGGTCTGATTTTTGGCACGTCAAGGCCTTCATTTAACGTCTGTTTCAACCTTTAAACAATACACTGAAAATAAACCATCTACTGCTAGCAGAGCTAGCAATATAATCTTTTCAGAAGGTACTGAGGAGTCCACAATGGGGATACAGGTGTATGATGGGAACAGCTATCAGGTGATGGAGTGTAACAAAAAATGCGGGGTTTCAGGAACACATGGTGTAACTACATACAGCATGGGCTGTGTGGGCTACTTTTATGTTTGTGCAATAATTTTCCTGCTCTTCAGAGAGTAATTAAAATATTCCCTGTATCATTTTGCTTCCATATATTTGAGTGTAACTGAATCTGAGTAAACTCTACCTTTAACTTTCAAAAGCGCATCCATCCAATTGATGAATGTGTTGTTACGAGTCCCCTTCTGCCATCAGTCTGGAAGAGGGAAATAGGTCTGTGCTGGAGCTGGAAATCTGTTGCAAGCTCTGGGGACCCTCTGACCAATCCTCAGGGCATTTATCAAAGCAGGGATAGTTTCACTGCTGCAGTGTGTTTTTGATCTCCATGGCTGTTACTGAATTAAATGGGTTAGTCTTGTGGAGAGTCAGTGAATAGGAATTAATTACGTAGTTTGTACCCAAGCAAAACGTGAGTGAAGTTGTGGTAGCGTAGGACTGAGAGCTTGGTTTTGTTTCTCCCCTGCCCTGGCTGCAGCCCCACAGACCTACTTGACCCCATTTGGACACTTGGAGCTGTAGGAAGGTTGTGCTGCGGGCCAACCCGAAGAGCATCAAGAGAGCTGATTAAGTGAGTGCACTGAGTATTTTAACATAGGTAGAGAAGAGTAATCTGTGTCAGCAAGGAAATGAGCAAAGTCGGCAATCCCATAGAGCTTTTGTGTGTCCTGTCGGGAGGAAGATAAAAGATCGAGTCACTACTCTGGTGGATGAGGCTAATTGCATAGCTTCTGAAATGTCTTCACAGTGCATGAATTGTGGTCTCAGCCACAAATGCAATCCTGCTATTAAATCCCAGCTTTCGTGTATGAGGGAGTTACAGGACTACCCTTCTTACCTTTTCCAAAAGGATTTTTTTCAGGAAGAGGAGTGGGGCTAGAAGTCCTTCATGGTAATTGTTGTAAACTACTCCCTTGCCAGCATAAAAACTCTGGCACATAACAAAAAGTGAGCCCAAACTCTCCTTTATGAGGACATAAAGAAAAAACATGTTTGATTTGAGTTTTTTTTTTCCCTCCCTCTTTTAACCCATTACTGTTAAACTGTTTCCGGGCATTTCTGGGCTGACAAATCTCTGTACGTATCTGGTGAGATATTACAAACTCCAGAATACTGTAGAGAAAGATGAATTCTTCAGACACAAAGCTACAGGAGGGAGAGAACGGTGTGTGCATCAGCAGCAAGCAGTTGAATTGTTGCCTTTTGGAGAGGAAACAGTTTATTTAGATTTCTGATGTGTTTTGTTTGTTTGTTCGCTTGTCTGTTTTGAAGAGCACAAATACAAGAGAGGATATTGGCTCAGAAAGGATTGTTTTCCTATCGACTGTTAGAGAATAGACTGTATGTGTGTTCCTTCCTTCTCTTCACCAATACCATGCAAAACAAGTAGCGCTAGCAGTCAGCTGGCGATATATCTTCCCATTTTCAGGGTAACTCCTCACTTTAAATCATTGCTTTAATAAGCAGAGGGATTTTTCATAATGCTTAAAAGGAGTTAAAGCATGAAGACACTTAAAGAAATGAGATGTTAAGTCTTTAACTAATGGGATTATACAGTAGAGACTCTTTAAAGATGGCTTGAACTAAAAGTGATCCAGGAGCCATAAAGACCTTATTATGGGTCAACAATTTATTTGGTGGACAATAGCCCCTTTTGAAGAGCTCACACAATCAAAATTTACGTTTGTGCAAAGTGTTTAACGTTACTCAAGTCCTTTAATATAAATGTATGAGCTTTCCTGAGCCAGCTGCGTATGCTTGTGTGTGCATCGCTTTCCTGTAATGCTGGATCTCTTGTATGTTTTAATAAATGCAAAAAAATCTCTGCGTTTCCTTCTTTCATTTTCATTTTATGTCCTTTGTGATCCCATGAATGATATCTGTACTTTTGCAGGACCACGAGTGAGGGTTTGAAAGAAGTCACCAGAAAGTTTCTTGATGAAGTTCATACTCCAGTATTTAAGAATGCAGTGATGTTTCTCTAAAAACAACCCAAAACTCAGCTGTGGCCTAAGGGTCACACCTATAACATTTCCCTGCAAAAGACATTTTTTGTGAAGATTTGAGCCTTTGAGAACTTGAGGTTTTATAGCAACCACCCTGTATCTTTATTGGTTTTACTGCTGGTGAAAGTCAGGCTGCCTTATTGGGAACCTAACAAATTACTGAAGATGTGTCAATATCTTCCTAAATATTCTGAGGTTAAATCTTATCTTCAAATTATATAATACACTTACTGTTAAATGAACTTTCTCTAGTATCAAAGGCCTGATCCAAATATAAACAGGAGTTCCTGCATTTACTTACAACTACTTTAAATCATGTCCAAAGCGTCTTTCTGTCTAAACATAACTTTTTTTTTTGGTAGATTTCTCTCTCAAGTCAGCAAGGACTTTCCCAGGTTAAGGAAATCTCCGTAGAATGTCACAGACAATTTGAAGTAATCAGCTTTGGTTGCCTGTGCCTTCAAACTGAGACACATCTGTTGGTATTATGCTGCTTTTTTCAGTTCAGGTTGATTTGGACTTCCGTATTCCAGGTGCAGGATGGGAGGACAAGTGCAGGATATTGCCCATCCTTTGGTTCTCAAGCTCTTGAGCAATTCCTGTATGGATCCCATATTGTACCTATGCCACGTCACACATCCAGGGCTGTGTGAACTTGAAAGTTCAGCTGCTGGGTGTTCTTCCCTCCTGGAGAACAATCAGAGGCTGCTGCATTGCCGTGGTAGCAGGGGTGCATTCAATTTTGATGTTGTCCACAGAGATATTTCGGGACTTTGGCAGAAAGCCACTATAATCTCTGACTTCTCAGCTATTTCTGGAATTTGTCCTTTGATCAGCTTTTTGGTATATGACTTATGAGGTTAGGAAGAATGATGCCTTTTGGACTAGGAGTGGATCATATTGACAACATTTTCCTGGCGTTAATTAAGGGTACTCTCCTGCTGAGTCCAGGGGGACAAAGCCTGCTTCTCTGAGGTGGGGGTGGAGGTGGCAGATACAATTGCAGCTGTAGGTCTTTGGGTGCAACTCTTATACTGTGGAAGTTAGTATTTAAGGTGGAAGGTGTCTAGTATCTGCCACTAGAAAGGACTTCAGAGGTAGGACAGTGAAGCTTGGTGGTGATTGGATTGTGTAGTTAATGTTATTCTTGAGTTCACATTTCATATATCTTGCTTACAGGCATGGATTTTAAATAACAAGAAAAAATACATGAATACAATACTTTCACCTGCCACTATGCATATACTTCTACATAGCTTTTTTTGATGCATGACATCCAAGGGACAGCTGCATAGCAGCCCATGGAGAGATGTGAGCTTTCTGTGCCTCTGTTGGCCATGCAGTGTTTAAGTTGGGAACCTGCTCCACTACTGATTGCTAGAAGACAGGTAGCAACGAACAGTCTCCAGCCGGTGAGCCCCTGCTCTCTGTTAGTCTGTGAGCAGAATTCCCCAGGTATCTTGTCTGAGGTCTGCAGAAAGGTCTGAGTTTGTGTTAGCCAAGTCCCTGGCCAGGCTCCATCTTGGTTTTGATGTTTTGCTAGAAATGCAGCTCTGCTGCTGGCAGGAGAAGGGGCCTGATCCAAAACTGACTGAAATCTTCAGTAGGATTTAGATTAAGCCCACAAATCCTGATTCTGCACAGATTTAAGCTTGTGCATAACTTTACATATGTGAATAGTCTCATTGAGGTCAAACGAATTAAAATAATGCATGAATAATGAATTAAAATAATGCACCTTCTTCTCTTGGCAGTATTGGGGCTATAATGAATTGAAAAGAAACAGAAATGAGAAAAATAAAACCTGACTTCTCCAGAGCTATTAAGGTGTTGTTTCAGAAACCTAGCCTTTGACAGTTGTATTTACATGTACAATGCAAAGTTTAAATGAATGGAAGTGTTCAGCCATGTCATGTATTTGGGTCAGTAAGGGATCCCATATGGCTTCAAAGGTTTGGGCTTTCTGTTTTGCTTAGAAGAGCACCTGAAAGTATATATCCTAGAGGGATCTGGGTGTTTTTACTGTACAGAGACCTCAGGATCAGGATTGCATGCCTTATTAATAATGGGCCTATATTGATGAGAAGAGCAGTGTGATAGGCTTTCTAGTTCAGCCTGAAATATTGCAAGGGCATTCTCCCTCTGTGAGATGCCAGTTCCTCTCTGAAATAACATAGGAGAAGTTAAATAAACTCTTACAGGGGGAAACTAAACCCTGTGCTAAATTAAGGTTTCATCTGACAATGTGGGGAGCTGAGGTGTGAGTGATGCGTGCTGGTGCCCGCATTGACTTTACTGCTTTCATCCTTCTTCCTCCTCCTTGCCACTGCCTTCAGCCCTGGGCTTTGTTCCTCAGGCTCCTCTTGGCTGCCTTCCTGCTCTTTACCTAAGAGGTAAAACGTAAAAGCAGGAGCCCTTCTCTGTTCCAATCCTCTGGCCCCAGTGCAGTGCGTCCTCTGGGCTCAAGGGGCACAAGCTTCCCACTAGACATGCAGTGCTTTTGGGGAAGATGCCTGCTAGTGTCCTGGTCAATTTTGCCCTTCAGCATTTGGATTTGTTTTTTCAAAGCAACAGGTCATTACTACCCAGGCAAAGAAACCCAGTGCAGAGGGGGAAGTCACTCCTGTGCAAGAGCTGGAAGAGCGTGTGTGCTAAGGGAGCCCTCAAAGTGGAGGTCAAGTGGGACATAAATTGCGCATGGGCACTAGGACAGCTCTGTGCAAAGGACAGATCTTATTCACGGTGCTTAACTGAGACTCTGGCATTTCAGAAGTCTGCTGTGCTTTATTGAATACTATCAAAGCATGCTTGCTTAGGAAAGGCAATAGTATGCTAGACAGCAAGACGGCATAAACATGAACCTACTGATAGCAATGCCTTCATATAAGCTCAGGTAGACCATTGTCTGGGTGCAAGCCCTGCTTTGTGTCCTACCAAAGGCAGAAATGCATTTCAAAGACAATTCTTATTTTTCTGGTTCCCAGCCCTGGAGGAGCAGGGCGACAAAGCCAGCCTTGACCTTCTGGCTCAGCTTCACCAGCCAGATGTGGGGATGCCCTGCTTGTGCTTGATGACTTCAGGGTTGAGGAAGGAGATGGAGCATACTGTGCAAGAGTTGTGATATTCCCTGTAGCATGATGAGGCACTCATTGAAAACAGGAGCACCACAAAATGGCAATCAAATGGGACAACCTGGGCCAAGCCTGAGGTTTCAGTGGCCAGAAACAACATAGTTGATGCACTGTAAGTGGAACAGCTTCCCCTTCTGTACTGCAATCCCAGTGACTCTCTGCAGTGCTGGCTCAAGAACAATATGTAATATTCAAACAACATGAACTGTAATCAAAAGAGATAAAAGAAAACATGCTTTTGGCTATAGTAGCCACCAGCTTGTGTCAAAGGTATGTCTGGGGAAAAGCCAAAGAAAATCCATTACCAAGGATGAAGGCTATGGGGAGGCACATAGACAAAATGCCTTGTCCCCTGTGAGTGGTGGGGGGGGGAAGAAGTAGGCCATGTGCAGTTACCTGTAGGGTATGAATCGTAATTCAGGTGTGCTATGGGAGATGAGAGGTTTCAGCTTTCTCCACAAAGGCAGTAGCAGAGGATGGTTGGGAATTTCTGCTTAGAGTAGCATTGTATAATCGGTGTGTGGGGGCAAAACTCCAAGGGTGGGGAAGATTTTTTTGCAATACCGGTGTCTCACTGTAATCAGAGGAACACTCATCTCCTGCATTGCGTTCCTCACCATGAAAGGGAATGCATCACTCCTACTGAATGTAAGAAAAGGAGGTGCAGTGGCTTTCCCCAAGTCACAGTGTCCCTCAGCACTGGGCAATCCCAGAGCAGCAGTGTCCTCTCAGCCAGACCAACAAAACTGGGCAAGAGTACTGACTCCTTGTGACAACCATTCTAATGACTATTTTGAAAACAATTTAATAGTTTATTGTATTTTATTTTTATTGTGAGGAAGTAATGTCACTGTGAAAGTTTCACTGTATCCAATTTATCTGTTGATATTTGCAAGTACACTCTACTCATGCACAAACACTTTTATTAACTGTAGTTTCAAACCTACAGAATCGGTCCCCTAAATAACCTCTTAGGCACAAATAATTGTTGAAAAAATATGAAAAATCATCTTATTGCATATGTGCATTTTGCTCATTCTCTGTAGAGAGACACTTTCAAGCTACCAACTGCTATTAGACTTTTTAAAGGAAATTTTCCTGCCAAATGTATTTATTTATTTTAAATAGAAATTATTTGGAAGGCTGAGAAACACGAACAGCTGGTAAACTTCTCTTGACTATCTTCCTTTACATTTCTAATAATGAACTCAAAAGGTTTTAGCACCTTAAAAATACCCCACTCAAACAGACTATGCGTAGGCAAGTTTAGAACTGTACAGAAGTCCTGGAATGCAGGAGGGGTGATGGGGGAGGGGGAACAAAGAAATGAGAGATACAGAGAAATAAAGGAGAAAATAAAATAATAAAGCATTTAGAGGACACACAGAGCAAGTTAATGAACATAGGTCTACGTAGGAAAGGGTGTTACAGCATTTCAGGGCTGTTTTGAGGAGCACGTGGTTTCTAATAATGCCAGTGATTTTGGAGGGGCTCTGGGCTGCATGCAATGGAAAGCATGGGATAAAAAGAGGGTGTGATAGGAGAGAAGAAGCTGTAGGATCAGTGGAAAGGGACACCTCTCCCTTTTTCCCTCTTGATGGCTGGACAGTACAAGCCTTTCAGGAGCAGACCCTGCTATCCTGCACCAGAGTTGGAGTGCTGGAGGTGGGACTGGAGGACAGCAGAGCCTCTCTCACTCACAGTCCCCTGAAACATCCGCCATGACCCCACTGTGTCATACAGAAGCCCAACCAAACCACCTGAGCATGGCCTTGGGGTCTGCCCTGCTGTACCATTGATGCTAAGCTTTGCTATCACTGTATGTGAGGGAAAAGGTGAGCACCTCTTGTGACTGGGGTGGCAAAATCGTTTTTGCTCCTGCAGATGAGATGCACCACGGTGGCTCTGAATGGAAACTTGGACAGGTGATTACCAGCTATCTCATGTGCCTCTCCAGGAGGCTGGTGCATGAATCAGCACAACAGAGGGGTTGTACTGTGGTACAGAGTGGGGGTTGGTGCTATTTGCAGGGTTTGCACAGGAATAGAGCAGCTTTGGTATCTCTATGTAGACTCTTACTGGTGGAACTACACAAACAGTGTTGCTGCTTTGAAAGCAAGTACAGTTTTCATGGCCTCAGATGTCTTCAGTTAGTGTTTTTAGACTGTTTTGGAGGCCTTTTTTTTTCCCAAGGAGTCTCCCACTCAAAGGACAATCTAATCTGGCGCAAATATGTTCTACTGGATTACTTTAGTACAAATACTTAATATAAATAACTAATAATAGATGTCCTAAAGAGCTGTGTAGAAGAAAAACATAGCTGAAAGCAAAGCTGAAGATGTACTTTAGTTTCCTAATTTTAAGGGACTTTAACCTTTCTGTACACATTAATGATGTATTTGAAGATGCATGCTGTGTTTCCCCATCGCTGAAATTGTGCAAAGTAGTAGGATTATAACCCCCAAAGTACTGTTACATAACTTTGTAACTGTGTCCAATTTTCCTTGGTTATGCCAGGAACATAGGAGTCTATGAGCCACCCACACCTTCAGTCGCAGCCTCGAGTCCTTTCCCAGCTGGCTCTGTCTCTAAAGATTTCCCCTCCCTGCTCCCTCCCAGGGTTGGGATGTATAGTTTCCCATGCAAAGTGAAGGAGGAAGACTGGGAGGCAAGTGCACCTGGGATTGCACCAAGGTGGAGTTGCTGTGGCTCTTCCAGAGGCCAGGATGCTCCTGAAGGCACTGTTTGGTTGTTTTTCCTTGCAGGTAGCTCTGTACTTAATTTGTATGGCTCTCGGCAAGAGCTTGGTGCTCTTGTACCTTTAATAGACAGTCAGTGCAAGGAGAATTGCTGTTTCTTTAATGAGATGAAAAATATGTGAATCTCTCTCGTTTGACTGGTCATTGTAACTCCTCTACTCTGGTTGGCTCTTGCTCTGCAGTATTTTACACTGTTTTGCAAGTAACAAAAAAATGCAACATCAGCTCTCTGTACCATTCAGCTGAAGTAGGAATAACTCCAAAATGTACATGAAAGAGGAGATGAGGAGGAGGATGGGGAGAGGGGAAACACCCCAAAAGGCAAAGCAAATGAGCTGTGAAACTGCTGATAGGGAAAATGTTTTCATGAAATGGTGAGTGCTCTGAGTCGCCCTTCTCCTTTGAGCCCAGAATTGCTGCCATTGAGTTGATAGGAGTTCTGGCAATACAGAGCAAGACAGGGCCTGTCCTTTCTCTCCCATGTATGCAATCTGATCTCCTCTCTAGTTGTTTTGCTATATTTCCAATGAAGCTGGACATTCTAGTTCAGTGCATCTCCTGACACACACAGAAAAGCACACAAACACCCTTTAGACCTTGGGAAGGTCTCTGTTTTTTCTAGGCTGTTGGAAATGCTCTCCACTCTGCTGCTGATGACCATGGCCTGCATCTTCCTGAGTTTACCAGAGCATCAGGCAGAAAAAGCAGCCCATATTGGCTAGATAATGGGCCTTTGCAATCTCACTAATCTTTGCCCCAACCTCTCTTTTTTTTTTCTGCTGCTTACTACACCCTCACTGCAAATGAGCCCAGAAAGGGGGGGGGGGAGGGGGAAAAGGAGTATGGGAGTTACCAGTTAAGGCAAGTTTGTAAACAGTAAGGAGAGAAGCTATGTAAATATGTTTAGGCAATTTTCACATTGACATTTAGCATTTAGTACTTAAATAACTGTGTAAGCAATTTAGGAATAATGACCAGTGTGCACAACATAAACGCTTTAAATCTTCAGCTTTTCTGCACTGAAAGCCCTACAGAAATACCTTTCAGAAAGTAGACAAGCAAATAGCAAAAATTGTTGGAGAGCCTTATAATTTCAGTTTAGTTACAGAAATAGAAACCAAGATTATTCCACCTGAAACAAAGCATTTCTGATAAATGCATCTGAGAGAATGCGTATCTTAAATTCAATCCTAAAAGTACCCATTCTTAAGTCAAAATCATGCTTCAAGGCCTTTGTTACTAGAATGACAAAATCTTCCCATGTGGTCTCTCTAATATTATCAGAAATGGCCCTTTTAAGTTTGACTGACAGCTCAGACCAGTGCTCCTTTGATTATGAATGAAGTAAAGTGTTTGCATAGAAAAATGGTATTTTAAAGAAGATTTCTCAGCAGTAGCGCTAGTGAAATTTTCAAACACAGAGTTTACTCATTGAAAAGTGGGTTTTTGGATGAAAACGTAAGAAGTCTCATTCTTTTTTTAACTACTGAAACTATACTTGGTTTAGAAATTATATTTCATCTTTAAATGCTGTTAAAGATGAATGGGGTGTTAGTGAAATACTTAGTTTGACACCCAAGATATGGTTTTCAGTCCTGTGTAACCTGTGGGGGTTTTTTTTGTTTCTTTCTGGAGACTGGATTTGATGAATAAATACTGTTTATTTGATGGAACACAAAGCAAGTCTTTACCTGACTCTCTTTGCTATATACTACACTAAATAAATAAAATCAGCTTTGTTGTGGTCAGGTGGTCACTCACTGTTGAATTCAAGTGTTTCAGAAAGTTACAGTGCTTCAGCTAAGACGTGAATATTCATCATGTGTATTGCCCTTTTTCAAATGCAAAGTAAAATGAGTTCATCCTTTTTACACTTCTGGCAATGTCTCAAGGTATCTTCACTTGGTTGTTGGTGCCTCTTTCCATAATTTGGGTTTGAAGTAATTGAACTTCCATGTTAAGGTAACTGGTAAGCCTGGTGCTGTTGGCTCCCATTAGTGAGTGCTTGGAAAAAAGCTAACAGGTAGAATTTATTAAGGAAAAAGAACACATTTTTCTGATAGCTAAAATTAAATAATAAAAATAAATAAACAAATATCCAGAAACAACTCAAAGCTCATCCCTTGTTAAAATTTGTAGTCCCAAGTTATGTCAAATAAAACAGCGATGAAATAAAGCAGTCAAGTACATGGTGAAGCTTCACTTGCTTTGGTATAGGCACAACTTCACTGATCAAGACTTGGGTACAGTGCGGTAGAACAGAAGAAAAAATAAAGTTGTAACACTATACAGTAGTACTGAGAACTCCTTATAGCAGAATGAAAACAGTAACTTTATATCAGTGCTGGTAAAGGTTTAGTTAGAATGATCACTTAAAATTAAGTAATTTCTTCATAGGAGGGACTGTTTTATTGGCGGATAAACTTAAAATAATAACAATACAAATATCAACAAAGTATTTAACTTCCTAGACTGTCAAAAACACGGGGACAAATTCTAGTTGAATTCCATTTAGTGGCAAACCTAAACATTTCTGTGAGGCTTTTATATGTTTTCTGTTCCTCTGGGGTACAGCCAGCCATCAGAGGGATCTTTTCCTTTTTTTTCCAACACTGTCAAGGGGAAATCAGCTATCCCTGATTAAACACTTTCGATCACTTTGTGAAGCCAATATGATTATTTCTATGAAAAATCCAATGGGGCTAGCTCATGGAGATATCTGGGCAGGTGGGTGTTCCTCTTGAGCATGTTGCCTTGGCTCCACAGCCCATGCCCACTGAGAGGAAGTGGGAAGGGTGTCAGCCCATAGCTCCAAGGTCCAAAGCTGGCACAGGTGGGGTAACATTGTCAGATGAACTGGCACTTACAAACTTGACCAGCAAGGCTGCCTCTTCACGACTTGTGCTGTGACAAAAGTTAAGGAAGCAGTAACAGAGAAAACTGTTTTTCCTCTGTCCCCAGTCTTCTTTTCCAAGAGGAGCTAAACAGAATGATTTCCTTTGATGCAGGAACATCTTTTCCCAAGGACACTGCCTAGGCAATTGATATGCTATGCTTACTGTAGGCAGGATTGGCAATCTTGTATCGTATTAAGGGTTTTTGACGTATATTTTTGAGCAGGTACTAACAAGGGTGTGTGTACACAGATCTTGCAACTAAAAGGTAAATTTCCTGAATCCTTTTAACTTCCTACAGGTATGCAGATCCGTGAGAGGAGATTTTCAGCAACTTTGGGATTTCCTTTTTACACCTCTGCCTACCAACCAGTCTCATCAAAAATTTGTACAAACTTTAACTTTCAACCGTAAATATTTCACTATAGATCTGTTGCACCTCTAGATATGGCTGCAGATATACTACTTTGGGATGTCCCAGAGCAGTTACAGGCCTAGGAGTAGGAAGATTTGGTTTCAGACTTGTGCCACCTAACAGCATATCTTTCCATGAAGTACTTAAACTGTTTGAGGCTCCCTCTGGAGGCAATCAAAATAGCTGGTAAATTCAGATATCATACCTAAGTTTTGGTGCACTGCATCCCAGTCTTTGGCTTCAAGCCTCATTTCTTCCACTTACTGCTCAAGTTTGAACTATCTGTTCCCCTCCTAGTTCTGTTTCCCCTTCTGTTCCTTAACTTCCTGGAGTCTGAACTTCATGGGCCAGCTCATTTCTTCACATTTGTACAGTCTATAGTGGGGCATCTCAAATAAATTACTAGATGCTACCAAAATCCAGACAATAACTAGATAAGAATATTAGGCCAAAGATTTTCCTTTTCTATCAGATTAGCCCTTTCCCTGTATAAAAAAGGAATATAGGGGGTCCTTCTTTTTCTTTGAAATAGAAGCTGCTCTGTTCTCAGCTGGAGTGCATCGCCTCTTGCTGCGTATACAAAGGGCCAAGCACATTGGTCAGATCTAGGACCACTCCTGTAGCTATTTTTCCTGCTCAGTGAGAGAACAAAGACTACTCATTTTCCTTCTCTCTTTGCCAAGAGCTTCCCATGGCATCCTCTTTTCCACTCCTCTTGCCAGATCTGATTTAGGATTCATCATTCTAGAAAATTCTGCTGGACTAGTTCTCCTTTGAGATCAATATATTTGAATGAAATACAAGATAGTACAAAATTTGCTCTGTACAGAAAAACAATGCTTTTCTTTCTAAAACCGATGCACAGATAGAATAAGTTTTGAAGAAGGCATTTGCTTCCGGGCAGTATTTCCTAGCAGCAGAAATAAATAATTAAATAAAGAATCAATAACAGGCTTTGCTATTTGCCTTAGTGTATGTTTTACTTATTTGTCTCCAGTAAGAGACCTTGTATTTAGGAATTCAGGTTAAGAGAAAAATAGACTAAAAAATCACTCATATTCTTCAGTACTTAACCTATTGCTCATTTGCTATTACTTATTTTAAATTCAAGTAAATGTGCTGCAGTGCAAGTTGGAGATAAAAGCAGTGACTACAGCAGGTAAAAATGGAAAGCGTTCATACTAACTTCTATCTCTGCCTTCACTTCTTGCCTAGTACTATGGAGCATGATGTGTACAGTCTCAGGTGTATTTGAGCCATGCTGCTATGCCATGGGAGAGATACAGCTCCTCTTCTAAGTGACAGTGCTGTCAGCAGGTCCACACCAAGGCAGGGTGGACAGCTAAACGTGATCCTGTTCTTTCCTTATTTGAAGGGCAAATATTCTTTTAAGATGGAGGTGACACCTTCAAAGTCATTTCACCAGTGACTCAATTCATAATTCTGCTCTGGTCTTCAGATGTGCATTCCCCGTGTCGTTCAACTGCTGTTAGTGAATTTTATAAATATTTTCAAGGAGATTTAACTTTGCATATGATTAAATAGGTAACATCTTGGAGTCTCCCTCTTCCTCTTTTCTCTTATTTCTTCTTTGTAAGTCACAGGAGAGCAGAGTTTAAATAGCAAATTGACATCTGCCATACAGTCACATGGAGTTTGTCTATATTTAGACTGATGTCTTTAGCAGCTACACTCATCAGGATCATCCTCAGCCAGAAAGACTGTA
Source organism: Gallus gallus (assembly GCF_016699485.2). NCBI lineage: Eukaryota > Metazoa > Chordata > Aves > Galliformes > Phasianidae > Gallus > Gallus gallus. The sequence goes on along the minus strand of NC_052532.1, from coordinate 70,184,990 downwards.
ATTATGGCATTCAAACAAACCAGAGTCTTGCTTTCATGCAGGTTTGAATCTGGTATCGCATCACAGAATTTACCTAGTGTAATGTAGAGTAGTTTCTGCCTTCCACTTCTCAAACAAGTCTTCAATTAGAGTTTAAGCCAGGTAGAAACCAACTCTGTTTTTAAAGTATAGCCACGAACAGCTATCTGTTTTGTGAACATGAAGAAGAAGGCTTATGTCTGTGTAATAGTAGTATCATTAGCATATGGTATGAGAATATAAACCAGAGACATATCCTTGTTCAGAACAGTCTTTTCAGCAGTCTGTGGCGACAGGACAAGGGGAAGCAGTTAAAAACTGGAGCATAGGAAGTTCTCCACTAATATGTAAAGGAACTTCTTCGCAGTGAAGGTGATAGAGCACAGGAACAGGCTGCCCAGGGAGGTTGTGGAGTCTCCTTTTCTGGAGATGTTCAAGATCCACCTGGATGCCTACCTGTGCAGCCTGCTATAGGGGGCCTGCTTTGGCAGGGGGGGTTGGACTCAATGATCTCTGGAGGTCCCTTCCAACCCCTACAATTCTGTGATTCTATAACAATTGATATCATTGAAGAAATAGAGAGATTTTAGCACATTAATATTTCCCAAACCTTGAAATCTTTCCTTGCTGAGAAAATGTTGAATTTCAATTTGGAAGGAATTAAAATTTTAAAGTCTTTTCTTGACATAACTGCTTTAACAGAGTTGACTGCTTAGAAAAATAATGAAAAGAAACATATGAAGCTGTGTCATAAACTGAAACAACTTCAGGAGCAAAATTCTTCATGTTCAAAAGGCCCATAGACTGAGATTGCCGACAAAGCTCATGGCTGCTGAAACAGGGACCCTAAAATGGCCTAGAATTCGACAACTTTGCATTCTGAATATTTCTGGAAGCTTTTCCTTTTGCTAAAATGAACATGAATTTGGTCATCCCTGTGGCAGGCCACTTTGTGTGCTGGGCCTACAAACACCACAGGCCCAACAAAACTACTGCTGTTGCTGCAGCTCCTCTTTCTTGGCAGGATGCTGTGTCAAGGGAGCACAAGAAGCATAGTACGTTGGCAGAGAAATATGAGAAAATGCTCTGTGGTGCAGGCAAGGCTTTCAGCACTGCTCTCATCAAAACTTCTGGAAGGTAATGGTTGTATTGACTTCAGACTCTTGGACTAGAGCCTGAAATGTCCCTCACATGCCCTTGGAGGGACCAGTCTCCTCATAGGAAGACAAGGAAGATATTTTGCCAGAAATGGTGCAGCTGACTTTTGTGGACATTTGGGAAATACAGATTGAGAGAGGCAAGTGTATATAATAAAAAAAATTAAAAAACACTTGTGCTTGCACCTGATTGCACAGTGCTGTTCCTTGACCCAGCTTTGGACCAGGCCTTCTTCTGCCCCTCCAAGTCTAACCAGAAGGGACATTGTTGCCTCAAACCTACAGGCAGTGAAGCTTTTGTAATTCTACTGTGTATTCCAACAAAGCAAAAAGCAAAGTAAAATGTCCTTGGTAGGATATGATGGGACTTCTAGGAGAAGGTCTGAAATTTTCTAACTTCACCGTGGTCAAAGACACAACAGGGAGACAAGAAATGCATATGCTTACCAATTTGTGTGAAGAATCTGAATAGTAAAGACACGTGTGTCCATGGTTTGGGTTTTTGTACTTGTTTAAATAAGAAGGCCTGATCCAGAGAAAACAAACAAAACTCTTTTTCTGTGTTCGTAATCTCTCAGTGTGATATAAATACCGTACCACAATTCAGCCTTGTTAATTAATATGTACTTTCCATTACCTTCCTTCTGGAGAGTTCATTATCTTGAGGAATGTAACTCTTCATTCAAACATTTCATTTTGTCGAAGGAGAAAGAGACAGAAGCGCAAAAGAAGTGCTTTAACTGGATTGTGTAACAATGACTGCGATAATAATTGTCTGGGAGAATTATATGGAGGTAACAAAAGGCCTCACAAAATGAGTACATTACAAAGACTCTTTTACGACTGAAAAATACTGATGTCCTTAAAAAAAGGAGAGAGAAAGGGAGAGAGAGTGAAGTAGGAGTTGGGTGATTTTGCAGGGAAATGCAAAGATTACACTGAAGTTTCTCTTTGCACAGGGAGAGATATATCCTTAGGATTTATAGAGGAATTATTACATTTTTCTGTTTCCCCACCTCTGTTTCCACAGTACGTTTTCTCACATTCTCTTACTGTGCTCTCACACTTCTCTAACACCAGTGAGAGGCTGGTGTGGTCAGCCTGACCCGGTCTCCGTCGACTTTGCATCCACTATATGTACATAAAGCTGAGCATCTCTGAGACTTTGGTTACTATGCCAGTGTTATTTATCTCTGCACAGACAACCTGTGCTCAGTGTATTTTGGTAATCTAGACTCAGTGCTGGTATGTCACTCTTTAGGATCTGGTTATGCAAATAGTGCCAAACAAGGTAGTCCCGGGTCTGAAGTGAATCCTATTGCGTTTAATGAGGAGAGGATGGGGGGATGTATATGGAAAATCGAAGGGAGACTGAGAAGAAAGCAGAGAGGGAGGCAGAGGGGGTATGCTAGTTATTCTGGTCACCCATCACCATGACAGCTACCTATTATTAGAACTGTCATATACACACTTATTTCCACAGCATGCAGAGGGCTGGTCTACTAGTTAAAAGATGATTTTCTGCCCCTTTAAAAAATGTCAGAGACTCTTTACAGGACCTAGCTGACAAGTGGATTCAAGCTTGTTAGTTTTTTCTCAACTCTAAGTTATAATCACGAGAACTCTGTTTTTTCTTATTTCTGCTAAAAGGTTGCACTTGCTGTCACCATTTGGAATGCTGTAAATGTGTGTACTGAACACTGTGTTCAGAAATCCTTATTTTTGTCACCAAAGTACAGCTGTATCTTTAGAATGGTACAGAATTAGAATAAGGTATAATGAAGTGCTGTGGGTAGCTAATACATACTACGCTTAGAAGCACTTTGGTAACGCGGAAATGTGCTACCCTACACATCTGGATAAAAGGATCAAACAAGGAAGAGACTGAAATTTCTTTAAAACCAGCAAGGAAAATGTCTTCTTCAGTGTAATAAGTAGTTTCTTTGTGGAGGTGGTAGCTCCTTAGATGGCCATGTTTTCATAGCTAGTGTTCATGATAAGTACTTCAAAGGGATGTGAAGGTGGGGGGGGAGGGTGGAATCTGCTTTGAAAAACAGCATTCTTATTTCTCTGAGAGGATAGCTGTTGGTTGGAACGGCTCTCTGAACTGGCTGACCACATAACCACAAGTACCAGGGCTGCAGGGGAGCTGTTGGTGGAGAACTGGCAACTGGGTGGTGTGTGCAGAGGCAGGATAAATGGCAGAGCTTGGCACTATCAGCCCATGATACCATGATGGAACACCGTTGTCTCACTGCGGTATCCTTCCGTCCTGAAGGGAAAGAACTTGCCAGTTGTGTGCTGCTTCTTGCAGCTTTCTCCTGACCAAAGGCTGTGGTTGAAGACAGCATGGGGACTATTTCTGTAGTCCGTGGACTTCTGTAGTCCATGCCTTGGGCTTGCATCTCTAAGTGACACTGTCACTGGAGCTAGCTGAGAAACAGGAAGAAGGACTAACGATACTGGTTAAGAGGAGAACACCTCGTTTAAAGCGCACATAAAAAATGACAACAATGTTTCTTGATGTGTGTGAGGAAGAGAAATCAGGCAACATAACCTAATTTTTTACTACATGGCTTGTAATTCATGTACCTCTGGGGCAGTCCTGAGCTGATGATGGAGCTGGTACCCTCCAGCCCTGGAGGTAGTGAGGCTGGTGGCAGCAGGGCTCTGTGACAAAGTCAGTGGTGGTCCTGATGGCTTCTTCTATGCTGAAGATCCGGGACTTCTGTGATGGTATGGGCTCGCAGTTTCTCAAAAACTGTGGCTGAGAGGGGAGGCTAGTACAGCCCCCACTCAGATAACGCAAGGCAGAGATTTTCCAGGGCTGCCTGTTCATGTTGGCAAATGCTGCTTCATTAACCCTTCCTTGCTTCCCTTCCCCCAAGAGCCCCTTTCCCGTCAGAGCGTGTTTTCCCCAGTCCGTCACTAAATCAGGCGGATGTGTCTCCCTTCCCCCCACCGACACAACCGTGATGAGTGCCTGCTGATCAGTCCTTTCATGTACTCTCTGCCACTCACTGCTTTGGTTATTAAAAGAAAAGAGGGGAAGGGGTGGAAGATAAAAGAAAAAAAAAAGTAAAGAAAAGAAAGAAAATCCAGCCCCGCTGCTGCTGACACCTTTATGATCGGAATGGTATTGCCAGGTGCACAAATAGCAGGGATCTGGCGGCACTGCAATGTTTAACCAGCCAATCCGTGCCAGATTGAAGGTTGGAGAGGGGTTGTAAAATTATTCCTAGCGATCTGGAGGAGTGAAGCTTTCCTTTCTCTGCTTGCATTGAGTTACAGCAGTTCTGGGCAAGCCCAGGTCTGTAATGCTTGTAAATGAGAGGATTAAACTGGCTGCACTTTGCCAGCCCATTTTTCGGGAGAGGGGGTCTTGGGGAGCTGCATCCACGAGCCCCCTCCTCTCTTAGTGCCCAGAGTAAGGCAGGAGGCATGGCCCATTCACTGTCCCCACTGTCCAATGTGCAAGACACATCCTGCCCTCACTGCACTGCAGTGCCTATGGAGCATCTGTGCCCTAGTGAGCAAGCACGATGTCCCTGTGATAAAGGATGAGACCTTGAGAAAAGTCAAAAGCATCTGGGGGAAGAAAGCAGCTTGGACATGTAAAGAGAAAAGAGTTCAAGAGTTTCACCACTGAGCCATGAAATGAAAAGTAACAGCTGATGTGCTGGAGGAAAGGAGCAGGGAGTAATCAGCAGAAACTATGGATCCAAGGTTAACGGAAAGGGGGAGGGGGGAGAAGCTGAAACTTCATGTAATTATCTAGGCTAAAGAGAAAGCAAGGGAAAGAGATCTGGGCTATTGCCTTACATGTGCTACAGTCGCTGTGAAAGAATCACCAGGAAAACTCCTGTCTGCACATTAGCAAAAGCCTTTGCATTGTCAAGAGCAAATACCTCCGTGCTTTAAAAGCATGAGGCTGAGCACTTGATTTCCTTAAACATAAAATAAGATAAAAAAATAATAATAATCTCAGAAGACTTCCAAGAATTTCCATTTTCTACCCCACAGTTGCTTGCCCAAGAGGCTAAAAGGAAGAAATTACTTTGCTTTTTTTTTTTCTTTTTCCTTTTTTTTCCCCCTAGGTAGAAAATAAATAAAGAAATTAAGAGATGATGTGTGGTAGTGGTGGTGTACAATGTAACCATGCAACTGACTGTGTACTGAAAATACCACCAATAATTAGGAAGACCACCCACCCTCCACAATTTTTTACTGAGAAATATGAATGACTGCTTAAATGTATGTGATGTGTTAAAAGCTGTATTCCTGTTGAGATGCAAAGCTGAAGGCAGCTCCAAGAGACAGTTTGTCTTGCTCCTGTGAAAATAAAATCTCTTTCAAAGAAAAAAAAAAAAAAAAAAAACAGTGGGAAAGTTTTCCCATTAGGCAGCCCTGTGCTGCCAGATGAAGCAGCCAGAGAAGCAGTCCCTGCTGCTCAAGGCCTCACCCTACTCCTTGTCCCAGCCCTGGCACCCCACTGTGCCCAGACCGGGCATCTGTCCATATGTATGCTCAAGGCTTTCTCCATGAAATTGCCCCAAATCCAAGAAAATGAAGTCAAGGTGACCTGAGGAAATGGGCTCCTTGTGGGATCCCCCTAGATCCCTATGGTACCCTTGGCCATAACCCCTGCCCACACACTGTGCACAGGGGCTGTGTGGTTACACAGAGCTCTGCTCTCTTTTGTTCCAACGTGGCTGTGGCTGGACTACACTTCCCATCAGGCTTTTCCAGCTTTCTTTCTCCCTCATTGGATTCCTTCTTAGAGGAGAAAAAAATGAAAAACAACAAAAAAATGAAGTGAAGTGAAACAATTGGTGAAAAACATGCTCATTTTGCTGAGACATCATATGCACTGAGCATGCAAGAGGGGCAGGGTTGTGAGAGGCAGAGGGCTGAAAACAAGGAGTGATGTTACTGCCTCCAAAATCAAACTCCAGGGTCACATTTAGGGAAAGAAAGAAGGAAGGAAGGAAGGAAGGAAGGAAGGAAGGAAGGAAGGAAGGAAGGAAGGAAGGAAAGAAAGAAAGAAAGAAAGAAAGAAAGAAAGAAAGAAAGAAAGAAAGAAAGAAAGAAAGAAAGAAAGAGGAAAGAAAGAAAGAAAGAGGAAAGGAAGAAAGGGCGAAAGAGAGAAAGAAAGAGAGAAAGAGAAAGAAATAAGGAAAGAAAGAAAGAAGGAAAGGAGGAAAGGAAGGAAGAAAGGAAGAAAGAAAAAGGAAGGAGGGAAGGAAGAAAGGGAGGAAGAAAGAAAAAGGTAAAGCCAAAATGGTTAAATCCTGGAATAGTAAGAAGGTAGCCTTGAGCCTGGAAATCTTCATAAATGCACAGAAGAGAGACGATCCCCTCTTCTTTTGTGTGCAGGGATGAGGAGTATTGCTGCCAATCAGTCCAGATACACAACTTACGCAACTATTTCTCCCTCACGATCTAAAGCCAGTACATGTCTTGCATAATGCTGTTTGCCACCAGACAAATGCTCCTTTTCTGGCCCCTGTAGGGCCTGCAGATTGCTTCACTGATCTTCTGCATCAGCTTGCTTAAGCCTTCTGGTAACGCATATATTCGGATCTGAGATCTATGTAAATATGTATAAACAAAATGCATGTTTTGTAACGGGTTTATTTTTAGTCCCTGTGTTTTTACAGTGGGGAGAAAGAGGTCTGTTTAATTAATATTGAATCCGTTGGTTTGAGAGTAGTTAGTGCTAGCAGAGATTTGGTGGAAGCTGAAACCTTAATGGGGCTTTACAGAGCAGAGGTGTTAAAAATTGTTGGCTTTAAGTGTTCTTCCCAGAAACATTGCCCTCTCAGTTATATCTTTGACTTCGGCCAAGTGACACTAGTTTAAATGAAGAGCCGTTGGCCTCAGGTTTCTGAAGAATCTCAGTGACAGGGCTTCTCTGTAATGAGAGATTGAAAGCAGTGATTATAATGAACTAAGGAATCTGTGAGCCAAGCCTCTGCTCCTTGGGGAGCTGATTCAACTTGCACTTGTGCTGCAGCTGTGCATGTGTTTAGCAGCTACATTTGAATAACTGAAGCAAAACTTCGTAGTAAACCTCACATGCATGCATATGAGGGTGTGCATATATGTGTGTATAGATATGTACAGCTGCGTGTGCAAGCGTGTAGACATGGAAGATATACAGGTATTTAAATAACACGTATCCACTGCACATCAAATGTCTGTGTGATAAAAGAAATATAATGTAAATAGAGATGAAATATAGCACTTTATTTTACGTGATAATCTAGAAAGATTAACTTCTTTGGATGGTTCAGCAGAGAAAATTATTTTTCTTCAGCTGTAGTTTTCAGTATTTTGTTCTTGACCCTATCATACCTTGTCACAATTATTTTATTTTAAAGATCATTATATGTATGTATTTAAAAGAGAATTGCCTGTGCTGCTGACAGCACGTAGACCATTCCAGAGGGAGTCGTTTTAAATCTATAGTTTTCTCCATAACGCTTTCTGTTACTTTTTATACTGTAGCAGCATGCACAAAGGTAACAGTCAAGCTTGTGTCGCTCCATTATACCATCACTTTTGTTTCTGAAGTCTTGACTTCAGCCTTACAGAGGATTGTTGAAGTATGTTAACAAACAGCATTATTTTCACTAAAACCAAAGCCAGTGTCAAAGTAGTATTTTGATATGAACTATGCAGGGATTAGACGGTTGTTATATTTATTACACTTGTTCTAACAGTTTTGAGTCAGCCTTGTGACTTCAAGCACAAACCTGAAAAAGAGGTGATAAGGAGTTGCAGGTGGGGTCCTTGGAATCTCATTTTTATTCCTAAGAAAAATAATTTACTGCAAATTTTTTTGAAAAGCGTGTTGCTACCTCCTGCCTTATCCAAATCCCTCCTGGCCTCATCCACTGAGTAGTGGAGGGATGGTAGCAGGTTCTGTCCATTGCCCCATCCTCACCTTTCCACCTGCTCCAGTGGAGAAGCATCTGAGCTTCCTATTTGATCTCCAGGCTGCTCTGTGTGTGGTGCTAATGGGTTTGCTCAGATTCCTGTGGCTGAGCTGAGTCACAGTCAACTCATCTAGTAGTGACAAAGCTCTGGCATGACGTTTGCTTGAAGGGCAAGTCTTTATTTCTGAGGTTAGAATCAGTCATACCTCTTCTGTGGGTCCAACCTGAGGGCTTCTTCAGCTCTGCTGTAGGAACTGTGGATTGAAGTCAAATGAGAACATTTGTTCACATCTGCTAGAAGATGTTTAGATATTCATGTGCCTTCAGATTAAGTCTAAGTTAATGTATTTATGAGGTTACATTTTCCAAACCATTTGCTGGTGAGATAATCCTCAGGTTTCTCAGGATGTGGAACCGAGTGAAAGTAGCTTCTCCACTGCAGCTTTCTATACAGAAAGAGGAATTAGATCAGCTTGGCTTACATGTTCTCTTTTGTGGCCTCCTGTTTAACTCCTTTGGCACAAATGTCCTTTCTGTAGCTCCTCTTTCTGTTTAGCTTCATCCTGTCAAGACATCTATTTTGTATTTGCACTTATCTAATTCTTCCTGAGCTCCCTGGAAATGTGATGTTTCTACAGTATTCAATACTGGACCCAAATAGAACTTTTTCCACTTCAATTTGTGGCTAATGAAAACGTTATTCTTCTTCCCTTTTCCTGATGAATTTCTCACTTGTTCTGCTATTATTTCATTAATAATTCTCACCATTATGTAGTTAGGTAATTTTACTGTCTTGTTGTTGTAGTGAGCCCAGATCTGACTTTGATGAAAATAAAGATCTCCTAGGTTTTGGAAGGATCAGGACTACTGTTTTCATGAAAGGCAAGCAGTAAACCAGATCTCGTTCAAACAAGCTGGACCACTGAAACAGACTCTGCATGTCCTTAGGCAAACCTCATTGAAGTCAGTGCTGTTATGGCCGAATAAAGGAATTCATCGATTTCAGTGGTTCTAATCTCATGTGCTGAGATTTATTCATGTGAGTAGCAGGGTTGTGTTTCAAAACTGATGGCATTTCATACTGTAAAGCAGATGCCCAAACCTGCAGCTAGATCTTTGGTTGCTATTCTGCTTACTGCTTACATTCTGCTATGCTGATGTATTCCTGACTGTAGTTTATGTATACCATTACAGCCAATAACTGAGGATGTTTAAAATTAGGTAGATAGAAAAATATTGCTAGTGGCAAATCTATTCTGTATTTTCCTATTACTTCAGAGCAGATGAATGTGGAATGCATTTAGAAAGGTAAGTCATGTGTTTCAGCACCTAACATGATTAACAAAAGAGATTAACACAAAGTATTGTATCACTGACGCTTCAACAAATCAATAGAAGTTGAGAAATTAATGAGAGGAGTAGAGACCAACAGGTTCATCTCCATTCCCAAAGAACCCAGTGAGAGAACAGTTGGATCCCAACCACACTTGTTTGTGTGTTTAACTTGGGAAGCCCTCAGGAACAGCAGTCAGGTGTTCCAGAAAAGACCTCTCCAAGTTGTGTTATTTTGCTCCAAATTATTTTTCATAACTCTCTTTTAATTTCTGTAATCCTGTACTTGCCTAGCAATGCAAATCAGCTGAGGGTGAGATGAAGGACCGTAATGGAACAGAGGATGGAACTTTCTGACAGTGAAAGCAGTATTGCTGAGCCAGGGCACTCAAATGTTATGAGTCAGCCTGTTCCTACCTAATCATGAGACTGAATAAAAAAGTAATGAGATGCTCTCTAAGTAAATTTGGGCTTCCTTTTGCTAACTTTCTGATTCTGATTTTGTCATATGCCTGGGCTATGCTTTCAAGTTTTTCCCTGTAAATAAAAGGACCAAAAGTAGATTTAAAACCAGAATAAAGGACATAAAAAAAAAAAAAAAAGCCAAATTCTAATTTTAGAAGAATGAGCAAAACAAAGGGGAAAAAAAGGGTTTCTGCAGAGATATAAGCAGAGCAAGACAGGCATTACAGAACATTGTTGTGTGAATTGCTTGGCATCCTTATACAACTCACCTAGTATTTAAGTGGGACAAGGCCAGGGAAGCTGACATTTAGCCCAGAAAAAGAAAGGAAAATCATCTAGACTGGGAATTTACAGTGGAAAATACATAAGAATCATCAGCACATTGGTACCAGCTTTTTGCTCAACTTGGGTGAACTGCAGCTCAGAGATTTGTATCAACAAGATTGCATGTACTTCAATCTGTATGTTCTTATGTATGCCGCATGGTCCTGACTGGGGACAGTATATTCCCATAGAGGACACCTCTATATCTAAGACTTACAGGGGTACTTAAGGCCTTTCTATGTTCATCTGGGAAAGGAAAATGAGCAACTTCATGTATATACTCCCTGCTTTATTTTTGACAGCCCTGGTGACTTTTAAAAGCTTTTTGTTTCATCAGCCTTTGAGTGAGGTGAGAGCATCTGAATACCCGAACAGAGCACTGGTGGTCATGATAGACTCATAAGGGTTTAATCTATTTTTTTCTTGTGCTCTGTTGTGTTTTGCAGTCATTGCATATCTTTTGTTGCACTTGTGCTTAGTGCAGAGAGAACTATTTAAAGAACCTCCACATGTTTATTTAAAGAAAAGAAGAAAATCTTGAGAATGCAGACTGTACATTTTAATATTGTTTGGAGGTGTTTCCTGTGATTATGTGCTAAGTAAAACATAATGAACAATAATTGCATTGGACATGGGGTCTTTGTGGGGTCACAAAAATGGAACGGGTCCAGAGGAGGGCCACTACGATGATCTGGAGAGAGCTGGAGCACCTCTCCTGAGAAGAAAGGTTGAGGGAACTGGGCTTGTTTAGCTTGGAGAAGAGAAGGCTCCAGGGAGACCTCATTGTGGCCTTCCAGTACTTGAAGGCAGCATATAAACAGGAGGGGGAATGGCTTTTACGAGGGTGGACAGTGATAGGACAAAGGGGAATGGTCTTAAACTGAGACGGGAGGTTTAGGTTAGATACAAGGAGGAAGTTTTTCACATAGAGGTTGGTGTCACACTAGAACAGGTTGCCCAAGGAGGCTGTGGATGCCCCATCCCTGGAGCATTCAAGGGCAGGCTGGATGTGGCTCGGGGCAGCCTGGTCTGGTGGTTGGTGACCCTGCACATAGCAGAGGGTTGAAAATAGATGATTTTTTAGGTCCTTTTCAACCCAGGCCGTTATTCTATGTTTCTATGAAAAAAAATATTTTGTTTTTTTAAGTTCAGTGTGTACAGACCCTGGATGTGGGGAGGCTATGTTTGCACTGCTGCAATACTAGGAGATAATTAGTATCCCCTGCTTCTGAGAACAAGTGCGTGGACTGCATGTACAATATCCTGTTGCTCAATGCTTCTCATTTGGCTTTCTCAGACTCCCTGTTTTGAAGATGATACTCCCAGAGCCTTGCTATGGTGCTGTGCAGCGTTACTTTCAAGTGATATTAACAGGGATGATATTGATCTGAATATATTCCCAGAGTGATCCTTGGAGCAAAATTTGTTGAACGAGTGTTATTTACAAATTCACCCCAATGTAAAAAAGAAATTCAATTCTCTTTTCAAAGCAGAGTGATAAAAGGATTCTGGCGATGGGATCAGCCTTGCAAATCAGAGTGAGGCTGTAAGTGCAGGACAGAAGTACCAACAACAGAATTGAAAGAGGAGGTGGGGAGGAAGAGAGAAAACGAAATACAATATCTAGGAGAATCCTATAATTAAAATCAGATAGAATATTCGTGCTTTGCAAATGATACGAATTGAGACAGTTTTAAAAAGCCATTACTAGTACTACTATGGGAGTTCAATGTATTTTCTGCCCTAAGGCTCTGTTCAGCAGAAATGTTAAGCAGGGCTTCTCTGTACAGGAGCCTACTGAATACAGTGGAATGGGCTTCTTCATCTTTTCATCCTATTCAGCAGAAATTTGACTGTCCCATGAAAATGTTTCTCGGTACTGCTGGGAACTTTTGCACAGAGCCAGAGAGAAGTGAAGGCTTCATTATACTACCCCTCTCATTCCCCACTGGATCACTGTCTATTCATTTCGCTACAAAGCCCTGTTGCATCCTGCCACAGAAATTAATTTAATATTTTCATCTGAAGTGAAAGTGGCATTGAACGAAATCACCAGCAGTGCATGGGGAAAAAGCCTAGAGAATACATTTACAGGCACTTTGTGCAAGAGCAAATATGGTATCGGGCAGCTACATCAATTGGGATGAAGCCAAGATGACAGGTGTCAGAGTGCTTTTTCTTCACTGACCATGAGAAGAAGACAGAGATCAGAAAGTCTGAGGTCCCTGCCAGAGCTGGGTCTGGTTCCTTTGGTAGCAGGACAAGCACAAAATTTCCCATACGGCAGATGACTCATTTGGTAGATTGAAGACCCTAGTGGCACACGTACCTCTGCCATAAACAACATGGTTGCAGCATGAGTAGGTTTGGGCTGATACTTGGTTATTCTCTCCTATCTTTCCCTGCTAGAGAGCTTAAAGAAAAGATTTTTTCGGGCTGCCCAAGACATTTAAATTCATAACTATTGTTGGAAAGAGGCCTTGAAATCTCAGGCATAGTGTGAGACATTCTTTGTATTACTGTGATTTTCAGCCAGGCTTATGTATCAAGCTGCCCGAGTTTTCCCGTGTGCTAATGGGAGTTGAACCTATTCAGAAAGCATTCTGTAGAAACAGTTGGCTCATTACCTCCTGCCTGGAAAGGAGGTCAAGGCACACTCTGGAGAGTGATCTGGAGGTATGGACTGCTCGTTCCTGGGGAAGGAGAAAGATCAACTGAAAGTGAGGAGAGAACCTCAATAGCCTGTTGATTTCTTCATTAATATGAAACTTCTGGGAGTATATGATATTCAGCAGAGGTAGGATTCTTTTCTGAAAGGTGATTAGAATCCCAAAGCTCACTGAAGGTCAATGGGACTCAAGTGTGAATGTACACATCCCGAAAAGGATAGTGCATCATAAGTTCGAGTTACTTGGAGGATGTAAATTCCTTTTCTAAATCCTTTAAACATTTTTTTTCCCTGCTTCACCAACTACGTGCCCATGTTTTTTATGCCTGTAGCCTAATTTAGGAAAAAAAAAAAAATGCTAGAGAATATTACTGTGCTTTATTTTCAGGTGTGTAACTTTATATGCCTCGAAGTGACTTGATCCCTGCTGGCCCACCCCCACCCCTAAAAGCACTCATTTCAATATGAGAAGTGCCCAGAATTTGCTGATCAAATTTTAACGTATTTCTTGAGCCTCAAGGTCATGGGAGGGATTTTCAGAAGTGCTCAGCACTAGCATTATTATACCTCATTTGAATTTTACCCTTCACTTCAAAGTTAGTGATGCTAGCTCAGTATGAGAGCTTTTGAAAATCACACTGCATTGATTTAAATCTCTCAGCCAGTGATTATACTTTGCACTGACACCACGGGAGTAAATCAGGGGTGTGTTACACTCTCAGGACTTTCTTCAGCAGTTCAGCCCAGGCACATCTTTTCAGGGAAAGATGCTAGACATACTTTCTGCCCTGGTTATGCTGTACAACTCCTTGACATAGCAGTAGTCTCTTTCAGAAAGAATATTATCTTGACCACCTTTTCCCAGATGCATGGTGGCTTTACAATATAGCAACAGTAAGAGGGGTTCAGTTTTCATAGTTTTACACTTCAAGTTGTTAACATGAGTATTAAAGTTTATTTAGTGACATTCAAAATGCTGTTCTTTCTAAACAAAGAAATCAAGAGAGAAAATAATTCTTCCCAGTGAAAATGAATGCCAAAATCTCCAGTGAGTAATCATGCTTCCAAAAAGCAGCTCATTTACTTTACCAACCACTGTAGAGTATGTGACATATGAGAAGTGGCACACAATAGCTTACATTTTATATTTATAATAACAAGAAATTGAGTAAAGAATGGAACTGACTTTACCCCTTTGCGCCCCAAAAAGGAGTGTGTACTGAGATTATGATTTCAAAGGGATGACCAGTAGAAAGTCAACTCTTTACGATCACACCTGAAAAAAGAGAGGAAATATATTTTTATTCTTCTTACCTGGAGATTTAAGTTACATTTATTGATACAGCTATTTTCCATTAAAAAAAAAATCATTGAGACAGAATTGTTGAGAACTGCAAATGTGCCACTTTTTAATTTTAATAGATTTTTCTTGCATCAAGTTATCTGCATTTTTCAGAAGTCCTCTTTCATATGAATATATGACAGCACAGGGAGGGACTTTCCAGGGACTGAAGTGAAAGCAAAAACCCAGTTGTTGTATTAGTGTTATGTAACCAACTGATAGTTTGTCCAGTGCATTAAAAACCGATGGCATTTTGCATTTAGGTGGCCAAATATTTTCTGCAGTTGTAATCTGCCTTTTTCTTCTGAAGTCATTAAGTGCTGTGTGCATATCAAACAGAATTTAGTTCTTTCTTGTGATTCAGTGTGTTTGGTTGGTTTGATCCTTTGATCCAAATAGAAGGCTAAAATGTGATAGGTGGGAAAAATTGGGGGAAATATATGAGATACAGAAGGGGAGGATGTAAGGCAGAAGAGGAATGTGCTTATAACATATCAGGAGAACAAGAGAGAGTGCTATAACTGGAAAAAAAATCAAGCTGAAAATGGAAAGAATACTATTTAATTGCAAGCAATGGACGTGAGACTCCCAGAAGAGCTCCTTCTTCAAGGGAAAAGTCAGTATTTAAAGGTATACAGGCTCCTAACACCTTTTTAAGTCATATAAATCTGTGCTTTGCAGGATGAGTCAGATATCTAAATGTGTTTGGGATCCAAGTCAGAGATGCAGATATATTTACAAACCTAGCTTTCTGGGCTCTTGAGCTTTATGTGTTGAGTAAATCTATGTTCCAGAATAGAGATGTAGTTGATGAACACAGCAGTAGGGAAAACTTCTGTAAACCGAATGCTGAATACATTGCTAGAGCAAGGAGAAGCGATTTTGCTCTTATAATGATACAATAAGACTTAGGAAAAGCCTCGACATCCTGTCTTCCATTACATTGATACTGTACTTTCTGCAGTTTTTGGTGTGATTATTCTCTCACTAAGAAAGCCATGAGAGTGTACGTATACCTACTAGATTCAGCAGTCTTACACATCTTCACTGATGTTAAGCATATTTCCCAGGCTATGTAAATCTTTTTTTTTTTTTTTTTTTTTTTTTTTTTTGCTTTCAGAAGGAAAGCAAGAGAATTTATTCAGAAAAAAGTCTTGATATTTCTCTAAAGAGTTCTCTAAAGTATAGGACTGCTCCGAAAGCAATGCCTCCTATTTTATTATTTTGGCCCATGACATCAGAGACAGATTCTGGCAGCATTACAGTAAAGGCTGAACCTTCCCACCAATATTCTGTTACGTTTTGTTACTGTGCAACAGATGGCAGCAGAGGGGCAGTCTGACAAAATGGTGTCTGACATGGAAGTACGTATGAAGCAAAGGTGTGTCATTAAATTCCTCCATGCAGAAAAAATAGCACCCATTGACATACATCAATACTTGCTGAACATTTATGGAAACCAACCAGTGTATGCGAGCATAGTGAAGCAGTGGGTTATGCATTTCAGAAATGGCAACAGGGATGTGAAAGACAAGCCATGTTCTGGATGGCCATTCACAGCTGTCACATGAAGAAATTAAGAGCATCTTGATCAGCTCATCCACATGAATCAGCCAGTGGTGGTGTCTGTGTTGAAAAACAGTTCTTTGTAGCTGAGAATTTGCTCTAATAGTGTTACTGTGCTTTTTGTATCTGATGTTGTTTCTATGGAAATAAATAAGAGGCATTACTTTTGGAGTGACCTACTCATTTTAGACTTCTTCAAGTTGTGCTACTTTTTGAATTATTACAAAGAAAATCTGTGTGTGTTATCAGAGGGATAATTGTATATAGGTCCAGAAAAGGTCTCAGAAGGTTGTTTGTCTATCCAGTTCTTCCAAGAGAGTATCAAACTGTACTCCTTTCTGTAGGTTATTTAATATCTTCTCAGAGATCTTCAATAACTTTGTCTCCAAAAGGAACATATATCATCAGCACCTGCTTTCACCTTTAGATATGTTTTTTCCCAATGTCTAGTCTGAATCTTCGTTGCTTTAATGTAAATCCAACCCTTTCTGTTCTCTCGCTTTTGATGAGACGGAACAGTTATTCCCTTTCTCTTTTATATGGCTGAAGACTGTTACAACATCTCTCCACAGTCCTCCTGTTAGCCTAAATAACTCTGAGCATCTGTTGAACTCTTTCCCTTTAGATAAAACACTCTCCAGACCTCTGATAGTTCTTACTAGTGTTCTTTGTCTTCTCTCCAATTCAGCCAAGTTTCTGGAGTTGTGGTACTCCAAACTGGACGCAGGAGTGCAGCTAAGGTTTTGCCAGTGCTGAGTGGTGCACAGGGATCTTTTTGTCTGTCTTAATGTCTTCACTCTTACTTACAGATCTCAGCCCTTTTTACAATAACGTGAAGGCTTTGACTCTTGTTAAGCTAGTGATTGATTGTAAATCCAAAACTTTTCTCTGCAGAATCATTATCTAGGCAGCTAGTAGCTATCCCTATGTTTGTAAAGTTAACCATCTATCTACCTAAATTTAATCCCTCACACTTGTTCGTATGGAATCACAGATTACTTTTTTAGAGCATTTTTCCAATTTGTCACAATCATTCTGAACTCTCATTCAAAACACACATTGCCTTCCAAAGCTAAGATTATCTCTTAGTTTAATACTCACCATTTCATCACATAGTTCATAAATGACAACATCACACAGTCATAAATGACAGTGTGAGAAATCTGGCAAGATGCTGATTTGCTGCTTCTTTTCCCTTCAACTTTTAGAGTAATAAATGTTATTTGGAGTAAAGGATTTTTCTAGCAGGAGACAGGAAAGGGAGTAGGTGGAAAGATTTGTCTGTATTGACAGAAGATCACTAGATGTCAGACTGCCATTGGAGACATGCTGAAGAATCTTAAATTGTTGCCTGATCTGCAGGCACCTGATGTTGTTGTACCATTGTACTTCCAGAACAATCTGAGTGAGCAGGATCAGATTGGATAAAGTTATGTGAGTTGAACAACAAGGGAAATGAAAGAGGGATGGAAAAAAAGAGACAAAGAAAACAAGATGAGGAAGATAGTTGCACATAGGGGATAATAGCTTGAAGAATTCCAGTTAAGTGAGGGCTGCCAAAGTTTGGCCACAGTCTTTGTCATGGTAGGTAGGGTAAGCTCTTTTTTTCCACAATGGATCTCCAAAGAGACTAAAATGCCTTCTGATATTGCTATTGTCTATTGACACATCACTAATAGTTGGGATCCCCTCAAATTTGGGGTGCATGATGTATAAGGGATCAAAGGAGAGTAAATTCCGCTCCTGTGGCACTGATGGTACTCAAGAAAAGGAAAGGAAAGGACACATTTTCTCTTGCAATTGCATGAAAGTGGTAACATACAAACCCAGGAGAAGGAGTTCTTGGGAGGTTGGTACTCCTCCGTAGTAAATGAGGATGCCAAAGACTTAGAAATGAGCTGAGAGGATCATGTTACAGCAAATATTAGACAGTGGCATTTCATCATTCTTCATGTCCCTCCCCTTTAATAATCAGAGGGAAATCATTAATTTCCTGATTCATTTTGCCTTTCCTGAAGGTTCTTCCACCATAGCCAAGAACTGGATACATCTCAGTCTCACTGAGACAGACACTGTCCCTAAGCCTCTGCTGAGATGACTTTGTGATGAGGAAGACATTACTTCCATACAATTCATAGCAGTTCTTTAAAGCATCTTTCCAGTTGAGCTGGAGAGATGGTCTTAAAAGGGGAAGGAACAAATTGTAGAATGGCAGTATTCAGAAAATACAGGACAAGTTATACATCTTGGATAGATCAGTGAACTTTAAGCCTCTCAATGTGGCTTCAAGCTCTGCTCTCTTTTCTTACCTGGTTTGTTCCACTGGTCTGTTACCACTGTCTTATCCCACGTGCATCAAGAGGCCTTGCTGTTGCATGAAAGTCAGTACTGGCTTGTATGAAGATGGACCTCTATCTTCACTGCTGTTTACTCCAAGAACTCTTCCAAGGTACCCTACATTGAGCAGCTGCTCCCTTCTTGTTGGGCTGCCCATGATCTTATTATCAGATACTTTTCCTTGTCAGAAGAATTTGAAGTGCATGAAATTCACAATCAAGCCATTGGTTGTCTTTTAAAAATCACTTTATTCCTCTACATATTTGTAGCACTCTTTGTAGGAAAGAAAGGGAACGTATTACACAAAGGTATGTGGGAAGTGGATTTTCCAAGTTAATTGTAATAGAAATACAGCATTGCCAGATGCAATTAGGTATCTTGTTCTCCTTTTTGGCTTTGCAAATCTTTTCTTCAATCAGTAATCTTGGTGAGGGAAGAACATCGTCACCTCTTGATGGGACTTAAAGTGCGAGATTTTACTCCTTGGTATTTGATTCCTGTCAACCTGTAATTAGATACGTTAGAAGTAAGATCTTTGAAGTGTTTTGGGTTCTAGGGTCAATGGTCATGAGTCTCTGTATGCGGGAAATATTGCTACAAAAAGTGCCATTTATTGGTCTTTATTGATACAGCGCTGTGCATGTTTTGGTAATCCTATAAAGTATGGCAGTTTGTCAAATACATTTCTGCAGTAACTTTTGTAGAGACTGATTCTGATTTTGAAAGTTGCATGTCTAACTTTGTTACCAAGGACTATCAAATTGAATCGCATGCATAAACTCTTCACCAGCAAAAGTGTATGTGAAACTGGCCTCTTTGCTCCTACTCATCTGAAAAAAAAAAAAAAAAAGTATTCTATAGAAGCCAACAACACTTTTGGCAGTAGAGAGGTAACATATTTCACTGTCAAACACACACCTTTACTCCAGGATTGCAAAGTATCTTTGATTGTGAAAATACCCTTGCAGGTTCTAAATATGATCTCCGATGCAAGGAGAAAGGAAGGGTACGGTTTCTTCAAGAGGAATTCTGAAGTTCCAGAATATGTATCAATTATATAATCACAGAATGGCTTAGGTTGGAAGGGACCTAAAAGATCATCTAGTTCCAACTCCCCTGCCATAGGCAGGGTTGCCACCCACTAGATCAGGCTGCCCAAGTCTCCACCCAACCTGGCCTTTAGAGATGAGGCTTCCACAGCTTCTCTAGGCAACCTGTTCCTGTCCCAGTTTTTTACCTTCTGGGTAAGTAATTTCTTTCTAACATCTAACCTAAATCTACCCTCTTTTAGTTTAAAGCCATTTCTCCTTGTCCTGTCACCATCAGACCATGTAAAAAAGTTGTACCCTTCCTGCTTGTAAGCTCCATTCAAGTACTGGAAGGCTGCAATGAGGTCTCCTCAGAGCCTTGTCTTCTCCAGGCTAAACAAGCCTGGCTCCCTCAACCTTTCTTCATAGGAGACGCACTTCAGCCCTTTGATCATCTCTGTGGTCCTCCTCTGGACCAGCTCCAACAGCTCTGCATCCTTCTTGCACTGAGGGCCCCAGGCTTGGACACAGTATTCCACGTGGGACCTCACAAGGGCAGAGTAGAGAGGGACAATCATCTCTCTCTACCTCCAACCCCCAAGTCGTTTTCCTCAGAACTTCTCTTGATGAGTTCCTCTCCCAGTCGATATTCATATCTGGGTTTGCCTCAACCCAAGTGTAACACTTTCCACTTGGCCTTGTTAAACCTCATTGGATTCTCATGTGCCCACTTTTCAAGTGTGTCCAGGTCCCTCTGGATGGTGTCCCTCCCATCTATTACATCAGCTGTACCCCTCAGCTTATTGTCATTAGTATGAGTAATGACAACCTTCCCAAGGGACAACAAAATGTGCTTAATCATACGATGAATTATGCTACATGTAATATGGCATTTTTTTCCTAGTTAGCACTGACTGTATATTTCCACATTTAAGTAGATCCCTCTGTCACACTGCATGCAATTCCACTTGGTCTCCCATTTCCTTTGCATTCTCCAACTAAACTGTAAGTGTCTCATATACAGATGCATAGATGGAAGGAAAGCTCATTGAGCTCTAATGTCCCTCCAGAAAGAAGGATGACTTTTGCCACTGTAATCTCCGAGTAAATTGCATAAAGCTGTTAACATTTTTATAGGTGACTGCATAATATTACTGCATAAATGAATTTGACAGATTAATGTATTTTACACAACTTCCCTAGGAAACAATATAAGTAGTATCAATAAATGAAAAGCAAAGTACTTCATTATGTTTTATAATTTATAATTTATATTTATATTAAAATCTGTGACCCATCATAGCATTGTAGACATATAAACCAATTTTGAATGGCAAGCAGGTTGAAATAAACTTCTAAAAACTTTCCTCCTGGCATCTCACTGGAGTGGAAAGGACAACACAATAACCCTTGTCCCTTGGAGGTAATATCACAAATTAAACAGTTCTTGAAACTGTACTTTTTTTTTTTTTTTTTTTTGCAAGAATGTCAATGAATTAACAATACATAAATAAATCTTCCTTGAATAGTTCAGTCAGTTTTAGTCGATGGCCTGATTCTAAACTCACAGAAGTTTTGCACTGATATAAGCAGAGGTTACAAAGGTAACGTTCCCAATTTACAAAAACCTTCAGGTCTCATCCGGTATTTATTTACCTTGCAAAGCCTTACTCTTTTGGTTCTAGCACTACAAAACACTTCTGTACAGAAGGCATGAGAAGTTACATTGATTTAACACTAAAATATCCATACTTATGTGAGTAGAGTTTGCTTTTAAAAATCCCCTATGCAGTTAAGCCATTTTTACTGACAGGGAATTAAACACCTCTCTCCAATATTTTCAATCCAGAGGACAACACACTGACAAAAGAAAATAAACTGCCTTAGAAATTATCTTTAGGAAAAGAATGAAACTGGCTTCTTGGTTTTAACTTACTCAAGCCACGTGGCAACACTAAACAATTGCTGAAAATATGTCCTGTTATTACAACTGCAATGTAGTCTATCAGCCATTACTATTACACTACTAACTTAAGTAAGATTGTTGTTATTGCTGTTGTTGTTTATGTATATATATAATTTACTTAATCAGGAGGTTAAAGAAATTTTCTGCTTAACTTAAGCTTTACTCCTTATTTTTGCAGACTAGGAATACGTCGTTGTAAATCTTTGTATCATTCATGTAGAGAGGAAGTAGCTTGGGATGTGAATGTGAGGAGGTGACATCTGTAAAGCAACTTGTCTTTTTCTAGCTGAAGGTCTTTTTCTGGTGTTCTTGCTTTTGGGAGTTTGTTTGTTGAGCCAAACCTCTGGTTAGTGAAGCAGGAAGTCCTAACTCGACACTTTGAAATCAGGAATTTTACTTATGATCTTGATCAACGTAGGAGTTGCTTCAAAGCTAAGCATTAAAAGCCTGAAAATCATTAGGATTTTGATGTTTTTTTAATACTGACTGTTGGATTTGCCTTTTAATCTTGAGATATTATTGCTTCTTTTCACTACTTCCCCATACAAGGGGGAGTGGGCTCCTCTCCCAGGTGACCAGTGATAGAACCAGAGGTAATGGCTTCAAGTTGCACCAGAGGAGGTTTTGGTTGTATGTTGGGAAAAATTTATTCTCTGAAAGAGTAGGCGAGCATTAGAACAAGCTGCCTAAGGAAGTGTTGGAGTCACCATCACTAAAGATGTTACAAAAGCGTGTAGACGTGGCACTGAGGAACATGGATTAGTGGATATGGTGGTGATGGACTCATGGTTGGACTTGATCACCTTTGAGGTCTTTTTGATGATTTTATGGCTTTAATAATTTTATGATTCTATGATTTAAATGTAAGAAGTTATTAATGTTTGGACAAAATACATTTGAGAAGCTTAATGTAAATTGAATACCATGTTTTGGACTCCTGGCATGTTATACTTCAGAATAGCTTTAATTACTGTATATTTGTGTAAGTTGGTTTTGGTGTGCATAGGTGTTTTTAATTACTGTCGAGATTAATTTGTTATTAAAATTGGCATCCAAGCACATCTGGAATACAATGGTGTTTTAAATACTAATTATTTAGGGTGAGTTTCAACTTCATGTTTTCGTGCTGCTTAAAAAAACACCAGCATGCAATCATTGCAGGCATAGGAGTATCTGTGCATTGTGGCTCTTGTCCCCAGCACTCTGCCATCAACATGCATGTTAAGACGTGCCCTCAGTTTTGAGTGTTATCAGTAAAATTATTCTAAGCACTACTTTTGGCTTCCAACCCCTCTGATGATGCGTCAACGAGACAGTAAACCCAATTCTAAGGCTCCAATTACTGCATAAAAAAAAAATAATACTGAAGCTACATGGCCAAACACTGACGTGCTAAAAATTTATGCTGCTTAAGATTTACTTAAATAGTTGTCAGCAGCTCGATGCTGGATCAGATATTGACCAGACACTTGGTCATGGATCTGTAGAACAAGTGACACAGGTGACACGTATGGATCTGTGGAACAAAAGTGGCATAGTGCTGATGTGTTCCCATCCACACAGACCCAGATGGCACTTACGGTGCTCAGTGGGTTGGTGGCATGTGTAACTGCTGCATGGCTTGGCTGAATTGGGCGGAATATCGCCTCACACTAACCCTTCCATGTCGGTTTAAAGCCTTATTTAGTCGCTGAGCAGAGGCCGTGGGACACGGGGCCCGGGGGGCGCTCTGCGGGAACCCCTCACAAGGGGTGTCCCGGCGGCTGAGGGAGAGGCGGGGAGCGAGAAAATGGCGGGAGAGAGCGGGGAGAAACGTCTTCCTCCCCAGCAGCGGGGAACCGCGCACCCCCCAGCCGAGGTGGGCCCTGGGGACGCCCTGCAGGCGGAGAGGGAAGCTGCCCCACAGAGGCGTCCCAACCCCTCCCCCCACACGCAGGCCCTCGCACTTTGTTGTTGTCTCGCTCACCGCGGCGGCGGCGGCGGGGCGGGCAGAGCGCATGCGCGGGGCCGAAGCTTTCCCACCCCCCCCCGTCTCTCTCCCCTCCCCTCCCTCTCCATCCGGGTACCACAGCATTAGCATGGAGAGCCGCGGCACAACTTTTTTTCCCCAGGCAAAGTGAAATCAAGGCGCGCGCGCCGCGAGGAAATATAGTCCCTCCCGTTCGCAGCCCCTCCCCTCCCCATTGGCGGCGGGGCGGCGGGGGGCGGTGGCACGGAGCGGGGCGGGGCGGGGCGGGGGCGGTGGGATGGGGGGGGGGTCGGGGGGAGCGGGCGGGGGCGGCGGGGGAGGGGCCCCCCTAGTTTGGCGGAAAGTGAGTGATGAGTCTGTGTCCCCAGCAAAGAAGCGACGAACTTGCTTTGCAGCCTGAGTAGTAGTTGTTTCTTTCGGTTGTTGTTGTGGCTTGTTGGTTTTTTTGTTTTTTTTTAATAATATATTTTATTATTATTGCTTTTTTTTTTTCCGGTCTTTTTTTGTTCTTTTTTTTTTTTTTTTTTGAGGGGGGGGGAAGGGGTGGCTGCTCGGTTGCAAAAAGAGAGAGAGAAAAAAAAAAGCCAAAAAGAAAAAAAAAAGAAAAAAAAAGAAAAGGAGCCAAAAAAAACAACAACAAAAAAAAACCAAAAAAAAAAAAAAAAGCGAGCCAAACAAAACAAAACAACACAAGCAAACCCAACAAACAAACAAAACAACTTCATTCGGAGCTGAAAGTGGCAGGAAAAGTGCCCGGCAAGTTGCGGGGATGGAGCTGCACAGCTTGCAAGAGGCGTTAAAAGTGGAAATCCAATGTCATCAGGTAAAAAACGCCACGAGCTGCCCGTGAGCCGCTCCTCGCCCGGCGGCCGGGTCGGGCCGCCCGTGTTGCATGCTGCAGGCAGCGGCGGGGGGCGGCGGGGCCGGGGCTGCGGTGGGGGGACCCCCGGCCCCCGCGGCAATGACGAGCAGTCGGGCAAAGTAGTTTGGCGGCTTGTTGGCCCGAGTTGCGGGGTGCTTCGGGGGTTGCGCCGTTGTTGTTTTGTCCTCTCCCTGCGTGCCGTGGAGCCGGAGTTAGCATTGCGGCTGGGGCTCGTGTGAGTGTGTGCGGGTGTGAGCGGGTGTGCGTGTGCGTGTGTGTGCTGGAGAGATTAGGACGAGACTTGAATATTTATGAGCTTTGCTTGAAACTGACTCGCAGTGTTTACTTGCCTCTTTGTTCCTTACCCCCCTCCCTCCCCCGTCCACACAAATACATACATTTAAAAAAATCCATTAAACTTGAAACAGTTTCTAATTCCTCCTTTTTCGGGGGTGATTTTTTTTTTTTTTAATAGAAACTAATTGCACAGATGAAGCAAGATCCACAGGTAAATGCAGATCCTTTTTTTTCTCTTCTTCAGTATTTTATCCCTGCCGTAATCAGCGCAGTTATGCTGGGACAGCAGGATGAGAAACTTTATCAGTAAGAGATCTCATTTTGTAGTCTGTGCTGAGCTTTCTTACTAAGGTTGTGTGTTGTGTGTGTGCATGCTTTTGTACGGCTGCGATGGAACGGTTTTGCCTTTGAACAATTTCTAGATCGCAAGTTTATTCATTACAGGGCTTAGTTTCCACTTTGCCTTTAATATGCATCTTATTGCCGTTTTTGCAGAACGGGGATCTTAAGAAACAAATCCATGAAAGGCAATCAAGGATAGCAGCTCTTAATGAGAAACAAGTAAGGAACAGATCGATTCAGTTCTGTTTGGTTTTTCTTCTTGTTTGTACGATGCACTTTCTAAACATCCGAAAAGTGTCTGTGTTAGCTGAAAAATACCAACAGCAGAGAATATAGCATCCATTTTCCTAAGCGTAAAGTAAGAAAATGCATGTTTTCAAAATGAGATCAGATTCTTAGATGTCTTGCTGGGGGAAAGGATGGTTTTAGTACTAGTAGTGAAAAGAGAAGCAGTAGTTAAAGCGTAAAAAAAAAAAAAAAAAAAAAAAAAAAAGAGGCGTCCATTTTGAGTTGGTCGACATGTTTTAGGAATATGGAAAATTCTCCTGTCTTGGGCTACTTTGTGCACTTCCG
Source organism: Gallus gallus (assembly GCF_016699485.2). Taxonomy (NCBI): domain Eukaryota; kingdom Metazoa; phylum Chordata; class Aves; order Galliformes; family Phasianidae; genus Gallus; species Gallus gallus. The sequence continues at coordinate 70,159,803 of NC_052532.1, read as the reverse complement.
CGTAATGTGCAGAGCAAGAGTTGGGAGTAAGGAGGCTGAAGCCCAGTTTGGAGCCATTTCTGGGATTGATTACAAAACTGATTGTTATTGATTACTTTATTTTATTTCTTTTCTTCTTCTTTATTTTTTTTCCTCCCCACTTGCCTTTCTCTTTCCTTGGTCTGATCTGACGTGTTAGCTTTTGATTCGAGTTCACTTAGGCACTTTCACTCCCCCCCCCTCACCCCCCCCTTCAAAAATAGGAATAAAAACAGATTAACCTGTTTCAGCTACTGGGGGAAGAAAAATCCGGAGGAGAAGAACAAAACAAACCGGCAGCCTGTCTTCCTGCCTCCCCCCCACCACTCCCCTCTGTCCTCCCCAAACTTTCCGGCCCCCTCGTTGTGCCGAGTGACCCCTGGCTCCGCGGGTTCCCACCCCACTAGGGAACTTGCTGGGGGCGGCGGGCGTTCAGCACCGCGGACAGCGGCCCCGCCGCCGGGCGCGCGCTCACACTCACATAACTCGCTCGTTCAACCACCCCCCTTCCCCCCCCCCCCTCCCCCCCCAAGCCCTTTCCCCACTTTCAACACTTCCAGTGCTTGAAAGGGCACTTGACAAAGGCAGTATGAGATCTGCCGGCTTGATCAGCTGGCTTAACCCCCCTACACCCCCAAGGGGTGAACTTTCCTACTCCACACACCCGGCCCCCCCTCGGCTCTCCCGGCTCTCTTCCCGGCTCCCCTGACTCGGTGCTGCTGTGCTGAGCTCCTCGGGCAGCTCAGGGCCAGCTCCCCTCCCCATCCCTCGTCTCCCGGTGGCGGGAGGGAGCGAACGCTGTTCCTCCGGAATGCAGCAGCTCTTTCAGCACCACGGCTGCGGACAGCGCCCGAGGGGGGAGCCCAGGGGCGGCCGCCTTCCCGGCAGGGGGCTGAGGCAGGGGGCACGTGTGCGACCTCATGGGCTTTTTCTTTTCTTTCTTTCCTCGTTTGTCTCTCTTTCTTTCTTTCTTTTTCTCTTTTTTTCCTCCTTCTCTCTCTTTTCTTTTTTCTCTCTTTTTTCTCTCTTTCTTTCTGTCTCTCTTTTTTTCTTTTCGTCTCCCTCCCTTCCCCCCCTCCCCCCCCCCCCACCCCCCTTTTTTTTTTTTTTTTTCCTGGAGTTTTTCTTAAAGTTGCAAAGTGATCCACGGGTATCTAATCCATGCCCATAGGTGATGGTGATTATATGCCACCCTTTTCCTCCCAGTTTATTGTAATCAGAATTTGTCAGCACTCTCAATTTGGTAGTGGAAGCTTCCATTTTGTGAGGAAGGGGTGTTGGTTTCTTCTAACATGGAGAAAAGTCTGCAGAGTTTGAAGGTGGGGGATGGGGCCCCATTCATGCTGAACATTACCATTTTGATTGCTTTGATGCCATTTTTGGAGGGGGGAGGGGATAGAATACCCTACTCAGCAGAGCACAAAGATGTTTAATCACTGTATAGAATCAAATCAGATACTTTCTTTTTTAAAGCAAATCTGACACTACATGATAGCTAAGGGCTGTTAGTCCTTTTTTTTTTTTCTTTTTTTTTTTTTTCCTGGCAGTGTAAAACAGCAAGTTGTTGACTCTAATACCACTATACTGAGTAGAACATTTTTTCTAAACAAGGTAACAGTCTTTACTGCAACAATGCATCTTTATGTGTTCTTTCTTCAATATGGAAATAGTTTTACTGTTCTAAGTGGGTATTTAGAACATACATTTGATCATTCCCCCCTTTATTGTAGCAACTGTTTCAAGGCTGTTTAAATTTTTATGATGATAGTAAATGAGAAGCTATTTATTATGTGTCATGTTGGAATTTAGATAAGGCAGAGAGACACATTTGAAAATACAGTTTGAATGTTCTGATTCAGCTTGGTGAAAGGTTTTTGCTAAGCTTGCACAATCTATTTATGCTTTATCCAAACTAACTAGTAAACAATTGCCATATATTTATGACTTGACTTTCTCATAGTCTTATAAGTAAATCAATAATCTATGTAGTAATTAAACATAAAATACTGAAATTCTATAAACAGCAGATTTGACCTAACAGGAAACATGCTATGTTTAGGCAAAACCCTAGTTTTAGATTTCTTTGACCGATTTCAGTATCTTGTGCAACAAGAGCTTATAAATAGAGCCTAGCTGGTGACGTGATGTTCTCTTGCTCCATACTGCCACCTCTGGAGGTCTGAAATGGAATCTTTCTTAGCTCACAAGTGAAATGAGTTTGGAGGTCTTAGCTTTCAACCATATCACAAAATCATCATGCAACTTTGCACATTTGGTATAATTACTAGTTTCTTCTTGGGTACTGGCTTACAATTGAACTGTCAGTTATTGAGGGTCTGAAGGACTGAGACAACAAATTGGCTAGTATTGGAGCTGTTTAGCAGTTTCAGGCTCACAGATTTGTGGATAACAAAACACTAAGGTAACTTGAAGAAGGCTGAATAAGGAGGGAGGCTGTTTTTACGTATGTGTTTTCATTCCTTTCCTTCTTGCTCCACCCTCTTCTTCCTTCCCCCCAGTTTGTTTAGGCACAACTAATTCATAACTCAGTAATGTATAGCTTTGATTGTGCATGCGTTGAATACAAAAGATTCTCAAATTACATTTCAATTAAAATGCATGTGTGGATGGTGAAACAGATAGTAAAATGAATGGATGATCGCATCATCCACATCTGTTAGAAATATAGCAAGGCTGAGTGTTACCTTTCAGTACCTCTACTTATCAAATTTTCATTGTAGCTGTTAGCATTTGTGACAGTATTACCTCTCCTTAAAGCTTAAATTAAAACCAGAAAGAATTGAATAAGTAACTCAAATTTTGGTACCTGAGGTAAACGTATGAAGTAAACTTATGTGCACAACTGGTTTTTAAGTTGCAGCCTAGTTCAAGATTCCTGGCATATCACTGATATATATATATATTTATTGTGATTGTTTAAAGGAGTGTGGAATTAAAAATGTGTTTTCATATTTTCAAGGTATTTTGGAACCATTATTTTTATTATTGAAAAAGCATGGCCTAAATCAGTATGTTACTTGGCATCTTTCTCAGAAAGAGAAGTTAGATTTTTGTTCATAGTCTGTTCTTAATATACTATAGTTTTGATGAATTGTAATAGCATTTGAGAGTGGGTTACCTTTTCTTTAATAAGATATGATGTGTGAAGACTCCATTAGTTGGTCGAGTGGTTTTACACCTTCAATCTACAGCACATGCAGAGCAGCAGTAACATTTTTATCTAAATTGTCAAGCAACAAGCATTTATGTGTAAATAAAAGTGCTATCATAAGAGTCAGCATTGGTCTTAAAAGCACACAAGAGGTGCTCTGCTGCACGTGTATCTTGCTTTTTTATGTCCTTACAGAGTCATTAAGTGTCTTTTAATTTTAGAAAGTTGTCTCTTACTAATTAATAGGTCAAGATAAACAAATATATATACCTTTAACCTCCAGTTGGAAGTTAATTGTTACTGACATAAGTATGAGGTAGTAAGCCAGGTCTTAAAAATTAACAATGAGCGCAGGTGGGCTACTATATTTTCAACTATGATGAACTCTGAATTCAGTCAGCCTATCCTGGAGCACAGTAATAAAAATATGTCTTCCTGAAAGATATTATGTATGTGCCATTCACTTGTGCACTGCCTCATTTCTTTACGATAATTTACTATCTATGCAGAAAATCAACATTAGTTTCAGGGGGACTATCCCAACCTGTGCTATTGCTGGACTGTATTTTTGGGTAGTATATCTGAAAATAAATCACTAACTGTATTTTGCCTGTGGTGATCACCACAAAGCCTTTTTGTAGAAAGTGTTATACTTCTTAAAATTAAAATACAGTTCTTATACGAGTTGTTGGAAAGGATTTAGCTCAAGATGTCTGATTTTACTGATGTTGTATCTCTGTTATGAGGAAAATGAGGAAGTAGGGTTTTTTTTTTTTTTTTTTGCTTTTTTGTTTGTTTGTTTGTTTGTTTGTTTTTAAATTCATGCTGTGCTGTGAGTGGAAATGGCAGCATTGTTTACATGTGTTAGAGGGGAAATTACTGACATTTGCCAAAGCTCAGTACTTCATATGGTTGGGTACCTTCAAAATTGTTGAAATAAAATAGGGGTTATAAGCATCAGTGAAAACTGAGATAAAACCTGAAAGACATTTCCAAATCAGGTTGTACCTAATGTTTTGGGACAGTTTTACACTCCTATTCATTGTGCTATGAATTCTATCTACATACGTTAATCCTATCAGAATTTAGTTTGAAGGACCTTACCGACCACCTGCTGAAGCTGAGAGAGACAGCATGAGGAGCCCCCACGTGAAATATTAAATTCTTCAATCACGAGTATTAGACATAGGCAGTTCTTCAGCACATTGAGGTCCTTCTAACTTTGCAAGGAAACCCAAACAACTTCAGAATCAAGCAAACTTACTATATCAAAGTAAGAATTAGCTCTGAATTTTAATTCAGAAAGCTCTTCTCTTCTCTTCTCTTCTCTTCTCTTCTCTTCTCTTCTCTTCTCTTCTCTTCTCTTCTCTTCTCTTCTCTTCTCTTCTCTTCTCTTCTCTTCTCTTCTCTTCTCTTCTCTTCTCTTCTCTTCTCTTCTCTTCTCTTCTCTTCTCTTCTCTTCTCTTCTCTTCTCTTCTCTTCTCTTCTCTTCTCTTCTCTTCTCTTCTCTTTCTTTTTCTAGAACCAGCTAGTAATCTACTGATTGCTTTGCCATCTGTTGAAGAAGGCATGAAACGAGGAAAGAATTCACCTTCAGCTCCTTGGAGGATAAATGTGGGAATACAGTTAGCATAATGGCAAACTTAGCATTCTGTTTTTGCTCTCACTAATACTATGTTGACATTCCATGTTCACACTGGGTAAAAGGATAATAAAGAACATTTTCTTAGAGGTGAAGTACAATGGAAGTATATATACTTGTGACTTTCTGCCTTCCATTAGGTTAGCCTTCTAAGATTCATGGAAATTGCACATCTGTAATGAAAATGTGTACTGGAGGGAGTTAGAATCACCTTTTGTTTGGTAGCTGCTTGACAACCATGTGAAATGCTATTTTATTCTAGCATTTTTCTTTGACTGTACACGTTTCTGTAGTTGTACAGTGTATCACTTGGCATGGCTAAGAGTTGAAAAGTGAATGTTACATTCATTCTAACCATTTTAAAGAGTTCACTTTGATATTTTAGCCACTTAAAACACCTGCTGTCAGAACGGCACAATTGATTTCAATGAACTTTGAATTTCTTCAATAAGATGACTCTTATAATAACTCCAGTAATCCCATGATGCCTCATTAGAGGAGCTGGCTATGATGATTATCCCTGTGATTTAGCAATTTTTTTTTTTTCCCTTACAATGCCTTTGTCTATTCAGAAAAAGGAATTATGGCAACAATACCTTCTTATTTCACTTCTGGTTTTACACTAACAGTATTTGCTACCTGTTACACAGTGTAAAATATCTTATGTATACTTGTAGCAAGCCGGTATTTGTTCATAGGTACAAGATAATTCGGTAGACAGACCTTTTCAAAGAAACTTTAGTTCTATGTAGGAATTCTGTATTGGAGTTAGAATTTGTTTTAATTTTGTAGTAGACACTTGGACAGTTAAAAGCTATACCTCCACGGGAGTCTTTGTCTAGAGCTCCGGTTTAATGGGAAAAATTCTCAACTTATTCATGCCTTGTGTACGGCTGATCCAGAACAGTGTTATCGTGTCAGATACTCGTAACAGTTCACTTTGTTTCAGTATCTAGCCCACTGGCTCCTTCTGCTTGTGGAGTAGAAGCAGAATATGGCTCCTAAATGTCTCCACTCCATATCATGGTGCTAGAGAAGGTTTTTTGAGTGGTGATTTAAAATCACATTTCCAATGGGATACTGCATCAGTTTAAACACTTCTGGTATGTTCAAGTAGAGAAAATCCCTTTTCATCTCATTCCAGATTTGATTTTCAAGTTGAAAGCATGAAGGCATATAAAAGCATGTTAATACAGAGTTACTTTTAACTTTTCCTTCTAATCCTTTCTCTTTGTGATCAAAGATAAAAATACGCAGTATTTTTTTACTTGATTATAAAATGATATTTTGCTTTCCCCTCCACCCCTAAAACAAAATGTGAAGTATCAACACAATTTCTAATCAATAGAGTTTAAAGATAGAAGTTTGCAAATCAATAAGACAAGGCCGTGGTAAATGGTGTATGTGTGACCATGATGTCAAAGAGGGCAATTTGTACATGCACGGTAGTTGGAGAGAAGTACAAAAATGGACTGCAAGTTTAAGATAAGAACAAAGAAGAACAAAAAAAGAATTGGACTAATTGAAATGCAAATTTGTCTTTCTGCCATTAAAGTAGACAGTTATTTCAGTCTAACATAATCATATTTGGTCTATCCACTCCTTGCTAAGTGACTTAAACACACTTCCCTTACATGCATGTATATAAATGTATGTATATATTTATTATTATTTTTATTATTATTACTCACTTAAGGTGGTATTACTTTGCTACTTGGAAATGTTTTTCTTGAGCCAAAATGTACTTCCTTTAGCATGCTTTCTCCCTCTCTCTCTTTTTGAATCAGCTACTTATTGTTATGTAGTAGCAATTTCCAAGTGTCATGTGAAATTGCTGATGCAGCTTAGTTCTAGCTAAAACCTGCAACTGCCAATAGTAAGCATCTATTGAAATCTAATATGTACTGCGAGATTCTTTTGCACATGTACAAGCAGACCCTTCTGGCTAATATACAGAAACAGTGGGAAAAAAATAGGAAAAAAGTATTATTATTTTTTTTAACCTGTGGAGGGGTTAAGTGTATGCCTGAGTTTGAAGTACGAAGTAACTCATTTGACTGAATGGAAGTGAACCAGAGAACTTGCCCTAAATGTGACTGCAGTAAAATCAAAACAATAAGTATTTGGAACTCTGTAGATATGATGTGGTATTAACTTGGGTTTTTTTGTGAGGCAGTCTTATTTTCAGAGTTGGATTTTAGCCATAAGACCTTGGGCATTGAGGCTGTGGTAAGAACAGTGCATTCATCTGAAAATTCGTCTGATTGCTTACATTTCATCAAGAGAAGTATATAATTGGTCTTGAAACATAAATTAAATCTATACAGTATTTAAGTTGTTTGCCTTTCCACATTGATTTAACGTGGTCTTGAAAGTACTTTATGATGTAGCTTACTTCTTAGCCAGTGAGAAGGGATGGAATAGCCTTTCTGAGCAAACTCAGGGATTGTTGACAAATCTTATATGGTTACAGAAAGTAAAAATGCGTATTACATTTTGATTAACATGAGCCAAGTGATAATCATTGATACTTCTGACATGCAGCAGAGATTAACCTGCATCTTCTGTGATTTTACATTTTTCTAAAGCGCTTTGAATCAGCTAAGATTGCCTAAAGATTTATTGGCGAACTGAAGCTTTTCTAAGAATGAAAAAGATGAGAGAAGATTCCATTCTCAGAAATGTACAGACTCGAGCATCTCTATGTATAAATGTGCTTGTGTGTGTGTGTGTGTTGGTTGAGTGTGAGCATAAGGTCTTTCTCTTTGATATCATTCAGGCAGAAAGCCAATATGCGCATGTAAATGAGCCTGAAAATATAATTAAAAATATATACATACTGGGGACTGTGATACAGAATTTCATATGAGATGCAGGTTACAAAGTGACAAGTAACATTTCCTATATAATCACTGATACTAACTCTCATCTGTGATTTATATGTCTCGTGTTATTAAGTGCTGAACGGATAAATGCTGGAATTATTTCTTAAGATATAATTTCACCACAGTGAGTGAATGCAAAGTACGCCTTGCCCATTCTTCTCCCCTCAGCCAAAACAAAAGCCAAAATACACCTACCATTACTAGGGAGACTAAAATCTTATTCAAGGTCAGATAAAGACCTCTTTGATAAAATAACTTTCCTGGATATAAACTGTAACAAAACAGACTTCCTTTGTCATTATTATGTTAAGATCAAGAAAATTCTGCACTCATTAACACACATCTAGGAGTTCAGATGCGGGTGGAAAAGGATAAAGATTGCCAAGTGAAAGATAAACAATCTTGGCCTTTATTTCGGTGTTGGTAACAAAGGCTTGTACATAAAAGCTTACAAAAGAGACATCTCTGAAAGTCCAAACTTTAGGCAAGAAGCCAGTTTTCTTTGCTGTCTGTACTAAAAGTTAGATTAGAGTGCTGGACACTGACATTTCTGCTCTCCAGCCTAGAGAGAAGCTACTTTGGAAAGCTTTATTTCTTGTTTAAAAATACAAGTGGAATCTAAATGTATTTCTATCAGCAGCTCTGTAGCCCATAAATATATACCACCTAAGCCAGTGTCTTATGTACGTTATTTTATTAACATTCTTTGCTGAGTGGGCTTGAATGGAGCACAATCTCTCATATAGAGGATCTAATTATAAACACAAGGGACAGAACCAAATAAGCAATCTTTAAAGGGAAAAGAGTCTGGCAGCTTTGTTTAAAGTGTCCTTTAATGAACTTCTTTAGCAGCTTGTATCTTAGCAACACATTTTATTACATACCAGCGCGGGAGAAGCAGTTTGCAGATGGAGTTGCACACAGTAATTTATTTCCCCCTTTTTTTTCTTTTTTCTTTTCTTTTTTTTTTTTTTCTGCTTCTCTGTGGTGACTCAACTGGAATGTGCAAACTAGCTTTTCTAACACTGATAGCTCACTCGAAATCCCTGATTGGTTCATTTGTATCTTTTCTGTTTTGTTAGTTGATGAAAAAGGCATTTAGTATGGTAAATGCACAGTGATTTTTGCTTGCTCTTAGAAATTCAGATATGACTGTTTTGAATAGGCATGGATTTGATTAAAAACAAACCAGTCTCCTTTCAATGCACTTTTTTTGCTTGTATGTGTTCTGTGTGCTGCTAGTCCTCATCACACACACAAAATAGTTTCCAGATTTGTAGGTTATTTACTCTCCACTGTTACATGGAGTTGTTTTAATCTGTCACCTTTTGCTCCTCTGAAACTAATTGGAATATGGCAGTGACAGGAACATTTGCAAGCATTTTCTTTCTTCTTAGACAAAACTTGGCACTTAAAATGCAAATATATCAAGAAATAACGGCTGTTTTAAAACCAATTAAAACAGTGCACTCTTGTCACTCATTCAGATGACCTGAAAGAGTTGAGAGTTTCATTGTTGAAATGAATACTTTTTGTGTTTTTCCATTACTAATTGCAGACCAAGTTTTACTTGTGTGTTTTGAGTGAAAAACACTCTTCTCAATATATGCTGTTAAGGAATGAGGTACTACTGAAAATGTGCATGAGCAATGAAATCTAGACTTAATTTTTTTTTTCTTATAAATAAAAAGGACAAATGAGCAAACATTCAGCTCAATTTGCATTTTCTGCTGGCTAGGAAGGTGTAAATCAAGACACGTTTCTCTGGAGATGACTGGAGTTACCCACAGTTTGCACTGATGTAATGAAAATCAGTATCTGGCCAGGGGAGGAAGAAAGCCGCCAAGAAGAGGTGAGGGAGGAGGAAGACAGTGCAGAGTGTTAGAGGAACCCAGAGAAGAGGGGAAATCTTGTTGGCTTAATGATACTGCTCTTGGGGAAGGTTTCCTTAAACTTCTTCTAGCAGCTAGTATGATAAGGGTTGATATTAAAAAGTCAAAAAAACATCCATTTCTTGAGGTCAGGGGGGTTTTGCCAGTGGACAGGAGTTGGTTTTTGAAAAAGATGGAATTGTTTCTTTGCTTAAAATTAGTTCAACAGTTACATGTGCGTTAACTGGGCAAACTGATACACTTCTTGAGTCTGTGGTACCAAATGCAGTTTCCTCTTCATTCCAGAATATGGATAGATGGATCTGACTCCAGTTTTCTGTTTCCAGTATTTCAGGTGTCAGACTGTCAGTTGATACCTTTGGATTTGCAATATCTCAGCCTTATCAGGATGCAAAAAAGAAGTCCTCTAAGCTTAAAAACAAAGAATCACATGAGGAGGAGTAAAAGAGTGTTGCAGCTATCTTTAAAATAGTGTGACGTTAAACCCCAACAGTAGGATGTCCTCTGAAGCCAAAAGTATTTAAGTTGCCGTGTGACTGACTGACTTTTTTTCTTTTGCAATTCAGCCTACTCTTTATTAAGTTAAATTGGATTGAAAAAACTCTAAGCTGGGGAATGCATCAGAATCTTGTGCAGTCACCAGGATTAATGATGACAGCCTGAACTGTTGAACAAGCTAAATCATGAGATTCACAATATTGCTAGACAAAGGTGTTACATGGTCTTCTGCAGCTGTATTGGCCGTAACTGAAGGGAGCAGCAATTTCTGGCACGTTTCATGTCCTATAATGAGAGATAGTATTTACACCATGCACAACATTTCAAGCCTGTGTCTCAGGGTCTTTTTTTTTTTTTTTTTTAATGTGTCAGTGCTGGGAATATTTAAGTGAGATGTAAAAGCAAGAGTCTTAACAAATTTAGAAATTTCCTCTGCAAACACTGCAGTAACAAGGAACAAAATGAAGCATTTAATTACTTTCTGAAACATTTAGGAAACAATTAAGAACCTGTGTCTCCGTTGGCCAAAACAAAATGATCAGTTGAGTTGTTCATTTTTGTTTCAATAAAGCAAGGAAATATTGCTTTCCAGAAACACAAACATTTCCAGAAACTTCTTTAACCTCTGAGTGATAGTACTGCACCTTGTTACAGAAGTAATTTTACTAAGAGAAACTTAAAAGTACTTCCATCCCCAGATGTAGCAACGACTCATTTATAAACAATGAGAGCAGGAACAATAGAAAGCTGAGTGCATTCTGCATGAATAATATAACTGAGGGTTGTGAAAAGCCTATGATTTTAGTATGCCAAACTCAGTGTGGGAGTGCAGCATTCAGCTGATTTTTTCGACACTGGAGATTCATCCCTTCTCTCCCCCACATGTATGTGCCAACGTACACAGACAGAGGACTGGCAGTGATGATTAAAGACAGAAGTAAATTCATAAAACTGATGAAACTCAGGTTGAAATCTAGGCCAACATGTAGCTTTAATGCTTGCCTTAGGTAGGTGCAGGAAAGGCCGAAGACCTGATTTAAGAATAGAGTTTGAGTGTCAGTCTGTGTTCTTGGCCTTGAGTCTGATTTCCTTTGCATTCAAGAGAGCTTACGAGGCCTTCAATGTGAACTCACCTTTCTGGTACCTGTAAATATATTTTTATTTATGAGACTAAATCAGGATTTAAGCTCAGGATTTCAGGACTCTCTGTTGAAAAAAAAAAAAAAAAAAGCAAAAAAAAAGCTGTAGTTGGTTATTTTCTCTGTACTTGTTATAGCATTTATTTAATTAAAGTCTTTCTTCTAAAGGTGCTGAACTGTAAGCTCTTTCGATGTGATTCTGTCTTTGTCCTGTGTATATTCAGTGTTTGCCTTAATGAGATTCTTTTCCAAGACTCCCGGACAATAAGGTAGTGCAAACAGTGAGTAATAAATTGAAGGCAAAAGTGGCTATAGTTTACCCATACACAGTGACGGGATAAACGTTCCCCCAAACTCATCTTTGAGTGTCTTTGTCAAGATTGTTACAAATGGGGAGTAAGCAAGTCTGTATTTTTCTGGCGTAGGTTTGCTGAGATATCCATTTGCAGCAATGGATTTGTTATCCTATGAAGAAGTTCATAGTTTCACAGAAAACAATATATGTATTGTTATCTTAAACTTGAAGGGTGGTTTTCTTTGCACTTCAATCCCTTTTTATGCTTTTAATTGCCACCTATTAAAGTGAGTGTTGTCAAATGATAATGATGGATTTTGTAATATGGTCCAATATCCTGAAATTCACTGAAGTATTTCTTAAGGAACTTTCTACTGTGTGACAACTTTTAGTTTTACTAGTGTTAGCTGAGCTTTTGTTGTTTGTTTGTTTGTTTGTTTGTTTTGTTTTTTAAATAATGAGAAAGAGAAGATATTACTGTTTAATTGGCTGGATTAAGATCTAGTTTTATTCTGTTTGGCTCAGTTGAATTATGACTTCCACCGTACCCAAACAACTCGTTATAAAAAAAAATAAAATGAAATCTAAATAGACCAACCAAATATTCGATGTATGACTTGATCCTTAAATTCTTACCTTTTAATTTATTGTAATTTTAACTGAAGTCACTGTTTGCTAGTTGTAATTTCTCTAAAGACTGTAAAGACTAAGTCTAAACTTTCAGATTTTGGTGTCACTTTGATTATTTCTTTTAAAAATAACTTCAAAAATGCTGTTCTTCCAAAAGAAAGTTCAAATAATAGCTAACTAAATATTACTACATATTTACTTAACAGTTCACTATTATTTTAAAAAGATCTTTCAATCATCAGCTAGCTTTTGGGCTGTTACAAACTATCATGTAAATACATAATTATAGAGTTTTAAAAATGCATATTTCTCACCAGATTGGTCAAATACATGACCTGAGGTTTATTAAGATGCAGATTCTTGACATGACAGGGCTCTTACAGTCTGTTGGGTTACGACCCACTGAAGAAATTTTACCTTCCAGGGTCAAGGATCTATTAGGTAGAAACAATTGCTCCAAAATCATTATGCTATTAGCAGCTTGGAAAGGCTTGAAATTAGCATTAATGAAGTAGTGGAATTCTATGAGAATTTGGTTTAATATACTGAATGTGCAATGAATCAGTCGTAAACAAAAATTATTTGGTTGCTTTACAAGTCTATCCAACCTTACAACCTTATTCTGAAGGAAAAGCACTTGTTAAGGCAGCCAAATATATATAAATTTTTGGTTACCGTTGTATTGGTTTGCTTTTAATGAAAATGGTGTAGAAGAAGTAAAAATACATTTATGTTTCAAGGGCCAGCTTCTGTCAAACTCAAGGGCTTTGGCATAAGCATCCTCTTTATTTTTTAAGGAGAAAAAATCCTCTCCGCCTGGCAGAAGAGGTTTCCAGACTGCAGAGACATTAAAACACCCAGTGAGCTTGATGAACAAGGGTAAGAAATCATGTCAGAGCAAAGATAACAAAGTTCAAACTCATAGGTTCCTTGTGAACAAAACAGGAAGGCTCTACTTTTGAGACAGGGAATTGAGAGGGACAGGTAAAAGTTCGAACAGATGATTATGTTGCTCAGTTGCCAGCTATAACTGGAGGTGCAATTGACTTTCTTTACTGGAGTGTCATTACTAGCCATTCTATATTCAGATGCCCATGTTAAACTGTTTGATTAACATTCTAGTTAGAGTTATGATGTGTCTGCTCAGTGTGGTGATTTAAGGCTAAGTCAATTCATTTATACTTGTTCTTAATACCCAGATGGGCTGAGTTCGTTTTCTTTCCCTACCAGTGTACCAAGAGATAATAAAAAAGCTGACCTAGTAAAGCGCATAAGAGACCCCTCTTTCTTTTAGTTTAGATACGAAAACCTACAGAAAATTCATCCTGGGCTTTCATTGGGCGAGCAAGAAAATATTTCAGCATTGTCTTGAGAGATTGTCTCATCTGATACTATCCCTTGGCATGACTAAGGCAATCTGATTCTTCCAGGGATATTCAGAATGCTCTCTGAATAGTGTGAATAATCACACAGTGAAATCTGAATTTCATCTAGTCTTTCGAAGTTGCATTGGCTCCCAGATGGCTTCGTAACTTTCTTGAATGGCTTTGGCTCTTTCACTCTGAAAGATCTTTATGTGGAAACATGACCCTTTTCTTTGTCCAAAAGAAGTCCACTTGGTCTGTTCCAAGATGATTTTGTGATGTCAAACAAAGCACAGAAAGCATTGAGAACTGAATGATCTGCTTCAGAAGTGAGCTTTTGATTTGGAACTGATAATTAATGTTTATTCACCCTGTGTGAATTCCTTGCTGATGGGTTCCTCTGACAGTTAGCACGTTGCCACTCAACTCCAGTCCTTCTGTCTTTATCAATAATGATATCACAGGTCTTGAATGGAGAGGAGAAAGGAGGACAGTTTACTCCCTTGTGGGCATAGGTGTATCAACTGTATTCCTCTGTATTCTGAATGCTAGAGAGAAATTGAATGAAGAATTGGCTCCTATAATCTTTTCCCACATCCTTGAGCTCTGGAGCATTTTAGAGCTAACAGAATTCTGAAATTCCACTAAAAATTTATTTTATTTTATTATTATTATTTCAGACATAAGGTCTGTACCTCAGCCTGGCAGGGAAAACTCTCCTTCAAGGTGAAAGTCACTTCTTCTATGGCAAGCTAGTATTTTGGGCTGCAGTCTGCAATCAGTTTACTCAAGTTAATGGCAGTTAGCATGTATGAATTTTGTTACCTTGCTTGGATATAACATTAGAAGGATGCTTTGGAACTTCTTACATTTCTTGAAGAAAATATCAACAATTCCCTTTTTCAGTAGGGTATGTTGTCTTTTTTTCCAGATTCCTAATGTTTGTATCACTGTTCAGTACATGAAATTCAGAAGAAAAAAAAAATGTGATTCATAAACACAGTTAAAACTTCTTTGGCTTGGTTTACTTTTCACATTTTGCTCGCTGTAGAAAAGTAGGCAAACAACATAAGTGGAAGAAAGCACACTAGTGCCTTGATTGCTTTAATGTTAAATAATAGTGGCTTTTATAAAACAAAGGAGCAGATGGCAAGTAACCCATGTTTCCTTTCAAAAAACCTTAACATTCTGTCAGCCAAAACTTTACTGATGCAGACCTTCAGTGCTGCCAGGAGCTGTGTAAGAAGCCTGGTAGGGGATCAGAATGTCAGTGGTACTTCTTCATGCCAAGCTGGGGCCTGTGTGGAGTGGGTTAGAGTTCACACCAACCTGATGATACCAAGATTGTGCCATAATGTAGCTGATCACAGTTTTTTCATGTGCTCAGATACCACAGGTAAGGATAAGGAAGACAATTCTTGCCTGATACACAGTCATGATTTCATCCTGTCAGGGTGTTTTTCAGTGTCGTGACATTCCTCCTCCACAGTAATGAGTCTGCATGGGAACACATGACTACATCTCACAGTTAAGTGGATAATTGTGTATGCTAAGGGATGAGAGTGTACTGATGTATAGCAAATGTATAACAAATGCTTCTTCAAAACTCTTTGAGATGCATGATGTGTAAAGGTATGTTGTACAGTGGGCCTGATGCTGCAGCTATGATAGAAGGTTGGGACTTCTGTTAGCCTCAAAGAGATGACAAGAAAAATGAGGCTCTGGAGCAACTTTCCAGCAGAAAGTCGAAGCAATCAACCAGTCTTTTAAAATTGAGGGGAATCTGTGACATGAAAAGGTGCTGAGGAGGTTTGTCTGGCTGCAGGGGGAGATAACAGGTACCCACTTGTTTGTAAGCTGTAATGTTTGGAAATATTTCTGCAGAATATAGGATAAAAATGTTAAGGGATGAAAGAGTAACTCAACATGTTAGCCAATCTCTCTTTAGTATATATGGAGAGTCAGTTCCAGCTGCCATAAGTTTCCTGATGTCCAGGTGCTTTTGTCACATTAGGAAACTGATTCCACAGTTATTTTCTGTTCTGGATATTAAAGCATTACTCATAGGAGTGTCTTTTATTATAACCTGGATACAGAGTTTTTTCCAAAATGGAGATTGCTGTCTTAGTTTGTAGGATAGACTTGGTATTCTTACAGTAAGTCAAAATGTTTCTGGCGTTTCATTTTTCACTGTGATTTTGGTACCTGGTAGAGTCCTGAAGCATTTCCCTGAACAGCAGTGTTGCATTCAATCACAGAAGAATAAACACAGGGCTCTCTATACATTCAGAGATAGGAATGACAGTGTAAGTTCTGACACTGGTATTTCTTTTTTTTTTGCTGCAAGGAAGCACCAGAAGATGGCATGGTTTGTACAGATGTATGCTTGAAAGTGAACGAGCGAGCCTGTGAAAATACTATTAATAGTCTTGAGTAGGGTGTTAAACACTATGATAGAGAAATAAGCAGCGATATTCAGTATTTTAATCCTTACTTCTTTCTGCCACTAAGGGACAGCAGTGAAGTCCAGCCTGTCCTATCCTTTTCTGAGTTTGGATGGCACAGAAAAGGGGAGGGGGAAGTGAAAAGAAAGAAAATGTGATGTAACCATGGTGCAACGCACTCAGTGAGGTCAGCCTGACAAAAAGAGTATTGGTGGTAATAGGTAGAGATGGCAACTTAGCACAGTAATTTAGGCATAGAACTTTTTGTATCTCCTTAGGAATCTGTTGGTCAACCCTGGAAGGCACAGGTTTATCTCTCTCGCTTCCCTTTCACTCCCCTCAGTTCCCAAAAAACGTGCTGTTAGGTAGTAAGGCAGTGCCAGGGCCTGCTAGCTTTTGGGGTTCAGAGAATAAAAGTCAGGTGTTGGTTTCATTTTAGCAGCAATCCTAATGTATTTTAATTGTATTTTAATAAGGTATTTTTGTGAGATTCTGCAGAGCTTGCCAGTGTTTTAACTGAAGCTTTGCCATCTTGAGCTGCCCTTCTCCATGCAGGACGTTCAGCTGTCATCCAGGGGGAGAACTGGGGGAGCCTTGGCTCTTTGAATCACTGTAGCCTGACCGATGCAAATAATAATCTGCTTTTTACAAACAGAGACAGAAGTGTATTTGTTTTCTCCCCTGGGAGAAAGAGCAGAACATGAAAGAAGCTGTGTGTAATGTGAAGGGACAATCTGCTGTTAATTTGACATCAATGAACTGAGCCAGCAGATAAATGCTTATGTTATTTTTCAGTGTTTGAAAAACTTAAACAGGGAGGCTGCCAGGATGCAGTAATACCTATGGACCTGTTTGAAAGAGGGAATCTTTCTTTTGATCAGTTATAGGGAGAAAAGGATTGACTACACTTTACTGGACCCGAAGTTTGCTTTCACACAGCTGCAACTTTATGTTACATAGGTTTTTACCAGTTTAATGCAATGGGATTTTAGTGTAGCAGTTCACTGAAATCATGGACTATTTATTTAATATTTCTGTAGCCTTCTGAAAGTGTAAAGAACTACAGAAGTATGAAGAGTTACACTAATTCTTCTTTAAAAAATAATTAGTGTAGACGTGGCTCATATTTTCTGTTCATTTAAAGGTTTCTGAAATCAGTACATTTATGCCAGTGGAGAACGTGGTTCTGTGTGAGTATTGTGGTTTCACCTGGCAAGTAGCTGAGCACCACACAGTCATTTGTTCACTCCCCCCCTTACCAGTGAGATGGGGGGAGCTGAACTGAAAAAAACAAAGTAGGACTCATGGGATAAGATAAAACTATTTACTAAGATAGAGATAAGAAAAAAGACATAAATATATATGAATGTATATAACAAGTGATTTACAAGCATTTGCTCACTATCCCCTGATTGATGCCCAGTTCACCCCCTGAACACTGAAAGAGAGTGAGATGAACTCCCACCCCCTTGCAAAACTGCTTCCACATGATGTCGTATGACGTGGCTGGCCAAAGGCCAGTTTAAGTCAGCTGTACTAGTTCTGCTCCCTCCCAGCTCCTTGGGCCTTTCACAGCAAATGGCCTTGGCTCTGCACAGCACTGCCTAGCTGCAACTGTAAACATCCATGTGTTGCCAACATTGTTTTTCTCCTACAACAAAAACAAAGCATCATACCAGGCACTCTGAGCAATTCTGTCCCAGCTGAAACTAAGACAGTGAGTACAGGTGGGATACATAAGCACCCTGTGTTTCAAAAGCGTGTAGTTTAGGCTTTCACAATAAAGCCAAGTGTGTGTTTATTTTAAGAAGAATCTGCACGTATGTAGAAGTATAAAGAGGCAGTGATTTCTCTATGTTGTTGACTACAGCTTTCAAGCATTGGATACTTATTCCAAACTTCTTTGGAAAATCTCATCTCAACTGGGATCTCAGAATATCTGTTAAGGAAGCTAAAACTCCCCGGTGGATGGCAGGTTAGAAAATCTGCCCATGTATTTTCGCAGACAGAAGGAGCTGCAGAAAGTTTTGCATCAGGCTTTTATTATTAATTGTTTTATTTTTTTCCTCCCCCCTGGCTTTATTGGACTAGTTAGTAGTCAGAGCTAAACATTGTGTTGCATCATTCTAGCATTTTATATCTTTTCAGTATAGTCTGAGTCACTTAGTGGATGACATGCTTCCAAGTATAAAGAATTTATAGATGATGTAACAGACTGTAATTTTCAAACTGAAACTATGCTAACTGCAGTGTGGGGAGGAAACACTGTGCATAAAGCTAACATTACAGAATTGCTGCCAGAAACTTTGAAGAGGTGCAGGGACTATGGTTTTAAATGTAGCTCTGTATCCATAGGTGCACTGCCTCTCCAGTATAGTTTTTGGTGTATTCCTTATGGTGTAAGTACAGTTCTGCTCTGAGAAGCGTGCACAGCTAGACATTGCTTGCCCAACCAATCTGCTTTTTTTGCTGTGTAGCTTAATGATGCAGCATCGAATTTTCAAAAGCTCTCAACAATGGCCTGTACTATCTCTTACTGAAGTCAATAGGAGTTCTACTGTTGACTTCAGCTGAAGCAGACTAAGTACTACAGCAAGAGCTTTTGTTGAAACCTCTCTGTAACTACAGTCCCGTGTGTAGGTTGTCCCAGAAGAGACTGATCACAGCAGCACTTCTGGTCCCTGTCCCTGAGTCCTTGATCACTGATGTTCCTATCAACCCTTGTCCAACAGCCCCTGGGGTTTTCTGACTGCAAAGGGATAATAGATAGTAGGACTGATACTCATTAAACTTGGCTAAATTTGTAGGAATTGCTCAAGGAGCGTGTTCAGAAGTGACATTTTCACTAATTAAAATATACTTTTCTTTCCTCACCGGATCTAGTCAGTGTTAGAGTCACCAGAAGAGAGTGGGCCAGATCCAAAGCCATTTTAAAGTCAATTGAAAGGTTCCTGGCATATAGTGCGAGCTCAGTTCCACTTCTCCACTACTTATACTAGTTCTTGATGCCTTCGGGAGACTACAGATCAATTTTGCTGTCTATGAGAGCTGGATACGATATGAGATTAAAATGGGGAAAACATTTATATTTACTCCTGAAACATCTGAAAGGGTTTGGATCAGTTTAAGAAAAACCTCAATGCTAAAGCCAAAGATCAAGCAGCAACACAGGAAGTTTCAAGTGAGGGCGAAGCACTGGCGCTACAAACCAAAGGAAAGCAAAGGGAGGTTTCATCAGATTTGGGAACCTGAAGTCAGAATTCATTCCGCAAGCAGATGTTTCCAAAAACAAGTTATGCATGTGTGGAAATGGAATTATAATAGGTGTTGTTTTCCTTCTCTAACAGACACTGCAGGAAGCTTTCTGTAATACTGTTGACTTTGAAAACACTTCAGAAATATTGCTTGGTTAAATCAAGCTACCAAAATGGTGCGGATCTCAACTTGCTGTGAATATACAGCTGTGTTTATGTAGGCCTAATGGTCCTATGACATTTTTATGCTATTAAATCTATTGCTCTGTTGGCATAAGCACTTTGAAAATCTCTTTTTTGATTGCTTTATTCCTGATCTTGTCACTTTTGAAAGTGCAGACTCAAATTCAAGACTTGAAGGTGACACGAGCCATATGAAGGTGCTCTCAAATATGAATTTTCTACTGCCCATGGTGCCTTGCCTTCTGTTACACCAAATACTAAGTCTCATGTTTACACAAAGTTTGCTGGTAACTTAATACCACTGGATCTCTACCCTTCTGTCTCTTTTTTCTTTTTCTTTTTCTTCTTTTTCTTCTTCTTTTTTTTTTTTTTTTTTAAGTTGCATAATAGGTTCAAAGTAACACATTTTTTGTAATTTTAATTTTGTAAGTATAATTTCCCTAGGAAATTAACTTTCAAATGTTTTTATTAAAATATTTTTGATACACATTCTTTCTTTTTCATTTTCTCTTCAGTGTTATCTAAGAGTTTCATCTGCCATCCAGTAGGAACAGTGGACTTTTTGAGCTGAAATTTGTCCAGTCGTTAAGACTGTATGGTGTTCTTTCCTGCTTAGCAAGTCCATGGGAAGGGCTGAGAACCTTGTAGGATGACATTTTGTCCAGGATACCTGCTACAGAATGTGTTTCTTCTCACTCTTAGAGGGAGTAGAGCTTGATTTTTGTTCTGTCTATGCTGCTGCCTCCAGATTGTGCTAATCAAATTGCATTTTGCACCCGAACAAGAATTTGTACAAATGGTACAATTTTAAAATGGAACAGAGAGGCTGTAGGAAGCTCCTTGCATTGCCTTGGCCTAGCACCTTACTTCTACTCTTTGGTGGAGATCCTGGTGTGCTTTGCTTCTCAGAGGAATGAAGAAAAAGTCTTCTGGAAAGTGTAGGACTTTGGTTTGGTGTTACTCTTTACAGGCAGAGTGATATACTAGCCAAAGTTAGGGCACAGCTGCAATGTGCTGGAGATAAAGGTCTAAATGACTATTCTTCAGAGTTTGCTATCTTAGTCCTCTATCTAACAACTAATTCTGAATAAGGGCAGCAGAGCAGCTGACCACATAGTAGGTAGGTAAAAGCTTAATTTAATTGTGACAATGACAAAGAAAGGGAGTAACAAGAAGGTAAAGATGGGCTCCAGATTTGACATGTCTTGGAAATAAGATTCTAGCAGTTGCCTTGTTGGCTTGAGTCTTTGGAGGTGTAAGTTCAGTTCCATGTTGCGGTGGTTTCTTCCTGTGTGGAATTTAGTATGTCCCTTAAAGTACATGGGCCTCCTTTCACATTTCTAAAATGGAAGCAGTAAATCACTCTTTTTCACATAATCACTATAGTACTTTCAGAATAAATACTTTAAAGATTGCTGCATAACTGAATTGCAGTGTATATACACGTATATAAATATACATGTAAATGATGCAGCTGTAATTTTGCAATGGTCACATAAGTGTCTGAATTCAAAAATATTCAAATATCTAAATTCAGATTTGCACAACACGGAAATCCCAGAGAAAGTTTGAATATTCTCTCTGTAAAATACAAAGCAAAACCCAAACTTCTTTCCTTCAGTAAGCTGCAACCATACTTGTTCATTGATTTGTTTCTGTCAATAGTCTTGAGAAAAGATTTCAGGAGAGATCTGAAAATCTTATGGACTAATTCAGGCCAAAAGAGGTCTGAATTGTCAAGAGGTCTTTATACACTCATGAATCTGGAAAGGGCCAAATGAGGCTAGGATAATTTCTTTTTCATGCCGTTGAAAATTCATTTGTTCTAGAAGCCCTGGAAGAAACCCGTTTTCATGGTAATTGCAATTCTTGCTGTCACTGAAGTCAGTAGCAAGATTTTATTTTTTTATACAGTGGCACAGTTCTTATTAGAAGCTCTCATATTTTTGGGTACTATTTTAGGTGAGAATGTGCCCAGTTTCTACCTTTCAGTGGCATGTTGCTTTTGCAGTGAGGTGATTAGCCAGCTCAGGAAGCTGATTCAACCCACATCTAACCTTACACCCTTGAAAATACTGTTATTTATTTCCCCCAGGTTACAGATTGGTTGGCAAGACCTCTGTGCGGGATTATGTCTGCAAATTGGCCCAAACTGTACTTTACAAAAGCAGAATTGGGCTGTTCTATTTTATGGTACATGACAGACTCTATCACGTATAATGCAATGGCAACATTTTACAACCGGGAAACATGCGACATGCTTGATATTATCACTGGTAGGTTTGCAGAGTGCCACATAGTGGATTAATCCCCACAGACCTGTCATGTAAAATCTTTCCATTTGGTTGTTTTCTTTCACACAGTGTTCTGTAGCAGTTAACTGAATCTTATTTATACCCATGCTAGTGAAATTATGCTTAATTTTTACATGAGTAATCACAGAAAATTCAAATGAAGAATATTATCCATATTCTGTCTCTTCAGAATAAAGCTTCTCATGTATACATCGATGTAATCAACATGATAATCATCAGTTGCAAAGAACTTCAGTAAATCATGCAAAATCCATGGATGTCTCTTGGTGCTAGAGTTGTAGCTGAAAATCTGTTAGAGCTGACAAATGTGTATGGTGCAAGTTCACACTCCTTCCCACACAACTTCTTTGTACTTACACATCTCTGAACTCTCATCCACAGTCCTGGTTCCTTCTCAAAGCCAGAACAGTTCCAATTCCATAACACCATACGTTAAATACATTCCTGATGTAGTGCAGGATCCTGCACCAGAGAGTTTTGACTTCATTCTGGAATTTATATTGTTGAAATGGTTCCTTACTCAATGGTGCATATTTTGTTGGTGTTGAGATACAGAGACTATGCAAAAAAACATGCACTGTCTGAAAGTTACATGATTTGCTGAAGAATAATATTGGTTTTGTGACTTGATTCATAGACTTCAGATGATCTTGGTGGGCTGGAAGCAAGAACTTTATGGCTAGATGGAAAGTTTGGTGAAGTTCTATCTTTCCTTCCTTAGTTCTGGGAAGAAGCTTTTCCATAGCATTGATCACACACCCTGGAACCTCTCACCTTTAATTTCCTTCCAAGCATATTCTGGTGATAGCATGAGAACTTGAATTTTTTGCTTCCTAACTGAGGCCAGCAGGTAAGTACAGTTGGCAGGTCGAGCAATACACTCAAACTGTTTGACATTAATCCTGCCATTCAGAAAGCCTCTTAGATACCTTCTTTCCTTCCCTGCATCTCCTCAAGTGGATACTTCATCTGAGACTTCCTTCAGGCACTCCAAAGTGCTGGATTGTAGAATCACAGAATGGTCTGGTTTGGAAGAGCACCTGGTTCCAATCTCCCATACTATGGGCAGGGACACCTCCCTGTAGTAGACGAGGTTGCTCAAAACCCATCCAACCTGGCCTTGAACATTTCCAGGGCTGAGGCATGGATAACATGTTAGTAAGATATTACTGTGAATAGGATAATACTGTGAGTAGTCACAGCTGTCCACAGCCACAGGTTTTATTTTGTTCTTGTCAGTCATGACCGTGCTGCATGCCCTCACATTCCTGTTGAATGAGAGGGCATTGAAGATGTGTAGTATCTCCTAAGAAGCGCAGTTAAGCACTTCACAGAATTAGTCTGCAACTTGCCAGGCAATTCCTGCTATATGGTTTGCATGACTTGTATTTAGTGGAGTGACATTGCCTCTTGCACCACAGACTTGGGCTTCCTCGGATACTTCTAATTTCAAAAGAATCATTTTAAAAGAATGTAGGCTCTGATTTTTAAGAATTATTACTTATTCTCAGGCAGATCAGTTTTTTTTCAGATAATTTTTCATCTACATTTTTAATGTCTATGTTCAGCTATTTTTGATTATGTTGTCTAGATTTTAACCTCCCCCATCCCCATAACTGTTCACTTCAGTAGCCTCCAGGTGCTTCATCTTGTGTGTGGAAAACAGCGTTTAGGAATGTTTACTCCTAACGAGTTGCCTTTTGTGAAGATGCATTGATTTCTAGATCAACATCACGATTTTAAATGGCCTTTGTAAACTCTGCTACAAGTAGCTGTTTCCAAAGTTCAAAGACTAAAAATTAATTAAAATCTGAGGCACTCTTCAGTATGAAATATTAAGTTGTTTTCTTTCTTCATTGTTAGGAATGTCAAACGTTAGTGCTAAATTGGCAACTAATGTTAGCTGCAAGTTAATTTGGTTATTGCTTTTTGAGGAGCTGCTGAATATTCAAAGGCAGTTCCATTGTTACAATAACTGTGGTATTTTCTGCATTTACATATATGAAAATAGTGGCTAACCTTTTGCAGTGAAATCTAAGTGAGTGCATATTTACAGATGATGGCATTTTGAGAACATTTTGTGACACAATGCAAAAAGATGTTTTTCCCTTGAAAGCTATTGGCTTCACACATGGAAGTAGGTGGACTTCCATGTGTGTTCCGTAGTTCCATTAATTTTTTTCAGGGTGAAGAAGAATCATATATTTGCAAATGTAATTTCATTTCTGGAAATCATATTTTAATTATTTTTATTAAAAGAGCTTTGAGAAGCCTGCTAGGGTTCTCTTTGTGTTAATCCAGGCACAGACTGACACTGGAGAACGATTTCTATCTTGAGGAGCTTTCAGTTTAGACAAAGACGTGTTATAATCCCGCTTCCTTGGATAAGCAACTGAGGCACAGAGGTATTTAGCAAGGCAGACAAAGTTGCATTCAAAAGTTTGCAGCAGAGCTGGAAACTGAATCCAGGGTTTTTATGTCTATTTTAAGAGTTTACCTACAACACTTCCCTGTCTTTCTATGCCATTCCCCTTCATTTGGGCCAAAAGCAGTGGAGGCTGTAGGAGCCTGCCAGGCAGCACAGGGCTGTGCATGTGGCTGCTCACCTGTGCTCTGATTCTTAAACTAGACCTCTCACCGTACCAAGTAGTCTTCCTGATGGCATTTCCTACTATTTTTGTCGCTGTGTGAAATAAATGAAAAAAAAACCGCTGGCCTCTCCAGACAGCCATAACAACAACAACAAAAGAGAACAGAGCTTCATTTTTTATCCTTGCTGAAATGTTTATTTGAAAGCAGCACAGCAAGGTGGAATGGTTTGATTTGATTAGCAAGTCTAAATGTATTAGCAGCAAGACAGAAACTATATTACAATTAGTGATAATTAGTTGCACTGATTACTTCAGTCTGCAATACTGTTTGACAGATGTTTTTCTGCGGTACAGTATTGAAATAGGAGGGTGCTTTACCCTTGTGATGCTTCTTAGTTCTCCTTCTGGTGATATCTTTCTTGTGGCATTGTTTGCTAATGAATTCTCTGCTGTGGCTAGCGTAATTTGTGGCTTTGCAAGGCTTTTACAGCGAAGTTTAACGTAGTAAAATATATCTCAGTGTAGTTGATGCTTGACAACCCTATAGTAGGCCTCTCATTTCCCATGGAAATGGTTACAGTCCAGCTCATCATCCCTGGTTCTGCCAGTCAGCTCTGTCCTTAAAGTCTGATCCAACCCTCATTACGTACCATGAGTCTCTCCTCTGACTTCAGAAGACTCTGACTGTGGTGAGAGGCAAACCTGGCTTCCCTGTCTGGCCAGCCTCTGATCTCTGTAAAACTCAAGGGGAGGGCTGGTATTGTCAGGATTAGTAGCAGAAGGACGCTTCTCAGGGTCAGACTAGCTGCAGTAAAACCCTTTGGGGAACTGTGACCCACAGGGAGGAAATGACCTACCCAGATGCATTGCTCAGGCCCACCCCACCTGTGCAGAGAAAGGTGGAAACTCAGCTGCCATTTGCAGACAGAGTAGGAAGTAGGGAGGGGAGTGAGCGCTCAGGAGCTACCATTTATGTGTCTATAAACCACCTTGTATTCCCTGCTTTGTTAGTTACAAGATTATGAAACGTTCTCATAAATTACAGATACCGTTCCAAAGAGAATCACTTTTCATGTTGGGTGTCCTTTTTTATAGGCAGTTGCTGTATCAAACACTGACTACGAGTCCTGTGACACAATCATATCCTCTCATTTTCAGGCACAGTGTAGAGCTAACCCTGCTGGTTCAGCCTCATGACAATAAACATATTAGGCTGTGACAATCATTCTGTTCCTTAGGAATGAACTGATACAATTTTGGATGTCTTCCTTTTGGTATGAGCAGTAATCCCATTATCAGTCATCCAGAATAAACTGAATTATGATATGTATTAATATAGACTTGTGCACCGTCTGTGGGCTGTTTGGGGACAGATAAGCTAGAAATATGAATTTGTATAAGCCAAAAGTTTTGGGGCTTCCCCTAAATGTACATTGTATGCTATTGTATCTCTATTTTATTTGTTTCAAAACGGGTGTTTGCAGTCTCTACAAAGCGCTTCTATCAGTTGGCGGACATGATAGGCTGCAGCAAAAGGGATCATTTAAAGGTGTAGCACAGTTACTGACTATTAGAATAGATAGCAAAAGCCAGCAAATTCCTGGGTTGAACCTTTGGAATTGCCCGTGAAAAACATTAGATTTCTGGACAGCTGGCTCTGTAAGAAAGGACTTAGTAGCTAATACTGCGTGACCAGTCACTTTATGCCTATCAAGTCTTTTAGGAACGTGTATGTATTTCCAGCCGGCTGAAGTTGTGAGTCAAATATCAATTAGAAAAAAATAGAACGTGGGCACTGGTTTGTCACTCTGGAGATGAGATGTTCTGTGTCCTGTACCAATAAGACTGTGTTTGAGGATGTTTCATCTGGCAGATCACACATCCCTTGCGGCTGCTCCTGCTAACATTGAGCGCTGTAGGATTTTTCTGTACTGCAATGTCCCTGAGATCCTGCTGAGCGACTTGTACCTTGTGCGGTTCTCCAGGTCAGCTGTTAGGTTGCAGAGTAAAATGAGGGGAACTGCACAGCAGGTAAGGAAGTATCAGCTAACCTGTGTTGTCAGGAGAGATTTGTTTGCTGAGTTTCTTCTCTGAGGGTGGGATTCTGCCCTTCTGCAGAGCTTGGAACATCCTCGGAGCTTGCTGACTTCTGTGGCCGTGGAGCTCAGCACCAGGCAGGACTAGAGTCTGCAATGAACTGCAGCGGGAGCAGAGCCCTGGCTCTGATCTTGTTCAAGGAAAAAGCAATCACAGAGGTTGGGAGAAGTACACAAAGTGTGAAACGAAATAGATATGAGAAGTACCTGAGATACAGGAAATGTGCAGCAGGAAGGAATAAAGGAAGAAGGCTGACTACTTGCAAGTCTGATGGCAGCTCTGCCACAGCGCTGCCTCCCCCCGTGCTCCCTCTCCCAACTGGGATCCTTCCTTCAGGATGACAGGAGTTGTCCCACTTTTTGTCTTCCAACTGCCTTTAATAAAATGACACTTGCTTTTACGCTTCCCTCTCTTCCTCAGATCTCCAAGCAATTAATAAAAACAAATTAATACCAAACTCCCCAAGCCCTTGTTGTAGAGAATGCTTGTCCCCCTTTCCTCTGCTCACAGGTGGGTGAGATAAATGATGAGGCTAAGTGATGTGACCAAGGTCACGTGAAGACTTGGTGTCATAGGTGGGAAAAGCTCTCCTGACTTGTGTGCAGATCCACAGAGACATTTGGCAGCTAATAGCCCCTTGAAATCAAAAGCTTATGGATGTGTTTATGGATCTGGACCTTATTTCTAACAGCTGCACTATCTCTGTGGTATCTACCTAGTCAGCAGAAGAGATTCCATTGAAATAATTATGCATGTGGCTTTGCAGCAGTAGTGAACAGGACCTGCACAGTGTATCTTTAAATAGTATATGAGTTTTCCTGCATGTTCCCTCTGCAAACAGAATATTTTTCTCCAGCTTGAGCCTTACATGCTTATAGTTAGCTGGTAGACATAATGAGTTGAAAGCCATCTGTGAATGCATGGTTTCCTCAGAGCATTAGCATGTAAACTACGTCAGGACAGCAGCCCATAGAAAATTTCCTGGAATTGTAGAAGGTGGAATGTTTATTGATCAGCTGAAACATAAAGTTATAATGAAGGAGACAAACGATAGGTGGTATAAATCTTGTTACGAAGAGCTGAAAATATGGAAAAATTGGATTTGCAGAATTAAAGGTAACTTAAAATGAGACATCAGAAAAGACATACGGCTGTGCTGTTGTATCTGTCTTGATTTTGGCAGTGCACCTGCATAGGCTATTAAACTGATTGTCTCAGAATATAAGCTTGAGATGAAGTAAACTGCCTGGTATTAATTTAAGAACAGGTGATAATGGTGTCATGCTGACAGTGTACATTTGTAGTGGCAACACTGGCAATTCTTTCTTTGAAAGCTCTGAGATATAAGAGCATAGGTTTTCATTGCTGAAAAAGAAATACAAAACGAAGGACATGCCTGAAATTGGAAATTAGAGACAGCCTGATGCCAAGCTACTTAAAAATGTGTTTTTTAAAAGCATTACTTTTATTCCTGAATTTTTGTATTAAGGGCGTGCCATGGCCGGCGGTATTCATTTCAGAGAGCTGATGGAATGCCTGGAGAAACCAAACCAGCTCAGTCCATCTTCACAATTATATCTTTTCTTAGTTACTTGGCCAAATGACAGCCCCTCTGCCACTCAGGGGAGTGTCTTGATTGAAGTCTGAAGTTGGATCTGGATTTTGTAGCTCAATTATGTATATTAATTTTTGCTTGTATACATGCCTGTGTTTATGTATACACGTGCATACGTGTATTGTTCTTTATATGTATATAATCTCAGCATGAGTATAAAGCACAGTCGCTGCAAATTTTATCCTTAAAAACAGAAGCTCCACTTGAGTTAAAATACATACTTCTAAAACGTAAAAGCTTTATTCTTTATCTCCAGCAATGCTTCTAAGAGTCATTTGCCAAGAGGAAGTAAATGGATATGAGCGTAGCAAGCGCAGATAGCTGCTGTCTGAGACAACTAATCAAAAGTAAAGCTCTGAACCCATCTAGATGCAAACTGCTGTCAAATGTACAGTGGAGTTAACTTTAAAAAAATACAGGGAATGGTTTTTCTTTTGCTGGTGTAGTTCAGTTGTAACAGAGCTAGTCATCATTTGTAGCTATAATAGATAAAGTAATTTCACTGTTTTTTGAAGCTGATAATGTTTCTTTAACTACAGTGTTACAGGTCGTACAGTCTTTTACACAGCTGGTCACCCTCAATAAATCTGTTTTTAAAAATCATTTGGCAGTTGTGGAATATATGACAAGTGTCTTATTACATCTAATCTTTGTATAAAACATACTTAGCAGTGTTCACTGTACAATACTTGCCCTGTTAAATTTCAATTACTATTGTAGTTAGGAAACCCTGATTTAAAATGTCCTTCTCCACGGGATGGAATGGTGCCTAGTATTTAAAAGAACCGTTTTTCTTCCTCTTCCACCTTCTAGTGCTGTTGGATACTCAGTGTCCTATGCTAGGTCACACTGGGTGGTACCTTAGACCAGGTAGAAAAGACATATGCCCATACAGCCCGGTACATTACAGCATCTGTATGCAGTTGCAGTAGAAAATTGAATGAGGGCTATGTTCAGTGTAGGTTTGTCTTCCTGATTTCAAAAGAGTAAACATCTAGAAGTGTCTGGAGGTAGCTGTTGGTAGCAGGCATTTGCTACTGTTCAGGAATAAGAAATATTCCACTGGTGATTATTTTTGATGCTAGTTACTTCTGTGCTTGTGGTTGTGAACCCAAAGCCATTAGAAATGATGTAGTTGTGTTTTAACACTGAAAGCATCCGCGTGCATATCCAAAAGACTTGAGTACATTAAAACATTTGCAAAACGTAGCTGTGTTCTACTGTATTACACCTAAGAAGGTGCTTGTTAGAAGCTGTGCACTGAAATCTTTTGCAAATTCTCCCATTTTCTAGGACAACAGATCTGTCGGCTTGCTTTCTCTGTACAGCATAGCTACATAGAGCATCACTGGCTTCAGTTTCTTCCTCTTTAACTTTTATCTTGCAGCCTCCTGCCCTTTCTCACACAGTTTCCCAGTTATCAAGCCAGAGCAGGGGGTCTCCTGGCTTTCCAGAATTTGATTAGTGTCATTGTTATGAATCGTTCAGTTTGTTTCATACCAGTTAAAATGATGCAAGTAGCAATTTGCAAAATCTGATTTAGGATTTAACATCACTTAAAAAAAAAATTAATTAGTGCCACTGATGAGAGGTCTCAACTTTCTACTTTCATGCTGATGAATTTAGTGCCAGTGAAAAGCGAGATAGAAACAATTCAGCCAAGTCTGTATTTCTGTGACACAGAGCCCACATTCCCTTTTAGACACCCGATGCTCCAGCGCATATACTCCTTCCTCTTATGTTTAAATCTGTCTGTCTTGTTGTGTGCATATTTCCTTCTGGAGAGTGAGTTCCTCAAAATGGAAGCTGCTGATAATGGTAGTTGTTGTGCTGGCAATCACACATCCACAATTTCTCTGTGGATATATTGTTTTGTAGTCCTACCATAAATTAATTCAGAGGACATTCTGCTTCCTTTACTCTGTAAGAATTTGAATCTGCAAAATTTACCTTATTTGTGACCAGAGCTTAGTTAATGACAGGGGCCTCTGGTATAAAGCAGCGAATTTAACTTAGACAGAAATTTGACACACGTTTTTTCCAATACTTCACATGACCTTTGCATGTTTAAGTTGGGTTTGCACTAATTTCAATAAAGAAACAGTTGTAAAAGTGAGACCTTACTGCAGTTTCTGCCCCCCTTCTCCATTTCTATGATATCTGCACTTTTTGGCCACCCAGGCAGGAATCATAGAATACTCAGAGTTGGAAGGGACCTTTAAAGGTCATCTAGTCCAACTCCCCTGCAATGAACAGAGACATCCACTGTAAGATCAGGTTGCTCTGAGCCTGGTTGACATTGAAAGCCTCCAGGGATGGTGTTTCCACCACATCTCTGGGCAAAAGATGGTCCTGCTTTATATACGCTGAGGATAGATGGATTTTCAAAAATGCCCTTTTTTTTTTTCCCCTCCACTTTTCTCCTTGGAAACCCCTGAGCGCCCTGAAAGCAGAAGCTTTATGGCAGAGGTAAGCACAGCACAATCGTCTCAAGTCCCAGGTAATGTTAACCAGCATCTGTGGGCCTCGATTAAGATGCGGTCAGACATTTCAATTCCTTGAAAGCCTACCAAAAAACAATTGGTAGATCTCTTTTGGAAAATAAGAACATCCCCTTCACCTGTGAGCATCTGTCTGGTGTCAGTGTGCAGTATCTCAGGTCCTCCCTGGCAGCTTTAGCAGGCCTATCCAAGAGAGGCCCATCCTTGCAGGGCCTCCCACCCGAAGGAGCAGCTGAAGAAGGAAACTGTTGGCCAGAGATTTCAGAGTTTCAACTCAGATTCTTTTTAGTCACCAAGTTAGGGAGCCACGAGAGCATTTCTAGCTTTCTGCACAGGGCTCGCACTCTGCTGAGCAGTGATCATTTGCCGTGCCCCTTTTTATTCGGCCAGCTGTCAAGCTGACATGTGCTGAGAAAGCCTCTAATCTTGGCCTGTGCTGGTCAGCCATTTGCTCTGCACTGCAACGAATCTGCCTGCACAGTGCACATCAAGCAGTGTGCCAGTCTTTATCCTTGTCAGCGTTATGCAAATCCTCAGCGCTGATGTTAATGCCAGTTTGGTTTTTATAGCCTGGTGACAGCAACAGCCCTCAATATTAAATACAAATATACGTACACAGTTACGGCAATGATTACTCTAGATGTTCAGCTAGTCATAATATTTGCACTTGGCGTGATAAGGAGCTTTGAATGATAATAGCACTATAGTAGAAGCTTGTTAAAGTGACAGTAACCCTGGTGTCATTATTGAGTGGTGCACTTGTGCTTGCTTTGCTATGGCTTTCTCAGAGACTGTCCCTCTTTATTTGTGTGTGTGTAGCACATGAACATGCTCTAATTGTGCTTGAGGATAGCATGTGAAGTCCTCTAAACTTCTTTCAGTTTGGTCTGCTGTAAGATAGCAGTGGGCCCTCAAGAGTTATCTTAGTTGTTTGGAATCTGTTTCTGTGGAAGTATGGTTCATTAAAACAGTCCACTCCTGATACAGGATGATCAGGTCCCAGTTGGTGCTGCTTTTATTCACTTACAGAAAGAAGGATCCTGGCCTCCATCTAATTTCTTCAAACAGTAGTAGCTGCAAAGGGGAGTGAGTTAGATAGAGGTATGCTGTCAAATGATGACAACATTTTGTGTTTCAACTTTCTCTTTTGGCTGACATGATAACATATCAGAAGGATAGCAGCACCCCAAACACTGTGTCTTTTTCCAAAATGCAGCCATGCAGGCTGGACTCTGCTCTGGGAATTCCTAGGGCTCCACACCTCAGATAGGTTGATAAGGCCCAGGACACTTCTGCTGCCAGATAAATAGAGGCAAGCTGATGGGATTTGTTGGCAGGGTCAGTTTTTGGGTGCTATTGCACAGGATGTTGTTCAGTACAGCTGAACCAACAGTTTCCACTTCCCCAAGTCCTGTTCTCCCTACGTATGGATGGTCAGAGTCACCCTTATAGGTTCTGTGAGCTTCCATAATGTTTACTGTAAATACAGCTTTAGCCCTATTCTTTTTCAGTGTACAGACCAAGAGTGTCACAACATGAATGCCCCACTTTTCAGGTGGTTGTGGTTTTTTATTTGATTGCTTTTACATATGACTGTAAAAGCTTGGTCCATGCTGTACTTGTGGAACAGTCAGTCTATAATATTGTCTACTCACCCTTGGGATTTTGGAAAGGGATGAAACATGTTTCAGTGGCTGAAATATTTTAGTAGCTATGCTGTTGCATCCAGCTTCTTTCCACATCATGGGGTGAGTGTGGACACGGTCTGCAGAAGCAATGAGTTTTAAGATGCTCAGCTTTTGCATGTGGTGTACAACATTCATGTGTGCCGGCCATAAGGTTGACTGACTGCAGTACTTGGAAAGGAAGAGAGGGGGACACAGAGTGTTGGGAGGAGATGGGCTACATTGGTTGGATAGTAGGCTGTCTACAGTGCGAGCTGGTTAGTAGAAACCTGTTTGTATGCTTAATCTTGAAAGGGTAGATACTTGATAGTTTATAAAACTCAGGCTCTGTAATCTGTGTTAATTTTACACCCAAAATAAAGTCACAGTGAGTAAATATTATTATGTATAACTTTTGCATGACAATCCATACAAAGCTTGCATCTTTGGCACATTTATTGCACATAGCAAGTCTGCACCAAAAGAGTCAAGGAGGTCTAACAAAAGATCTGTCTTTTCAAGCTTCTGCTTCGAGTTCTGACCAGCAATCGTGTAGAGAGAACTCCCTGGTAAAAGAATTTAGAGGTACTCCTGGAAACATGTAAATAACAATAACATTAAAATTATATACGTATATAATTATATGAAAGAGTTATAACCAAGCACTCTTGAATTATTAAAGAAAAAGAAAGTTTTTTTTTTTTATTTGACATCCAAGAGACTACACTGGTAAACAACAGGCACTTTCAAATTAGTCTTTAATTTGACCCATCTTCAGGAAGATTCACTGGCCACAGGAAGGAAAACTCTCCCTATACATTAGGAGAGCTATATGGAGCACCCAAGCTATTTGCCAGGTATTGTACCACTCATGTCTCCTCTGTTACTGCAGCTTCTCAGATGCTATTAAGAACAAGAGGGATGCTGGCATCGTGAGTAACTGACTTATGGCAGAACAAACACTAATGAAAAAAGTCTAGTGATTTCAAATGGGTTTCTTGTTAAAGCTGATGTTCTACAAGTAATAATCACATTTGGAGCAGGCTGTATTGGCAGATAATGTGCCTTTAATGCCATTTTATGACTTTGCCTTCTTTTCACCATGAATAACTGAGATTAGAGTCCATTATTTGCCCCAGGAAGCCCACAAAATTCCCTAACTAAGCTTAGTTACGTCAGTGTTCTCATCCTGGAGACAGGAGTTGCTGCTTTGAAGCCTTTTTGTTGAACACTTAATGTGTATTTTATTTCTACTTCTTCTGTGTTTAATATGCAGTACTGCAGTTTCCATACATATTATATGTATGCTTCTTCTAAAAGATTGGAATAGCTTTTTTTTTAATTGAGTTTCAGTTTTGTTTTACTTTTGCAAAATTAATGCCACTAGAAATCCATTTACGTAAAAATAATAATAAAAAAGAATACGTGAGAGTTTTGGGCAATTTGTCACAAGACAGGATATTCAGATTTGAGACTGTGATTTGCATTTTTCGTTGTGAAACTTGAAAAACATGGAACAGTTGAACTCTGAACCGACAGATATTTCTTTTCCTAAGGTCGACTGAAATGAAGCACTGACAAGGTTTCTATTTTATAGTCCTTTACTATCGTGAGTGCAGCTACTTAACTACTGCTAAAGGCTGTGGATGCCAATTCAAATGTTACATAGCTCACTGTGTTCACACAAATTAATAATGTTAGTATTCAAGCTAATGTACATTGTTATCTACTGCGTATTTCAAAATACATAAAACATTGCATAGTTGCAATTACCCCAGAAATAGCTATTATGCATACACAAAAGTAAAGTTAAAGGATTAATGTTTAAAAGTATATCAAGCATGTTTTAGAACGTAATTGCAATATTTAGCCACATGGGTGTTCTGAATTCTACACTCATGAAATTCCTGGCTTTAATCATACAGCTAAGATTATTGCAGTTTACTGTTTGTGATGTCACTTCTGATTAATCTGATTTTGTTTCAAAACACGTGAAGGCTTTTGTCCTTTGTTTATTTTTACTTCTGTGTTTGTACTATCTCTTCAGATAGGAGAAAGTGTGAATTAATTTTCTGTGATATACCTGGTTAGAATATAGAAGTGATACGGAATAGCATTGACTATGGCATTTAAACACAAATAATGGAAGCTCAGAACTGTTACTTTTTTGTTGTTACTTCATAAATGCTGGGGCAACTCCTCTGAATCTCAGTCACAGCCCAAGATTCTTTCTCCAGAGTTGTAAAGAAACACAGAATAAAAAGGATGGTTCCAGTCCCAAGATGCTACAGTTTAAGTTACCCACATTTATAATTAAAATTAGCACACACTTTTATTATAACCTGAAATAATGCAGTTAGCTACTTTTATAATGAAATGACTTCTAGACAAGTGTGATAATATATTTTTACATGAATAATAAAATGAATTTTAAATTAAGAAAAATGAACCGTATTCTTTACTACCTTGAAAATACCAATACTGCAACTCCAATAAAGCCTTAGGTGCTCAGGAATCCTTAGTCAAGGAGTAAAAGCTTGTTATGAAACTCCTGGCTGGTAACTGTGCTGCATGACATTTTATCATGCCATTTTTTCATTGGGGTGTTTGCAGCTGGGGCGTACTACAGCAATCAGTAGGTGTGTCAACTTAGTTGAAACAATGCATTTTAAGCAAATGAAACTTAATATCACAAACTTTACTTGAGCATAATGTTAATTAATGCATTTTTGAATACATTAACAATAGATTAAAAGAGTTACTATGCTGGATGGGTAAGATGCAAGGCTTGAGGAGGCCAATCCTATTGATTCCAGAGGTTTTCAGCTCATATCTCATACCTATTTTGTCTCTTACTTAGAAAGAGATTTCACAGAATTTACCTCATTTCATTTTCATGCTCTGTTGGTCAGTTGGCTGGGGCAGGAGGTGGTAGAGCTGGACGGAGCTTGAGTAGGGGGTGCTAATGGAAAATGCAGAGCCTAACAGAAGGCCTTCTCTTAGATGCTTCTTTTCTCCTAGCTTGTGATTCAAAATGATGCTGAAATACAAAAAGTTATGTTCAGTTAGTTTTTGAAAGTCTTTTTTGGTCCTGTTATAGATCTGTATGACTTGAAATGGATGCCAGGAAGATGAGACAGAGAGGAGAGTGGTTCTGCAATATCTCCAGATGTATTGGAAGCTGTATGTAGGTCAAGAAGGAGGTCAAAAAAATTAGGGATGGACTTGGAAACTGTATGTAGAAGCATCTCTGTTTTTCAGGGACTGTAACTACCAACATCCCTTGAAGATCTGCAGCTTTTCATTTTCTCTGGCTTTTTATTGATCTTTTGGTTATTTCTGACACTTGCACATGGTCAGTCCAGTGAGAGCAGTCTACAGCTTTAATTATTACAACACAGCTTATCTTCTTTAGATACTCTTTCTCTGGTAGGAGCCGGAGTAGAAGATCCTGATTTCCTTACTCTCTTCCCAGAGAGATCATGCTCAGATTTTGTGAGCAAAGCTCAAATCTAGCTTTGGCTTAAGCTTTAGAAAGTGTGCAGATAAATGTGTATGTAAGCAAAAGGGAGGGCTCTCAGTGACTTCAGCGGCTCTTGTTGAAATAGGACCATAAGTGAAACACTGTGCAGTATAACCCAGAGTCCAACTGTAGAACTTCCAGTCCCTCCTCTGTAATTGTATGCAAATTATTACATCTCTGGCCTCAGTTTCCCCACCTGTAGTTGAGGGTAGTCCATCTGTGCTTTAGTATAAGAGTTAATATGCAAATGCATTGGGATGCATGGTTGGAAAAGGCTGCCATGTCATTTCCATACAAGTTAT
The DNA here is from genome assembly GCF_016699485.2 of Gallus gallus. Classification (NCBI taxonomy): domain Eukaryota; kingdom Metazoa; phylum Chordata; class Aves; order Galliformes; family Phasianidae; genus Gallus; species Gallus gallus. The sequence goes on along the minus strand of NC_052532.1, from coordinate 70,123,779 downwards.
TGCATGCATTATTTTATTTTTAAATATAAGCATTTTTTTTCTGGCCAGAATTTTTCTGGTGGCGAAAGATCTATTGGGAGCAAGGCAGTGGATGCCATCATTTATATAGAAGAAAAAGAATAAACGAGAAACAATAAAATATTCTGACTGGGAACTCTAGCTGCGCCCATTGAAATCTATTGATTGAAAGTGGAGCAAGATCAGAGCGCTTACACTTTTATTAATGATACTGACAGTTTAGTATGAGTGGAGAATGGCTTGTAATTAGGTTTAGAAGCGTTATTGATTATTGTCATATTCAGTATCGATTATCTCACTACTTGGAAAAAAAAAATAATCCTGAGCCTCTTTAGCAATGCAGAACAGGGCCTCTTTGGCTTGCCTTTCTGCTGTTGCAGTGAAGATTAATCTGCTGCTCAAGATCACATGGAGTCCCGTCAGCCTCGTGGGCCGGGCTTTTAGTTGAATAATGCTGGCAGTGCTCTCCTCCTCCTGCTTGGGATCTTCATTCATTGGCTGCCCTGCAAGGAAGGATACACCCATTCTTCTCTGTAATGCCTTCCAATAGACATTCTTGAAGAAAACGAGGGCTAAATCCTTATGCCTAAGATGGAGAGCCAAGATTAATGGTAGTTATTTGTCAGCTGATAACCTCCGAAAAGAAAACATATTTGTCACCCACCCCTACAGTCAATGTTGTATAAAGCCACTCATATAATGACTTGGAACAAATGAGAATATCCATGATATGAACTAACAGGACAGAGGGGCAAAATATGCACAACTCCTTTGAAAAGTCTCTGTGATCCAAATGATGCCCCAAGAAATCATCGTCAGCCTGGAAGAACAGACACTAAGCTAACATTAAGCAGCTCGAAAGCTGCTTGATTTCAGAGGGCAGCAGTGCTGACCACTCATGTATCTGTGTGAGCAAGGTTATATAGAAATTGTCTCTGGACTAAAGAAAGGATGTGCTTTTAAAATAGTAGCAATGCCTGAATTTCTCTCCAGTTACGTTGACACAGCTTAAAGGAGTTTTTTAGGTGGCTGTTTCAAAGCAGAAGAAAACCTGTGTGGCTGAGGTCTGCTGAGGTCACTGCACCTCTGTCAGCACTGCCAGAGAGCAAAGCTGCCTGCAGCAGAGGCTCTGGGTTGCGGTAAGGGTTAGAGGGCATTCCAGTGACTGGGCACTATCCTTCATTTGTCTCTTGCATTCAAACCAAACAATAAGATTTCCGAGGGTGAACAAATTCCCCGAATGCCTAGCATTCCTTCTGAACCTTCTGAAGCAAGGGTCATTTATTTATTTGTTTGTTTGTTTGTTTGTTTGAGGTAGTGTCAATTATTGAATTTTTGCCAAATGGAAATTTCTTTGAGTCCAAGAAGATAAAGTGTTTCCAGTGAATAACAAGAGATACAAAATTGTGCTAATTTCCCTCTTGGTCAACTTCTGCTAGATCTTAAGGTTTGGGTTTTTCCACCACTTCTGTTTTGATTAGTATGGAGCATCTCATTCTACAGTGAATGTATATATGTATTTTGGAAGAACAAAGCCCGCCATTGACCTGGATTTGGATGCATCTGTGACAGCCTACTTCACTGACTGCCAGCTGAGCATAGTGCATTTAATTGATGAAATAATAATGATGAACCGTGCCTGAACTTGCTTTGACGACCACTTGAAGCAGAAGCCGTAGTAAATCAGGCCAGTACAGCAGCACTGCAGTGGACGCAGTCCATCCTCAGGCTTGGTGTATACAAGGGATCCTGGGATCATTTAGGTGCTGCATTCCGGGTCCCAAGCATGTCCCCACAGGCTTACTTTTTTCCCGTCTAAGAACTCACTTCTCCTTGCTTTAATTAAAAGCTAAGAGAAAAGAATTCGTAACTCCTTTTTATTTTTTCTTTTTAAATTATTTTTATTATTACTTTTAAAGAGCAACATTTTAATGCACACTGTTAACTGCGCACTGCATTAAGCTGATTAAAAGAGGGCTTCCCATTTCTAAACTCTCTTAATGTAGAGACGGACTAGGGTAGGACTGCTAAACAGATACAATGGCAAGGCAATATATCTGCCTCCCTTAACAGTTCTTTAGTGTGATTACTGTTGCATGCTCCGTCTAGCAGCCCAAGTCTGCATCTTATTAGCTTTCAGAATGGGACTTTTGATGCCTGGGTCTCCAGCCCTGCAGTTTCTATATGGGGAATGTCTGAAAGTCTCGGCAAACTTTGTATCAAGACTTGCAGCCTTTTTTGTGTATGTTCTTAAAGAGCAGCAGTATGTACCAGTGTCTTGTTGTTGTAGTTCTTTAATGAGGGGAATAGGCTTGGAAGGTTTTTGTGCAGCTTAATTAACATTAGCCATTGGTTTGAATTTGTGAAAGAAGACTTTAAGAAGATAAATACTTTGCCTATAAAGTCCCCCTAGGTGCTCTTTGCCTTGGAAATTGGTCTTTTGTTTTCAGGACCAGTGTGGAAAGAATAAGTACAGGATGTAAAGGGAGAAAGGGTTTTCTTAGGCCTTTGTTAGAATTTCTTTGCCCTTCCCACCCCCCCCCTCCTCCTGGTGCTTTGACATGCCAAAATGTATCAATTAACTGTAGCAAAGAGATCAAAGAAGTTCTGGCTTTGCAAAAGGGAATATTTGTGCTCAAATATTGTCTTTTAGGGCATGGGATACTGGAAAGGTTCTTTTAAAAAGCAGTAAAGATACCTTTTCTTTTTTGAGTGATATACTTAATCCCACATACTGATGGTTTATTCTGAGACACTTGATAAAATAATAGCATGGAGTCAGAAAACCATGTGCATGCATGTATCCCTAATAAAAGTCACTGTTATGCTTGCAATGAATTCCAAATTGACTGGCAATGGAAGAACTTGAGCAGATAAACTGTAGTCCTTGATTGTTCACCATGATGATCAAGTGATGTAAGATTGCCTGTAGAATGTAAAGAATTTTGCAAGCAATGCGAGATGTGGTATCCCAGGAGTTTCAGGGAAGATCAAGATCAGTTAGAAGCCAATTTGGCCAGCTATAGAAAGATGATCTTTGGCTAGATAACATAGATAAGTTTTGCAAATTCTATTTCATAGCTTATTATCTGCTCTTGGCCCAACCATATAAAAATTATCTTCTGAAAGTCAAGGAAATACTATGATGAGGTTGAGAGAGATCTACCTTGCTACAGTTTTGTGCAGTGCTTTACTCTGAACTGTTTTTAATATCCACTCTTGCCAGAGTGTGTGCCCATCGACCTACAGCCTGAGTGCTTTAAATCCTCTGTTCATGAATACTTATGGAAAATGTAATCTAAGTAGAAGAACACAGGGGTAGGAACCATGTCTCTAGGGTTCTTTATTACAGTCTTGTGTCTTTTTCACAGTGGACACTAACTGGTTCCCAGTAAAGGCTTTCCATTGTCTTTAATGAGAATATATGGACTTAGCTGCATCATTCAGTATATTGTTTATTAAAAAGGAGATCTCAAGCATTGAAAGGACTGATTTGCATTTGTAGAGAGATCAAAGAGATGAAAGGATTCTTTAGAACAATGTATTGTAGCTATTATGCTTTTTTCTCTCTCTCATAGAAGAGATGTTTTGCTTCTTCCACTAGATCTTTTGGTCAAGAAACACCATCACATTTTCAACTTTGAAGTTGTTGACTCGGCTGTCTTCCATGTCTGCTAAACCCGTTGATGCCTTAGTGGTGCGGCTATGGCAAGCAAAAGTCTAGCTGTATGAGTAACCCTATAACTTCTGATCTCTTTCTAACTTTCAAGATCTCCTCTCCAAATAGTTTGTTAAAGCTTAATACTGATCCTTCGGGACATTTTCATTAGCATTAACAATTGGAAGCACATGACGATCTAACATCTCATGATTAGGAACTGACTTTTTCTTCTTTGTGGTTTACCATATGAGACCTGTTCACTATTTAAGCATAGTGTATTAAGATCATAGTATAAGGAATGATTCTGATTTCAGTTTTCTTTAAGTTAGGAAAAAAATGTTGATAACAGCAATTTTACCCATGCACACCAAATGTTGTGAAGTTGGATTTGCAATCTTAGAATTCCTTCTCCAGCTCTATAAATCTTCAGGAGAAATGAGCATGAATTATATATTGTGGGTAGACATTAATTATTTCAAGGTAGACAAGTATTGGGAGTCAAGGCTTTGTTATCCCTTCATCTTATATCTGTTTTAGTAATCTGGAAGTTAAATGTCGCTAACTACTAGGATTGACATTTCTTCACACAGCTTTAGTGTCATGTTCCAGTGTCCAGCAGCATTATGACAACCTGTCTATAACTGGAAACTGATCTGTCAGTGCCTAAGCTGAGTGAAATGGAAGCAAACAGTAGGAAGAGTGAATGTTATTGACTTAAAATTGACTTCTTATTGGCCTAGTTACACTAGATGTTTCATTAGGATGAATGAGACATTCCCTATAGTCACGCAGCTTTCAGCTAACAGCATTTGCTTTGAAAAACATAATTTTACAATACAAATAAATAACTTCATTTCTCCACTATTTTTAGTTTGCTACAGATCCTGAAAAAATGCTGACAGCACTCCATTAGGGACGATGTCCCACTTGGCACTGAGCCTTGACCCTCACACAAAACCCTCAATAGTTTAAGAGCACCTTCCTTAATTGTTTATTCCCTTCTTAACATTGTGGTTCTATAAGAGCACAGAATGAAGCCGAAGAATTTGCAATCCTGCCTTAAGTCTGGATGGTTTTCTGTTAAGCTCAGAAATTCGGAGGTGAAATGTAGGTCACTTGGGCACCCTGCTTTTCTGTGTTTTTTCAGGCCTTGGTGCAAGTTCAAGCAGCCTTCAGGCCAATGGCTCCGCTGGAAATTGGGAATCCCACAATATGAAGGCTCTAAGTTTGTCCAGAACTTGTCTCACTGAGTTTCCTTGTGAGCTGGAACTGTGTTAGAGTGCTTTCTTTTGAGTACAAAATATGGTATCAATTGGTGGATGAAAACACTATAGGACCGATACCATTTCCCATGTTTTCAGATCAGCAATCTGGTTTTAAATCACCTATAAGAAAAGTCCCAGATTAAAATAAAAGATTAAAAAAGGGGAGTTTGGAATGGAAGGTCTGGTAGAACTCTGGCAATGGTCTGCGCTGGGTGTGGAGTGGAGCTTCAGCTCCTACAAAAAAAGACCATCGAGGTGAGAAGGATGTATGGGAGTAGAGGTGCAGGATGGGATGGTGACCAGTGAGTTATAAACAGCCCGGTCTCTTGAGAGGGCTGCCTGATGCTGAAGGAGCTTCACATTTCGCATACCCAAGATATGGAACTATCTGCCTGGAACTGAGGACCTGAAAATGTCAGTTTTTGAGTTTTCTGTATAGAGTTTGTGCTATGTTGTTGAGTAATGGAGGATCTTGGAGGGCAACAAAGGGTCTTTAAACTCCTTCCATGGTACCTGAAGAGGTTGGTCACACTTCTCGCCATTAAGCGAGGACATGCTCTGCGGTGAATGAGCAGCCTTGCAGCCTTCTAAAAATGTACCTCATGGCTTAAAATGCCAGAGAGGTAGAAAAAGTACAGCAAAAGCAGATAGTTTAGTCAGATTGAGATAACATAGGAGAGGCAGGGGGAAAAAAAAAAGAAAAGAAAAGCTCCTACTAAAATTGTACCTTAAATGTGAAGGAACGGTGCTTATATGAAGTGACAAGGAGCTAGTTAATGGGATCCATATCCACAAGTTACAATAATGCAGCTTTTAAATTGAGTTTTTGTGGCAGACCGGCTGAATAAAATTGCTAAGCTGTGCTTCAGTTGTGTAGTAAGTGGTGCATATGGTGTGAAAGACAAGCTGCGGCGTGATAACAGGCTATCTCCTCCATGCACAAAGAGTTCTGTATTCTGATCAACTCAACAGCATGCACCGGTAAATATTGGTCCAAACCATTTGGCCATTAGTATTTATTGTGTTGGTTTAATCACACTGAGTTTAGGCACTTTTTCTGTCTGAATTTACTGATGTGATTTTGAAGAAACTCCTCTGCAATTATTACCATGTTATACTGGCATGAGATTCAGGATCACTGGGGAGTCTGATGGGACATAGTGGCACATGCAAGAGATTGGGGTCGGTAGGAGTGGAATCAGCCTTTGCTTCTCTGGTTTCTCAGGGTCAGTTCCAGAAGTGAGTGTCTCTAATCTAAGTTTTTGGCAGGAGTAGAAACAGAACAAATACCTCCATGGTTCACTGACCCCCCTAAAATTTATTTGGAGAGGTTTTGGCTTGCATTTGTTAGCAGTGGAGTGGTTCCCCTGTGCCTCCCTCACCTCCTTGCTCTGTGGTAGAGTTGCTGTCTTATAAAAAGGGACCAAAAAAGCTCATGATCTTTTGCTTCGGTGCCTTGGCTGCAATGCTGGTTGGATTCTCACAGTGCACTCCCAAGGTGTTGGTTTCAATACAAACATTTTCAGACATTTTCCCCAGTGGTTTTTACTCTTGTAATCTGCAGATGCCAACAACACCTTCATGTTTTTTATTTCAACTTGCTTTTTTTTTTTTGTAAGATTGGTGAAGTGAAACCCTGGCAAAACCCACATTTACTTCAGAGAGGTGTCTAGCAAGTGTCCTTCCATCTTGGCTGATGTGAGTGCAGAGATGTTGTCACTGTGATTTCAGGAGGCTGTTGGAGAGCACTGCTTGTTGTCCCACTATGGTTTGTGATGTGGGGATATTGACAGACAGGGATTAGGGGGAGATGAAACACATTTTTTTACTGCTTGTGACTTAACCCAGGCTTCACACCCAGCCCAGTGCTCTCATTTACAATGCTTGGACTCCTTGAGGTACATGTTACTGGCGGTTCTCATGGTTTTATCACTGGTCTCACAGTGGTGAACACTGTTAAGATTAAGGCTTGGCTCTTGTCAGCAGATGTTAAGCTTTCATTCTAAAAACAGAGGTTTTTAGCTCACTTGATGGTTGAGAGAAATTTGAAAACTCAATTCATTTAAAGGAGCTCATCCATATTATTTTCTTCCATCTCATTTCTATTCTTATGTGTTTTGGAAGGGAACTAAGTCTTGAGTTTCTGAATGTTTGAAGCTGCCAGCGTTGCTTTTTTGTATAGTACTGCAAGGTTGTAGGCCCAGCTTTTTAGACGTGATAGCTTTTAACTCTTGTTGAAATCAAAGGGAGCAAAAGCACCTAAGTACCTTTTAAAGTTTGATCTCCAACTTCGTACTAGCTTGTACCCACACAGTCCAGGTTATTATTTCTTTGAAAGTAGTCTAGGGGTCAGGTACTGTTGGAGAGAAGAAAAGTTTCTAACATCCCCCAAAGAACTTATCTATTCTGCAGGCTTCCCAGAAATGGAAGTAAGTTAGAGAGAAAACAAAAGGTTTTTATTTTAAAATTGCAGCCACAGCCACAGCAATTTACTGGATCCAACTTGCTATTTTTTGCCTGTGATGTTTGAAGACGTAAACTCCTTTTAAGACATAATTTCCACAGCACACGTTCAGAAGGACATTTCTGTGATCGTTCTGGCTCTGGAAATGCCAGGAAATATTGTATAATCAAGGTTAGGCATTCTTTCTGGTGTTAGCCAACTAGGCACCCAGTGTTGGAGTTTGTTGTGTGCCTACCAAATTCGTATTTCTTATTCTGTGTATGGTAACTTGAAACAGTACTTGTGTTGAAAATGTTCAGTGCTCATTTCTTACCAGTGTTGGCTTTTTAATAACAAAAATATGCATAAAAGAACTTAAGGAGTGGCTTATGAGGTCAAGCCAAAGCCTCACTTATCCCAGTGTCCCATCTCTGATAGTGGAGTGGTCAGTAACAGGTGTACATAAAGGCATCAGAGTGGAGTAAGCAAACAGGGACGCTTTCCTCAATCTCCCACAATTTGTGGCTCAGGGACTTCCCAAGCCAGAGGCGCTCTTTTCCTAATGTCTCTGTAATGGTCCTGAGCAATGCCTTTATTTGAAATTTGAGTAATCATTTGCCTACTTGGACTTGAAATAATTTTTGAGGCATATTTATATGGAAGACCAGGGGCCCATTGGATAGCCCAGAATATATTTCTAAGTGTGAATCACCACAGGCAGCTCATCTAGCTGTGCTCAGAAACATGAACCCCTATCAGCTGCCTTCATTACAGTATTACACTTGAGGGGAGAAAGTGAGATGAAGAAATTAAACCCCACAGCCAATTAAGGAAACAAAAGGAGTGGACTGTGGATTTACAGCCAGATTTTCCAAAGTGCTCAAATCCTGAATCTCTCACTGAGGGAAAATAGATGGGTTTTCCAAGCAGCTCAGTGCCCAACGTGCGAAGCCCATGTAAAAACCCATCTTGGACTGTGAGGGATTTCTGAATTTGCCCTTTAGGTTTGCATCCCTGGGAGCCCACCCTGGCAGAAACCTGGGAGTCATTCCTACTGCTTTTGAGTTCCTCATAGGAGCCCTGAGCTGCTTTGGTGGCAGGGGAGGAGCGCTCTCTTATCCAAGTATTTTTTCTCTTCCTCCGTCTCTGTTCCCCATTTGTGGACTGAGGCATGTGTGTGCCAGCAGGACCATTTGGAAAACATGGGGACATCTTGGAGCATTTTGAGGTAACAGAGAGGGGCCTGAGATAAAGTGAACGTAAACACTTGGACAACCTGTAGGGCAGCGTGAGGTCAGGCTGCAAATTTGCGTGTGGTAAATGTAGAGTGAACTCTTGCTAAATCATCACTTGACCTACAAGCCCCCCAGAACAGTGCCTCTCTCCAGCCATGCACGTGAAGCACACCTCCTCCTGCATCTTCCCATGTTCTCATCCACGGTGAGCTGGATGGAAAGGAGTGGGAGATGTAACTCGGTCACCTGAGGGCATCAGCGAGTTCCACCGAGTGGGGTTGGTGCAGTGTAATTTACTGCCGCCGTAGATCAGCAGCGAATTACTATCCCTTGAAGCAAAAAGGAGGCAGAGATTTGATTCCTTTCTGATGCCGAGGAGTCGGAGTTAGCCACGGTGCTCGGGGCGAAGATGCAATCTGGCTCTCCTTTGTTAGCGGTGTGCAGGGGATCATTAACACACGTATAAATGTAAACAACGCACCCACGGTTTGCGGGGACTTGCATTCAAAGTTCAGATAAATAAAAATTGATCTCCAGGCGAAAAGAAGGCACTTTGGCTGTGGGCACGGCTTTATTTTCAAACAGCTACAAATACAAAATTATTCAACTCATTAATTGACTGCGCAGCTTTATGAGAATGAGCATATGGCCGCAAAAATCTTCTTCTCCCTTCTTCTGCTGCGCTGCCTCCCCTCCCCGAATGATAATCAGGCTGTGTTTAGACCTGGAAATTCAACGCACCATAAAAGCTATTAGAATTTCCTGGCTTTGTGAAGCATAAAAATCTTTGCGGTACCAAGCTCGTTATTCCATTATGTCCATTTAATAAAGATTAGAAGTACTTCTGGTCTGGTTCAAAAATTTGAAAAGAGAAATTTCTAAATGAAAACCAGAAGTTTTTTTTTGGTTTTTTTTTTTTTGGTCCAGTGCAAATGCTTATGGCAGGACCAACCAATGGAAATGCTTATGATGGAAAATAGGGTTAACAGTTCGGAGATATTTCTCTGAAACGCTCTTGTTTCTCAACCAGATCTTTACACATTAACAGAAGGTAAAGTATGATAACTGTGTGCTCCATAATAACACACACAACACATGGATTCCCAAACAAGTATATGCAAACACATGATTAGCAAAGCAGATTGTTACCCAAATTAATCCCAAAGCAGATTTTTAGCTAAATCACTTACAGGAAACAAAAGCATGTTTCCTGAAACTTTCTTTATCAACTATTTGATTGCACAGGTTGTAGTGCTGTTGTAGGGCCGAGCTGTTTCTTGCTTAGCAGGCAGATACAGGGGACAGCTCTTTACCCGCTAGCACCTTGGTTTGGGAAGCCTTGCCTGTGAGTGGCTGCTGTGAGCAGAAGGTTTCCCTCTTCAAGCTAGTGGGGAGCAATGAGCAATGGACGTACAAGGACTGCTCCTATGTGCATTCCTGCAGCTGAGCCCACGCATGGGGGGAAACAGCACACTGCCACTGTTTGCAGTGCAGAAGGGACCCAGTGCCAGGCAGTGCTGGAGAAACTTGGCTGGATTTTTCTGCAGGCAGAAATTCACAGGGGAGTGGAGGTGGTGGAGGCCATCTTCAGGCAGCCCCCCAGTAATGCTCCCTTGACCCAAAGCACAGATGAGCTTCTCTGGCTTTTCAGGGGCAGAAGGGCTGCAGTCTTGCGCTTGTTTGCTTATGCTCTGTACCCGCTTTCAGCTGGTGCTTGCTGGCCTCTCCTGCAATAACCTCCTTGCTCAGCTCTAGAATGACTTTGCACAAGCAGATATTCCTTTGAGATGCGGGGATTAAGGCAAACTTGGCCCTCTGCATCCTCTCAGCTAGAAAGGAGAAGAGAGAAAGTTGAATGCTTAGCCCAGCTGTGCCTTGTCTTTCTAATTTCTGACCTTTAAACAAACACCAAACTGTCCATAGTGAGTATGATGAGGTTTCCTATGTTGCATTAGCTGATATATGGAGGAGTCTTATTTGTCAGGGGAAAAGGGTTTCAACATACAGTCTGTCTCATCAGAGAGCTGGAGCATTTTGATACACCCAAAACAGACATAGCAAAAAGCAAAAGAATTGCAGCATGCTCATTACAGTGGAGAAACAACATAGCTGTTTGTTTTCTCCTCTTGGAAAATCCAAGCTGATGAACTCTTGAGTGGTCAAAAGAACAGTAACGAATGTCACCAAAATGTTTCTGGTTGAAATCTCCCTACTTGGGTAATGGCTTTTATGTGACTAAGTCAGTAAGGTCAAAAGAGTAGAAATTAACCTGATTGCCCTGTACTGTCATTGGGATATAAGGCTCTTGTAAACCCAACTGTTGTGTCTGCCACTATGTAGTCAATATGTGCTCTTATATGAACCAAAGCATAGGTGCTGCCAGGATGAGTGTGCCTGGTCCCCTCAGATCCACAGTAGTGCTCTTATTCCTCTTCACTGACAGTGAAGTAGGGAAAATGAACAAACCCTCTGTGCTCAAAACCCACTCTTGTAAAGAGTGACATGTAACTTAAAGCTGCATGGACATTTTGTCTAATAAAGGAACCCCATATCTACTGAAGACTCATAAAAAGTGATAAACACCAATATTTCTGTCATTAAATGATATCGTAACTGGAGCTAAATCGCCACCTGCAATGAGTAAATTAAATATTGACTATTTCATTGACTGTTAGATTTAATTTGAAGCAATCATGCAGGAGCTATAATGGCGCAGAAGATGAGTGACTATTTAATCTTGGCTGTCATCCCTGTTAAGTGTTGAATAATGAGAAAAATATGCACTTGACAGAGTAAGGGAGTTGACTTCATCTTGGGTTTCTGTGTCAGGACTTCCACTTCATAAATTTGTAACAAAGCTGTTAGGAACAGCTGTTGTGGCAGCGCTCACCTCCCTTTTAGCATGGCAGGATCTGGTAACCTCAGTACCCTGTCTACACGTGCTCCAGCTTGACTTAGTTCTCAGCAGAACTGTTTGTATGAGCTAGCAGAGGGAATGGGTGCCTTTCTGAGAGCAGTCTGTGCTCTGCTGCAGCAGACAGCTGTGCCCAGTGGCCAGATCTAGATCTCATTAACCACGTTGCCTTCTGCAAGCTTATCTTTGGAAGTAATACAGCGTTCTGTGTTCTGCCTGGGATAGTGCCATGCAACTCAGATGTGAGTTCTTCTCTTTTTCCTTTTCAGAGATGTTTTCTGCTTACTACTTTGCTACTCAGTGGGAATCCACACCTCTTTAGCAGAAAACTTTGCTATCTCTTGCGGAATGCTGACTCATTTAAGAAGAAAAAAGCCTGGATCCCATGGCATGCTGAGCACCTTTATCTCCCATTACAGTCAGTGGCACACAAAGAAGTCATATATACCACACCAATGCTAGTGGCATTTTCCAGTTTTTGCTCTCCCACGATTGTTGCGTTCCTAAGGGACAGCAGAGAACGCTCTTTACAAAGAATGGAAATTGATCTCATCCCATGCTTAAAACCCAGAGATCACATAGAATTTAATCTTGCTTTTCAACTTTTTTTTTTTTAAAATCTTCCTGTCTTTCTCATTTGATTGGATGTTTCTGATGTGCAGAACAGGGAAAGGTTCTTGTTTGCACAATGCTGACATTTTCCCCTCTTGCATTCACATTTCTTCATGAAATAGGAGTCTCGCAGCAGCTCATGCAAACTAGTAGCTCTGCAGGTGAATGCCACCATTACGATGTATGATGAAGAAGTCTGCACTGTGATGATTAAATTTAAAAAGCAGCTGTCATATACAGGCAAGCACAGAAAAAGCTATTAAAATGGTTCTGTTTGCTTTTAATGCCTTCTGGGTTTTCAACTTTGCTGTATTATTGCTTATTTAATTGTTTTCTCCTGCAAGTAAGGTCTTCAGCTGTAGGTGGTCAGCTCCAGACCTCTCTTTCCATGCAACCCACTCTTCAGCTATACAGAAAAGATTGGGATGAATTTAATACGGTAAATGAGGTCTCTGCTAAACAACCTATGATCTGACTGAATATAATTACAGAGAGTCTGTATTGCCATATAGTGTCTAGAGGCTTTGAAGTCTATGCCATTAGGTCTGTAGTGTAATTGGCTTTTTTTTTTTTTTTTTTTTTTTTTTTGGAATGTGCTCACTGTCTATGAGAAATGACAGTAAAAATAAAGAACAGCTGTCTCTTGAGAGGACAGTGACACTGATATTCCTTGGAACTGGCGTTGTGTTAAACTTGGCAGCTGAGGCTACACCTGGTTCCTGGGGTTAGCTCTGGGTGGTTATGTGAAGAGGAGTAGTGCCAGGCACAGGCTTTCCATCTCATGCAGCTAGATGCAGAGGAGTGAGCTGATGTTAAAGAAGGTTTTCTGCTTTGCTGTTCTGAGGGGATGAGAGGGGTGGAAAAAATCTTCTGTTGGGTTTTGCAGCATTATTGTGGCTGCTCACACCTGCTATCCAGAGCTTTGCAGGAGGCTGAGATGCCTTCAGGTCTCACTGCAGCATGGCAGACCTGACTCAGATCACGTTGTGCAGTTTATTGATGGCAGACAGCTAGCAAGCCACCAGCAGAAACCTTTCTTCATATGGCTGGATCTGGTAGAGCCAGCACAAGGTACAGGTGTAACCAAAACAGCCACTCTGACACTGTGCCCACGAGGGGTGTCCTAGATTGAAGGTGACCTGAAACTATTTCCCACATGGCTCTGCACTGATGGGTCTGGTAGAACTTAGGCATGTTGATCCATCACTGGGTCTCAGCTTCCAAGTTTGCTGCATCCAGCAGCTGTGAGCCTGGTCATTGGGATAGCTTTCGGAAATCATTTGTACTCCACTGCTCGAGGGATGGTCCTTCATGTAACCACACATCCTGAACAGTGACAGCAGAATTTTACCTGCTTTACACAGTGTCAAGAAGTTCAAATTCTGGCCCAGCATGTTCTGGAACAACTCTTTACATCCTCCTTGGATTGAAATCTGTGCTGTAGGCAGTAGAGTATTTAATAGATGCTACTACTTCAAACTGAACTATTTTACCTTGTCTAGTTGTGTCGATTAAACTAGTGTGTTCAGTGAGGTACCATGCTATAAACTTTTGTGGGCTCCATTGGGAACACTGAAGAGTCTGATGTGTGAGCCCCATCCTAGTCAGTGGGCAAAGGTGTTAAATGATATTTGTACTTCTGGGAGATACTTGCTTTGCCAGGCTTTGCTTGCACAGTTGGGTTAAGAAATGAAGAATGTGGATCTGAGATCATCCCATCACCGCCGTCCATGTGGTGTGCTTTCTGTGAAGAGGCCTCTAGCAAATGTTTAATAAGCCTTGAGGGGAAAAAAAGATTTAAAAAAAAAAGCCACTAGGTAATTTGCTAATTAAATGAATTGTATTTGCAAAGGTAAGTATTAGAGATGACAGCTCTAATGGAACTTAGTGATGACTACAGGAATAAAACAGAAAGACTGAAAGCTCCTAACTGTAGCAGTTAAATAATTATTTTGTGTGTCCAGAGCAAGATGGGACAGATTTCTCATTTTTTTTCCTCCTCAGATTTCACATTTCTACGCGAATCTTAAGCATGTTGGGCATTTGTGGAATTTGACTACAATGACATAGGTTAGAGTTCTTTCTTTTTTTAAGATGACAGTCACAATAATATAGAGAAATTAGTAACTAGTAAAGTGAGTGGCTGCAAAACTAATATAGAATCCATACCCATGATAATCTAGAAAAGTCTTTCTTTCTTAGAGCAGGTAATACCTATTACCTATATTACAATTCAGCGCAATTTGAAACACAGTAGTTTTATGACTTAGTGCCTGGGAATTAAAAGATTTACCATTGCAGAAATGCAGCTATTAGATGACAAGAAGAAAAGTGTGGCCCTGCCAACTATTTGTTTCCAGAGACAACTATGTGGGCCCTGATTTGGAGCAGAAAATTGCTCATCTGCAGTTTCCTGTAAGTTGGTACTAGAGGTGAATTTTTATGGACCCGTTCCTGATCTCAGATAAAAATTCAACTCAGGGTTGGCCTATCTGCTTACTGCAGTTTATATGCATGCTGGCAGTTACATGCTAACTAAAAAGTTTTGCTCTTGAGAGAGAATTTCACCTAGAGTTTGTTTAAATGTCTGGTGACTCATTATATGCAAGTAACAGGCAAAAGAAATACACGCAGTATACAACTAGCATATCTTTTCCTTTTCTTTTCATGATTGCTGAACCAACGTGATCCTCATGGGATTGAAATGCTGGACCTGACCTTTGCATGCTAAAGTCAGAAGGAAGTCATAAGAGCTTTGCACGTGGATCAGCAACATCATTAAATTTAGAGTTACTGACTACTGTGAAAGCCTTCCTGAGCCCCCAGTCATGTTGATATATCTGATAAAACATGGGAAGGATTTAATGCCTTGTTGCCTTTCCTTATTCTTAAATACTTTACAATTTAATCCTAATGATTATTATTGTACCACTGAGGCCTTAATCCTCTGCTTGTGACATAATCTCAACATTGTCAGTAATTGTAATATCACACTATGCTGCTGTACTGATGATTCTTCTAAAAGCCACTGTTTTTGTTTGAATGAACATACAGATTTTTCTTTAAGTTTTGTTTAATTATGGTCCTTCAGGTAAGGAAGCTTAATGATATATATTTCTTCTGTCTTTAACACAAGAGTCAAATCCACTACTCAGTTCAAATTGAAGTAAAATTTGTGATCTGAAAATAGACTGATGAAGTAGATTGGAATTGGTGATGGTCTTTTCCACAGGGTGAATTTCACTGTTTCCTTACTTATTCAGCTGAAATCCCTTTGAACTCCTTGAGAATTTGTTTGAATGTAAACTAAGAGGAAAACATGAGTACCAAGGACTGTGGGAACAAGTTCAGCGAAAGATCTACTCAGTCACTGAATAAAGATTTCTGAATTTTGTCTAGCCCAGAAATGAGCTTCTGTATGGGAAAAGTATCAACGAACAAAATTACTCATCAGTGAGGACGGTTTTCTCTGGATTACATTGCTCTAAATTGTTTGGCAGTTCCCAGAGGGAAGACCTACTCCATTTGAGAAACATTCCCTCCAGAAAACATTCAGGGTTTTTAATTGCATTAAAGGAAATATGCTGTGGCTGGATTATACTTCAAGACAGCTGATTAATTAATAAATTAGAATGGCTAAAAGGAAATGAAAGTGAAGATGAAACAAAGCATAAAAATGTGAACTTAT
Organism: Gallus gallus; assembly: GCF_016699485.2. Lineage (NCBI taxonomy): Eukaryota > Metazoa > Chordata > Aves > Galliformes > Phasianidae > Gallus > Gallus gallus. Next base: position 70,107,943 of record NC_052532.1, on the reverse strand, counting down.
CATACAATTAGAACACAATGAAATACATTTACAGTCTTCATTTGAATAAAGTGAGAATGGTGAGTTTTGTCACTAGCCTGAAATATGTGGATTGCTGAAAGTGATAACATCGTTCCATACATGAGTGCAGCTAGTTCTAAATGACCATGGTTGGGTAGCAAGAGAATGACTGGGAGCATGTGAGAACCTCTACACTGAATGCTCCAAACAGCTCTGGCAAATTCCATTTTCTGATTTTCAGTGAGCAAAGACTTCTTTCTCTTTGGGATATACAGGATGAAGCGTTTACATCCCTGAATGCTGCTCCTTGAGTCTGACTATCTTTATAAAAATAACTCCTTCTCAGCTTTCCCCATACCTTATTGAACCACCTGCCATGGGGATGAGCCCTGAACATTTTGGGGCTTCAGCAGATACTGCTATTTCCAGACTTCCAGTTGTTTTCAGGATGAAAACAGGTTTCAGGTGCATGGATTCCAAAGCAGCTATGGATTGCTGGTACAATTAGTTGGCCTTTAATTTGGACCAATTTTTAGGGAACTAGCAACTCAATCAGAAGTTACTGAGCAAATGTGGGAATTCCCCAGTGTGACTTGGTGTCTGCTCAGGAGGTACAAAGTAAGACTAAACAATACCTGCTGACCATTAGCTCTTTAAACCTCAGACCTCTTTTTACTAGCTCTACTAAGACTTCATAGGGGTGAAGAGATTCTATGATTCCAGCAGTAGGATGAACACTTGCATATTTGGAACGAGCTCTGGTATGATTTGTTATGACCAAGCAAACAAAGCAATCTGTGGGAAGAGTAACTAGTTACTAGAGCTTGGTGGACTGTTTTTTTTAAAAAAATCATTATTTTTTTTAAAGGCTGAGGGCACACAGCCAGCAAACATGAGACTTCAGAAGGATAGCCTTCTCTTAAACAGCTTTATAAGAAATTCTGCCTTTATTTCTGTTAGAGAATGAATTACGAACAATTTGTCTTCAGGGTAAAGGTAGAACTGGCTCTCGGTCCTTTCTGAGCATTTCAAAGCTGATTGTATAATAAGACACTCCTTAAGAATCACGCTTTGTGTGAAATGCTGAAAATGCCAGAGATTATCAAATTCCACAGAAAGCATCCTATCGAGGAAAAACACAGATATATTCCTAAGAGACCTATTTAAAGAGATTAATATTCCAACTCCTTTCAGACATTCCCGGCAGGAAGTAATAACTTCAGACCTAAGCAGGTTTTAAGATTTTAACTGTGGCGATTGAAGCTGTTTTAAGCAAACATGCTTATCTGTAAACAGATAAAAGTGAGGACAGGCTGGCTTTGGGGTTTCACAGCTCTGCAAAAACATATTAAATAAATCAAGGTCCTAATTTATAATAGTGAGCCACATCCAGAGCTGATGTAAATTATGCAGTTCCTTTTGAGTGAGTGGAATTACACTGATTAACGCCATCTGAAGACTTATCTTCCTGTTTCAGAGCCTGAACAGATATATTTTTAAGTCTGTAGCAATTCTTTGCATTTTGATAATCAGCTAGATATGAATAACAAAAAAAAACACGTGTTTTTCAAAATTGTGAATTAAACTCCTAGTGTCAAGAAAGAAAATGTAAGACAGCTTCACTAGAGAGAGAATGGAAAGATAATAATTACAATATTTGATTGCTGTTGTTATTGTCAGTATTCATTTCTTGATACAAGATAGTGGAAATCAGAAACTCTGAACTGATTGGTTACTATAAATTCATTTTCATTTTAAGATTCTCTTACAGGTTATTTTCTTTCTTCTTTGTAAATGTTGTAATTTTTTTTTAGTTCTTCACATTCAATGCTTTTATTAAATTGTTTTCATTTTGTAAGTTGGTCCAAACCCCAAAATTTCACCGGCAATAGAAAAGTTGAAAACTTTTTGAGCGGTTTCCAGAATTGAAAGAATCCCTGTTCTGTGTGAAGCCTGGTTTAGAAATAATACCTGTTTCAACAGAGTAACCTCTAAAGATGCCCCACACGAGATCTCAAATCCATAAGCCAAAGAAAGGCAGGCAGTAGCAGGATGGATTGCAGTGATGTTATTGCTTTGGAGTGGTTTCTCAGCAAATCAGAGGTGAAAGTACTGCCCTCTATGGAATGGCTGTAGTTGCATGAACTCCCCCCAGCCTCCGGGATATAAAGTCCAAAATGTCATTCCTATTAATGGTGAGATTTGGTTTTATTTAAGCCTGGGCTTTGCCTTAAAATCATGAGTAGGAATACCCGTGTACCTTTCAACACAAATGGAATGGAAGACCTGGGAGAGGACAGATGAGCACGATGAAGTGTTTGGCTGCTAAAGCTGGAGTCACCAGGCCATGCCAATGCTACTGGCATTTCTCACCTGAGGGTTTAGATGAAGCCAACAAAAGGTGAAGAAAATGAGTTGTCTTGTCCCCATTTTACTTGGGAAAATGAAGCAGAGAGGTGTGACTTACATTTCAAAAAAGTGATACCACTTAATCCAGATTTCCAGTGAGAGCTCAGCCTACCAGACCTTTAATTAAGATGGATTTTTGATCTAAATCTGAGTAATTATACCCCAATTGCATGAATTAGACTGACACAAAATTCCTTCTCTATTCTTGTGATAGTGAGAATTAAATGTGAAATGATGGAGATATTTATACTGATGGTTTTGAAGCACAGAAAATGTTTCTCTGTGTGTGAATTAGGAGTGAGCAGACAACACAGCTGAGTCTTGAGGCTCAGATCCAAATCACATACACTGTTATCACAAAATGCTCTTTTTTTTCTTTGTTTTGGGAGGGGTAGTTACTAGAATGGTGAAAGGTCATGAGCATAAAGTTCTAAAGTCCTATGTGCTTAATAGTTGTCATGATAAATGATACCTCAGGGTAGAAGTGCAAATAAAGTGATACTTGGAGAACAGTTGCCTGTAGATGAGAGATTCAGGACCTGCTCCTCATCTGTGTTACACTGGAATAAGCTACTATGGCACATGATTAGAGGCAGTAGAAATGCACAGCTATAGCACTGGTGTATGGGGTGAAGAACCAGTATCTTGCATTTTTAGGAGGGCTACAAGTTGCTGAAGTATAATTGTGTGTCATAAAATGCTGATAATTTTGAATAAGGTACCCTTCAAAGTACCCATAAAGCTTCTTTTGTTCCCATTGACTTTAGCAGGGGATGAGGATGCTCAGGGTACTGTAGCCGGAGGCCTGATCTGTGCTTATCTACAGGCATTACTTATGCCTAGCTTATGCTGAAGGGCCTGATCTTGCTGCCCCTTTGCGCATTCACAGAGGCAACAGTACAACTACTGTTGTGTGAAAGGGCTGCAGGATCAGCTCCCATCTCCTTCCTTCGCTGGTTGCTAATTCTTTAAAATATGCTGGAGGAAAAATAATGTGACTAATTAATTATGCTTTTTTTCCTCACAGCTCTTTAAATGTAAGGTCAGGTTTCTAATGATGAGTATTTCCACTGGGAATTGTTCATGAAAAACCCAACCAAATGATTTACCCCACTACAAGAAATTACTCTTAGAAGAAACATTAGAAACAATTAAAACATTTTAAAACTTAATAAAGAGAACTCTGAAGTGGGAAAAGGAAAGCTATGCTCATCTGTTGAAGTGTTCAGAAGGAATTGTTCTTATAGTATCTTCCAGGGGATCTTTTAATATTAATGTAATTAAGAGCAGAATTTTGCAGCAGTTCATTCTGGGGAGGTTGTTTGTTGGGATTTCTGCTTTTTCTTTCTCTTCACCCGTTTTATCCTTCTTCTGCTCAGAGGATGGATTTCCAGGCTGGGCAGCTCTAGAAGGAACGATGAGAAGGGGAATGGGAGATAGATAAGGAAAAAAAGCCCCACAGTCTGCATTGCTTCTGTAGCAGACCCCAGTGGCAGATGTGACTTTGCTGGCTGTCCGTGTCCTCACTGGAACAATGCTTGTTTGTGTTGTCAGGAGGGTGCCTTCTTGTCCCCTCTCATGGCTACACATGCAGATGTGGATATACATACGGGGTTTTCTCCCCTGTCCTGTTCTCTCCTAAGGGATAATTGGAGGAAGAGGCATAGAAAGGAACAGCTGGCAGGCTATACAAATGATTTTAGGGAGAGGTCACCCAGGAGAATGTATACATTCTTGCTCATAAAATGGGAACCTGCAAAGAGATTTACCAAACGCATTCCGGCAGATGGACTTCTGCTTCCAATTACTAAAGACAGATGCAACTCTAAACAACAAATCTGCAAGTGCTTGTCATTAAGGAATTGCACTTCAGTCATAACCAAACAAAAAAGTCCTTTAAATGCTTGCATCCTCCTTGCCCTTCTGCAGATGGAAGTCTAAATTTCATGTATGTTGTATGAGACTACTTAAACAACAGTTGAATGTAATTGTGCAAAACCTCTCCTTCTCTACTAGGGAGTTTTAACTGATTTCTTTAAAAATTCATTGGGAACGTGGCTTTCCATCTGATTTGGAAGAAGCAATTCTGGAGTACTACAAACTAAAACTCTTGCTGAACTTTAATTCTGAAGCATCTCAGAGGCAGTCAAGGACTATCTATAGTGTGTTTCCACAGCTCTGACTCTAAGTGTGGTGTCAGGGGAGTGATTTATGGCTCAAATAGGTAAGGCTTTTGCCTCGAGGCAAGTTGAATGTGCATTGCATGTGCAGTCATACCAAACTTCTTTGTATATCCATCAGTTCTTTCTTATAATTGAGCTCAGCAAGAGCAATTCTACCTGTTTGCAGCTAATCACATCTTACGCTTACAGTTAAGCTGTGTAGCAGTCAGCACCTTATAATATGAAAACAGTATTTCTTTCACTTATTGCTAGTGCTGGCACCTGTGTCTCAGTCTGCTGTGTAGTTGGAATCAGTTTGTTATTGTTTTTTCTCTTTTTAAAATCAAATTTGACATTTTTCCACTCATTCAGGAGCTATCAGGAGATGTACAATTGCGCCCAAGAGAGCCAGTGGGTATGCTAGGCTGCCTGGAAAGCTCAGAGCTGAGCTGGGAGAAGCAAGTTCTCATTTACAGCCTCAAGGAAAGTGTGCATTTTGCAAGGGACGGAATCTCTTTAAACCTATGTTTGGAAGGCCTCAGATTAAGGCTGAAATTTGGAGAAAGTATAATTGCTAGCATTTAGTATACTGAATACGTAATTTTCTTCAAATCAGAAGCATCCCGAGTTTCCTTTCTTAACACACGTGTGCTAAAGCCATCGTGGCAATTATCCAGAACTTTCTGGAACTGGTGTAGATTGCAGGCTGGTCAACTGCACTAGCTTTCTGGTCGAAAGTGTAAGTGTTTTTGATTAGAGAGCTTTCAGACACCTCCGGCTATCTGTACTGGTTGACAGTGTTCCCACATAAGTGAGAGCTCGTCTAAGCTCATCTTAAAAGTTCTTTCTTTGTCTTTCACATCATTTTGTTTTTTTCTCCCTTCTTGGTGACAGTGTGTTTGCATTGCATTTTCTTGACTTATCCCCAAGTTTTTCAAGTTGTTGCTTTGAAAGCTGCTTGGACCAAGGCCTACTTGCGTGTGCCTACAGGGACCTTGTGTCCTCCTTGAACAGCCTCTGAAGAGCTGAGTGTTAGTTCTTGTCTTCAGTCAAGTGAGAAAACAATACTTACAAGAACAGCAACAATATTCCATTTTAAAATAAATGGCACTGGATTATTCTGCCTGTCTGGAAGCAATCTGGACCATCACATGAACATGCAATGACAGAAGTTAACTGTGGGTCTCTTTGGTTTGACAACACAGAGAACATGTGTGTCATGTGCTGCTGGATTCCACAGGCCAAGCACAATTTTTTTTGGTCACCAGATTTTCTGTACTACAATAAAGAGAGGGAAGCCAGAAGAGTAAGTAATCATGGTACTGGCCACTGATACTGTGGCTCTTTCCACCTTCAGAGTGCTTTGAGAATGTGAAGTAGCTAATCTGATTCTGAACACATCCTTGAAGGGCAGCCAGATAGTCACGTATGGCAAGAACCTGAGGCATGGCAGTGACAAGGCTATGGATATTGGCATGGGTGCTGAGGCTGTGCAGGATGGAGGGGAATGTCATGCTAAGGATGTGGTGCTGGGGAGAAGCTGGGGAAAAGGAGAGGGTGAATATCATGGCTGGTGGAACATGTCTTCATATCTGAGAGCTTCTTACAGTTTGACAGGAAATCCTCATGTTTTCTAAATGTAGCGATCCAGAAAAGCACCTGCAAGAGGTGCGAGCATCCTGAGCAGGGAGCAAGACCTTTTTATATCTCTGAACCTGAAAGGTATAAGGCAAGCATGTCCAACCTGCAGCCTGCTGGCCACAGCCCAGCCTAGCCCCCATTGCGTACCCATCACTCACCAACAACCACACATCTGTGTGCAATTGACACTGTGTCAAATAAAACCAGAAATGGGGAAGGCTCAGTGCAGTGATAACTCAAGTTATGGTTGGTCACCTCTGTTGGTGCAGATTTTTATGAGCACGGCATGTAGGCTGTTGTAGTTTCCATGGAAATAAATATGAGGCATTACTTTTGGTGCCACCTACATACATGCAGCCCAAGGCAATTCCTCTTCACTCAATGTGTCCTGGCCAAGCCAAAAAATTGGACACTCATGGCATATGGTACTGCATGTGCTGCCATATATGCACAAAAGTCTTGCTGCCTCTCTCCCCAGGACATATTGCCATAGTCTAATCTCTCCATGAACAGACCCATCTGTCCAGGCTATTCAAGTGACATTTACACTTCAGTGGCTTGCAATCATCACTGTGTAGTGGCTTCCCTTATACTATGAGGAAAGAGGTACAAAATTAGTTTTTCTGCCCTCATTTCCAATTGCTTAGTGTGAAATGATTTTAAGGCCCGTGGAACATCAGTCACTCTTTCACAGAAACGTCTTCTTTCTCTGAGGTGACATCTTGATTGCATCCCTGCTTCTGAGAAAGAAGAGAAGGGGTTTCTGATCTGGCCGGTTTTCTGATATCATCCAGATCAAAAGGTACTTGACCTTTCTTCAAACTCAGGTCACTATTACTGAGGGGACTGCTCTGATGTCAGTAAAATTCACTTCTGCCTTTAGCCATGGAGTTAGCACCAAAAGCAGTGGAATACGGTTTAACTTACATACATCTTCAACCATTGCTCAGGTGCTTTTAGCTGGCTGTAGACAATGACAGTGGATTGGGAATCACCTAGATCTTTTATCACCACAGCGTTAAATGACCTGGAGCTTTTATATTACAAACATAAAACTAATCTCTTAACAGATCCATTGAAATAAATTAATATTAAATTCTTCAGGCATTAGTTTATTCAAAACCTAAAGTAAGGGGTGTGGGGAGGGAGGGATATAAAGCCATAAGTGAAAAGTGAAGGCTTTTTTTCATCTTTGTGTAATATAAGTAAAAATTAGAAATCATCACAATATTTAAATATATTTATATTTTAATCTTTTTGCACTATAGCTGTAGTGTAACAAAATGTGACTTTTAATTACTAATGGCACATAAGCTGCCAAGAGGAAAAGTGTCATGTGAACGAAACATTGTTAGCTTTAGTGTGGCACGTGTGTTGTTCATTAACAAAAGAAGTTAAAACTTTATTCCAACTAATTTCTTCTTTAGTTCTTGGGAGCGATAATACTGGCAATTAGTGTTACATCTTACAGTTGGAGCTGGTCTCTGGCTTAGCCAAGAACCAAACAGTACTGGTTGAAATAATTTAGTTTCTAAATCAATTTAATAAAATCATTGCAGCCTCCTTGTGCAGACATTCTTAAAACTGAATTAAGCTAATACGATATTAGCCATTCTTAAACCAATTTATGTGTCCTCGCTTGGGAGCTGCTCCAATTTAACTAAATTGATTTAGAAACCGATTTAGTTAAATTGGTGTAATTTCAATGTGTGTAGACCAGACCTTAGATTCCTCATAAATTACTCAAAGTATCAGTTTATCTAATTGGAATGCATTATAAAATGTTCATGACTGTGAAAACAGACCAGAACGAGGGGCAAGAATTGTAGGTGAGAAGTTTCTAAGAGATGCTTGGTCAAAAGCATCCATACCTACCAGGCACTTACAGCTATCATCTGCTGTCTCAGTAGAGTTATATGGATTTATTCCAGGCTGAAGAGCTAGCAGGGTATCCTAGAAAGCACCAAATATCCTTAAATGGTGATTCTACTCATTGGTAGTATGTGGTTGACCTTCTGTGAATCTTATCCAATAAGGGCAGATTTCCTCATGTCATACCCTTGGTCTGTAATGGCTGTGGATATGTCTGCCCTACCTAAGAATGCAAAGTACAAGTGCAAGACTTCTGTTTCTTATGCTTGATTTCTGAGTTACTTATGCCAAAATATCCTGAAGGGAAGTGAGTCTTTAGATCTTCAGAATTCAAATAAAATCATTATACAGGCGGTGTGGCAGCAGTGTTCTACATCAGCAACCAGACAAAAGCAGGGTCAGACATCTACTGATGGATAGTCAACACTCAAAAGTAGAAATTTTTCAATGAACTATGAGAGCCTCCTTTCCAAACCTTGATGTGCTAGGAAAATGAATATATTTCCAGATACTTCATGGCATTATCTGTGTTCTTTCTATATTAAGAGAGCTATAGATCCATGTTTTCTTTGATAAACTGTGAATCCCTGTGCCAGTAGTCTGAAATAGAAGCCAGTAATATTTTGGTCATGGATATGATTACTACAATGGGAGTAGGCGCTTACTGCTGTCACTTAGAAAAAATAACTTACAAACGGCTGTGATTTTCACTAATTTCATCAGGGATTTAGTTTTACCACAAATGGACCTGGGTGTGATAGAATGATCAACATTTACAAGTACAGGCAGTCGGACCAAGGGAAGTTCTCAATGACAGTCAGAAGTTTTTCATTTAAAAAAGTGTTCTGAAATAGTGCTCCTGTTAGAACCGTTTTTACTAAAGCCCTTGACCTTGGAGAATGTGTACGGCATTCCACCTGCCGTTGACTATAGCTGGCTTTTACCCTTCTTTCAGTATGCTAGGCCCTTGCTTTGTTGTAATGCTTTAAACGGGGCTTACTGTGGAAAAAATCAGGTTTTACAGCGTATCCCTGAGGCTGGTGCAAGAGTCCTGATGGGCTTGTCCAGAAGTAAGGCTTTGCTAACTGAGCTATGGCTTGCTATCCTGTCGGCAGTCACTGGAGAGTCAAGAGCCTGACTCCTAATTTCCTATGGTCCTCCTGAGAAGACAACTAACATTTAAGTACTGCTTCTCTTTGTGGACATCAGAAACAGAAAAGCAAATGCAAAAGAGATGCCTCAAAAGCAGCTTGTCAACACTTTTTTTTTTTCTGTGAAGGTAAAGTATTTCTTTCATAAGAGGAGAGACAATGAAAAGGGTGACAATAAGCTTATCTTTTAAATCTTGTAGATGTTTATTTTGTTTCTTAATTGGAAAAAGATTTTTATTTCTTTTTCTTCTTTCTTTTTCTCTAGCAAGAGAAAAGACTTTTTAAGAAAGGACTGATTTAGCATAAAATGTATTTAGTGTTATTGCTTAATAGAATGAGTAAATCATCATCTAATACAATAATATCTTAGGCTAGTTAGCAGAATTGTCAGAGCAAGAAGTAAGCGTTGGTACTGCAAATCCCAGCAGAATGCATCAAACATGAAAAGCTGACTAATAAAATTTCTAGTTTGTCTAATAATTTTTCAAAGCATTAATACTGCAGCTAGTGTGTGAAATCTTCCACCTTTAGCACCATGAATTATTGGAATTCTGAAAACACATTGTAAATAAGTTATAAATGTGAGCGTGTTCACAAAGATCTTTATGTTTCCTTTCATTACAATGAAAAATTTCACATAATTAAGAACCTGACTTCTACTGTCAAGGAGGAATAATGGGTAAAGGTGGATATGAAAAATGGTGCTGAGTATGTAAACATGGAAACATACTTTGAGATAAATCTTACTTCCTAATCTATTTCTGTCAGCTACCATCTGAATTCATATTGCACAGGGAACATATGTAGAATGCTGCATCCGTCTCCCTGGAAAAGAGGGAATATAAAGTACCAGCAAACCCAAACCTCATTAGCTATTATAATTTCTTCTGAAGGTATGTAGTTTGCAGTGTCTTAGCAAAGTGCATTAGCTGTCATGCTTTTTAAATGCCTCATAATAAAAGTGCCAGCTGCCGACAAGCTAGCCTTCTCTCCTCCCCCTCCCAGTGCATGCTTGTTTTATGGCTGCTAACACAGTTTTTATTAGATATTCTGATTTAACTAGCAGAAATTGAAGTGCGTAAGTTTTGAAAATCTGACCCTGAGAGACAAAGAAAGCTGCGTGCTGCCCTGTGTCTTTAATTTGGAACATGAAGAAGTGAGTGCAGTCATGGAGGTTCTCAAAGGCATGCAGAGCACTGTAGCTACACTTTATAGAAAGCAAAGAGCAAGCAGGAATAACATCTTTAAAATTATATAAGATGCTTTACTTTTTAAAAACGGTTGTGTGTTACTCCAGACATAATTTTAAACGTCTAAAGCAAAAGATCCTCCACTGGTATTGTTTTGCTTGTAGCTGCTGAAGGCACTGGATTTACATGACCTTACACTGGCTGAAGAAAATACTCTCCTTTTCGAAGCTCATTTGTGTTTCCAGTGATGTTAGTAAGGGCTGGGTTGTTAAGCATGTGAACGAGAAAGGAGCTTTTGTAATTAACATACTTTTATCTCCAACTAGAGTCCAAAGTCAGCTCTAATTTAACGTAACAGTAGAAAAATCAGCTTTCACTTGTATTACTTTTTTAATTTTAGTGCAGAGGAAGCGCAGATGCTCAAAGATCCCTTTTGGACGATGTGTAAATAACTGCAAAACAGCTAGAAAAGAGGTTTGAGTGGGGCTTTCTATGGCTAATATCTTTTTCTCCTTTGCTTTTGTTAAGATGCATTGAAATGTTGACAGAATTTGCCCCCCCCACTCCCACCCCCCTTCCCTGCCATAGATTTGAAGAGTTTTGCAATTTCCAAATCAGAGCGGAAGATTGAAACAGTTTTGTGAGGTATCCTGAGTTCAGTATGTTTTTCACTGGATATGGGTTTTACAGATCCATTTTCTGCATCGGATGTTTCTTACAAATCACCCTTTCGGCGGTGTTAGCTCAGTTCCTGACCCAGCTCTTTTTACTAGATGGGAAAAGACACGTATGGCTACACAGTGCCAAGCATCCTTAGTTCTGTTTCATCTCATTAGCTATTCAGAGGCTATTCAGGGGTGTCTAGGAAACACACATCACCCTATAGATGCTCTGTTGATAATCCTAAGCCTAGTACTCTGTCTCTTCCATAGAACTAATAATCAGTAATATCTGGATGTTTTATAAAGGATGAGGAGAGATGCAATTCATCAGTGTTTGAGAAATTCTTTGGGATCCCAGAAAAAATTGGCTTCATTAGGACTCTGTTTATTACAAGTGCTTTATTGTGACTGGTGCTTCTGCTTCCCCGTGGAAAAGGTTATAACTAGATCAATGGTTTTCAGCATGACCTGAGGGGCCTGGGAGAGGTAACAAAAGGCTCAGAAGGTCTGGGGGAAACCAATTGTATTATTGCTATGCTTAAATTTATTGTCCTGCTATTAACATGTGCTCTGGCAAATTTCAAGGAGTGCACAAACTGGAAAAGCTCTCTTGATTTTTATTAAGATTTTAAAGCCACACAGTGATATTACAAGTACTGTTAGTTAAACTGAGCACTTAAAGAGATGATTCTTTTCTACAAAGGACTCCTCTGTCCATGCTCAGAAAGGTCTCAGAACTGTTGGAAAATTACATTACCTTGCATTTCAAGCCTCTTTTCAGTAAGAGAGCAAAGTGCAGGAGAATTCAGTACAAAGAGGCCTTGCGTAGGTTTTGGAAGCTGCCTGTGATCCAGGTGACTCAGTCTTTGGGATCATTTCTTTAGGATGAGAGAGAATTATCTGAGCCAATCTAAGTGGCACTTGGGTAAGCAGTAGACTTTGCAGCAGACTTTACTACACAGAACCCCACTGCTTTACTGCCATCCTTATTGCCTCCAGTCATGTCCCACTGGGTTTCAGCGCGCCCAGCCCCTCTGCACATGCAGAACAAAAGGCTGAGCTGAAGTGGGAAAGGGAAGGGGGAAGAGGAATATATCAGGGGAAGACAATGCAGTTTAAATGGTGAACAGTGGCATCCGCGAGACTCCAAAATATCATTTGGTGGGCAACAAGCGAAAATCCACCTACATAATAGGTAGTCAAACTGCCAGTGAAAATCAAGCTCATTTGGAAGATGATTTGCTAGCATTATTTGTAAAGGATGATTTGCAACTGCTGTGTACTTTTTTTCTTTGCATTCCTTGAGCTGCTTTTGTTTGCATGAGCTGGAATATGTTATATTATACATCTGTGATAATGTTAGATTTCCCAGGCAGAGGAAAGAAATGAGATATGGGACAGGAGGGACACCAGTAGATTTTATTAGTAATATTGGTTAGAAAATAAGAGATGGAATTTGAACATATTCAATATTTTTTATCAAGATTTTTGAAGTGTACATATAACCCGTCTGTTATTCCATTACAAATGGGAATAGTAAAATGGTTTAAGCCTTGAAAGCATGTAAAAGTAATCTTAAAGTAAAAATTACTACAGCTTGTAGGTCTTAAAGAACAAACCCAGTAAAATCAGCAGAAATCCAAGGTCATCCCGAAGCTTTATTTAGTTGTGAAGATGTGTAATTAAAGCAAGCCAAAACAACCATACCTTCTCTCCTCCTATGACATCACTTAGTAATCGTATATTACAGGATATGTGAGAACAAATTAAATTAAATGTCTTTTTTTGGTTTTGTTTTTTTTTTTTTTCAATTTTTCTTCCTCCTGATAGCAGCAGCGGTCATGTTTATAGTCTTCTGGACTGAGCTTTCTATCTCGGATTGTCAGTGACGCAATGAAGGGTCCATTAAACCATCCATCCACACCAGCAACCATGGTTAGATTGAGAATGAGGCCTAAGAACTGAAGTGCATAAAGCTGCTTCAGTGGCTGAACATGCCATGCCAGCAGAAGCTGCCATGTCAGTGGGGTCAGAAGAGGGGATGTGGATGTGTTTTGATCTAGTTTTCCCTGTCCCCACACGAGACTGCTTCACTTGCATACTACAAGTGAAGGGGACATCTCTGTTCACACCAGCCTGCTGCAATGCGGAGTCACCACAGGAACTGATCATTCCCCATCTGACAAAGCAGGCCTGCATCAAAGGGAGCAGGCATTTCTTTCTTACTGATGATAGAGGATTTGGCCAGTTCCTTCCACAGTATCTCTTCTTTTCCCCTCTGAAGGATGATCTTATTGTTATATGTCCTTTCAAAGCTGTCTTTGATCAGTGCTGTGTACGGTCTGGTTCATGAATGTATGCTGAGAAGCTGTTATGCTTGCCACTCAGTGCAGCGTTCTGACCTTAATAATTTTGTCACTCCAAATCCACAGCCCAGCATAGACAAATTAAATGTTCTTTTTTTTTTTTTTTTCCTGGAAGGCTGTGCTTTACTCATGTGAACTATAATTTTCTGCTGCTCCTCTTCTCATTGTAGAGATTTTCAGCTTTTATAGGTTTAAAAACTCGTCGTGGTGTGGCTTATTTCAGAAGGGATGTTGAAATGTAATGAAAGGAGCTCACCAAGGTAAAAAGGAACAAAATGACCTGGCCTGTTTGTTTTAGGAAGAACATTAACAGTTCACTGCAATAAATTCAGCCTGGGATTAACTGTGTAATAACATTAATATTCCCCCTGCAGTTATACTCTATTGATTTGTACCAGAATTATATTGCCTTTCCTTATTGCATTTTCATATTTGGATTCATACCATAAGGCTTTATTGCCACAAATTCCAAAACGATTTTATGCTTTGTGTCCCTCATCACTTTGTTGTCTGTTGGGCTTAGGAGTGCCCATACGGTAAACGCGCGTGTCCTGCATGGTACAGTTCAGGTTCTTCATGGAATGACCAAGAAACATCTTTTTTTTTTTTTTTTTTCCTCATGTCTCCCTCACTACTAGAAAACCCAACATTTAAAATACAAATGTATTAATTATCATCCTACTCAGACCTACTGCTATCCCCCTGTTTCATTATTCTTGTTTATTAACATTAGAAGGCCTGAGAAGAATGCAACAAGACAACAGAGGGCCTTGTAATGTGATGGCTCTGGTGCAGACACAGCAGGAAGAGCTTCAGAAGATTAGAAATAGTAATACTTGTGATTATAAATTCTACAGTCAAGTAACATTAGTTAGGAACGCACAGGAAGGATTTAAGCACTCACGTAATTATTTTCACACCATATAGATAAATGTCAAGCCAAGTGTTGTGCCATCAGACTGTCCATGGGCTAAGTCCCTGGATCAGTCCTCATTTTGACTTCTTGTAGCATGGACACAAAGTAAGGTAAGAAGACATCAGTGAGTAGAGTGTAGAGTGCACCCACTGATACAAGATGTACCTGTTCTCTTCCACAACTGTAAAGGAAGCAAAACTTCTGAATGCTGGAATTACGGAGTACAGTAACACTGGCAGCCTACCTGTGCTCAAAGTGTTGCAGCACCACATAACACACCAGGTAGGTTAGAGGAGTTTTCAGTAGGTACAGATGAATACCCGTTCTTTTCTCGCTGATTAGTAAATGTCATCACCATTAGAAAAGTATCTGTTGATTTTCTTCAGTGCTCAGTGTATACATTCCCCATTCGTGTCTCAAAGAGATTTGTGGGCATCAAACACCTTGTTTACGATTTTCCTTTTAGGGAATTTGTCACTGTATAAATCAGTGAACATTGATTTTTTAAGGATCACAAAAGCAATCACCCTTTAACTAGCACTAGAAATATACAGATTTTGACAAAATCATGAATACTTACTATTTTTTTTTTTCCCCGGTTCAATTATCTCTCTGTTCTTAGAAGTCTGAGATCCCCATACCTGAGTAGGACTTGCTGTCTGACTGCTGTTTTATTTTTCTCTCAGATTTTGGAAGCATGATTTTGTTCCTCAATATGCTCATGCTGCATGTGTTTCTCACGCTGTTTTTTTTTGAGCTCTAGCTTTTATGTTGTCTGTCTTCTTAACGGGAAGACTGTAGACAACCCCCACCGAATCCCCTTTGCTCAATCCCCACAGATATGGCCAGACTGGTTTTCTCAGTCTTCAGCCACTCCATTGTCCCAGGTGAACCCATTTGAGTTGGGACCACCATGATGTAGCAGCCACTTCTTGTCTGCAGGCTGGCTGAGGCATGAAAAAGTGCTGCAGGGTAGACAGATCATCATGTACAGCAAATGCTTCCATGTACCTCAGCATTTAGGAGTCAAGGGCTTCTTAAGTTCAGGCAATTAAAAAAGGTTGCTGAAAAAGATCACTTAAAAAAAAAAAAAAACAAAACAGCCCTGTCTTTCGTAAACCATGGGAAACTAGGAGTATGAATTCAGAAGCTGAGGGAGAAAAGGTGGCAGATTTGTTTTAATGAGCATTAAAAAGCGTCAGTCATTTAAATTCAACTTGTAGAATCAATCTCTCTAGCTGGGTTAAACAAACATCTGTGGGAGAATGTCTGGATATGCTCCAGTGCACTGAAGCCTGCCTTGGAGCAGAAGTGCAGAGATGACTGCCTAAAGTCCAGGGGACCAAAATCTTCGCTGTTTCTGTTTATTTGCATAGACAATGTATATTAATCTGAAAACTGTGTTCTAACAGAGCATATCCAGAATTCTATACTGGGTTATATCCTGGTTTCACTTCCACTGTAGATCATTATTTTCTTAATACAGTAATTGACATAATTAGAATTATTGATTCAACTTCAAATGAAGCAATTTAACTGTAAATGTGCCAAGAGACTAAAAATTAATCAATCTACAGTTGCTTTGCTTGCATGAATGAATCTTGATCCAGAATCAGCAGCGTTGTCTTTTTTTTTTGTTGTTGGTGGTGGTGGTTGATGGTTATTTTAATCCTTTGGGTTGAATGAGTTACCACTGAGTAGTATTGTCATGGTTTTTTGTTTGTTTGTTTATATGTTTGTTTTTTGATTGCTTGATGTCAAAGAGAAACTGGAAGTTATAAAATGAGTTTGTTAAAATAATCTTGATGGTACCCTTGGAGGGGCACAGCACAGTTGAATTGTAGAACAGCTTTCACTTTTGGTTCATGCTTCCCCAGTAGGCGGTCATCTGGTAGAATTTAAAATACTGTGAGTATAATGTGAATCATTGAAAGTGAAGTAGAAAGACATTCTGTGTGGGAAAATAAAAATAAATGTTACATTACTTTTTGCCTAAGTGAAGCAGAAAAGTATGGAACTTATATGGCATCATTTGCGAAAAAACACTGCATTTGAGTAGACGTGCATGTTCATGAAACAAGGGCTCTGAATAACTGTGAATAATGTAGGAAGAAAATCTTCTTGGTCTCCAAGCAGAAGGGACAACTTTAAGCCTACAGGTTTCAAAGAATTTAAAAATAATCCACAAGAAACCTTTTAATCAGCATATTGATTACCAAACTCTTCTTTTGTACCTGTAGCACAGCAGCATGATTTTTTTTCACATAAAGGTTTAGGAAAGTTCCTGGATGACATTTCTGTGTAATACCTGAAAGGAATGGAAGCAGCAGCCAGTGTTACTATAGGTCTCCCTGGGGAAAATGCCCAATCAATTCATTCTGGCTGTGGAAAAACAGCAGAGGTTCTTTCAGTACAGCTCATACTGTAAAAGTAATTTTTAACTATATATATAGAGCAAGGAAAGATTTTTTTTTTCCTTGGTACATTTTAACTGAAAGTCTGAAGCTTATTTTCAACTTACTACACATTTCCAGTACAATTTACTGTTCTTTCTAAAAATACTGGATTGGAGAAGAACAGAGTGTTTAGTACTACTCAACTAGGAGTCAGCTGTGTGCATAACTTATGCTACAAATGTCTTTCTGAGAGTTAGTGCTGCTTGAAGCTGATGATATAGCTGGATTCATGGCTCAACAAAGGTTTCGGGTGGACTGGTAAACAAGCTCCTGCTTTTTTATGGGGTTAAGCTTCCGGTAATGGATGTATGCTGAAGGAGGAAGGCGAGGTATGCTAGGGTACTTGGTTTCTGTGTCACTGCCACTGCTGCACCGCATCTTGTATTGTAATGCTGTCATATATGAACTTGGCATTTCTCTTGGCATGACATTTGGAGGCAGCCTCCCCACCTCCCCTGCTAAATTTATATGGATATATGGCCAAGGAGAGATTTAAAAGGCCAGAGATACACTCTGTCATCCTTTAAAATCAAATACTTTTGTTGTGTTACACTGACAGTAGTGTTCAAAGGAAGATTGAGAAGGATAATGACATGCTGCATTGCCTATTTTATGGCTGTTGTTTTCCTCAAATGGAATCTTCAGGAAATGTTCTTGGAATACAAACATGTAGTCCATTTTCAAAACAGTATAAAATCTGGGTCAGAAGTAACATATATGTTAGGTCTTTTAGAAAGGTGGTAGTTTGACAAAGAAAAATGTCGAAAGATTGTCCATCCTCAATGGATTTCTGCTTCTCTGTGTTTTGTTCTTCTGAGATCTGTTAAAGATACTATAGAAACATGAAATATATTTTTTTTCATGAGTGTCACTGCTTTACTCCACAGATCTGAAGTTTTAACTACTAGAAGATAAAACTAGTAAAAAAGATCTGTATTTGAAGACCAATTTTTGGATTTAATTAATAGTATTTAATATCATAACATCAGTCAAAGACAAAAGCGAGGAGATATCTGTTGAGGAGCATTGAGGAACTGATGTATTTATTACTTAATTACTAAAATTATACATAATGTGTCAAACTCCACTGTACAATTTACACAATAAAAAGTACTAAAAATAAGAAGGAAATAATCCCTATCCTAGTACAAATCGGTTAAGTGGTTCATTTTTGCATATACATGGGTGTATGCATATACATGCATACAAATATATACATAAGTATATTCACACATATATGTATGTGTGTCTGTGTGTATTTATCTCCTTGATTTCATTATTTGATATCTGTTACAGTTTTTCAGCTTGTTTATGTTTGTGTGAGTTAGAATGCAAATTTCAGTTGCAGTAGCTAGCAGGAATGGTTACATGTGCAGACAAGAGTTTTGTTTCCTGTAGAGATGTTATGAGAAATGTAATGCAGATTTTTTCACACTTTTCCTTGAATTTCTTTACTTTCAGTTTCTGAAAGTCATTTCACTTCACAGGTATATACTGATGTTTCTTTTAGAAATGTGTCAGGAGAAAATTAATGTGTTGCATGCGGCTGTATAGGGTGAGCACAGCAGATGCTGCTAACTTGTTGCTTCTTAGTATGCCTGCTAATAATTACATTACGTAAAACCAAGGAATTTTGAGAGTATTTAACTACTAGCCAATGCTGTAGGGATAATATACCTTTGCTGTTTCATATATACTCCCTGTGTGTTTTAATAGTAGTCCTCATAACCTAATATGAATGTGCTTGTTAACTTTTTAATGGAATAAGAACTGATCCTGAAGTGTTTCAGTTTTAACCACCCCAGTGGCAGAATAGTGGAACCCTGTCTAGTGTCCTTTGAATGATCACGTCTGTCACTCTATGGGAGAAAAAAAGCAGATGTATCTGGTGAACTTCCCATCTGATTGCAGTTATTGATGAAACTCTGACTTCAGCAGAAGCAGAACAGTGTCCAATGGCAGGATATAAGAAATAGCCAGTGCTTTAATTGATTACAACCTCCCAATTCAGCTCAAGTCAAACATTTCAGTCTTCCCTGAGCTTGATTTAATTTGTTTAAATGTCGTGTGTGGAAGCGGTGGGGGCTGTTGGCTTCTTGACAATCTCTCTGGCATTTGATCAAAGTCAAATGTTGCTCGCTCTCACTGGGGAAAAAAATGAGGAAAAAATGGAATATTGAAAGGTAGGACTGGTACAGAAAATGTTAACATTTACTGTGTAATTACAAAAGTCTCCCCCACCTCCCCTGTGCCACTTAACCCCAATTTAGATGAGGAAGAAATTTGACATCTGCCAGCTGTATAGTTCAGAAAAGATACTCAGTATTTCTGCTCAAAGACTGTGGACAGCCCACTATGCTTTTGACTTCAGTTTCTATCAGAAACAGAAGAATCTGTTGGGAGAGAAAATGATAACCCCAGTTGAGCTGCAGAAGATGGAGGAAAGTCTTCCGAACTTCTGCTTGCATACAATTACTTTCCCACTCTCAGCTCAGAGAGCAAAAGCTTGAAGCATGGTCTGCTCTCCTACCAAACCCTTTGGCTGTGGTTTTTCTTTCCAGTCCTGCTCACTGAGGTTAGGTGGAAAGCAGCACAGCAATCACTGAGACAAAATACAGGTTGCTCAGCATTTGGGTGAAAGGAAAGGGTTGGGTTTATTTATTTATTTACTTATTTTCTCCACAAGGAAAATAACACTGATAATTTCATATATATATATATTGTTAAGGAAAAAAATTCTAACATTTTTTTCCTGGGTGACTTTATTCAGAAAGAAGCCCTTCTGAAAATTTCAGTTGTTCTTTCATTGATTCCAAAATATTTTTAATTTTCATTACTCATCATCAGTGAGGATTGAATTCGTCCTTCTCCTCATATTCCTTTCAAATGCCCACATTGTTATCCTTAGACAATGATACAGAGTAGTTGGCACCATGAGGTCCTGTACTTATTGGCTCTCACTGATTCAAAATCAGCTTTGCATTTGAAAGAACAAAACAAAACAAAACAAAACACAGTGGTGTTCTTAAACATTATAACTTCAAAACTATCCTGCTTTCTGCAAATCAAATTGAGTTCTTCTCATTTACATACCATCCACAAAATGAAGTTAAAAACCAAAGGCCCAATTACTGTTACTAGAACATAACAATAATTGCACTGACTCAGACTTGACATCCATCCATTCTGCATTAGCTGCCAGACGTGAGTGTGTAGGGACCCACAGAAGATCCGGATGTGTATGGAATGCTTTCTCTAAGACTCTTCAATCACCAACTATTTAATCTTAGTCTCCATGTTTTTAGACACCGTCAGTGGCTTTCTGTACCATGAATTTGTCTGATTTTCCCTGAGCCCATGTGAGTTTTCAGCACCAATTGTGTCCTTTCAAAGAGGCCCTCCATTTTGAAGCTGGGTCCCACAGGTTTTGTTTGACAGTCCATACTAGTTGAGACGCAAACAATGAATCTTTGCATCCCTTCTCCAAGCTGCTCGAGATTTAGTAAACCTTGATCATATTCAGCTCCTTTCCAAACTGTCAGCTCCTTTCCAAACGAGAACCATAATTTTAGTAATTCCTTACACAAACTTTATTCCTTGCCTCTGGTCATGATATGAAGCTGCTTCAGTACTGTATTGATCTCTGATTTTTTTCTTATCCTGACAGTAACCTTTTGTGATGATAGGGTCAAAGCATTGTGCAGTACCTGGGTGCAAGTCTTGCTTCTTCAATCTATGCTATCCTTCATTTGTATTTTACTGATGTACAGAGAATGAAGTCAATTGCAGAAGAACGTTTCCCTTCAGTTGGTTTTCTAATTCAGACAAAAACACCAGGTAGGAAATATGGAGAACTTTAGCATTCAAATTGTTATTCTTGGAGGAGGGGACTCAAGGTTTCCTAGGAGGAAGACGGTGATATCTGTGGAGGAGAAAGTCATAGTATAAAAATGGGAAAAGTGAAAAACAGGGAGTTTGTAGACTGCTTATTGTTGCTTACTAAAAAAACTCTTTCTCTTCTTTACACCTTGCAAAACTTATGTTTGGAACATAAATGGTCTAAAAGCTTTTCTTGAGCTTTTGGACTTGTCATTCCCTTTAACTCCCCCCCCCTCTTTTTTTTTTAATACAGAGGAAATTTTTTTTACATCTAGATATTCACAAACTGGAATCTGTGTTTTTTCTCCTAGTAGGCAACTGAAAGAACCAGTGGAAGTGCCCACTAGATAATATGAAATTTAGAAAGTTAGAATCTGAGTGGTTTGTTAAAAGAAGAAATAAGCTGAAGGAAAACCTCACCATGCCCAAATTTATTAATATGCCAAGATGGCCTCAGTGAAAGGAGGAGGCAATCAAATGAAAAAAAAGCTCTTCAGATGTGCACAGTCATTAAACATGGGCATATCAGGATTCTCCAGAGTATCTGTTAAAACACAGCTCCCCTGAGCAAAGCTATGGCTCTGTTGTTTGAAAGATAACCATATAGCCAAATCTCCTATTAAATGAATAAAACCTCAAAGATAAAGACACACCTCTAGGTTGGTCTTGCTGAGCTTATTATTTTCCAATTCCATTCTATGTCCTTGTTTGACATATTTAGTCATGTGAGATGCTTTTCCTGATGTCTGGCCTTCCCTGCCAAGTTTTCAGAATTAGGACCACAGTTGGAAGCCTTACGAATAATTTCATTTTATGAACAGCAGTTCCGCAGAGCCAATCCACAGCAGAGATGTGGTAATCTAAAAGATCCAGTTTACTGTAATTTGTTTTTACGTGCACTTGTCCGACTTTTTCTAAAAGGTATTGAGAACCTGTCACCCAAAACAAAAGCACCATGTGCTGTTTGTTAACCGATTCGGCATTTCTGACAAAGTCTGGACCTTATGCAGTGAGGCTGAAATTCAGCTTAGCTGTTCCCACTAGAACAGTGCTTGGAGTGTACCCAGCAGAAATTGTGCAGATACTTTCCCTGGTTGTTGTTCAGAAGCTGATGCTATTTTTGATACCTACAAAAATGAGAGAGAGAAATAGAGAGCCCAAAGTATCATTAACCTAGATCTAGTAGGGCATTTGTTCCTCTACCCTGATTCAAGCATCCGAATGCCTTCTAAAATGTGATATTGTGAGAGGTGTTAGCTAATTCATTGTATTTCAGATCCCCAAATCTTGTATTATGTTTAGATATGAGAGCATTTCAGTCCCAGCAGTTGCCTCTAGTGGTGAAAGCAGTGACACCCAGCAAGAGTCCTGCTGGTCTGCTCCTTTCAGAGAGCAGCACTGAGTGCTGAGTGTCACCACTGCAGCCATGTAATTCAAGGAGCGTATTGATGCCTTTAGTCTGTAGTCCTTGAAATAGTCATAGTGAGGAGAAGAGGGAAGGCTTGAAGATCATTACAAGAGCATTGTAAGCTGTCAAAGTTAACTACTTAAAAAAACAAACAAACAAAAGAACACCACCAGAAAAACCCCAGGAGACTGTACAGTGACTTGTAGCTCTCTGAAAGGCGGTGCTCATATTTATGATGTGATTTGCATTTGAGCACGAATTACATTGTGAGGCAGTCCAGAGAGTTAAAGTATTTCATTAGAGGCCAATCATTAAGACAGAAAGACCTACATGGAGGGGTGGTTATTAAACATGCATTTGTGTATGCTGGCTGACACTGGGACATACGAGTTAGTTCTACTAGCTGAAAAATAACACTAACAAAGCCAATGCTTTCTTTCCTGGTGGCTCTAAGTTCATTGTGGTGGACATTAGCTAAGGTTGGGATTTTTGGGGGTTTTATGAAGAGAAGTCTTAACAACTGTTTTGTATTCTTTCTGAGTTTTACTGCAGCTAAGAAAAGATGGAAAAATGACAACTCTATAAACAAAATGTCATTACTGCTTATATCTTTATTGCTGCAGTTCTATTTAATCAAACATACAAAAGTCGCACAGATAAACATAAGCATGCCTCTACATTATTCTTAGTTGCTGGTAAGACAAACATTATAATAGTGTATGGATGTCTTTTAACCACTGGTGATTTGTTGGTTTTGGTGGTGTTGGTTTTGTTTGTTTGTTTTTATCATATACTATTAGTATTTTATAGTATCATTAACAGTTAATTCTGTGTATTAAGCACTGTAAGAAAACTTGGGCCCAGCATCATGAAAGGGGACTTTGGAATGTGACGTCCCCTTAACCCAGGGCATAGTGTTCTTGCTGTAATGTCAAAAGACAACAAACATGGCTAGGCATTGTCTCTAAAACCATGAGCAGTGTAGGAGTTTTGACTTGTAAGGAGTCCAGATTGGCTTTAGTTTACTTAAGCCACCTGAATTTCAACAGTTATAAACCATACCTAGTCCTTAACCACATGCATAATCCTTCAAATCTGCACGTGACTACTGATGATCCAGAGAAACATCAGCCACCGTCACCGCTTGCAGTAATTGAAGCCCCGCTCTATTTTGACACACAGATGTTAGAAGGGTGAAATGCAGAAGCCCGAAAAGCTCATGACTCACCAAGAATGAGTAAGGACTGAAATCCAGGTTTGGAACAGCAGTGTCAGATAAAATGCTGCTGGTAAGTTTGGCTTCATTGTCCACTTTGAATATGCAGCAAATAATTGAAGCGCTGCCAACTGTAGCGCAGTACTGTGTGTCACACAGTGCTTGGCTTTATTTATAAAGCTCTAGCTTTTGGAGCTGTGTGACTGTGTAGATTCTCCACTCCAGTTTGTGTGTCTTATATTTTTAAAATTGTTTGTGTCGTTAGTTGGAGTTACAATATCTGAGCTTGTGAGCTTTGTCAGTCTTCTGAATTTATATGAAGTGACCTAAAGGCATAGAGTATTTGGGGTGTTTCGTTGTTTGTTTTTTATGTGCTTGTTATTATTCACACTGATATTAGTGGTGGAGTCCTCTTAGAAATCTTTTGCAGTCTTTGCACTGCAGGATGTGGAGGTGTCTTGAGATGCATCCAGTACAGCACATCTGATAAAATAGAGGGAAGGCTGCAGGTTTCTTTTGCATCCCCCTCTGATGAGGAATGACACAGCTGTAGACCCTGATCTCTAGTTTCCACTACGATTCCAGTTACATTAGCACAGCAGTGGGAGGGCGTGGAATAATAACAGCTGAGCTTCAAACTGTTACAGGAATACCTGAAATAACCGTATTTATTCACTGAAACATTCACATCAGATAATCTAATCAAAAAACTCCATCTCCTCTGTCTTTAGGTTCACAAAAGCAATCCTCCAAGGTTAGTGCACAGTTTTGCCTATCTGTTGAACATCTTTCCTAGCTTGTGTCTGTACAAATGCAGAAAATAAATAAACAAACAAACAAACAAACAAATTAATAAATAGGGGAGGAATATGCAGCGTGGCTCATCTTATTCATGCAAGAATACAGGATGATGGTCTCAGATTAAAAGCAGTCTAGAGTGAGAGTTTGACACTGGGTGTGATTTTTAAAACTTGTTATTTTTGAAAAAGAATTTGACTGGGACAGCTTGTCAGAGCTGACACCAGAACTGATTTAAGGCTGGCAAACATGAGGCAATGTGTATATGTGTGTTTGTGTCAGAGAGACAGCGGGAGAGCCTCTGGACCTTGAAAGGACCAATAAGTTTTGGTTCCAGTCCCTCTGGAGAGCCCCAGTTTATTTGAAGACTGAAGCGAGCTGTGGGACTGCTTAGCTTGTTTTTGACTTCAGAGAGCTGAAAGAAGTGCTGAAGGAGTAGGATTTCTCTGTGTGTAGCAGCAAGCCATATGGAGAGTTTGTGTAATACCTCCTTGCGGGAAAGGAACGGAACAAGATCGTGATTCTCTGTTCCCTCTTTAGAAAGCCCCTCATTATAAGACTTCTGCTCCTGGGAAGGCTCCACCCTCTGACATGCAGCACCAACCACCTTCTTAATAGCAGGTACTTCGTTATAGCACGCACACACGCAACGCCTGGCTCCTTGCCAGGCTGTAATTTGTTTTTGACATCTATCTACTGACTAATGTGACAACCCACACAAGTATTTATTTCCAGGAGGAATGCATAATGAAAGCTGTAGCTCTCCCAACTTCTGAAGAACTGGTTAATGAAAAGGAGGGGGAAAGAGCAGCCTCCCACCCTTCCTCCCAAATGACAGGTTTTTCAAAGCCCAAGCACCAAATTCAACAACTTTGAAGTTGGCCTTTTTTTCCTTTTTTTTTTTTTTTTAAGCTACCATTTTTTCTCTGCAGTACCTTCAGAGAAGCTGGTATTTGTTCTTCGTTGAGTTTGGGGTATTTGGGGACTTAAAAGAGGTATGTTGCCAGAATGCGAATGGCTGAGAGGTAGGTGAAGGGCTGGATTGTATGCTGCATTGCACACAAATACCACATGCTACCACACGCTCAGCCTGTTTTGGCTTCTTGCACCTGATTAAAATACAGAAATCCTACAGGAACAAGGCAACTATCAGAAATTCCAGCTATACTAGAGGGCCGATAGCCCTAGTAAACATAGCAGCCAAAACTCCAAGTAATTCAAGTTAGAAACCAAGCTGAAGGCTTTAAGAGGAGAAGGGAAGAAGGGGGACATTCAACTGTTTGAAGGGATGACCAAAGGAAATGGGATTTGCTGTTTCATGAGTGCCTTATACTAAGGCAGGGTGCCTTTTCTGGAAGGTCAAGCTTTACCTGAAAATGAGTTATTAGTCTCTAATTGGCTGAATGCTATGGTGGTGTTATGTGAGATAACAGACTAGCTGAACTGAATCATCCTTCGTAGTTTCAGTATCTGTGAATGGGAATGGGAATATATTGGGTATATTTCCCTTCAGCAGTACTGCTGCTGGGTCTTTGCCTAGAAAGCGTCTTGTTAAACCTTCAAAGTCTGGATATCATGTATGTTGCAGGTACCTGGCTGATGTGCTTATATTCTTTTAATTTGCTCCTACTTATTATTATTACATCAGTAGATTTGAAAGCAAATTCAGTGGCCAAAAGGTTTGCAAAGCTATCTTACCGAAGAGCAATGCATCTTACTGAAAGGTTTTAACACGATGCTACAGGCAAGCTTCCCCCTGACTCAGCTATCTATTATGAATAACTGTTAGTTGAATATAGATTTAGTGTAACTGAAATGGGTTTTATTTACACACCATCAGTTAATATAATGTTTTTTTTTTGTTTGTTTGTTTGTGTGTTTGTTTTAATGAGGCAACCATCTCCTAGGAAAATCTCTGGAATCAAGAGAATTTGGCATCCGTATGCAAAATTCTGATGGCAAAATATAACTTTGCTGTTGGTTGTTAGGCCCTGTTCATTTTTGTATTGAACCGGTTTTGGGGACTGCTAGAGCAAACATTGTACTTTCCACGAATGAAAATAGTTGGTTTGGCCCCAAAGCAAGGTAGAAACAGTCAAAAGTGACCCTCCCTTTCTACCCAGCTACACTGCCTTCTGTGGGTATCAGTGTTCTTATGAAGAAAAACAGAATAATCATCTTCTGCAAAAAGATCTTTTGGGTTAGTAGGCAGCTCTTCTCTGTAGCCTAGAAAAGTATAAGTGGCTAGAAGCTAAAGCTAGAAATAAGATTTGGATTTTTAACAGTGAAAGTCATTAACCTAGTAAAGCAGTAGATGCTATTACTTGAAATCCTTAAATTGAGGTTTAGCTTTGAGTTCTGGGAAGAAATTGTAAGCTTTGTGCAAGAGTTCTTGAGTTAGCCTATCTGGATAACACTACATGACAGATTAGTTAAATAGTTCTGAAGATTCCTTAATGCATTTCCCTGCACATTTAACAGCATGTAATCGTGTCCAGACCACCATGTGATAACCTGTAAGAAAAGATAGTCGGTGAGGTAGAAGCCAGTGCTGATCCAGAGGAGTTTTGGTGTCCACCTGCACCAATGACTTCTGTCAGTTCAACAGATTTTCTGGTAGCCATGCCTTCCTGGACACATCTAGTTAAGCCATTTGGGGCTGGAACCTGTCTTGCTTCCTGTGGCTTGAGGCACTGATGAACATGAGTGAGTAATTAATGCACTACACATCTGTTATGTTTCTAGCAGTTGTTACAAACATTTATTCACTGTCCCAAGGAAAGTGGAAACAGCTCTAGAATGCAAATGTGACTGCTTTTCAGGAACAACACTTTCTAAAGGCATTAATGAGGGTTTGCAGTCTCTCTTCACTCTTGACCTGTGTTTTCAGAGAAAGAAACATAGTGAGAGACCAAGGAAAATAAGAATGCTCCCATCGCTTCCTGTGGTCTCCTATTTTGAAAGCCAGGTGGGGTGGCCGGTAGTGGATAAAAGCATTCCCATTCTTGCAGGCAGGCTGTGGAAAGTTTGTTATTGCTCTTGAAAGACTTTCCTGTGTAGGACTGTAATAAATGTACTCCTATTGGCTGTCTTTAGAAAGAAACAAATAATAATAATAATGATAATGAAAATAATAACAATAATAAAGATGTTTTTAATTACAGTTTAGTCATGATCAAGTGAGAATAGATTTTTGTTGCCATAAGCCAGCTTTTTCTTGATTATGTCTTCTTGTTGTGCTCTTTGCCAGAACACCACGTTTGTCCAAATCATTTTGCTCAATCTCTCACGCAGTTGTTGAAGTCCTCATTGGTAAGGTCCCACCCAAGCTTTATTACTCAGCATCGGCGACCTTGACAGCGTCAACCTTCCTCCTAACCAAAATAATTCCCATATTACATTGCAGTTCTTGAGGAAGGCCACAGCTTTCCAAGGCAGAAGGGCTTCCAAGCCAGGCTGTACCAGAAGGCACATGCATGCTGCCTGCATTCTGAAGGGAACACATCTCAGGACCTATTTTGTCCTTGCCTCAGGGAATGCTGGCTGATGAGCAGCCCATCTGTGTGGGGAAGGATCATTGTTGAAGGTGTGTGGTGACAGCAGATTCAAACTGAAGATTGCAGGACTGTTTGTGTCAGAGGATGAGATGTGCACCATCATGGCTGGATCCTGATCTCCAGTCTGGATCCTGAGCACCTGGGCAGGTGATGTACACACACAAGTTACCTGTCCCACATGTCGTGATGCCATGTTTGTCAGGATCAAAAGACTGCTTTTGTTTTTCCCTGCATTCCGTAAGCCACATGAAAGTTTTAGATGTGTTTCTGCACCAGTGCAAGTTGGAGCATGTGTTGCTGAAGCGCTAGCTAGAATAAGCAGTTGTGGTCGGATTTTCTTGCCCTGTTTTCCTTCAGCTCCTGCATGAGTGTCACTGCAAAGTCCTATTACATTCACGGGCTGGGTGTTAACCAGCAAACCCTCTTAGGGAATCACTCATGTTTTTTGAACAGACAGACAAGTCTCTCATCTAAGAACATATGCAACCTGATTTAATATATGTATCATCTTTTGTTCATCCACACCCTCCCCATATAAGCAATCAACTAATAAACTTGTATCCTGTTGAGTTTTTGCATGGAAATGCTGATAAACTCTTAAGTGCAGCAATGCTAATGGATATGCTGCAATAATAAATAGGAGGAGATTCAGTCATGCTCATCACTAAAATACTTAGGAGCCTCATTTTCTTTCCAGCTCAGAAAAGTTTCCATTTACAGATTACTTTTCCCGTTTATAGATTTAGCCACTGCTGAATTCAGCAATCTTTGCCTCTTGCTACTTTGTTGACTCTCACATTAAGAAAGCATCTCTGAAGTTGTGCTTCTTCCTGAAACCTTTGGTTAAAAAAATTGAGTGCATTTCCCTTCAGCCTCACATAGCACTGCATTCCGGCGTATTGTGCTTTTGGTTCCTGGAAAGAATGCTATCAAAATTCTGATGTTTGAATGCTTTTCCCTTAATGTCCTATTTCTTGAAAACAGGTCTTTCCTTGTCTGCTCTCTCCCTTTCCATACGAATGTGTGGGGTTTTTTTATTCTTTTCTGATGAGTTGTTTTTTTTGATGGCGTCACTTCTGGTTTGTTTCTGATTTCTCATGTCAACATAAGACTTGGGGAGGGGTTTATTAGGTCTTGTCTATATGGGGAAGTTGGTGCATATTAAGCTTAGGTGTAAATTTCTATTTTGGAAAAGGTTGTCTGTAGTAAGAAATTGTTAGTAGAATTATTAAATATGATTTTATAATCAAGAGATTTATTTTCTTTGAAATGGCTGTTGAGGATATGGAGCATATTCCCTAGCAAGCTGTAAATGCTTTAAGACAGGTCAGATTTCAGATCTGAACGACTTGACAGAGACCTATAATCCTCCAAGGGTTGAAAGGGTAATTTACTCATTGTGTCCATGCAGTCTTTAGCCTCTCTGCTGAGTCTGCCTATTAGTGTTGGTTATGTTGTAGGCAGCTGTCTGCTGGAAACTGGGCTGTTTCCACACAGGCTGCCAGACATCCAGCTGAAGAAAGTGAGTGCTGATTACTGCTGGAAGCAACTTGTTGGCCTAGTGGTGAAAGGCATTTGGCTTTTTCCTCAGCACCTTTAGCCGAGGTGTACTGTCCTAATGAGCAATTCTGCTTGCACTGCATGCTTTCTTTTATTCTTTAATCCCTTCTTTGCTATTTTCCAGTTTTCTCACAGCTGATTGTAAAGTTATCAATGCTCATAGCTGCCCAAACACCACGCCAGCTTTTCCCTTCTGCTTCCTGCAGCTGGAGTGTGAGCTGGAGTGGATAACTGTTCTGGGTTAAAACCTGCAGTATTTCTTTGCCAGGCTAGCTCTAATTAGTAGGAGCTCCTGCTACTGCATGGCTACCTTAGTGTTAGTGCAGTTACACAGGAAAACGATTAAGAAGCTAGGAGATGGCTTCCTTCGGAAGCACTGCCACTTTATATTGGTAAAACACAGCCTGTTCTTCTTAGCTCCCGAAGAAGGCAGTCAATATTGGGCTTTATTTTACTTTTCCACAGTTCCCTTGGAGTTGTTCAGAAAATAAAGGTGTTAAAACAGGGATGAGAGCAGGAGTAGTGTGACGTGGGGCTTTGCAACCATGGTATTGATGGAGAACTGGGCAGAGAGCTATTTCTTCTATATGTGCAGTGTTATTAGCATTCTCACTTCCCACTCAGCTGGAATCCACTGCAATGAGCAAAGCTTCATTTTGTCCCTTATATGCCCCATTCCTCTTCTACATCACATCTTTGCAATTCACACAACTGCAGGCTAATCTGATCCCAGGAGGGAGGGTTACACCCGAGTTGATTTTGGGGCTTGGGAGCTGGAACAAGGCCTTCTTTTTTCTTTCCCACTTAGGGCTTGACCTGTATTTGAACTCAGCTCTCTAGGGGCTGCTGCATAAACCTACATAGAACTCTATGGAGTGTCCTAACCCTTGCCGTCTGCTCTGAAGAGATGTAAAGCACTCCACTCTTTCAGAAGGAAAGGAGAGCTCAAATGGAAATGAACACAAAAAAAAAAAAAAAAAAAAAAAAGGAAAAAAAAAAAAGAAGGTGCACCATAGAACCGGAGAGCAGAGCTTCAGTTTGTTACTGACCAGCCTGTGAGTTTTTTTTGTGTTTGGCTTCTTTGCACAATGGCTTTTATCAGAAGAAGAGCTATCAGCAGTGATAAACGTTTCAGGCAGAGGATCTGAGTGGCTGATTGAGGCAGAGTTTGTAATAAGTTGCTATGATGTTTTGTGCTCCGTAGCACACAATGGGAAATAAGGCCAGAAGGATGTTGTTTATTCTTATCCTCAAATGTAGCAAAGTTGTGAAAAAGTTTGCAAAGCTTCTTGTATTCTTTTCTTGCTTTTTGTGCCCTTGAATCCTAAGTACACACACAGATCTGTGGCGCTGCATAGTTCCCTATATAGCCCTTGCAATTGAAGTATCTAAGTGCTTTCCACTGCCACGGCACAAAAATCAACATACAAAATGTCTTTCTTTCTTGTGTCTCTGTTCATGGGAGCAGTTTAGAAACTATTTCAGATGCTCTCAAATGCAGACTAATGTCGACGTTTTCTAGATAGTCTTTGTTTTATCTATGTGTTGTATAATCATCTGTCTTTATTTGTGAAGGCAAATGCGGAGTTACGGCGCAGTGTGTCCTTGCTTTCTCCTTACCCATTGTGTTCATGTCCGATTGTTTTGAAGTGGGCCTGGCCTGTTCTTTCTTGTTCTTTCTTCTAAGTTCCATTTTATTTACTGCCATTGGCATGATCTGCATTATTTATTGCCCGTTACTCCCTCTTTGGCCTCTGGAATAATGGTTGTGAAGGGTCTTAGTTTCATCATAGGATCTACACAGTCCTTCATTAGCAGCCTCTCTGTCTCTTTTTAATATTCTTTCCCAACACTGCAGCCCTGTACCTTTCTTTCTCTTTAAACATTATCATTTGCATTTCCATTAAGTTAGAGTGAAAGCGTATCATTCCCTTGTTTCTTAAATTTACCCAATATTTTCAACATCTGCTAATATATTTGTACAATTCAGTCATTCTAAATACTTTTTTTCACGCATTCTCTGAAGTCTCATTAAAAGGAAAATATTACATGCTGCATCCCCCTCCTATTATGACTAATCAATTGCTCGTATCTACTCAAGAGATATTATTTATGATTCTCAAACTGGAAAAGTTTGCTTTTGATTTTTCAGATATGTACTCATACCACAGCTTTTTTTTTTATCAGGCTGAGGGGATTAGGGAGGGGAAGTTAATTTTTTTTTTTTTAATCTGTCTAAACCACCCATGTCCCTAGAGGAACTAGGTCATTGTACTTTCCTTATTAATAAAGTAGAGCGCTGCATAGTGGTTTGAGCACATGACAGATGACCGAAGGCTTGGAGTTCCTAATTTCCAGTAACCTCTACTTCTGTTAGGGGTGATATTCCATCAGGTGTTCTCCCTTCAGATGACTTCGAAAATTACCTTTTGGTTTTGATAACCTGTTGTCTAACAGTCTGCCTATTTTAACACCCACTTCTTGGAAAATGGGAAAAAACAAAACTCACTGCTGCCTCAGTGTGCAGCAGCCCCATGCCTCTCTATTCATCTGTAAGGCTGGGTAAATGGGTAAATGGGACAGGGCAGCTTTTTTGCACACCACAAATGGAGTGGTGCAACCCATGCAAAGATGAAGGGTGGAGTGAGGGCATTGTCTTGATGACTGAAGTTTTGAGTTTATGACATCAAGGTTCAATTTCCAGATTTGACCTGGTATGTTGTGTCAGTGTGTCCATCTTGCTTCAGTTTTAACTCTTGCAGCTTCCTTCCAGGGTGCACTCTGAGCTGCTGCCTCTGAAAGGGTTTGTTGGAGCAGAGGGGTTTCTATGAATGATGTCAGGCTGCTCATAGATCATGGGAAAGGACAGAGAAGGGCATTGAGACTGTCATCCTTTTATACTGAGGTGTGTCAGAAAGTAGAAGGCCTTGGCAATGAGAGTCCATTGTCAATTGTCCAATTTACACCTGCAAAGCACCTGCATGATCCCTCATCATTTTCACACACAATTTGTCTTCTTGACAATTTATATTAAGTGTTTTTATCTTACCAGTGCAGGAGGAAGATCTCTCAGACTTGCCACTCCAACCCTTTTCTGACCATTGACAGAGCTCTGCAAGAGCTCAACTCTGAGAAATTTTGCCCCATTTTTCTCCTCTTCCATTTCTTTTCTTCCATCTTCCCTAAGGACATTCCCTCCTCACACTTGTAGCACCTCTCCAATTGCACGCTTGTCTTCTCTGGTTCTGGGCTTTGCTGCATTTCTGGATTTCTTTTCATGCACCATATGGGAAGGAAAAGACATGGAATGAACGTCATGCCTTCCATTTAGTTCAACATGAGGTCAGGCCTGCACAGATGGACACACTGGAGCTGTGAAGTCTCATCTTTGTCTCCACAGCATTCTTTGGGAGGTCATTACGAATGCTGAACTTCCTTTGGTTAATCCAGTTGGATTATAATGACATCATATGACTTAATTTGTCTGTAATAGCAAACAAACAGCATTTAATAGATTCTAGTCAGTGAATTTTCACAGTATCTTTGTGAGGAAGACATGTTATCAAGTTGGGAAACTGAGGCAAAGTTTCTAAGTAATCTAAGAAGAGTCTTCCAGTTAGATTTTATGTCTGATGTGCAGAAGGCTAGAGAGAAATGACTCAGTGTGTTGCCAAGTCTTATGGGTTCTTCATCTGCAAGGCGGAGACAACAGCTCTGTGAATTAGCCCCCTGTGCTTTCCATAAAACCTCTTCATAACACTACCTTCCTCTCCAGTTTTCCAAACTAAATGCTTTCTCGTAGGCTTTGCACCAAAATCTAGGGGTTGGTGTTAGCCACATATCAACATTTGCTTCTTGCCATCACTGCGCCATGCCAGCCAGCAGCCCTGCGTGCTCGGCTTTGCGCTGAGATATCCAAACATGGGCACTCAGTTTGGGCTCATCTTGTGCATGTGCTCTGCTTTCACCAAAGCTGTACTTTGGATTGTTGGAAAATTGAAAGGTTGCTCCAAGCAGTTTCGGGAGGAACATGCAAATTACTGGAAAACAGTAATCACTCCTGAGTAATACAGCAGTGCTAAAAGCTTGGGTTGTCGCTATGAAATGTACATATGTGCAAGTCCTGGGGAAATGTCTATATGAGTTCTAGGGAGAAGGCAGGGATTTCTTTTTTTCTTTTTTTTTTTTCATTTCTTTGCAACTTATCCAGAATTTCTGATGGGAATACTTCATAACTGACGGGCTGCCTTCCCCTGGGGGAAGTGCAACCATTTAACTTCTTTCTTCTTTATATGTATACTGAGGAACTGATGGTTTAATCCCATGGGAAGTCTGTATCTGTTCACAGTTACATTTGCTCATTTGAAGAGGATTCTGTGTTATCTGGGAAAAAGAGGGGGCAAAAAAAAAAAAGGATTTGGCTTAGTTTATTGTTTTGCCAGTTCTTTCTGCCACACCGAGGGATGTGCATTTCCAAATTTGATTGTAGGAGGGTATGAAGGAGGGAGGAATCAAAGAAATGGTGATCAGGTCTGGGGTGGGAAGGATGGGGGGAGGAGGATGGGGGAGGGAATGTGGATCAGGAGGAGAAACGGCTTTGAAACTGGATGTAATAAATTACTCGAATTTACTGCTTATTTTTCTGATTGCATGTAGTTGCATTTCTTTTTGCCTTGCTTGATCATAAGAAGTAGTGCATGTTTAAGCTAAAACAAGAGTCTGCAGACATACTAGGATGCAAACTTTAATAACATTCATACAGAGGAAAAGAGTGTTGGAGAGTACCGAAACAAAGGGAAATAGGATACCAAGAAATGTAGGCAGTGAAAAGGGCCTGGATTCCATGATTTATCTAAAAATGACAAGATGCCCCTCTAAAAATGCAAATGTCTGTGCTGCATCTTGTAGCTGTAATGAATGAGTCTTTCACACAATGGAAACATTCAACTTGTTCTGGGGCACTTACTGTGGCTCCATATGCTAAGCTGCATGCTCCTGGCCTTTAATCACACTGCCTTTGTTTTTACAAAACTTACATTAGAAGCACATTAGTGTTTATATGGTGTGCACTCTGGGTTTGGTTTTTTTTGGTTTTTTTTTTTTGTGAGTGTGTTTGTTTGGCAAGACTTGTTTTTGTGCTTTTTCTGTTGTTCTGCTATGCTTTTGTGGGTTTTTTTTTAACATTAAATACTCTGGATGAATGCAGTCCTCGTGAAAACATGGGACATGGCAAATCACGGGAAACTTGAGCTGGCAACAGCAAAAGGATGTAAATTTTGAGCTGCTAATGGCAAGCAGGATTCCAGCATTGGGGCTAGGAGAGAACCCATGTTACGCAGCGGGGAGCCTTTTAAATCCCCCTGTGACCTGCCAGGAGGATGCCTGCATGCTTTCTGCTTTATTCGAAGTGAGATCAAGCCCGACTTCTCCTTTGTTGTAAGTTTGGGTTCAAAAGGAGCGTTCCATAGATCCGCAGGCTGCGCTGCAGTCTCACCGCTGCAGTCCCGATCCTAAGCACAATGAACCCGTCATTAATGGGGCTGCATCTCATCTCACTATTAGCGGTGTACGGTACAGTTGTTCCTGGGAGTAAGGCAAAGAATAGAGGCTTATCTGTCAAATAAAATCTGAAACGAGCCACTGTTTTCTTAAAGACTTTTCAGGAGAGGTTTATCCCACATGCAAAATGTTAGATTTTCAGTATGTGTATATGTAATCTGGCACACATGCATGTATAGGTAACACCAGTGCAAGTTTTAAAAGCTCCTTTTTTCCTGACAGAAAAGCGGGCTAATTAACAGGAGTAGGAGACAAAATGCCAGCTTGTAGATTTGTTTCCCCTGCAGAAATCACCCCCCCTGTTAGACTGCTCCTTCTTGATCTGATGTAACAAGAAGAGAGAGTCAGCTGTGAATCAAGCGCCTTGTTCTCATTTCCTTGATCATTGACATGGTTTGAGAGAGAGAAAGGAGGAGGGATTATTTGTGAGGTTATTAAAAAAAAAAAAAAAATCCCGCTCCCCCTCCTCCACTTCTTCGAGATGCAGAGACACTTCCAGAATGTTCCGTGGCACAAATCTGACTTTTCTCATTAAATATCGGCCTCTCTCCCCCCTACCCCTCGTTAGTTAAAAAGTGCTGTTTGCAAGTCACTAAGCGGATAATTCAGAGCTCTGACGAGTGGATTGCCAGTTAGCAATACGCGTTGTTGTTTTTCAGTCAGCAAGCTGTTTAATGGCTTCAGAAATTAAAGGATAATTGCACTTGAGTGAGTATGTGCTTTTATAAGCCCACCGTTACCATTATGAGGGTTTTGCCATTCTTGAAAATTCTCCCTTTGCATAAATCCGCTAATTCTCCATTCCTGCCCTGCCCTGGAAGGCAGCCACCCGAGGGCTGGGCTTTGTGCAGCTCAGCTGTTGCCTGGGTTTGCATTTCTTCACGGGATAAGGAACTCGATTGTCTTCGGAGAATAAGCAGAAGATGCAAGGGGAGATTGGTAGTGGGAAAAGTTTAGCTCTTGTGAGCTGCAGTGTGCTTTTGCGGCGTGTAACGTTACTGATGGGTTAAAGAGCTCAGTGAGGCTTCTAAAACAGTTTTTTAATACTAGTAGTGTTAATGGAAGCCTTTCCTGAAGAGCGTGCATAGAGAATCCAGAGCCATTGCACTTTAATAGAAAGACTGATTCATTATTGCCCGGCATTTGCTTTCTTTCTAATTAATGTTCATAGGCAGAAGAGGTAATCATTCAGCCATCTTTTTAGCCTAAAAAGAGTCAAAGATTAAAAACCAAACAGTTACCCCACATAATTAATTTGCGAGAGGATTTTGGGGGGTATGCTGCGGAGGGGGGCTGTTCCTCCCTTCCCGGCAGCATTCGTGGTTCTTTGGCAGCAGTGAGGGATTTATTGTCTGGCTCCTGTCTGGATCCATCGGGGGAGCTTTCATTGCCTCCCTGCCGCCCAAACTCTTCTGATGTGCTGTGTATTTGTTTGGGAGGGGGAAGGGGAGAGGTTAAATGTTTCTGACCTGCTTTACTGCTTTTCAACTGAAAGTAAATTAATGCACACACTAGATTCCCCTCTGCTGCGCTGATTGGATCCTTGTGCCGATTAAATATTTCACACTGATAGAGGGATGCTGAAAGCACTCAGCTGGTAACATGGGATGTGCATCAGCGGTACAATAACTGACTTTCAAACAAAAGTCAAACAAAACCCCCAGTTTGCTGCAGTTTTGATTAGAATGAGTTTCACTTTGAATTTAAATCCTTGAGCCTGCTGCAGCAATGGCTAATTAACTGTGATCTGATAGAGAAAAATGAACACGATCTTACTTCTAATGACAAGTAGGCAGTAAGTTGTCAAAAAAGAAAAAAAAAGAAAAAAAATGGAAGGAAAGAAAAGGAAGAATAAACCAACAGCTAAAGCAGCCTTAAAAAAATAATGCAGGGATTTAAGTTCAGCGAATGCAAACCTCCCTGCCCGTGTGTTATGCTCAGTTTGACTTAACCCCCAGTTGGTTCCTGATGGGTAGTAGAACTGGCAGCAGGAACCACTCCACAATCTCCTCCTTCTCCTTCTCCACCACCTCCTCCTCCACCTCTTCTTCTTCCTCCTTGCCCACCCCCAGTTGCAACACCTACACGTTCCTACATAGGAAAACTGCATTTCAGGAACGATGCCTAAAACTTTTCCCTGCAAGTGTCTCCATCCTTGGTTTCAAGGAAACACACCTTAATGTCCTCTCCTTGGGACAGGCAGCCTCTCACTCAGGGCTGTATGCAAAAGGGAGCATTTCTGAGGGGAGCCCTGGGATAAAGCACACCCCACAAGGCCCTTCTCTTCCATTAACACCCACCAGGCTCCTTTCAGTACCCATATATATGTCCACCTGCATGCTTGGTCCCATATCTTTCTGCTTTGGTGTTTAAGGCTGGGTAGTTGGTAAATCCTCAGATCAGGCAGCACCAGTAAGTAGCAGCTTGGATGTGTATAGTAATCCATAGGATTGAACCAAAATCCTAGGACACGATACCAAAGTGCTATGGCTGGTGGCCACAGTGCCTTTCTGCATTGTCACTCCTGGAATATTAAATATCCCATTGTTCAAGTGACTGTTGATGTGACAAAGGAGTAAATTAACAGAGGTCATGGCCCATGTGGCCAGAGGAGTCTGCTCAGACATTTGGCATGCAGGGCTTTACATTAGAGACCAGTGCTAAATTACTAATTGAGAAGTCATCATTTCAGTTTGGAAGTGGAGTGCTGCTCTTTTGCGAGCAGAGTAAACTCTCAGGGTTGTGCTGAGGGTTTTCTCTCAGCCACGAGGCTGCTAAGAAGGACCCATGTTGCTTTGAAAACAATTGCAATTTTTCACAGCAAAACCACTTTGTCAGGAGAGCATCATTCTAGAGAGATTAATGGACTGAAGTCTCTATCTCCAGCATGGGCGTTAAAGTATAAACATGATGGACAGTGTGTTTTAGGACCTTTCTGAGCATCTCGTATTCTGCTATGAAAACATGAGGGGCTGTTGGGAGGCACGTGCCTGGGTTAAAATCCCTGCTATGGGGAGGAACAGCCAAAAGCAGGGCATTTCCCATTGAAGAACATGAGCAGATCCTTACTTCTCATGTACACGCCTGTGTGGGAAAGGAGGGCTAGGGCTATGTTGGTACATATGGAAAAAAAGATTAGCTCTGCTTCAAATAGTTGAGACCATTCCACGTCCAAGATGGAAAGTCATAAACAAGCAGCAGCCTTCTCGCACGTTGGGGTGGGTTTGCATGTGACCGGCATACATATTGCAAACTCTGGTTTGCCTGTGGCATCCTGCGGTGAAAATGAAAGTTGTGCTGCTATTGAAAAGGCGCGGCTTCAAAATTGGCGTATTGTGAGGGCTGGGGTGCTGTGGGTGGGAAGCAGCAACCTGATTTCCAGCACGTAGAGCCAATCAGTTTTTCTTTTTTCTCCACCCCTCCCCTTCCCCCCTGCTTTTTGACTCTTCCATTATATCAGCACATTCGCCGCTGCAGTGTCCAAAGCGTGCTTCGTTTCTTATTATCCATTATTCCCAAAGTGTCAGAGAATAAGTTCTACCAACTGATTCTCAAATTGCAGATTTTGCCTCGCTTTAAAACACGAGACTATTCTTTTAATTAATCTGGCAGAAATAGAATGCGGATTTGGAAAGCGGGTTGTGTGGAGGATTTCTTCTCATATCGTAACCTTTGTGTTGACCAACGCGTCTTCATCAGTGCCTTAATGGGGCCGAGGAATAGAAATGGTCATTGTAAAGAAAACAGCATAAGGTCTCTTTTCCTACTTGCCCAATCTGACTAAAAGGGGCTTTTCTGAACTTCTGGAAGGCACATTTTCAGAAAATCTTTAATTGAGACACGGAATACGTTTTGTAGCTGCATTTCTTCAAACAGATGATCTTTCTGTAACTCTTCTGGAAACAAATTTGGAACACCTGATCTGTTGCCAATGCTTTCATGGACAGTCTCTAAAATGTGCAGTTATTTAAATAAGATCTGCATCACATGGTTCCCTGTGGAGGTGACTGGCACAGACCGATTGGTTCTTTCAAGCCCATTGCAGGGACAGAATTTGTTCAGTATTTTCTGTATTTTCTTCAAAATGCTCCAAAACCCATATAGGTTTTGGAATGGTCAACATTAAAAGCGTTTAATATTCATCTCAAGCTAGATCTTGAAACAAGCCCTTATTTCCTCCACTTTTGTTGTTGTTGTTGCGCACAAATAGATGCTTTTGTCAGTGTATTGGGAAAACGTTGACACACCACATACAAAGATGTGCAAAAGTAATTCACAGTTAATGCATGTAGGGAGAACAGCAGAAAAAGGACGGATGGTAGCTCGAGTAGTGAATTATTCTTTTTCTCTTCAAAATTTCTGCTTTTGTACTTCTCATGATGCTTTCCTATTACACTCTGTCAGGAAAGCGATAACCTACCCCCTACTTACTTACTTGCCTTTTCCACTGAGCTAGCACAAATAGTGTGTCTTTTGGGATCATGCACTTTTGTTTCCTTGGATGTTTTCTGCTTCTGAAAAAAAAAAAAAAAAAGTAAAGTTGTGTTAATGCCTTTAGGATATTACACAGTAGAAGTTTTACTGAGGTGAAAATATGAATTCAAGTGTGGTAAGACACTATTTGTCATAGGTTTTTCATTCATTCAGTAATTAAACATTCACTTTTCTGGGGACAAACATTAAAATACGCTTTAGTACTATAGGAATTTCTCAATGGCAGTGAATGGTTTCACTATCCACAAAAGGAGAAATCCTGGGGCTACTGCTGTCAGCAGCAAAACTCTGATGGTACGCAGCAGAGCTGGGATTGCACTCCTAGGCTAACCTCGCTGCCTTCCAGATAATGGGTTTACATCACTGGAACCAAGGACAGTGTCTGTGAGCCTTTAGCAGTGTGCACATGATATAAATCACAACAAAAACATAACCACAAAACTGAAATATTAACCTGAGAGCTTTGCATTGGCACTGTAGATTCGTGAGGAGCTGTGCAGGGAAGTTCTCAGTAGGTGGGATGAGGCAGCGCTCAGCTCTCCTGCGCACAGCAGTGCTGCACCTGTAACAACACACCACTCACATGGAACAGATAAAGAGTTTTATAGAATCTTGTCATAAGCAACGTTTCCCACATACCAGTGGGGCAGTAGAGGAAACAAACATGAAAACAAAAGTAAGCAAAATTTAAAGTGATTTATATGAAGCCACCACAATCAGTAGAATAATGCTGATAGATTAAAAGGAAGATCAATGTTTCTTTACATTAAAATATGAAGCAGGTATCTATAATAATGCGATTTCATATAAACATACTGACAGTCCCCAGAGAAAGCACATTAGACCATTGGGCTTTTAAAGCATGTAGTGAGTTTAAAGATAAGAAGGCAGGAATTTCTGCAAAAGTCAGTTTGGAACTACAGGGCTTCTGCATTAGTCCCAGAAGTGTTGTTTTCAGTCATGATTCTGAAAGGAACCGAGCATGTTTGTGACTTAATATCTGCCAGTATACACAATGTATTTAAAACAGGCTATAGGCAAAACTTAGACTAGCGTTGCTGGTACAGGAGCAGCCCTAGAAGTCTGGGGAGCCCTCCTGAAAGGCTGCACACACATTAGATGCAGCCTCTAGCCAACAGCACTATCAAGTGCATAAAGTCAAACACAGGCAGAGGTCTTCACAGGGTTTACCTTTACTTCCAACTCTAGGAGAAATTAGATGCTGAGTACTTCCAAGTATCAGAGGAGGCTGGGAACTGTCTATATCTGTACCCAGCCTAACTAAAACAGCATTCCTAACAACAGCTTCTGAGATCACACCAAGTGCAACAGCTCCATAGAGCTTCTGCTTTTCGGAGCTGAGCATTTGACACAAATACAGACACATACGGTGTGGTCCCTCCACACGGCTGCAAAGACCTCCGACGCAGCTCTTAGGTACGATACCTGGGTGCTACAGGTGAGGGCAGCTGCTCTGCTGTGACCTCAGGGCTGTGAGGAGAAACTTGACAGCTGAGAGTTAGGATGGATGCTCTGGAGAAGAAGTAGCTTGAAACACCTGAAAGGAAGAAAAAGAAAAAGAAAAAGAAAAAAAAGTAGTTTAAAGGGAAGAAAACATGACTCGCAAGTAAGAGCAAGGTGAAAGAACGAGCACTCAGCGAGCGTTCAGCGTGAGGCAATGGGTGTTCAAGCTGAGAGAGGCACGCGTAGTTGAGAAGCGGCGCTCCGGGAGTCTGAAAAGCCGCGTTTTGCTGTTCCTCACGCACGCCGCAGCACCACAAGCCCCGTGCGCCGGGACGGAGCGGGGCAGGGACGGGCTGGGCAGTGTGAGGACGGCAGCGTCCCTGCCGTCCCCCGGATCCCCGCACCGGGATCCGGCGCCCGCCGCCTCTCAGCGGCGAGGCTGCGGGCGGGAGCGCCGCGGGCCATGGGGTGACGACGCTCCTCTCTCTGCTTCCCTCCCGCAGAAGCTGGCGGTGCGGAGCTGCCCCGCGGCCGTGCTGGTGGGCGGCGGCGCTGGCGGCAGCGCCAAGCCCGGCGGCGTCCCGGCGCTCCTCAAGGCACCCGGCGGCGGCGGCGGGAGCCCCGGCGGCGGCCCCGCGCAGAGCTTGGCCATCTCCGTCGTGCCGGCCAAGGCGCCCATCGCGATGGTGACGGCGCACCTGAACGGAGGGCTGGGAGGCGGCGGCGGCGGCGAGCCCCCACAGAGCGCGCCCATCAACCTGCAGACCACGGCCGCCCGCCGTCAGCCCGAGCTCGGCGCCCGCGCCCAGGTAACGGCGGCGGGCGGGCGGGGCGGGCCGCGGGGTGGGGCGGGCCGGGAGGCGGGCGGGGCCGGGTCGGACCGGGCCGGGGGGGCGCCGGGGTGGGAGGGGGGAGGGCGGCGGGAGGCAGCGCGGCGGGAAGGGACTACTCGCTGCGGTCAGCGCACCGCCGCAGTGGGTGTTCGGGGGTGTGCTGTGCTGAGAGAGGGAAGTGGTGCTGACGGAGTTAAAAGGGGTGTCTGAAACTTTACAGTTTAGAATGTGGCTGCTAACGTTGAAGATGTAATGTCTTTCCTCCTTTCTGCACGTAGAGGCACTGGCGATGTGCTTTTTGCATCCCAGTGCCTCTCCAAGCTCAGGACGCGAGTCCCTGATCATCAGTACGGAAGAACATAGGGCTTGTGTATGGCACCAGGCAAGCGATAACTGAGCTGTCCATAAGTTAAGGCTGGGCTGGAACCTGTGGGGCTGTTGGGTACCCGGGGAGACCCTTCCTCAGCGGCAGAGTGAGGGAACACCTCACCCTCACACAGCTAGCAGAGGGAAGCGCACCCAGCCGCTGGGGACCACATCGTGCTGTCCCCCTTCTGGGAGAACACCGCTACCTGTGCAGTTACACTGACGCAGCTGCCTGGGGAATTCAGCTTTGAATCTCTGGTCTGTAACCATGCTGGGTAATTTCCTTTACTGAAGGTGTTGTTTGTATTTCATTAAAAAGACAGTTGAAGCCCTCCCAGTCGATCCCCATCCCTGGAGGCATTCAAGGCCAGGCTGGATGTGGCTCTGGGCAGCCTGGTCTGGTGGTTGGCGACCCTGCACATAGCAGGGGGGTTGAAACTAGATGGTCATTGCGGTCCTTTTCAACTGAGGCCATTCTGTGATTCTGTGATCTTTCTTAGACTTTTGGAAAGTAATCACAGAAGTGATAAGTGATGGAAGTTTCAGTATTTCAGTGATCTATCATTTTATGAAAGACTGTTTTTTCCTATCACTGTTACATTCTGTAGAAAGAAAAGAATGAAAACGTGGGAGGAGGAAGCTTGAAATACCATGCAGTGTAGTTAGGCTGAGCTGTGGAATAGCCATCTCACAGTGCAGATTGAAAAGCAAGCTGCAGACTTGGAACTTTGTTGAGTGTTGGTCAAGATTTCCTACCTTGGTTAGCTGGCCTGCTGCTGAATTGCCTTTGGTGCTGTGCTTCCCATTTATCTCTTCCATAGGGCAAATGGGTCCCACTGCTGCCATCCACCTCCCTGATACACTGTGTTTAGCCTTGTAGGGGCTGTGCCCCAGTGGTGCTGCGGTGTTTTGCCTCAGTATTGCATCTTTTTTCACAAAGAACAGTTTCCAGAGCATTGGAATAGGCTCCCCAGAGAGGTGGTGGTTGAGTCACCATCCCTGGATGTGTTTAAAAAACGTTTGGATGTGGTGCTCAGGGACACGATTCAGTGGAGGGTTGTTAGAGTTAGGGTAGTATGGTTAGATTGTGGCTGGACTCGATGATCTTTAAGGTCTTTTCCAACCTGAGCGATTCTATGATTCTGTGATTTTAAGCTGAAGCTCGTCATTATTGAGATAGCATGAGAATATCATCCAACATTTGGGGTTTGCCTTCATTTTGCTGGAAGAACTGCTCCAGTGTTTTTCTTCAGAAATCTCTTCACATTCCTAACTTTTCAACAACTTTAATTTTGTGGTGTAGTATCTCTCATTATTTAGGCAATGTATGCAGAGACACGTTTCTGATGCAGAGAACTACAGCAGCTTCGTCTTTTCGAGAATTGTCAGCAGGCACGGATAAAAACAATTAGAAATATTGAATTTTAAGTGTATAGAAGCACAAGCTGACCTCTTGCCCTAAGCTGTCAGGGAGCTTAGTGCTGAATTGCATGTTAATTATCACTCCTCTACTCAAATTAACTTTGTTTTGCAAGGTTTCTTATTCTGGTCCAATGAAAAAAAAATATCTGTACTTTCTTCATGCTGGTATCTTGACTGTGTCCTGAGTACTGGTTACAAATCAATAGCAGTAACGCCTTAGCTAAAAGCACTGCAATGTCAGATGAAAATTTCATTGTTGACATTTATTAATAAGCATTTACTTTTTTTATTTGTGGCATTGCTGTGGCTCAGAAAAGTATTTCTTTTTCTGCTTCAACTTACGAAGTTTGTGACATGGAGGATAATGACAGCCTTCTGCAAACTGAGTTTAAGGTGGTAAGCTGATAGTAGTAAATTAGATTACTGATGTAGTGTAGCCTATCCATCTGCATCTGCAAAGTGAGGGAAAGGGCAAAGGCATGAAATGTAATGTTATGAGTTTCTGAACAGTGGTTTCTGCTCGAAAGCCTTTTGGGGGATCAGGATGTGCATATAGTCATCTCAAGTGGTATCTAGTAAGAAGAATGAAGTGCTAAATGAAACTCAGTGGAAAAAATGGAGCATCAAACACCATCATCTAAATGCATAACTTTTAAATATAGATAGGATGAAATGTCAGTTTGTTAGAGAATTTTCCTTTGAACAGCTGCATGTCAGCACTTCCATTGGAGGCTGTTGTTCACCTAGTAGATTTTTAAAGTGATTTTGAAATGTTGTTGGCTGTAATTGAAGCCTTATCTGCATTGGAAAAGTATCTAAATAAATCTGTGTATAACGGATACTGAGGGATTGTTTAGATATTTATCACATCTTTTATTAGAAACAGGAAATGTTGTGATATTAACCATGATTGAAATCTGTAAGCATCGGAAATCATGAGCTCCAGAAGGCAACGCTAGGTCTACACTTTTCCTTGGCAGCCTTTCAGTGTCAATCCCATGTATGAAGACATGACTGATGGAGCTACACTGATGAAAGCGTACGTGGGGGTATGTCACGAGTACAGCTCTTTATCCAGCACAGAGAAATGAAGCTTAGAGCTTCATTTGGATGAGCTGGAGCAAGTTATGCTGGCAAAAGCTGAATTTTGCTGGCATAAGCTGAATTTTGCTGGCATATGCTCCATACGCACTAGGAGTGCTTTGCCTTCAGAGAACAGCTATAGCTGTTCTGTGTGTAGAGAATGCCCTAGAGATACTTAAGAGTTGTAGGATAGTGCCATGCCTGTACCTACAAACTGCTCTTACTGTAAAAAGATTTTAATA
Organism: Gallus gallus; assembly: GCF_016699485.2. Classification (NCBI taxonomy): domain Eukaryota; kingdom Metazoa; phylum Chordata; class Aves; order Galliformes; family Phasianidae; genus Gallus; species Gallus gallus. Next base: position 70,063,237 of record NC_052532.1, on the reverse strand, counting down.
TAACCTCGCAAATTATATTTTTATTGTATCTATGTGGTATTTGCTAGTTCCTATCCTAGCTATCATTTCCTCTCTAAAAGCAGGATGGGGTTGCTTTGCTGAAGGGCAAAATCCCATCTGCTCTACTGGAACAATGCACTGGGTAAAGAAAATGCCCCTCTGCTACCTCCTCGTTCTCTTCTAACTAGCAAAACTGAGGGCCAGCAGGCATCCCAGAACCTAGTTTGGGAGAAGCAGAAAGCCTTTTGGCTGTCTGAATGCCAGTTGGATCAGCCAGCTCTTGGGAGAACCAGCAAAGAAGGGGGAATGCAGCTGTCAGCCCTGTCGGCTGCTTTTTGGGAGCAGTAAGAAGAGAAGAAAGCCCTGGATGAGTGTACTGGGCCATGGAGCACCAGTGTGCAGGTACGTGGCATTGCTCTGCAGAGGTGGTCTGCAGATGCAGTGATTCTCTGTCCATCAGGTCTCCAAATTTGACAGCATAAAATCTGCCTTCTGCTGCTTTCCATTCTTCCCTTCTGACACATGTATTCCTTGAGTCAGCTGGAGGAAAGTTTGGCAAGCTTCCACTTGCACATGTGCTGTTGCATCTTGGGGCTTGTGCATACAGGGAGGTTATTTCAAAGTAAAATACAGCACGAGGATTTATGGAGCTATAAATTCTTGGCAGGATGGTAAACTGTTCTCCACAAATGCTTCATTAACTACACAGCTCAAAGAACTCCTTGTATCCTTGTATAGATTGAGAAGGCTACATAGGTATCAATTTTATTTTATTTTATTTTTCAGGAAAAAGTGGCTTTTATATGTGTGGGAGGAAGCTCATATATACTTCTTAGCTATCTTTTTATTCAATTTACTAGAAAAAACTGCATTCCAGAAGTTTAAGAACATACATTTGACTGTGATGGCCATTTTTCAGAATAATTTATTTGTACAATGATTTATTACCTTTCTCTTCTCCATCCCACTTAATGTGCTCCACTCTGCTTTCTGTAAAAGTGCTTCCTCCATAATTGGAAATCCACCTGCATGTATGACTAAGTCTTTTTGCCTTTTATTTATTATTTGTATTGCGGTAGTACTTAGAGGCTTTATTTATAGATTTATTTATCTCTATTGGTTATGTGGCTATATCTAGCTTTCTCCTCTGATCCATGTTACCATAATTTCTGAGCATAAGCCAATAGTTAATTTATTTTCTCAGTATGAAATTATTGTGACTTAGGTACTATTATTCCACATTTTCCCAATGGGAAACTGAGAAATAAAGGATCGATTTATTCTTCTTCACAAGAAAATCCCAAGGACTGTGTAGGATCAATGTGTTGGCATCCATACTACTGAACTTTTTTGCTAAGAATGACTTAGATACGTCCATATTGCACATGGCACCCTTGGGAAGAACTGTACCATGCGTCCGTGCTGCACGCCGCAACCCCTTTTCGTTCTTGACATGAGTCTGTATCCTTCTGGGGATCTGTGTCCATCTGGATCTATATCCGTATGCTTCATGCAGGCAGAAATCATTGAATCATGGAGTATCTCAAGTTGGAAGAGACCTTCAAGGATCACCACTCCTGACTCCACAGGGGACCACCCAAAATTTAAACCCTATGTCAGAGAGCATCATCCAAATGCTTCTTGAACTCTGGCAGCTCAGTGCCGTGACTGCCTCTGGGCAGCCTGTTCTAGGACCTGACCAACTTTTCCTAATTCCCCCAACCTGATCCTCCCCTGACACAACTCTGTGCCATTCCCTCAGGTCCTGTCACTGTCACCAGGGAGCAAAGACCAGCGCTGCCCATCCGCTCCCCTGCTCCCCTTCTGAGGAAGCCGTAGGCTGCTGTGAGACCTTCCCTCAGTCTCCATTTCTCTGGGTTGAATAAACTAAGGGACCTCAACCACTCCTCCTACTTCTTGTGTTCTAGACCCATCCTCATCTTCACAGCCCTCCTTTGGATGCCCTCCAATAATTTTATGTCCTTCTTATATTGTGGCACCCAAACTTTCACACAGTGCTTGAGGTGAGGCTGCACCATCAGCAGAGCAGCTCCTGGTTACAGGCTCCTTTTAAGTACTGGAAGTCTGCAATAAGGTTTCGCCGGAGCCTTCTCTTCTCCACACTGAATAAGCTCAGCTCCCTCAGCCTGTCTTCATAGGAGAGGTGCTCCAGCCCTCTCAGCATTTTCGTGGCCCTCCTCCGGACCCACTCCAACAGTTCCACATCTTGATTGTGCTGGGGGCCCCACACTTGGATGCAGTACTCCAGAAGGGGCCTCATGATGGCTGAGGGAGAGGGACAATCACCTCACTTGCCCTTCTGGCCACCTGTCTTTCAATGCAGCCCAGGTTAAGCTGGCCTTCCTAGCCACAAACACACACTTCTGAGTCATGTCCAGCTTTTTGTCCACCAAGAACCTCAAGTCCTTTTTGGCAGGACTGTTCTTAATAAGTACTTCTCCCAGTCTGCACACATATCTGTGATTGTCCTGACCCAAGTGGAACACCTTGCACTTGGCCTTGTTGGACCACATTCATTTCACATGGGACCACTTCTCAAACTTGGCTAGGTCCCTTTGGATGACATGCCTTCCTTTTGTCTTATCGACTGCACCACTGACCTTGGTGTCGTCAGCAAACTTTCTGAGGATGCACTCGATCCATCTGACTATGTCATTGATAAACATGTTAAAGAGCACTGCTTCCAAGACAGACCTCTGGAGGGCACCACTTGTAACCAGCCGCCACCCGGACATAGAGCTGTTGAGTGTAACTCTCTGGTTGCAACCCTCCAACTAATTCTTTATCCACTGAACAGTCCAGCCTTCAAATCCATCTCTCTCCAATTTAGAGATAAGGATGTGGTGGAGGACCATGTCAACTTGCCTTGCTCAAGTCCATTTAGATGGCATCAGTTGCCCTTCTTTTGTCCACTGATGCCATTGCTCCATCACAGAAGGCCATCAGATTGACCAGGAACATCAGATGCCTAAGTGGGTAACAAATAAGTGGATAACCTTGTCCTAAATGCAGAATAAGTTGGTTAAGCTTGAACCCAAGTTAACTGTGACCTATAACTGCATCATCTTTCGTATTTTTCAGGTGTTTTTCAGTAACTACCAGAATGATGACTGGTGAGCACAGGGAAGGACAAAAGAAAGATCTAGATGTTCCACATAGATCTAGGCGAGGGGAAAAATGAAGACTTACCATTACGGGTTATGAGCACCTCGGTCATTTTGACAGTCTACATGAGGACCATGATTCTTGCTGACATCAGAATTGTATAAGGCTGTCTATAATATTCAAAAACATAGTTATATTTCTGGCATCCATGTCTTTTAGTCTTATCATCACAACTCTTACATTTTTCTTCAAGTATGGGTTGATCAGCAACAGCTAATTTATTTCAACATGTTGAAGGGTTTTGTTGGGAGCTTCATTGAGGTTCATTTGGTTTAGCATTGTGCTGGTCTCTGGCTGTCTGCCCTAGATGAATTGGGTAATGTTTATGTGTGGATAACAGTTCCTACTGACTGTCCCCCATATTCTGCTGTTTTTTTTAGAATCTCCTCAAATATGAACATGGGTTTGGTCTTCTGTTAGGAACAAATAAGCGCCCTGAGCTATCTGTTTCTGCTAGTTTATGTGGGGAACTTAGTGTGGTATTAGTATTCTATTACAAATAACAATACATGAGAGAACTGCATAAAAAGCCTGACAGTAAGATTTTGAATAGGCAAGCCCACCAGTGAAGTTATGGTGCTGCCCTTGTCATCATGAGCTTTGAACACAGGTTCATGAAGAATTATTGTAGGTAGAAGAATTTGACATACAGGCTAGACAGAGCTAGAAGAACCTGTCAAAAGTGCCTAAGGATCAAAATCCTTCTCTGGGATTCCAGTTCATAGAGTCAATAGAATATCCTGAGTTGGAAAGGACCCACAAGGATCACTGAGTCCAACTCCTGGCTTCATGCAGTATCGCTCAAAGTTCCAACCCTTTGTCTGAGAGCTTTGTCCATATGCTTCTTGAACTCCAGCAGGCTTGGTGCTGTGTTCTGAAGGACAACCGGACGGACAGGGAATTTTGCATCACAACTTTGGTGAGAGATGTAAGTTCTCTGAAGTATTTGCTGCCCTGAATTCCGTTGGCAAATCTGCACACTGTATCTGGGCCCAAATATCTTGCCTTTGGTCACATGGACACTCTAATGGAGCAGAGAATTGAAGTAGAATCTTAAAAGCCTGTTAACCACTTGCTTAGGCTTCCTTCTTGGTCTCCATCTGTTGGAGAGCATGTCTCCTAAGGAGCATGTGATGTAAGCAGGCAAGGCAAACTTTGAGGAGGAATCAGAGTGTGGAGAGATGAAGCGACTTCTGAAGGCGCGCAACAGGAGAGAGCCCACGTTCATCCATCACCATCCTGTGTTTAGTCCACTGCACCACAGCTCTCAGGCTTTCATAGAGGTGTTAGACACACTATGAATATGATTAGGACAAAGACATTGCCATGCTTTTTGTACAGGACCTCAAACAGTTCAATATCACAAATTCAATCTCTTTGATAACCTTAAGGCATGTTAATGTTCAGCTTAAGGCACATTTTTCGTAGCTCTAAGGCATTTAATGTTTGGGATGTCTTTGTAAATGTAAAAAAGGAGAGGTGGTTCAGCCAAATTAAATTATTAATAAAAGGCAAAATGATGGGAAACTCCAAGAATCAAAAGCCCCACACAACATCTATTGATATACATTCTGTTTTAGGGGCTTTACTAACTTCCAACTCTACCATTAGAATGTTGTAAAAAAGCATGGTAGTCTTAGGAAATGAATTTGAGAGTGAGTGACACATTTTGCTTGCATTTGCACCATCTTAGCTGCAGGTTTATTAAGGTAGCTATATAAGGAGGTACATGAATTTACTCCATATTTAAATATGGGTAGCCTAAAATCAGGATTTGGCCTTACTACTCCAATATATACTGTGTAAAAGCACTTTAAAATTCATATTTCTTGCTAAATAGCATAAAATTGCATCCTTTCAGGTTAATTAAACCGTATTGCAATGCTGGTTGCTGTTGATGGGATATTTAAATGTCAGATTCAGAATAAGCACTTAAGCTTCCTGATTGTAAATGGCTTCCTTTCAAATATCCTAGACATATGTATATGGTCAATATATCTAAAGTACATAGATTCCTGCATTTCTCAGTCTGCATTTTTATTTGGTTTGCAATAGGGTCAAACACCTACCAGTGTGAAAGATTGGATAAAGGCAATCAGCAGCCAAATAAAACTCTATTAGCCCCATTGTGGTTTTCCTTACCTAGCCAAAAATGTCTAGGGAAGGCATTGGAGTATTCAGCAGGAAAGGATTAGCAGGAATGGACTCACACTGACTGTCTGATTGTTTGTTTTAAGAGTCTAGGAGTAACCTTTCCCAGTTTATTTCTGTGGGGACCAGCAAGCAAACAATATGCTTCAGACAAACCAGGAAACAAAAGAAACTCCCAGTTTTGGACTGCGTACTGCTGTTCTGTCCTCTGTAACATGCGTATCACTGCAGGTTCATGTGAACAGGGATGTAGATCTGGATATGCTGCTCTAGGGTTTTTGGAATAGATTTCCCTCCTGCAAGTGTCTGGGAAGAGTGCCTACTGAAATACATAAGCAGGAGGAGGTAACTAAAGGTGCTTTTATTTTTTCAGTGGCTCCTGATGCTGAAGAAAAGCTTTTAAGCCTGTTTGTGTATCATCTAGGGCCTTATTTACAGTTCAGAAGTAATTAGAGAATCAACCAAAAGAGATCAGGCGAAAGGAAGGAAATGCATTTGCTTGATTTTTTTGCCTTTTCCTGGGAGCTACTTTAGCTTCCTAATACTGAAAGTCTTAAAGCATAGAACTGTATAGGCAACCCTCTAATGAAAGTTTCTGTGATGTTTTTACACATTGTTATGTATCATCCACATAAACAAAGTTCGGAGTCATCTATTCTAATGCTAAGAGTTTATAGCACGTTACTGTTTTGATGCTAATCAGAGTAGTTCCCATGGAGAACGTTGATTCACTTCAGAAAACCAAAGAATGCTCTAAAAATTGTTATACGCTATAGCTATTTCTTTGTAATTGGAGGCTGTAAATGCCTCACAGAAATTACCTGGCAAGCATTCTTGAAAATGTCAGAATTTTCAAGTTAGTTCTATTTAAAACTGGAGATCAAGAATGCAGGGGGATGGACAGAAAATTTGAGGGCTGTGTGATTCAAACTTTAAGTGCAGTTTGTAATAATGAAAGATGATCAACTTTGGGGGTGGAGAAATCATCTCTTAGGCTTTCGAAATTACAGGATGCATAAAAACATCCACTTATTCTACGTGTACTGCTACTTTAATAAAAGGCAGCACTTTAGGAAATGAAAGGCTTTGGAATATAGCCAAACGTCTTAGCTCTATTTATCGTCTAGAGATGTTTTTGTTTCATTATCCATGGAGTTTGAGGGGTAGTTGAGTGATTTGCAGGAATTTGAGTGTCTGATACCAGACTACAAACTCTTATTTATCTTCTTTCAGTGTTTATACTGTAAATACAAACATTATAATATTTCCTGTCGGTGTCGTAACTGTATCAGGAGTTGGCAATAGGTCAGCTGTTAATCTCATAACGCGTATCTGAGTCTATATTTAAATTAATTGGAAAACTGTAACAGAAAATACTGCTCTTAAATTATTTTATGTATAACTAGTGCAGGGAGAGACAGAAAGAGAGAGAGCATAGATGCTGTGAATACAGAGTGCTGATGAATACTCAAGTAGTAAATAGAAATATCTTAGAAGTCATTCCTGACAGTAATAAAGGCAGCAGTTTGATTTCATCTGTGGATAATAAACTGGTTTCACATTGCAATAAAAGTGGTGCTTATGTTTTATTAATATTTATTAGCACTTATTGATGTTAGGGTTTAGTTGTTATCTTTTCTTCACATCACAGCCATTTTACAAAAAAAAAATCAAGTTAAATTGCTACACAATAAGCAATTAAAAGTGTTTGTATATGTGTGAGAGAAAGAAATAAAATCTGTCTATGGATATACTGCTATACGGAAAGCCAGACCTTCACTGCCTAGGAATCTACAGAGTTGTGCTCAAAGAAATGGAGTTATGTGCGTTTATAGTAACTAAAATACTTGCTCCCTGAATGCCTATAAGCATTGTTCTGCTTTTTATGTCATAATTATTTGTATGGGCTTCCTGTTGTTTAACTATATATTTTTGAATTCATTGCTTTGACTCTGTGCAGTGCCTGAGATTATGCTCAACATTCAGTGGTCTTTTTTGTGTGATGTGTGAAGGACTGCTACCTTGAAGGATATTGTGAGTCAGAGAAGAATCTGATCCAAATTTAACCGAATTTGTTCTTCTCTAAATTTAGAGATTAGCTGAATGGCAAGACAGATATATTTCAGTTTCCATCAGTGACAAGGACAGTGTTGGCGGATGGTTGTTAACAGCTATATTGTGTATTTTTGATACCCATATATGTGTATGTGAGGGAAAAGACTAGCTACTAACTTTTATTTATCATGAGCCTGTTTCTTCTTTGGCTGCTTTTAAATCATTCTTAGGTTTCATCTTGCTTCAGTACAGATAATTCTCGTGCAGAAGGTGTTCTGTAGACTAGCATCATATTTTTTTGCCCTCCAAGTAGAAAGGCTTGCACTGGACTTGGATTTTTAGCAGTATGAGCTCTGAAATGTAAACGCTTTTTAAATAGGCCAGGTACCAGACAAGGTAAGAGAAACTAAAATTGTTTTTGTCAATCTTACAATCAGGCTTCAATATCCTACTTTCAGAGAACAGGTTCAAATCTTGTCCTGCAGCTGAGCATGGCTGCAGGTTTAACTTTACTATGTATATAATTCGCGTCTTCAGTAGAATTAATCCTGTGCTTGTAACTGAGTTTGTATTTTCTGCTTTTCTCTGCTGAGATCTTAATCTTTTTGATTATTCTAATTCTTTGCCCAAATATTGTCCTTGGAGATTTGGCCAGTGAAAGCAAGAGCACGTCCCCATTGCTTTTATACAAGATATTTTGCTAATGGGGATGACTGTTTTTAACTCAGTCAAGTCCTTACTATAGACTTATACTTAGCCTGTTCCGTGTATTGATATTATTAAGACTCCAGTTCAGCAACTGTCATCAAATTTGCACATATAGTGTTGGATCGTGATATTACAAACAATTTGATTGCTGTGTCCCTCACTGAATCAAAGATGACTGGCTACATTAGAAATAAGTTAGTTTTTTTTTTACTGAACTAGCAGTGATTGAATTGGTAAATACAAGAAAGAGGCTGACAACTTTGATAAGATTAAAGTAACATTGTATTTCCTGTAGTTTCCTGAAGTGTTTGATGATGATTTAAGGATTTGCCTGCATGTTTACCCCTTGTGTGTGTAAAAAGATCACACCAGTCATCCTTACTTAATTTAATGTGATACACTTTTCTCTTGCAGGAGTTTGCCAAAATGTTCAAAAAGACAGCTATTTTAGCATAGTAGTAATGAGAATCTGATAGAAATTTGGCAGGGATACTACAAGATATGACCAGAGAAGACTGTATGTGGTGATTAATTAGCAGTTGCTCTAATAAAATCCTTCTACCCTATTTACTGATTTCACAGTGTTTACTTCAGAGTGAAACATTACATTGCTCACTTTCCCCTGCCCTTTTCTTCTCAAAATATCCAGCCAATAAGCTGTGGTCTACTGACTTGTATAACTTCTTAGCATGTCTTGTTTTATGGGATATTGGACGCTGCATTTGTTAGTACTGCTGGAGAAGTCCAACCTTCCTAAGAAGTACAAGCAGTTAAGAAGCTGCAGGTCTCTGCTGTATCTGTATTCTTAATGTGGCTTAAAACCCAGAGTAAGTGGCTTACAATGACATAACTATGTTCAGAGTGCTTACTCTTAGTTCTCAGATCTTGAGGAATATGAGATCAAACTGGTATCTTGTCCAAAATTTTTCTGAATTTAGAAGTTAATACGTAGTATCAATATCAATGTGTGTCTTGATAGGCAATCTTTTCTCATTGCATACTGTAAGAAGTTGCAGTTCATAAGTCTGTTCAAGAAAAAAGTATGATTCAACAAATTCTACAAGTGAAGGAGTGTGAATTTGGCTTGTCTCCACTGAAGTCAAATAGAGTAGTGCTAGATTTGTACCAGAAGTCACTCAGAAAATTTCATTGCTATACGCAAGATTACACGGCTAGCACATTTCTAACCATTTTCCTAATAGCGGTAAAATAGGCTTAGTATGTCATTAATAATTATTACATTTGCTTTGAAAAGAAACTTTTCATTAAAAGAAAAAAAAATGTCTTTGTGACCTGTTCATCCTAATTTCCATGAGTTTCAATTTACAATATCAGGGTGTAGACTGCACAGAACTTTCATATCTGCAAGTAGAATGTAGACCCATATAGCATCCTTTACCAGCATTTTGCTTTGGGGGTCAACGGCATTATATAAATAACCTTTTGTGAGTAACAGACAGTCAATCTGAAAAATTAAAATAAATGACTGGTAGTAAAGTTAGCTCCCTGGCAGTTTATGTGGATTTGAGTGTGGATACACACACAGACCTTCACTGAACTGAATCATGGTTTGTAATGGTTCAGCGTGCTGCCTTTATGAAGACTATCGGTTAAGTACATAAGCTGAAAAGACAGGATTTACTTTCTCCCTTTGTCTTTTATTTTAAGCAAAACATTTATACTGGATCTTCAAAAAAACTGCACTGCTGAAGTGAATTTAACTGTCTTGAGCTCAAAACTCTCATACATACAGTGTATATATATATGTATCTGTATGTATACATATTCATTCATGTATAACTTTGCCAAACCCTACTATTATCTGTACAAATCGACACAGAAGATCAGGCTTTCTGTTTGGATCCTTGAAGGATCATTGACATTTTTAAGTGAATTCTGTAGAGTAGATCACCTTCCAAAACTAAAAAATATGCTGCATTCCAAGTATTTTCTTTTAATTAGAAGAAGGCACCTAAATAACACTACAAAGATTTTGCACAGCTGCAATCCCAGAACTGTGGAATACAGAAGTTAGGAATTCAATAAGAACGGTAATTCAGCCGTGTTGTACTAAGGCAGTATTTCCCACTGGGTTTGTTGATGGGCAGGTGGCTCAATATTGCTGAGTAGCCTGCCTAAAAAATAAATACAGCAAGCTTATGGGATGTTATGCACATTCAGATGAACATTTCTTGGTTAAGTTATTGCTTCCTTTCTTCTAACTATACTAATGGTAAAATTATAAGATCGGTCAAATTTAAACATGCTTAATGTGGATTTTGGGCAAAGACTTCATGTTCCTTCCCCAGGCTTATGCTCAAAGAAGCTACTTTCGATAACAACATGCAGTCACGATAGCTGAGCTGATCAAATAGATTGCTTTCTCCAGGAAGGTTGGCACTGTCAGGCCATTTTTCTTTTCCCCTGCTTTTGTGTTTCTTGTCCCCCTTCCCCCTCCCCAGCTAGGAAACATTGCTCTTCCCCTTGCCTTTATTTTGTTGCTTTCTTCCTCACCTAATTCAACCAGCAGAAAACTTTCTTTATGCTGGTTAGCAAGCTGAATTAGCTCTGCTATGGGTCTGACAAAAAGGACTGTGTGGCAGTGAGCAATAAGATCGTCTCAAGCTGTCACTCCCCTCGCGTTTCCAGAGTGACTGAAGAATGCGTAATAAAAATCAGAGCCTGAACTGCTAAAGCAGCTCCGAGCCCTTTGGGTGGAATGATGTGGAAGGCACTCTTCATTTCTCGTAGCTGCTGAGAGCCTGTGTGGGCCATTCCAGCAGGCAAGGGTTCCTCAGTCAGTATAGAACAATGGTCATTTCTCCCATTATTTTTCTTCCCATCACCTTCTCATCCCAGCTTTCATATCCTGCAGTAGGGATGCAGCAGCGGTGCCTTTGCTGCCGTGCCGCTGCTGGAGGTTTTGCTCCTGCTCGAACTAGCTTGAGAGAGGCAAGGCTCTGCTGTACATACACTTTCCCCTTTACTGAAAAAAATACTTTCAGAGGCAGTGAACAGAGAATAAGTGATTTGAAGGCATTAGTCATTAGAAACAACATCAACCTTGAACAGTTTAGGAATTTAACAGCAAATCCTATGAATAAGCTGTGCAATAGTCTCTAGGTGTGATCACAGCTGCAGAGCACTGTTGTGCAGTTCAGTGAGACCATACTCATTTGTGCAGGAGACGGAGACAATTAATTGGATATGATTTCTGAATAAAGCTTCAAGCCACAGAACAGGTATGTTCATGTTAATGCAGTTTGCATAGCTTTCTTTTTGAAGAAACTTAGAGTGTGATGTAATGACTGAGGAGAAATGCTGACTGTTTCTTTTGATAAAAATAACAGTGTCTTTAAAAAAAGATACTAATCAGTAAATAAGGTGATGGAAGCTGTGTTTAAAGAGAGGTATTTGGCGCAGCTCTCCATTCTCTTGTGGAAGGAGGCATGGAGCTTCTAAAGCAGGAAAGTCATTAATTTCATGCAGCATATTTTTCCTTGCCAGAACACTTGTCCACAGTGTCATTAAACTGAGTTTGTGTATCCAAGGTTGCCCAGATGGGGATGCGCAAGTGGCAAGAAGTAGAGAGAGTTCTCTATAAAGTCTGAACACTGTCGGATAGCAGTAGATTAAGCGGTGCCCCAAAAAGCCTTGGAGCTGTGGTGACAGCAGAAAATTCTACTTTCCCTCTGCTTGTACCTCTCTGATGCATCCAATTAGCTCTACTACCACCTGTGGACTTCCTTGCTGATGAGAAGCAATGGAGAATTTGGTTGCACGGTTGTGTACACAACAGATTTGAGATTTAGAGAGGTGCTATGGCTGGTGCTGCTTGCTGCTGCCTTGTTACTGGGCCAAGAAGCAGTCAGTGGAGCAGTAGCAGGCTGCTTGGGTGCAAAAGCATCAGGCATGGCCTGAGTCATTGTTAACTGGCTGTAGTGGAGGGTTGGGTTTAAAGGTGCTGCGAGTGCCCAAGGAAAGGAAGTTCTTTTTAGGAAAATGTATTTTAAAAAGCAGCGGAGACAATGTTTCTCACTGTCTACTTTATAACAGTAAGAACTGTGCACAGGTGAGTGAGTTTAGTGAGCTCTGAGTGCAGAGAAGGGAAATGGGGAAAATAAACACTTTGAAGAGCTGGAGAAGAAATCTTTTGATTTCTATGAAATTCCAGTTAAATTGCTGCTTACACAAAATTTGTGCCTGAAGTGCAGTCTCTGGAATACAATCCGAGTGTGAAACTAAAGTATGCCAATATTTCACCATATTATTGGAAACACTATGCAGAGTGATTTCACTATACTTTGAACATCAGGAATGATTCCCATGAATTTTTGGTACAAGTTTGGTCCAAGGGGGAAAGAAAAAAATACTTACGTCTTGCAGAAACCTCAGTTACTTCCAAGCACACACTGCTTTTACTGGATGATTATACGGAAAAATAAGTGTTCCACTGTTTAGGTTAGCTAGAGAACAGTAACTATCCGCTATTATTGAGCAAAGACGCAGCAAGTTTGAAGTCAAATGAACTTGGAGGTTGCATACGGTGCTTGGCTTTTATATAAAGCAAGCTCAAGGTTGAATGCAGCATTCAAGTTGTAAAATGGATGTAGAACGGGTAAAAAAACCTGCAATTACTTCAGTGACGATCCATTCAGGTTAAGAATTTTCATCTTTGCTGTTGCCATAGCAATCTGTTCCCCTGTCACTACCACATTAAAAATCCATTCTGTAGAACTGTTGTTGCCGATATTGAACACATAACAGACAAAAACATTTTTTTTAATAGCTTAGATATCTTATTTGCAATGGGAAGAAGACCTAGATCTTAAAGAGATGCATGTGTACTTAAAAAAGGAAAAAAAAAAAAAAAAAAGATTAGTATTTCTGTAGTACATTGTAGGAACACAATATTTGCGCTGCAGTATTTATGTCAGTATAAAATAGTTTGCAAATAATACAGCAATGCAGTGTCAGTTGAACTCAAATAATTTGAACTCTTCTGCTAAGCTACAACAACCCCATATGTTCCCAAGTTAAGTATTTATTTTGGTAACATGCTGTAGCAGCAGGCTTTTGAAACTACATGACTATTTAACCTTCTGTGACTCACTAAGTCTGATTCTCTTCAGGGATTGATTTCGGAGGTTTCATCTGTACTGGCATAATTTGGGAATGGAAGAGAAGTTGTGTTTGCTAACAGTTCTGTGTCTGTGATCTAAGCTGAAATTACTCCTCTACCAAGCTCATCAATGACTTTAGATGGACGTTGAATTGTAGGAACAGGTCCTCAAGCTTTTATTAGTGCACCCAAATGAGGGAAGGGGGGCGGGAAAGAATTTGTAATTCAAAGCTAATATATCAAGAGATGTTCTGACAAATCTATTTACCAAAGCTGATTAAAATTTAAATATATTTTGGTAAAAAAGAGATACATACCTGTGTACTCATATGCAGAAGTATGTTTATATGTATTTGCTTAGGGCTGAGATGCAGAAGTTCACTAAAATCACAAAGGAGCCCAACTGTGAATGTAAAAACTCAGAAATTGACTAATGAAGTCATAAGGTAACGAGCAGTAGAGAACTGAACATACAGCCTTTAGTCTGATCACCAACAATGTAAATCTCGTCCCTATTTCTGGCTCAGAATCTCTAGTCTTTGTCCTTTAAATTTTTATGTTCTGTCCGTATCATACTTCTTTGTTTCATGTTTTATGTCTTCCACTTGCTGATGTCCCTACACACTTCTGCTCCTCAGTTAACTCTGAGAGCCTGGATCAAGGGACAGTGTTGATTTAATTCAGAAGAAGCATAGGAGGAGAAGATACAGCTAATAGTTGCAGTGCTATTGAGCATTAAAAGAATTAATGGTGAGAAATGATTCTATTTTTTAGCTGCATTTGGCAGTATCTTCTAAATTTCCCTTTTTTTTTTTTTTTTTTTACACAAGGTTAACTGGTTTTTGTCCTTTAATGCAACTATAGCAACTATATCCTTCACTTCTGTGGCTTTGGGGTTAGTTTTCTTTTAAAATATTATTATTAATTATTGTGTATTGCAGTAAACTACCCATTGGGGCTGCTCTAGAAGTGATGCCTCCTATTTTATTACATTGACCCATGACATCTGAAGGTGGTGCTGGTGGTATGGCAGTAGAGGTTGAACCTTCCCGCCAATATTCCATTACATTTTGTTGCCGTGTGACAGATGGCAGCAGAGGGGGAATCTTACAAAATGGTGTCTGACATGGAGGTGCATATGAAGCAAAGGCATGCTACTGAATTCCTCCACGTGGAAAAAATGGCATCCATTGACACTGATCAGTGCTTGCTCAGTGTTGATGGAGACCAAACCATGGGTCTTAGCACAGTGAGGTGGTGGGTGTTACATTTCAGTAGTGTTGACAGAAACATGAAATCTAAGCCGCATTCCAGACAGCCATGGAGATTTTCACAAGCACAGCATGCAGATTCTTGTTCGTTGCTGACAAAAATGCATAGCTAATGGTGGTGACTATGTTGGAAAATACTGTTCTGTAGCTGAGAATGTGCTCTATCAAAGTGTTATTGTGCTCTTTGTATCTGATATAGTTTCCATGGAAATAAATATAAAGCATTACTTTTGGAGCAACCTACATCCATATTATTTCATTTGCTTCTCTTCACCTGTTTTTGCAATTCAAAATGTGACCCTTCAGAACATGATACTGGGTAACATTTACTCAAGAGCTTAGACTGCAGGTCTCCTACACTGTGAACTTGCTTGTTTGTAGGCAAACAGAAACTTGGCTCTTAATTTCCCCTCATCGCTTCTCATTTTGGTTGTCTTTCCACATTGTAGGTATTTCAGGGGATCAGCGGAAAAACTCAAGCAGACTTAGATAGAGGAAAGATTTGAAGTTATCTTTGACTTTTATAGACCTTTTTTATTAAAATGCTCAGAGCTGTAAATGTAGTAATAAGAAACTCATTTATCTTGACAAAAGTGCTGCCATAAACTATTCAGCACTCATAAAATAACCTTTTAAATTATTGTTTCTGCTGGTATCGATAAATTCATACAAAGTGCTTAAAGGTCAGGCATTGCCAGAAAAATGTCTTTTCAGCTTGTTAATTAAAGGTTTATAAGAATGTGCACCAGCTTGCTCTTTGGACAAATTGGAAAAAGGGAAGGAGAAAATAAAACCCTGCATGGGTGGAAATTAAGGTGTGGAATTAGTGAGTGATGATTCTTTGATCCTTCAGGCTCAGCATGGCAAGCCTGGACAGTTTGGGAGTGAAAATGGTTGTCACTGACCTAAAAGACAGGGGAGTCAAATGTGGCTCTGCATCAACAGATGAGATGACATTAATCAACAGTGTGGATGAGACACTTGAAGTAGGAAGCCTGGCTTGCATTTCCACCTGTACAAAAGTTTAGCCCTTACAATGTTATTTTGCTTCTAAATGTCAATTTTTTCATCACTAAAATGAAGACAGTAATACTGAGTACCCTGAGATAAAAGATGAGATGTGTAATAGGGAAGGTTCAGAGTTTTCTGTTGCTGAGTTCTGCTTGTGCAACATCTTGACCTATTTATTGTCCACACTGAGAGACAGTAACTAACTAATGCAAACAGTGAATATTAAAATAGATTCTTAAATAGACTCCTGTCTGTACATACTATAGTGCTACTATTGCTGTGAGATGAAATTTTTGAATTTTCCCTCAGCCATGTGATTTATGCGCTGACACTGCTTGAATATTAAATAACAGATCCTTACCGTAAAAAACATTTGTAAACAGTAGGCTGCATCTTTGTCACTGAAAATTTCATAACCCAAGAATGCCGTAATTTGTTTTTGCTCTCTTGAGATGGCTGCAGAACTCCTACTTCAGGAAAATAAATCTGAAGAATTTTTTCAGGGCGCAGGTGACAGAACTGATGATAGTTCATTCCTCTGATACCCACAGACAATGCATCCTGCCTTTGTTTCCAGGTGAAGCCAAGAGAACGCCGTAGAGCAGTTTTATGACATTTTTGTTTCTCCTCATTCACATTCACAGCTCCAGTGCTGTGCGTTTTTAAACATAACAGAACTGGCACAGCAATGCACCTAGAGGCTGGGATGAGCTCCTTTCTCAGAGGATAGAGGCATTCTATTCCAGCCACATTTTTTTTTCCTCCTCCTGTGATTGATATTTGAAGTAGTACAAAAAAAGGAGATTTGTTACGTGAAGTTTTTTTGTGCATCCTACCAATTGATAACCACATCTTATCTAACTTCTGAGTAATTTGATTCTTATCTTTATAGTCAATCCCCAATTTCATTCAGTGTCAGCACTTCTGATTTTGATACATGGTATTCTGTTGGACAGTTTGAAAATCCTTGCAAATCCAGTCGTATCTGTAGGAATATGAATATCTGAATAGGAGTTTTCAAGGTCTATGGTAGCACGTATAGAAAAGGTAAAAGCTTCAGCCACACTTTAAGCACGACCTTCCTGAAGGAAGAACTTCTTGTTACAGTTTGCAGTAGAGGGTTATGCTCAACTCAAGAGAAGTTGTGATGTTTGCTGGGAAAACTTGGGCTCACTGCACTACCGAAGAAATCTCATTTTATTCATGAACACTGTTGAGATGGAGGGAAAATGTACATCATAATGTGTGATAAACTTTCAGATTATCTAATTTGAGTGTGTAAATTCCTTTTTGTTATTGATCTTAAAAAGCAAAACAACTGGGCTGAATTAATGTAGCTTATGGTAATATAAAGCAGGGAGTAGCACTACATCTACTAAGTGGCCGTACAGCAGGTGGCTTCTCAAGTTTTCCTTCTCTCCAGGAATTCCTCATGTCATCCTTTCCAGCGTTTAAGGCCATCATATGGTAGAGAGGGCAAACAAGACATTCGTGCAGATAGTTTTTTGTATCCTTCTTGTTTTTATCCCCTATGTCACTCTATAGGGATAGCTGCAGTGGAAACACTCCCTTCTCTTACTCACTTTGCTGACTGTACTCACGTGGGAAGGTAAAACTTGCTAATTCTTTTGTCTTCAGGTAGAAATGCTGTTGTTTTTTTTCCCCTCTTTGGCTTGAGACAAATTTTGGAGTATATTTTTACATGGATAATCCAGGCATAGATAATCTATGAGTGCTCAGGAAAAATGATCTTGCATGTTTATAGCTATACAGTTCTCCTTGATGATCGACTCCTTCTTGAAGATATAAAACCACACAACCAAATATCTCAAAGAAGAGTGGCAGTGTTGAAAATATAAACTCTGTATGACAGGTTTATTAAAAATATTCTGCATGAGAATGCGTGGTATTCTTATCAAACACTATAGTTAAAATGGAGCAGAGTATTTTATGACTCTGATGTTGAAGTCTGAGAAGAACTCATCAACACAGACCTAACACAGTCTCTCTTTGCTTGAACTGACTTCATTATGTTCTCATTTTTATTGACAAATTTCATGATCAGATTGATGATGGGATAACATTAGCATGTTTTATTTTGCTGGCTGTGATCCAATATCTTTGTTCTGAGAAGAGTTAAGTTCAGAGAAATTCACTTGAACCTGTTTTTCTTTTGTTATTAGCCATTCCTTGCAACCAAATACATTTTTTTCAGGTTTGTTTTCTGCTTTTTTTCAGTGACTATGTCTCCCATGCTCTTATAATGGCAGTCATCTGCTTGCTTATATTGCCACATCATTCCAACAGCAATTAGGAAACATTAGATAGAAGTTATACAAACTTGTCTTAAGAATACTGGCCAGTTAACGAAAATATGAGCTGCATAAGAAGATGAATGAGTGGAAGAGGGTAAAGGGGAAAATTCTTCAGATTCTTCAGATCTAGGACCCACTGTTAAATCTGTGAGGTATCTATCCTTTTTGTTGGAGAAAATACGTACGTGTTATTTAGAACATCTCAGATCCAGTATTTCAGGAGCATCTGTGGGTGAGTCTTGAAAAAGATCTACCATTCAGACTGTCTGAAATAGATCTCATACCTTATCTATTTTACTATAGATGGATGAAAAGTCAGCAAAGGAGTGAGGCTGAACAGTCACAGAGAATTTTTAGGGAGAGAGGAGGAATTTATGTGTATTTGACAGGATTACAAAAGCATGTTTTACTTGTTCTGTTCATGTCCTTCTCTATTCATAAGTGGGAAAGACATTACTGGGTTTACAGGCTCTCTGCTTAGAAAGTAAACTTTATGAGAAAGACAACAGTGTATTTCCTCATTGAAGGAGCTATATCAAATCTCTTAAATAAGTTTTGAATAAAATTGTTGTTCAAGAGAAGGGTGAATAAAGGTGGATGGTAATAGCTGCTGCATTGGCCCAAATGGATGCGGTCATAGAATCACAGAATGGCCCGGTTTGAAAAGGACCACAATGACCATCTAGTTTCAACCCCCCTGCTATGTGCAGGGTCACCAACCACCAGACCAAGCTGCCCAGAGCCACATCCAGCCTGGCCTTGAATGCCTCCAGGGATGAGGCATCCACAACCTCCTTGGGCAACCTGTTCCAGTGTGTCACCAACATCTGTGTGAAAAACTTCCTCCTAATATCTAACCTAAACCTCCCCTGTCTCGGTTTAAAACCATTCCCCCTTATCCTATCATTATCCACCCTTGTAAACAGCTGTCCTAGCTGAATGTTATGCTACAGTGCATTAAAGGAGATTTATAAGTAGCTTTCCATTTTAATAATTCAGTATTTAATGTTTACTACAACCCAATGAACTTCCCTTATGACCCTGGCAATCATGTAATGCATCATCTTACTCGTGCACATTTTGAAGTCTCGCGATGGTGCATTTCACCTTTCTTCTGATGGTTTCATCTTTCTTCTTCTTTTGAAAACAAGACTAGACAACCTCCAGTTGCTGCCACACGGTTGTTTGCTGTGTGTACCAAAAAAAAAAAAAAAAAAAAAAAGCATAATAACAAGGCACATCCTTTGCACTCGTACTTAGAACATGCTCCAAGAAGGCACTGGCTTTAATGAACAGTTCTTTTAAGTGAGTTAAAGAGATGGAAAAGTAACTCTTTACTCCAAGTGGACTGGGAAGGGAACTTCTGTGTAGAGCAGATCCTGGGCAAGCTATGCCTGTGTTTTAAACCTTGTTCTACTGTCTTGTGCTTTTTTTTTTTTTTCAACAGACTTTGGGAACTATCACTGCAGTGCCCATTAAGGTTCCTCAGGTCAGCTCCTTGCAGAGGTTGGCAGGACAAGGACCAGCAGTGCTACCTCAGGTAGGAAATACAGTTCCATGTGTTGTTTTATATGTATTCAGCTGTGTTCCCATCTGGCACCAAGGCCTGTGTAGGTTTGCACACTCATTAGACTGAACAAATTTAGTAGATCCTGTATGTTACTGGGCAACTCACCTTCAGTGAGTTGAGAAGCAGAGCTATGATTTTCTCCAATTTTTGAAGAAAAGAAATATCAGGTATATTTTGGGAGTATACTGTTAGCACAATGAAAAGTCATAAGAAAAAAAACACAACAACTCAGATTTATTGTGAAAGAACAAAATACATATGGCAAACTGTAAATCTATGCTTTACAAAATGAATCACAAATCATAGATGCAAAAATCTGCAGATCTGTAATTAAAAAGGGAGGTGGAAGTATTAACCTTTCTGTTCAGGATTTAGAGTCAAACATTCTTTTACTAACTTACTTACTTTATCTCTGTTTATCCCAATATAGTGTTTTGCCTCAACTAACCCAGCCTAAGAGTCTGTGTAGGGGTGAAAGTATTAGGCCATTTATGCTTACAGTCTGAGAACTGAATTTTCTTTTTTGAATATCCAGCATAGTTTCCCTAATCGTACACTTTGTTCCCCATTTCAGCCCTTCTTCTCAAAAACATTAGATGTCATTTTCAACATGGGCTTTACTGCAGTGGTTATCCTTTCAGAGTCATGATTATTAAGTGCAGATGTATTTCTGTTTGCGTAGCCCTCAGAGGTCTATTTTTCATATTTGAACATTTTTCTAACATTGAAGTCAATGTTAGGTCTTTCTATTGTTCCTTTATTATTTTTTTTTTCTAATATTTTCTTAGTGGCAGAATCTAGTAGCAGATCTATGAACTAAATCTGCCTGGAGGAAGGAGTATTTGTATTTCCAAGATAAAGTTCTTAAATTCTCTCTTTAAATTACATTTTGTAGAAAACAAAGCTGTGAACATAAAGTGAAGGTCATAGTTTTCTTATCAAGTTCAAGACTTCACTTTTCAGCTGTTCTTATGGCATAATGACACATTGATTCTTTGCCATTTTGGGGTGTCAAAGATGAGCAGATTGTTCCTGGAAATAGATGAAGTTCAAGAACAGTGGAAAGACCTGTAACAGGGACTTAAATTATTGTTAAGGTTATGTTTTAGCAGTGATGATGGCATTGCAAATGCTGCACTCAGAGAGGTATCAATGTTCTTATGCTCGTGTTAAACAGAAAAATTTTCCTTCAGTGTTAGATTCAATTTTAAAGAGTTGAAAAAAGTGGAATAACATGTTTTCTTTCTATCTTTCTCTTGAGCTTGTGGCAGTATTTGTATTTCTCTTTTTTCATTTGTGCTCTAGAACAGTCTTTAATTTCATGCCCATTTATGCAATTTTACTTAGTATTAATGAAATATCAATGCTTCTGCATCAGCCCTGGGCCATAGTTTACTAAATTTTCTATTTCATATAGATAACATTGGAAATAACCACACAGCAATCTCACTTCTATCAGAACTAAAACTGAAGTATGCAGCTACATATAAGACCTCATGATCAGGAGTAAATGTTTTTTCTGAGTTTTCACAGGCCTAGATCTCCTTCTTCAGCAATAGCCTCCCCCTCTTGCAAGCTGTCTCCTCTGCAGCTCATCCTGGTCTGTATGTTCATCTCCTGCTCAAAGCCTGCAGAGAAGTTTACCATTTCCATACCATTTCCTGGAGGA
The DNA here is from genome assembly GCF_016699485.2 of Gallus gallus. Classification (NCBI taxonomy): domain Eukaryota; kingdom Metazoa; phylum Chordata; class Aves; order Galliformes; family Phasianidae; genus Gallus; species Gallus gallus. Next base: position 70,042,179 of record NC_052532.1, on the reverse strand, counting down.
GAACTCCCCCACCCACCAAAACTTTCTGCTTGATGTTTAAAAGAGATCAAGTTTTCATTTTGAAATTATTTTGGAAATGAAGGGATGTTTAGTACCTTCCAGGAGGAGCTGGAAAACATGCTGAACTGAGTTCTGTCACAGTCCATGTCTTCTTGGCTATTGTGCATCAGTTTTGGTTACAGGGCGGGCTGACTGCTAACCTCATTTTGTCCCTCCTGGTGACCTGCATAGCTTGTGCATCTTGCTCTGAGTTAGTGGTGCAATGCTACCATTCCAGGGCTGATTTTCTGAGAGACAGCTTTGTCACTGTCTCCCAAACATTAACAAGCAGGGCTTGAATGAGTATGGCATCTCCTAAAACCTTACTCAAGTGCCCTTGTAGCAGCAAATTAAAGGGACAGCTTTTTCACAACATACCAGAATTCATTACTCTTCTAGAATATAGCCTATCACAAAAAACTGCAGCAGTACAATGTCCATATTCATGCATATTATCTGAGGCTGAACATTGTTCTGCATCCTAACTTTCCCCAACCTCTACCTGTGCAACGTCTCGCTTTACTAGGGGGTAAGGAAGAGCCCTAAGAGCAATGAAGTCATGGCAGCAAAGGTTTCAGTAAGCCCACCAGCATGCCTACCTGCTTACTCAAGCAGCTAAGTTTAACTGCAGTTTGTGCTAGTGTGGCACCAGGTACAGGGACAATCTCTTGAACTGACTTAATCATGTCTATATGTGCCTCTCTTCTTATGTATGGAGTGGTTGAAGGCCTGGATATGGCCCTTTGCATTTATATTTTGATGCTTTCATTGTTCCTCATCAAGGCTCTTGATTTACCTCAATGCAGTCAACCAGAAAATCACCATACAAGTAAACTGAGACACTTCGCTATACTTACATGAAACAAAACATACAGCTTTTTCATTTTCCACGTTTGTATAGATACAAATTACAAATTTATTTTGATCATTTGAATGGGTTTATGATATGACCCCCTGGGAGCTCTTCCATATGGGCAATGAAGATCCAAAATCTGCATAGTCACAAATGGTAGCAAAATCCCTTCACTTTGTGCAGTACTGCTATTAAAGAGAGAACAAACAAACATTAATTACAAGTTCATTGCATAATACAAACAATATTTCTTTAGGCATTCATTATTTGCCAAAACAAGATTGTTTGGCAGACTTCTTTTTCTAATTTTTTTTTGCAGAATATGTGGCTATTTCTGTTTTCATCAAATAAATACAATTTCTGCTATAAGCTGCAATGTTTGGGATTTTAATTCCATAGAATAAAAGAATATTTCAATTTAAAAGGGATTCACAGAGGATCATCTGGCCCAACTCACGATTCTATGCAGTACCACCCAAAACCAAACCCTATATCTGAGTGTGTTGCCCAAATGCTTCTTGAGCTCCAGCAGCATGGGGCCATGACCACTGCTCTGGGCAGCCTGTTCCAGAGCCTGACCACCCTGTGGTGCAGATCTTGTCCCTAACCCTGAGCTGCCCCTCCCCTGACACAGCTCCATGCCGTTCCCTCGGGCCCTGTCGCTGTCACACAGAGCAGAGCTCAGCGCTGCCCCTCCGCTCCCTGTGAGGAGCTGCAGCCGCTATCAGGCCTCCCCTCAGCTCCTCTGCTCTGAGCTCAAGGGGGGCCAAGGGACCTCAGCTGATATTCATGCATCTTCCTCTCTAGACCTTTCACCATCTTTGCAGCCCTCCTTTGGGTGCTCTCTAATAGTTTTATGTCCCTACATTGTGATGCCCAAACATGTACACAGGACTCGAGATGAGGCCACAAAAGTGTAGAGCAGAGCAGGACAATCCAGGTCTTCTTTGTCATCTTACGTTGGCCTTTGAGGCTTCCAGTTGAGTGAGATGTTTTCAAACCGCAGACTCTCCACTTCACTCTGAGAAGCAAGTTGTGGAGATCTTTTACTGAAACACACAGGTGATGCACTCGCATTCTCAAGCTGTTCCTGTGCTCAATGGCACCCATTAACTGTAAGGAGGGGTGGCCCCATGACAGGCTGGGGCTCCGGTTTCCAGCTGTGGTGCAGAAAATCTGTTTGGTTTGAACATTTTTACATGGAAATGTCAGTCACTGTGTAGCCACATGAAAAAAAATTTAGTTCAGTTCTTCCAGCGGAGCATTTTCAACGAAGCAGTGAAGGTATTAAAGTAAACCTCCCATTTTGTTGTCTGTAATTTGGACCCAATCCAATTCTTGTTGAAATTAATGGAGAGACTGTGATGATTTGAAGAGCAGTTAAATCAGATTATAATGTTATTTCCCTGACCTATTTTTCCACTCTTGGTTGAAGGCAGGGGTTGAGATTGCTTTGCTCATGGTGTTCCTGACTACAATAGTGCAGAGCTGTGTGGCAGAAGCCCACGGTGGAACTATCACATAGATCAATAGTGAACAGAAACAGGAACTGTTTTACATAAAATGTATGTGTTTTTCAATAGACCCTAGCCAATTCTGCCGTAAAGTGCTGCTTATTTTTTCTCTTCTGGAGTGATTTTACTGTGCATCATTCAATAGGGTCTGCACTCAGTCACTAGACTGCAGGCTGCTTTGGGGCAGGTATGGCTTTGTTACCATATGTTTTTTCATCACAGGTACAGCATGAGCCCAACCTGAGGCTGTGTTCTCTACATGTTCCCATAACCTAGAAGCACATTTGCATTTATAACACTTCTTGTCATAGTTATCATCAGCACAGTACCACTGACAGCTGCTACTTCTCTTTACATGTGTACCCAAACCAACTCCTGGCTTCCTCAGTGACAGTACTTGTGGAATATTTCCTGAAAGGAAAACAACCCTTCTAGCCAGCACCTGAGCTGTACAATGGCAGGAAAAATGACTGGTTTGTGGCAAAGCATCTCTCTGTATCCTAAGTCTAAAACAATCATTACTTTTGAATGTAATATGTGAAGACTGTGCATAGGCATTAAAAAAATGGAAAAAATATTATTACTAAATGTGAGTTGGCCTTTGTGAAACTGGGAAAGGAGCTGGCTGATATGCATGTCTGTATCAGAAGTTAAACTGAATTGTTCAAGAGAGACAAAAGAGCTTTATTGTTTGTTTGAGTATGGAACAAGTGAATTGGTTGAAGTCATTACAATGTCAGTGGAGAAAAGGACTATAATCCCCTAAGGGATGTCGTGCACCTTTCTGCTACATAACCCTCTGCACTTCAAAGGGGATGTGTTGGAATGCTAGTGGAGAAGGAAGCATAATCTAATTCAAGGTACCTTAATCAGCATGGTTTATAACCTTGCAAAGGGTTTTCCAATAATATTTAATATTCATTGACTGTATGCATGCAGAAAACATAGAAACAAAATTGCTTTTTCAAGGGAAATGTTTGCATAGGTCTGGCTGAAAAAACTGTAGCCCTTAAAAATATAGTTGTTAATCTGTTTTATTCTATATAAGCTTTTATATTGTGCTTGTCACTGTATTTGGAACACCTTCCAGTAATTTATTAAGCAGAAAGATTAACATCTGTTGTAAGCTATTTCTTCTCTCATGCTTTCCCTTTGGGAAGAGGCATGTGCTGCTGAGTGTTCTGGTTAGTGTTTCTTTTTATCAATTTGCTTATTTTTAATAGGCATGTTGCTATTAATTACATGCCTCTGTATATTTCTGTCAAAGGAGGGTAACACAGAAAATATTTATTGTCAGAAGTGATGAAGTTTATGATCTGTACTTTTAGAGAAGGTTGAGTCCTCTCCCTGTGTAAGCATCAGTCTGACTGTAGAGACTCCCCGCATCATGGATGCATGGCATCCTCTGCCTTTCATACTGAGAGTTTCATGGGAAGCTTGGAAGATAGGATGGGATGGTATAGAATAAAACAGAACAGAACAGATCGGAACAGAATGGAATGGAGCAGTTTGAAGGGACCATCGAAGATCGTTGAGTCCAACTGCCTGACCACTTTAGGACTAGCCAAAAGTCAAAGTGTGTTATTGAGGGCACTGTCAAAATACTCCTTGAGCGCTGACAGACATGGACATCAGCCACCTCTATAGGAAGTCTGTTCTAGTGCTTGACCACCCTCATGATGGAAACATGGCAATTTGTGGGACTCTTTGTGACTTGCTTGAGGATAGGTTGTATGGGCAGCCTGCGTTGCTGATAGAATCAAGGATTTTCTGGAGTGCTTCATGCTAGGCATTTTACATTGGTCTAGTGCAGCCAAGATGGAAGAAAATGTGAATAAGGTGTTATGATTAGAACCGTTCCTTGTAGTTGAGAGCATGCTGGCAGTTGGCCCTGGCAAGAAATACAGTTTTCTGGAAAAAGATAGGTATGTACATATAGCAAAGGGGACTGCACCCAGATACAGACTTTCCAAAATACCTCCCTCTGCTTTCTCTGTCTGATTTTCTGTTCATTATGAGAGAACTGATCTATGGTGGTGGTGAAGGAGAGGAACTGGGTGTTACTTGTCCTTGACTTCTTCAGAGCTAACCAGTGTCATGAACATTTTGAAAAGAATCTGGAAAGACTGATCTCCATGTGATAATCTGCAAGTAAGAGCCAAAAATATCCATACAACCCCCAGGAAAGATTAAAGCAATTCTAACATTCAATACTGTACCTTCTCCACTGGTAAAGTCTCGTGCTTCTCCAGATAAAGTTTTTTGGTTTTGACAAGTCAGGGCTGGTCAAATTCTTATAATGTGCCATTATTATCTAGAATCACAAAAAGATTTTAATGTGATGGACTGCATTAAGCTGTGACATCCCCATCTCTAAAGTGACACCAGAATGTCACTTAGGGAAACCCAGCTGTGTGGGATGGTCCAGAGCCCACCTATAAATGTGTAAGGATAGGAAGAAAGTGGACAGATGTTCACTGGGTTGTGCCTAAAGGCTTCATGGACACTGTGTTTAAATTGAAGCAAGTTAATCACAGATGAGTATCTGAGAGAGAAGCAAGCTGGCTTGTAATACTGAAAAGAATAGAAAAAGAAGTGAGTTATTGACTGGTGTGTTTAATCAGTCTAGCTTTTATATTTCTATTGTAATCCTAAACAATAAGGATTACATTCTTTTCTCAGAGGCACGCAGATAACTGTATATTCAAGGACAGGATCACCGTGCAGAAGGAAAAAGCAGAAATCCTTGTCAACTTCAACCCGTACTTGTTATTTTTTTGAATAATATTGATTTTAATTTGCTGGTTTAATAGTAGTTTTCCCCTTTGTAAATGGAAAAGAGGTACTTTATGATTCATCAGCTCAATAGCTCCGATGCCAAACTCGGAAATACAGTCAGTATAACTGAGGAGAAAATGCATGTTTCATTAGCAAAAGTCAGTCAAGTTCCTGTGAAAATGCAGTTTGTGTTTGAAATACTGATAATGTTTTTAATAAAGAACTCCCACCTGACTGCCTTCCACCAACATCCGCAGAAAGCAGAGATGGCAGATTCCAGCACAAACAACGCTCTCAGCAAAACTTCCCTTCCTATAGCACCAAGCAAGGCTGAAGGAGAAGAAAATATGAGATGAAATACTTTCACTGACCTAACCATTGTGCAGGGGTTATGTTACCGCACTGTCCCCTTGTCACTAAAGTTGTCTATCCATGACTAACAAGTTGAAATACCAAAAAGCAGTAGGTGTGTGGTCCAGAGGGAATTATCCAACACAGTGCACGTGATTTGAAAAAAAAAAAAGTCAAAATATTACAGAGTGATTCTTGGGTTTTTCATTTGCATGGCAGGTAGAATGTGAGACTAGGTTTCATTCTGAGGTGCTAACTGTAGTTCTGTCCATAATGAATTGCTGTTATCTCAGTGAAAAAAAAAAGATTTCTTCCCTGATTCACCCTTTCCAGAGCAGCCAGGATAATGGAAATATGGACTGCAGAACTTGCTTGAGTTTCCCCCTTCGTTTCGTATGAATCTTCTCATATCTCAGGGACAGATGAAGACACTAAGGAGAGAGGCTGATATTTTGTGGGTATGGGGTTCCTTGAACAGAATCATCTTGCTCAGCATTTCCTCATGGTGCGCACTGAATAGGAACTTCTTTTTTGTGAGGCTCCTTCAATGGGAAGGAAGAAAAATCCACGTGGATCCGCAGTCACTTATGTTTTTAAATCTTGCCACTGTGGCAAGAAAATAAACTGTGTTTATTTTGACTGTGATCAGACCAATCTGATGACAACAGAAACTAGTCAAGAAGGATATTAAAAATCAGTGAAAGCAGAAATGCTTTTATTTGGGTCTGTTGGATGTTAGGGTGTGTCATTGCTGTAAAGTTACGAAGAACCTGTTTTTCTGCCCAATTTTTATTGATTTAAAAAAAAGATGGAAAAAGTCAGTCCTCAACTGGCATAAATAGATACAGCTTTACTGAAGTCACTGTGCATCTGTTCATTCTGGTGAAGGTTATAATTACCCCATATTGCAATCATTTTATCAGCCATAGCTAATGTTTTCTGTGTGATCCTCTGAAGCTTTTCAAGAATGAAAGCTCTGTCTGCTGCTCCCAGCACTTTGCCTCTGTGACATATGAATTGTGCCAAATACATTTTGAGTTTTTGTTTTTAAGCTCCGAGTACAAGGGTGAAGTGAAAATAAAGTGTGAATAATGGTCTTTCTCTCAAAGGCAATGTGATATTGTGTTGAGCTGAAAAATTTGCTCTCATACATATCGCCCCTGCCAGTATGAAGGGCTGATTGATGCTGAGCACGATCCAGCTTATATCTAGTACTGGGAAAGGGGGAGGGCTTTTCACCACTGCTGACAAAGCTTTAACAAGACCCAGGACTGGAGGCTGAACTTAGGCAAATTCAAACTTGCAATAAAATGCCAGTTGCAAGCATAATAAAATATTGGAAGTTTTTTGGGCTGATGTTGAATTCATCATTAAGAAGTCCTTCATATTTTCTTTTAAAATCAGACTTCAGTTCCTGGGGTGAATTCTGTGGCCATTTTGTGACTTGGGGAATCATGATCATCTCTTGGCTTTGTAATTGCAGTTCTCTTGTTATCTTTCCTCTCTCACTGGGCCACAAAGACAATGTATTTGCCAGAATTCTCGGAGAACCTGCAGATCTGCACAGAGATAACAATTCTCATTAAGTCCTGTCCTTTAGGACTACGTATCATTTCCCACAGAGATGGGAGGAATTGTGTTTTCATTCTCATCTCCCCCATACTTGCTTGGGTTGGGTCTTGAGGACTTGTTTTGTAAGGGTTTTTCTTTTTTACCTTTTTTTTTACTACAGCACAGGGGTGGTTTACCTGGTAAGACATAGATTGCCCATGATCACAGTTGATTTTGTCAGTGGTGACACACATCAGACTCTGCCACTGCAGCCACTTAGCCATTCGTGCACCTCTGTGGTATGCAACAATTTCTGCTCTTGTGAGCTGGAATGACGTTTCAGTGTAATGGAAGCCTTTGGCTTCACATAGGGGCATCTAGATGGAATTTAATGATATGGGATGCTCAAGAAGGCATGTTAGTTACAAGAGCTGATTCCCTTCTGATCTCAGACTCTTTAAAATACATGAAATTAGAGGTTGCTGAACAAAAGAGCACTCTGCACCTCTCACTGGATCAGGTTCCCTGTTATTTGCCGGTCTGAAAAGCACACAGCCACCTTGTGAATTCCCAGGTCTGGGAATATCTTCTCTTGCAGGTTACTTGAGAAATACCATGGGTGTCTGAATATTGCTGCCTAAAATAAAATGTATTTATTATCATGGTTATTGAGCAAACTTGAGAACAACGTGGCATTGTGAAATCACTGTATTCAAGAAGCAGCTCTCCCTCTACTACATTTATAGCCCTGGTAGTATCACATTCTGTTTTGACAGCTGTCAGAAGTTAAATGAAAGATATTTGAGGAGAGGGGGGTTGAGCTACAGGAGAAACAGTTGCAGTTTTCCCTTTGTGACACATATGCTGTCTGTTAGTCTTTCCTTTCACCTCTCCTCTTCCAAACTCAGGCACCTTTTATGTGCCATGACTTCTAGTGGGGGCTGGTGCCATGCAACCTGTGTTACTTGCAGTGGAAGAGGATTTTTATCACCTTGTATGTAAAATGCAGTCCATAGTCTGCTCCTATTTTTTCTCCAGTTCCTTGGTGACTGTTAGGCTACAGCTTTGCAGTGCAGGGAAGGAATTTGTTAGCTCACTCTTTCTTCTTTCTTTTCCCTTCCCAGCTGACACCATTTATTCTTATAACTGCAGCAGGTAATGTGAAACTCTGCTAGAGATCTTCCCCTTAGCTCTATTGAACGCTTACACTCAGTGCTGTGATTCATAGGTGTTAGAGAACTGTGGATGGGAAGGGGTTTCTATGCATGTTTTCTTTTTTTTTTTGGATTCATGTCTGTGGGCTGTGGAAAGAAATGCTGTTTAACTTATTTTTGCTTTAATTTGTGCTAGGAGCACCTTAAACCTTCCCGTTATCAACTCTTTTTAGTACTCTGTAATAAATGTGCTTTCACAACTTGTCAAGGAATTTGCAGAGCGTTAGGATAGGAAGACCGCTATACCTTCTTTGTATCACAAGGTGGCAGAAAATGCCCAGCTTACGTTCTTCATAGGCTCATAGAGTAGCTTGGGTTCTTGTGCTGTACCACTGAGAAAGCGTATTGGATACATCAATACACAGGCCTCTTTAGGGAACAAGTTACTTTGAAATATTGTCTGTGTAAATGGGCAGGGAGATCTTATTATATAGTAAAAGTCATATGCAGACATCCACAACTTGCAGAATTTGCATAATTGCATTAAAAAAAACATGTATAAAATGTGTTGAAGTATTATACTCACCAATATATATATATATATAGGTAACGGTGTAGAAAAGATAGCTATAGAGTTAGTTGGAGTATATATAGGGATTTAGTTTTCAGTAGACTTTTGATTAAATATAAGCATGCAAGTGAGAGTGACAGATAACAGTAGATCTGTATAGAGTGCCTGACAGCTTTTGGCTAAAAAAAAACTACTGAGATGATTTGTTATCAGACTTGATTTATTCTAAAGATCTCAGGGACTGTTACATTGAGTCTCTGATCTGAGAGCTACGATTTATTTTCTCTCTCTCTCTCCCTCTGTATATGTGTGCTAATCTGTTTGTGTGTTTGCAATATTTCTGCTGGTAACTGGTGTTACCTTAATTTACAATTAAAAACCACTTAAGGAGAAATAGCAACATTGAGAAGTTTGCCAAACAGCTTAGAATTAAATTTCTATTTTGTTGGCCACGAGAATACATTTTAACTGTATTTTGCCAAGCATCTCAGACTTTTTCTGAATAATACTATTTCTGTGAACGTGTCTCTGAGCACATGGGCATGAACAGCTTGTTAAAGGCTTACATATGAGAGACTTATATAAGGTATGGGAGGGAAAATGATGTTGTTATGAAAGTGTAAAAATAGGTATTACAGTATCTGCTTGTATAATTGACTGATCCAGACACGAACAAGGTGCATTAAGTGTCTGCCTCTGCTTCATGCTGCTATTGCACTGGGTGCTTTTTCATGTAATAAGCATTAGTTCTGTGAAATGCCTGAGCCAGGATGGTTTTAAACCAAACCTCTGGGCGCTGCTTTTGAAAATTAGATCATTATGAAGTTGTCAGTATGAAGTTGGTTAAACTCCTTTCTCAAATATCTTGGACGAGATATTTGTCTGGTATCTTAACTAAGTAAATCAAATAATCCTTATGTTAAATATGTGAATCTGAACTCACAGAATAGAGGAAAAATAGCAAAGAAAAAAGAAATTGGGTTACTGTTGGCTTATCTTGAATATAGTTAGTCCTAGTTTAGTGTAGTTTTGAGTCATTTTGTGCTGAGTGTGAAAGGCCTTTTAGTGTTAATGTGAAGTTGTGAGTGAACATCCTGGCTCCCAGCTTTGTTGCTTATCTGCTGCCATACCTTGGGCAAGACCTCCAGCCCGGCTCGACTTGCATTTTCACTTTCCACTTACCTTAATTGCCTGTAGTTCATACACCCCTAAGAGGGACTGTAATTCTAATGCATATCTGTGCTGTTCATTGAACTTAGAACCAAGTGGCAACTGAGGGCCAAGCTACTGAAATACAAAGAGCTGAAATGCATTTGTCACAACTGTTCCCCTTGAAATATGGGTATGGCTCCTCCTTGACAGAAGCTGATGGCCAGCCCCGAAAGATGATTTTCCCTACATCAGTACATCCCTGTCTTTTCATTCAATGGTGTACTAAGGCTGGAGCTTGGAGGCAACAGCACTGGAAGGGCACAGGCAGCTCTTACCAGTGCCTGTCTGCTGCAGCTTGTCATTTTGTTTCACAGTATGGAAGGTGCGAGAAGTGACAGGATGAAATAAGCACACAAGGAGCCAGCTGTTTTATGTGGCCATGTTAACGAATAAGCCAGGAGTGAAGTTAACTTCATGTGAAGCAGTTTAAATTATTTATTTTCAGTTCTAGAACTGTACTTACCACGTTGTTCAGTCAGAGCCGTGTTGACAGGGTGACATTAATTACTCCACTGGAAACACATCACATTAGCTGGAAACAATTGTTTTCAGCTATCATTCATTGTTCTGTGTAAAGGTGCATCCTACACAAACACTGGCAAATGGTTTCCCCTCCATCCGTGGAAGTGCCTTCTGTGCTCACCCATAGCAGTGAATCAACTCTTACAGCAACAAAAATATTAAGTTCAGCAGTTGTGGGCATTTTTTTTTCTCCCTTTCTCTCTGCTTTGGCTGAAACATCCTTACTGAGAACCAAACGTGGTTCAAGTAACACTTGTATGGATGTGTGCTAATAAAAGGAAGGGACTGACTTTTTTTCACCCTTCTTGTTCAGCACTGCAATGAGTTAGGGACTGCAAAATGGCTCAGTTGAAGAGTGGAGAGAATACGTCTACAGGTGGATGAATGGCTGTCAACCTGGAGTTGCAATGTTATGTTTTTGTAGACACTCTTGTTGCATGGCTAATGCAATTTTAGTCTATGGGCAGAGTGCGTGTATGCAGCATTTATCCATTGCAGTGTTGGATTATGCCTAATAACATCTAACTTTGTTTTCAGGTTAGGCCAAAGACCCTGATTCCAGACAGCCTCCCCATTTCCCCATGCAGAGACCAACCATCCAAGCAGCCTCCAACCTTCCAAAAGGCGACAGTTGTCAGCATCAAAAACCCCAGCCCTGCCCTCCCCACTGCCAACAATACCGTCAGCCATGTAGAGACGTCTAACAGCCAGGCACAGAGCGTCACCGATCCTACCCCTCTCTCGTCGCCTCTGAGCAGTGCCGGTGTGGCCTACGCCATCATCTCCACCTCCCCCAGCAATGCAGCCCCTATCAGCACCAGCGCTACTGTCTCTGTGGTCAATGACAGCATCAAAGTGCAGCCACTCCTCATCAGCGCCGACAGCAAGGTAGGTTCAGATTCTTGCTGCCTTCCAGTTGCCAAACACGGGAATTATGATGCAGATGTGAGTAGGCTGTTCACAGAATCACTGAGGTGGGAAGGGAATTGTGCTCTGTCCCCTGCTCAAGCTGGGACAGCCAGAGCAATGTGCTCAGGACCACACCCAAGAGGCTTCTGGAGATCTCCGAGGAGGAGACTCCACAGCCTCTGAGCAACCTGTGCCAATGCTCTGTCACCTGAACAGCATAGAATTGCTTCCTAGTATTCAGAGGGAACCTCCTCTGCTCCAATTTCTGCCCATTGGCTCTGATTCTGGTACTGGCCACCACTGAGAAGAGCCCACTTCCATCTTCTGTCCACCTTCTCTTCATGGATTTGTACACGTTGAATAGATCCCCTGAAGCATCCTCTTCTCCAGACTGACAAAGCCCAGCTGTCTCAGCCTTTCCTCACGGAATTGCTTGAGTGTATTGATAGCCCGCAATTGGACTCTTTCCAGTAAGTGCCTGTCCCTGTCATCCTGCACAGCCCTGTACGGAATAGTGCCAATGGTCTCCGGGAAAGGAAATATTCAGAAAGCAGTGGGAAAATGCTTAGCAGGACACATGGATGCCAGTAGACATTTATCAGTGTACATAGCTTGTTTTTAGTGGGATTAAAATGCATCAGTATATAACTTGACATTATGATCTTCTCTTTTCTTAAACCATTTCTTATTAATAATATTTCTGATTTCTGTGAAGGCTCAAATTTCCTATGGACTCCCTCTTCAATTATATAGCGATATCAGTTATATCAACTGGTCCTAGGGGAGTGTATCAAATAATCAGGCATTCCCTTCTACATTTCCAGGGGCAAGCCAAATGAAATGAGAGATCGGGGTTTCAAAACTGATCAACAGATCAGTAGGAAAAAATCAAGTTATAAATTTATTGTTTCCTGTTTGTACAGATTTTCAGCTTTGAAATACAAGAACTTCACCACTCATGTACCAGAAATAGATTCAATAAGGTCTGCCAATGTACCCAGCAGACATTCATTGTAATTTGCTGCTAGGATCCTGCTGCTCTGGATATTATTGGCAGCACAGGTTCTCATACAGTACTAACAAAGAATACAGGATGCAGTATGGTCTGTGAATAAATAAAACTAAGCATCTCTTCCATACTTCCCTGAAATTATTTATTTTTCTTACTCAAACTGGCTACTGGTTAAAAAAATACCTTTTTATGCTATTGAGTCTTTTAGAGTGACTGGAAATCAAGTACTCATATATAACAGTTAAATAAATTGGTTGAAGGTTAGCAATTAGATGGAGGAGACTCCATGTAGAAATCCAATAACTTTCATCAAGAAGGTGACCTTGGGAAACTTCCATACTCCTGTATGAAGCTTTGATTATGGATGTGACGTCACATGTGTAGTTCTGGCATCAAAAATTGTCTTTCATTCCTCTTAATTTAATAGCTTCTGAGGTAACGTTGTTTGTAATATGTAAATCTTTATGTAGTAAATCAGACAGTAGTAGATGCATGCATAAGAGATCTGTGTAGTAATTCCTATAGCTAAGGTTCTAAAACTCAATTAATTTTAATTAAAAAACTGTATTTTACTTTGTTTATGCAAAACTGGATATCCACCACTCATAACCCATAAATACTGAGGACTCAACTCTGATCTCAGTTATATCTGTATTACTGAGGAGCACCTTCCCTCCACTCCACATGTACTTACTCTGAAACAACACTGGAATGACTGAGGTCAGGCTGTTAATTTGGATGTGTAGTAGTTCCATCTCTACTATGTGTATGTGAAGTGAATTAAAGGAAACAATTTAGAATCACTGACAAGCTGGGTAGTAAATTTAGGCCACAGAATCTGCTTCAGTAGCCCTCTGAATACAGAGTGTCCTGATTTTCAGAGATGTTAATGTCAAATGGCTCCCCTAGGCTGCTGCTAGTTTATGATGCATCTGTAAAGATTAATTTGTGGAAAGTTTAGCAGAGATCTAGAGACCTAAGCTAGGTATCCATTTTCTGATACTTTCGACTTGTGATTTGAATTTATTATCTAACCATTCTGTGAAGAATCTAAGTTTCAGGCAGAAAATTCCAGTTTGATGTAGTGAATTCTGATCTTCTATTTGTATGTTGTCTTTTAGGTTATCATTATTCAGCCTCAAGTCCAAACCCAGACAGAAAGTAAAGTGGAGACAAAGAAACCTCCTGAAGAGTCAGCTCAGGGACCCCCTGCTACCAAAAAGAAAAAGGAGGAAAATCCAGAGGTGAATTTATTATTATTATAATAAATGTGTTACAGTATGGTAGAATTCTAGGGACCATTTCTAAACACTTTTCTATGTGCATATATATTTACTGTGTTTGTGCTTGCGGTTCATTGCAAATGGAACAATTCCTGCCCTAGAGAACTGCTCTGACAAATTTGGTTTGCAGCTTTCAAGTCTTCCATTGTCACAAAATGTAAGAACTGTAGGTCTTGCAATGATCCAGGCACCTTTTATGAGTATAGATGTATTTCTTCTGAAAGAGATATACAAACTGATAATATTTTATTTTATGCTAGCAAATAACTGACATCGGCTTTACAGGCTGGATATGAGATCAAATTAATATTTCTTTTTGTAAGCTGATCTTTTACGTTTTTGTTTTCTTTGTAATGAATTTTGCAATCTCTAGATTGTACGTAGCAACACAGTTCCTTGCATTTGCTATGTGCATGCCATCCCACATGTACACGTTCTTTCTCTGAATAAAGAGCAGGTTATAGGGTTAAATCTCTTTCATGAACTATATTTACTATGTAAACTAAAAATACAAATCAGAAGATATAGAAATGGAGCCTATGTTTAACAGGCATTTTGGTTTTGCTAGATATATTCAGATCAGACTGTGTGTACTTTTGAGGTAATTTGAGAAATTATACAAGCTGAATTTACTTCTAATGTTGAAATGCTCAGATCACATGACATCCTAACCTTATTACTCTAATATGTTTGTAGCAAGAAGGCATCCTTGGAGCTGTAGCTTTAAGAGGACTATTGCAATATAAGTTTTTGATGTTATGTGGGCAGTGTGGGTTGTAGCTCCTTTTGCCATTTTGAGAGGCTTGTATACTTAAAAGAGTGTTAAGGAATAAATATTGTGACTTCTGGCCTGGAATATCACAGCTTTATGCAGAAGCCCTGCTGAACAACACTTATGAAATCTCCCCACTTTAAAAATCTGACTTTTTGTATGAATCTTTGTTGTCACTGAACGATGGGAGCACATGAATCTCTGTTCTATAGGGAAGTATTTCCAAATTATTATTATTGTGCAGCACCTGGTGGGCAGAAAGGCTAGTAGATTCTACTTGAAAAAGAATTCTGTAGAAAACATCATATTTTCTTTGCCCTTAACTTATCCCCTGCAAAAGTATACTGAGCAGATATCTTCCAGAGAGACCACATGACTGGGGACACGTTGGTATAGCATTCCCAAATCTAATGAGCTTTCTGTTAAATTGCTAACAAGTATGCCCTGATGTCAATGGTCTGTTTGGTTGCCTTTTTGTAACCAAGATCATCGTTCCTACAGTGTATACAGGAGGCCTCAGCAAGCACATTTTTCTGGGTAGGTAGGATGCTGAAGCTGTGCCCTTAAGTATGACTTTTTTTTTCTTAGATTTGTTTCACAGCCATACATATGTAGGTCTAGAGTTAATTTCTTTTGTTCTTTGAAAGTAAACTTTAGTTGATTATATGTGTTTGAGCAATTAGTGTAATTAGAGCTAACAACATAATTAGTGTAAACACATGTAATGACATAAATAGAACATGCAATTATAAAATGAAATGGTTTTGTAAAAATTTTTGTTTTGCTTCATGAAAAGACATACTGCATATTTCTAAAAGCAATCGTGGCTGCTTAACAGTTGATGAAATTTGAGACAAAGAGTAACAAAGATACTGTGATCTTTTCTTAAGGAAAACAAGCAACCTAGGCATTTCTCTCCACACCTTTATTTGTCTTCAAAGCACAAAACTGAGGCAGGAACTCAAGTATGCCTCTACATAAATGTCCATCGTGATAGAGTGGGATTAAAAAAATTACATTTAAAATTCAAAATAAATAATCCAGACATAACCAGACCTTCCAGTAGCCAGGAGTTCCATCTGCAGTTCCTGAGTTCCTAAGCAAACGAGAGATTGAGGATGCTGGCTGTCTTTCGTTCTTGCCTTGACCTTTCTGCTGGGAAGCCGACTCTAGACACAGCTCCCCAGCAAGAAATTAAGGAATTATGCTAGGGAGCAGTTCTTCTGTGAAGAAAGTGCCTGTTATTTTTTTGTCATCAGTGCGTTGTTGTTGTTGTTCTTCTGAGTTTAGCACAGAGGGAGACAGTCAGAATTGCTCAAAACATTTTGCATTTCATTTTGAGTGTCAGTAAAATGTTGCATTTCTGGTACATTTCTAGCATTTTTTAATTTAAAAGAAAAATTAATGCCAGAAATGCTAGTTGTTTAGCCAATGGTGATTTTAGTCCTATCTAATGAGGACAGAGAGATACTCATTGCTATTTTGGTCTAAATGCTAGTGATTAAAAAGCTGGAAAAACTAAAGGATCAGTTTTGTGGATTCCTATGCAGAGGAGAAACAGCGTTGCATTGCCATTACTGTGTGGTACTTGAAAGCAAAGCACTGCAGTGGAAGCAGTATTTCGAGTTGAATCCAATGGGCTGCATGAGCATGAAATAGCAAAACCCATTTTAAAAGTGCTGTTAATATAATATGCTTGTTAAAATGAATGCAGCTTTTACTGGATCCTTTAAAAAGAATCCATCTTTCAAATAACTATAAAAGCTAATGCTTCTTTTCTTTAATAGTGAGATAATTATCAAGTCCATTTATGAAAGCTCTTCGTACGTTAAGCAAGTATGCTGTCATTACATTTAATTAGATATATATTCGAATATTGTTAGTATAAAGAGAGAAAATTGTTTAGCAAGCATTCCTGGACTCAAATAATGTTAGTTTAGATGTCAGAAAATACATGCTCCCTTTACAGCCTGATCTTTGGGTAGGATAGACAATCTATGCTCCATTGGGAAAATGCAGTTTCACATTAACCATTCCAACTCTCTGACTCCGCATTGAAATGTTGCTATCACTTCTGCTGGGAGTGCTGACGTATCCTGCCACAAAGTTACTTTCAGTAGGGGTGAAGAGAAGCTTGTAATTCTACTCAATTGACAAATTTTCTTCTCAGATCTTCACAGTGGGTCTCAGATCAAATATTCATCTTTCCCTTCACATGTGGAATCCCCACTGTGTGTAGCTGGTGTTTTAGACATGTAAGGAGTGTGCATTAATGAAATCAGGGTGTGACATGTATATGTACATGTGCTTGTCATTACCGGAGTTATGGGAGCAGAAATTTAGCATGTATCCCATCTAAATTGCCAGTGATTAGGTTTTAAATTACCATTTTTTTTTTTAATCTACAGGAGGAATTACATACTAGGGGATCATGGAATGACAGTATTCCTGTGTTATGGCTTTGTTAGTTCATCTCCTGAATGTAGATATTTTCACAGATGGAAGAACAATATGGATATCCAATGCTCACCCTCTAATTTTTGAAGAACCCACCCCTTAGCTAGATCCTTCATTTCTGAAATGAGGATGTGCTTGCTTTTACTGACCCACTGCATGAAAGCGACTTACCTAGTTGTTTTTATCCTGGGCTGAAAGTTGAATCATCGTACTTTCCATAAACGAGAAGGTCAAATTAAGTTTGACTTGGGACTGTTGAAATGTGTTCTCCTGACACTTCTCTGGTTGAAACTGTTTTGACCTTGTACAACCTAAACATTCCAGTTAGTTCAACCTAAACCTATCCATTGTATTTTGGGTGAACGTGATGATTATATCTTCCAGTGGTCTTTAGGTGCTTTGCCACAGTTGGGTTGTGCATTTTGCTTGCCTGGACTCCTAATAGCTTGGATTTTCAAGTTAGATTGTCTCTCCTGTGGAATAGCATAGGAGAGTGAAAATGCCACTTGTGTACCATGGCCCAACAAGGCTGTTCAGAACAGCGTAGAAAGGAGGCCTTGTGTTATCCCAGATCTGACTCAAAACCAAGAGTTCAGTTCAGTTTGGGCTAGGAACTACATAGCAGAATTACAGGTTTCCATTTAAGAAAACAGAATGAATAAAAAATAATTTCTAATTCAGCAAAGCTTTTTCTGCTAGGAAGAATTTCCCAATGAGAAATCACTGACAAAAAATGTGTCTGCTCTAGTACTTGTCCTGTTACTGCACAGCTATGTTTTGAAGTTTCGTTGATATTCAAATGTGTTTTGTATGTATACAATGTACAGAAATTCTGAGTCATTCTTTTAATCACATTTCCCACTGTCAGATGAGTTCACCACTGTCAGTGCAAGGTATTTGTTCACTCCCCAGCGGGGGAAGGTATCAGAGTGTCTATTTGTAGTTCAAGCATGTGATATCTTTTCTGTAACTTGGCAAGAGCAATTTCTGAACCGTTCTGTTGGGAGGAAGGGAATCACTATACTTCAGATGTCTTCTTAATTATTAACAGATGTATAGTATTTTAAAGTTCAATGAAAGCATGTGTCATATTTTCTTAGTACAGCTTGCTCATATCCAGTAAAAACAGTGCCGGGTCCAGACAGTGATCAGTTCTCTAAAGAGTGGAGTAATAAAGCAACTAGCAATATGAAATTGAATTGACTGGATTCTGATCATGTGTTATGTAGCATTAGTACTCATACAGCATTGGCCTTATGTCTCTGAACATTACTTACTGTTCTACAAGTAGGGCATAACTGACCAGGCCTATCTGAGGCAAATCTTAAAGTGCATTTTCATATGTATTTATGCAATAGACATTTCTAAAAGACCTTTATTAGGTTTATTCTATCAGTGCTAGATTACTTACTTCTGGATTGTCACAGTAGAAAATCTAACCCCTGTTTATTTTTTCCATAGAAAATTGCCTTCATGGTAGCATTAGGACTGGTTACCACAGAACATTTGGAAGGTAAGATGGCATGTATTGTTTCACAGTTCAGATTTTGAGTGAGATTTTTTCTCTGTGCTGCTCTACAGCTGAAAGAAATGGGTGATTTTGTCCTCAGAAGGGTAATTAAATATCAGGTAAAATGTTGCTTGTGCATAGTTGTGCTTTTCAGCCTCAAACTAATGGGTGTCCGTGTTTTGCTCTGTCTCCTGTTTCATCACACAGCTCATGGTGTGACAACTGGCTCTGCAGCCAGCAGCAGCATGCCTGGCATGACCTGGTGTTGGGGCTCATTCTGTCAATGTGGTCTTTTAAAGGCAGTTACCTGCCAAGGAAGATAGTGAAGCTGGAAGTCTGCAATGGCTCTGGCCAATGCTGGTCTGCCTGAAGTGTCAGCAAGGGTCATTCAAAGGTTGAAAGTTTATCCCAGTCTTCTGTAGCGAGCATGCCCTCCCTTCTTTCCTCGTGTGAGGAGGACATGCTCTCATTTCTTGAGTTAACCATCTGTCATCTTTAGAGTTCCACAGAATAATGTATATGGCAGTAATGAAATTCTGCATTTGCTTCCTGTGTTTTTAAGTGAATTTAAAAACTACCTCTCACAAAGTCTTCCTTTTCCCACTCCTTTTCGTTTAGCCAAAATAAACAGACATTCATGAGCCTGATCTTACTCTTGTGTGAGAATTGCTAGCACACCTTTCTAGGCCTCTGAATATGTGTTCAAACAGATATTGCATATAATCTGGAGCCCTTGCATACTGTTTGTTTTTCTTTTCCATCCTTCCAAAAAATCCTTGCAAGAGTTAGCAGATTTGTACCCTTCTTTGCTTCACCTTTGTCTTTCTGAATAAGGATATAGATAAGAATAAAAAAGAACTTGTTCAGCAAATTTGCCAGTGGTGTTAAATGGGTTCGGGGGTTCCTTGGCAGAATGGGCACATTCTCATGGAGAGAAAAGCTTTTATTAGGAAAAAATCTGCAGGTTGATATGTTTTGGTTATGTGCTCTGCCAGTTCAAGTTGGTGAGATACCACTCATATACGGAGTGCTAATCTGGTGTCTAGGCCAGCCAAGAATGAATCCTGATAACAAAAATGTTAATGATAATTGACACTTACTGCCCATCCCATGGATGTTTATGTGCACTGTTTATGACTGTTTATGTTCTTTAGTTAGCCACAGTCTTAGATACCTTGCTGACTCAAGAGTCCAACTTATTTCCAGCTTTTTTTAATAAGGTACTTTGTTCTTCTCTTCCCTGGTTTTAAGAGTGGCTGTGAATTCTGGAGAAAATAGCGTGTTAATTATAGAGGTTTCTCCATGCAGCAGGTTTTCTGGACTTTTTTTTTTTTTTTTTTTTTAATTTTGCTGCTTTTCTGTCTCTTTCCTCTTTAAAACTGCATTTTAGAAAATCATTTGATGTCCCAGTGACTGAGAGTTTGAAAGCATTTTAGAGAAACTTTAAGCCATCAGCCGTTTTAATGCCTTAATGGTAATGGATTGAAATGGAAATTAAAAAGCCACAGCAATTTTGGGAGAAGATTTTTAATCCAAAAAGTGCAGAAGATGACTGATTCTTGTTTTCTTTGTCTAGGGAAAATAGGACAACATTTGAAATTATGAAGTGCAAATTATGCTTGCAACAGAAAGAACTTTGTTTTGAATAATTCTTTGCTCTTTGATTTTATTGGAACTAATAAATTGTTCACATGGATTTAATGCTTATGTTCAAAATGACAAGAACTGCTCCGTTCTGTTTGTTGTACAGAACAGTAAGTGCAGAGATGCACATTTTGAACCTAACTACTGCAATACTTATCCTCCAGAATCAATTCTTTCAGATAGATTCACTTCTTATATTCCCGCTATCTTGAAATAAACGGCTCTCACCAAGAGCTGTTTACTATGGAAAAGGTATTTTGTTGTGACTGCTGGTGATTACAGCTCTCAAAAATACCCTTATAGCTTTCACAGACTAAAGGTTATTATTTTAGTGCTGTGTCATATTTATGGTTATCAGCCACTGTGATTTATCGGGAAGTAGCGGTCATTATGCAGTTCTGTTTATTTTAGTGCTTCTAATGTATTCCTCAGTTTTACATGCTTTGAATTAGACTGTGTCAGGATTGAGTCATTAAAAGCTTATTCACTCAGTATCGTTAATTCTCAGTGTTACTGATTTTCTTCATTTTCTTCATTGATTTTGTGATGAGGAGCTGTGATACCTTTCTTCTAAGGATTTCTCTACCATCCCAGCAGCCTTTCCACCTGAATTCCAGAGGAAGTTCTTTCCCCTTGCTGGAGAAAGAGCTCTGTTCTGTAGATTCCCAGTCCTCAATAGTAAATGATCATCAGAGCCCCTTCCACTGATGTTTTGCAGGATACAGATTGCACTGAAGAGGAACTGTCATTACAGGTCTTATTCAATAATCATACAGAGTGTTTTTTGATGAAGGCAGTAGCTTGTGGTAGCTTTGCCTCCAACATAAAGCTATCTTCAATTGTATTCATCTCTGACAAATGCATTACCACTTAGGTTTCCTTCTTTCTGCTTGGTTTATATTTTTTAAAATTAACAAACTAAACAATAAATCTGTGAT
Organism: Gallus gallus; assembly: GCF_016699485.2. Lineage (NCBI taxonomy): Eukaryota > Metazoa > Chordata > Aves > Galliformes > Phasianidae > Gallus > Gallus gallus. Next base: position 70,021,109 of record NC_052532.1, on the reverse strand, counting down.
GCAGTGTATGGCTGTGACATTGAAAGTTCTAAGAATACTTTTCAGCATTGCCACTGTGTTAAAGTAAATAAATAAAATTAAAATTGAGATAAAAAAAAAAAGAAAAAGAAAACATTCTAAATAATTCTTTACTTCAGGTCTTGCTAAAGAAAAAAAAGCTGAAATATTTCCATTTATATTATTGGATTGTTTTAATCAATTAAAACAAAGTATTTTTACTTCTTTAAGCCCTGTTCTGAAAGACGTAGCAGAGAAAACATGCTCAGTACTTTCTAGCAGAAGTAGCAAAGAGCAAGCAACAAAAGATTGTATACCAGTCTCTGCTTCTGGTCTAACTGGGTGTGATTACTTATAGATATGTTCCTGGATGTATGCACTCCTTTGTTTTATAAATGAAGTGCTGACATTGTGCCCTCCCTCCCTGATGGCAGTATAAGGTGGAGTACATCCAGTGCCATTTCAGTTCATAGTCTGTCTCTATTTTCTTCTATTTCCTTCTATTTCCACTATGATTACATTTCCCCCCAGCCAGCCTTTATCTCTTTACCACAGTGATGCCTCTTCCAAAGCTGTGTTCCAGGTCTCTACCACATGTGTCGGTCAGGCTCCAGCAAATATTTCTGTTGCCTTGGTGAGAGCATGTATCAAATAAATTCTCTCTTAATCCTGGGACCCAAAAGGGCAGAGAGCTACAGATCCATCATGGGCTTCTCGTGAAGACACTCAGCCTAGCTGTGCACTCTGACACATGGAAATCTCTGCCGTGTCAGGTCCTTTGTTTCTTTTCCCAAACCAGTGATCTTGCATCCCTGTGACAACCTTTGAGAAGCAATAAGTCTGGACAGCCCTTACTCCAGCTTTTACCTACACTGCCATGAGGATACGGAGGTGCTGCAGCCCCTGGATTCACTGACTGGCTTGGGTTACTGGGGCTGGCTGCAGAAACCACAGCTCCTGCTCACACTGCTGGAACCAAAGCCCACTTCCTCTTTCTCTACTAACATCAAGGCACACAAGTTATTCTTCTGTTACATCCCTGGCACTTCTGGCCTGGTGTGCATTCCCTTTGTAAGATGGAGACCATATTTCTCCCTGTGACTCTGTGGTAGATTAATGGATCCACATGTAGCACTCATTGAGCTGCTGACACCATATTCCCTTCGTGATGTGAGGTTTGAAAGCTTCAGGATGGTGATTTCTTCATAGCCAGGTAATACTTTAATGATAGGACAGAACTATTACCCACACAAGAGCCTCCTCTTTGCAGATGTCATAGCAGTGGGGATGTTAACAACATGCTGGCAGCGGTTGCAACCAGGGAGTTTATTGCACATTGCTATACAGTCTTGCATCAAATTTTTCTTCGTAGTGAAATGCTTCATAGCTTCAGGAGCCACGTGGCAGCATACGTCTATCCCATGTCAGGCTGGGAATCAAACCTGCCTTGAACTGTGCTAGAAAAAGACACCTGAGTGTGAGAGGTGATGTTCCCATGCCAGTGAGAAAAAACAGCCAGAATATGCAAGTGGTTGTTCCTCTGTTTTTCTTGTCTATATGGTTTTCTTTTGCTACATCTGTCACCCCAAGAAGTGTCAGTTTAGCCAATAGCCCTTTGGGAATGAGAAGTTTCGAATCAATATCCTGGAACTCAGAGCCATAAAAAATCCACACAGATTGTTTGCCTCAGTGACACTGTGTTCAGGATGTGACCAGTAATACCCACACCATATACTGTAGCACTTTGGCCCTTTTTTTAATCATGGTAAGGGTGCTTGCAAACCAGAACTGTGTGTCAGGAGTCATCATAAGCATCCTGAAAGCTGGACTGTATCATACTGTTGGTTTGAGAGCTAGAACTCAATATTCCAAATTTTGTGGAAATTCTGAGATGGGACTCTTTACCTCAGATATTTACAGTAGAGACCAGACCTTCTGCAGAACCAGATGGTGTCTTGAGTTTCTGTATGGTGTGCTCCTGGTGCTGCCACTTTCTTTTCTTGGAAGTGTTCCTGCCAGTTTCTCTTCTTGGAAATGTACTCAAAGGAAGACACAATGGAATTGTCAAGACTACGGGAACATTCAGCCTAACAGGATCTCTCAGTGCAGAGTATAAGCTTTGCTATAAGATATTCATTTGGTAAACATTTTGAAATGGAGTGAACAGGGACGTCTACAACTACATCAGGTTGCTCAGAGCCCCATCCAGCCTGACCTTCCACATCTCTAAGAATGAGGCATCCACCACCTCTCTGGGAAACCTGTTCCTTGCCTTACTACCCTTGTAAAGTACTTCTTCTTTGTATCCAAACTAAATCTCTCCTCTTTTAGTTTGAAACCATTTTCCCTTGTCTTTTTGCAACAGACCCTGCTAAAAATCTGTCCTCTTCTTTCCTATAGCTCCCCTTTAGATACTGAAAGGTCGCTCTGGGGTCTCCTTGGAGCCTTCCCTTCTCCAGGCTTAACAGACCCAGCTCTCTCAGCCTGTTCTTGTGGGGGAGGTGTTCCATGCTTTGCATAATTTTTGTCACCCTTTTCTGGACACTCTCTAAAAGGTCCACATCTCTCCTGTACTGAGGGCTCAACATCTGGATGCACATGCTGGTAAGGCCTTACCAGCACAGAGTAAAGGAGCAGAATCATCTCCCTTGACCTGTCAACCACACTTCTTTTGATGCAGCCAAGGATACAGCTGGCTTTTCATGTCATGGGGTGGATGTTGGATGGCTCTCCTTGTTAATATCTGCTCTTACTTTATTAGTGAAATAAAAAGTAGGCTTTAAAATACACTCTTATAATCTCACTGTTCTGAACTGATATAAAGAGCTGGAAGAAGAAATTCCATGTGACAGAAATGAAATCCTAGCTCAGATAAAAGCAACAATAAGCTTGCAGATTCCAGTGGGTCAGGAATTCACTCTTCCCTTCTGTGCATGCTTCCAGAAGCATACACATGACTAATTTTAACTAAGTGCAGTCCTGAGTAAGTGCCATCTTCAATAGGTGTTGCCTTTTAGCGGGAGAGAGTTATGCATTTCCTCCTTTTTGAAACAGGACTGCAGTTCAGTGAGACCAACTATGTGCTGCTGTTTCCAGTGGTGCAGTGCCGTGTATGTCTCACAGCAACATTTTGCATGCTCAGGATCATGAAGTTGTGTATTTTGGATGAATAAGTCATAGTGCCCTAGTTAGAGCTGAGTCTAGCCATCCTATTCTGACTGTGCTTTTTCTAGCTTCCGTGGAGGAAAAGTAATGTCAACAAAACTTAAAAGGATCTCTGTTCTCTTATGTGATACTGCTTTATATGCTCTGTTTTGTTAATAGCAGACATAGATAGCATTTTGAAAGCTCTCTGTTGATGATTGCTAGATCTGTGTGTTGAAGGATCATCATAAAAATCCTGTAAGGCAGAACAAGTCCACTGTGAAGGAGGGGAAAAATAAAAAATGGCATGTTCTGAATCTTACAAGGAAAAACTTATTAACGTCAGGCCTCGAACTGCAGCAAATATCAGTGCTGCTGCAACCCAATTAACACTTTAGAAACTGAAACTGAACATGAAGCCCAAGGGATTGAGGGTAAAAGCATCTTGCTTAACAAGTTAGATCTGAATTTTTCGCTGATGAATGAGAAATACACAATTTATGCCTTTTTTCTATGCCTACAGAAATCCAGAGCAAACGTCAGGAAAGGAAGAGAAGAAGCACAGCAAATCCAGCCTACAGTGGACTCCTGGAAACAGAGGTACTTGATCATTCACTTTGCTATCATTCACTGCACTATTTCACGTCAATAAAATGTTTAAAAGTGCTTCTTGTTACAAACATAGGTATGAATGCAGAACCACACATTCACATGTAAAGAGATACTGATGTGAAAAAAAAAACCCAACGATTTTCATCTTAGTAGCTAAGCAACAGATTTTCTCCCCATAACATCACTTGCTTCAGACTAGAACTCATGTTGGTTTTAGTAAAGGCCAAAAGGACCAATTTTATGTGGGATCTAAGTACTCCTTTACCTATACAGATGGTCCTTTTAGATCAGACCTAAAGAACAGAAGTATTTTCAGACTTGCATTTTGTTTTTGAACTGAGAAATATAGATTTATTCAGCACATTAAAATTCCACCTTTAACATTTCACCACAGTTTGGGGTTACTATTTGAACTTCTTACAGGAATAGAACTGATTCACAGCCAGCTCTCCATTTAATTAAGGTCTCTTTGTGTTCGAAGTTCTTAAAGCCTAAATAAAGTGATTTTTCTGTATGTGGGTATCAGCGATGTGAAATTTTTGGCATGCCAAAATTTCAGATTTCTGTGTTTGTTGGCAGATAGCAGACAGATAAGAATAAGAAGAAACCCATCAGTGTAGTGAAGCTTCTTAGTGAATTGACTGTTCTTTTTTGAAAATGTTGGAGATTTTTATTCTCCAGAACATCTCTGGGAATTTGAATTATTCAGAACTCCTCAGTTTTTTGCCACCTACCTCTTCATAGTTAATACTGATGTTCATACATTCAGTGTTTAACACAGTAAAAACTGTAGGCTTGCTAGCACTACATTTGTACTGTCTTCTCTAAGACCTTTTTGTCCCAACAAGTTTATTAGGAAGCAGCAGTTTTGTGGTTGTATTCTGATCAGTGTTCAAGAGAAACACAGTTGTCTTGGAGCAGGAATAGAAGGGGTGATGGAAGAGGCCTGCTACACCCTTAGTTTGTACTTCTCATTGTATCTATTCTCAAAAGCATATCCTGAAGTGAGGGATAGCATGGAGAAAAAAATGTCTGTGAAAGAGTCCTATGGCTGATCAGCTGTGTCCTCATTAGGAGTTGTCATTAAATACTGACCATGGGGAATGCTATTCAAGTAAAATGGAGGCAGATGGTATTTCTCTGATCAATTAGCTGCTCAGATTGATTTGCTAATCAGTGAGTTGAGGTATTTTGTGGCATTTCAGGCATTTTGGTGCAGTTTAATTTACAGTTAGTCTACAGAATGATCTTTAATTCATGATTGTTTAAATTGGAATTGCATATAAATTAGACTTTCTATTTGCCAAAGCCCCTGAAAACGGCAGGAGCTCAGCCTCTGTAGTAGTGATGTTGACTTCCTTGATTACAAAACTGCGATCACAGTCTTGTGTCTTCAGTTGAATGTTGTGCATCATTTTTGAGTTTGTTTTTTTTTTTTCCTAAAGATGTTTCTGAGATACCACGTTGTTTTCCCATTGTCAGCATCTGGGTTTGTTTGTTTGTTTGTTTTCTGGTTGATTGATTGGTTTGGCTTGTCTTTTTTGTGGTTTTCTTTTTTTTTTCTTTTTTTTTTCTTTTTTTTTTTTGGTGGTGGATTGGTTGGTTGGGGTGTTTTTGTTGTTGTTGTTGTTGTTTTGCATTGGGAAGGGTTACTTTTCAGGCTGGATATTTTTGAAGAAAGAAACATCAATTTAGTATTCATTAACACGCTGCCGGCATCTATGTATAAAAGAACAGTTTACTCACCACAGAATAAATCATTTATTAGCAAAAACCTTCTAATTTTCCTTCAAGCAGAGTATAACAACATCTGATGGTACTGTTTGCAGTCCTGCTGTACAAGGGTGGTGTAGAGGAACAATTAGAGGTTATGTAGACTGTTAATGAAGCCCAAGTAGCTATTGACCAACAGCTTTTACAATCTGATAGGTTGGTGATGGACTGCATTACATCTCTGTTAACATCTCAGTCATGTTTCCAGTGGGTTGTGTTCGCAAATTTGAAGTTCTTTGGTGACCTCAGTAGTTTGAAACAACTACCCACTCCTAAAGGATGTGCATATTCACTTCTGAAAGAGAAATATTTAAGTTGGACATTAATGCGTTGCTTGCAAACAAAATATATTCCAGCTAACTGTGGGCAAGTGTCATAGAAGGTAGTGATGTGTTTCTGCAGGTGGGAAGTCCATCACCATTTCACCACATGCATATAAAGGTGTCATCTCACAGCAACAATTTATTATGCAGTTTTTCCTTTATAGATATTATTTGCTAGGTTTGGAGTTACTGTTGCTGTTGCCTTGAGCCTCTGCAACGTAGCCTGAAACGCAATCAATAACATTTGCAATTTGCATTTCTCTTGTTAATAAAATCTAATAAAACTGCTCCATGAAGAAACTGTTAGAGAGGTAAATAAGGCAACCGCTTATACAGCTATGTTAGGGGTTAGCAATGAATAATCTAAAACACTAAACTGGCTTTTGGATACTTTGTTATGTATGAGAGAGCTCATTGAAATTATCTGTGTGTAACAGCAAGAGACAACTCGAGCACTTTTCAGTAATGCTATGGTACTATGGTTTCTTTTCCCATCCAGCGGAAACGTCTTGCATCTAATTTTTTGAATAACCCCTTGTTCCTTTCAACAAGAGGTAAGCATATTTTTATGTGTATATACTACTATTCCAATTACATGTTAAATATTTATTGGTAGGATTTTGTGTGAATTACTACTAGGATACCATTGGGTGTAATTCTGTGTAAGAACCCTGAACTTTTTAGTGTGGAGTGAATGTAGATGCTTTTCCTGCAAAAAAAAATAAGGGATAAAGCTAAAGGTTGGAACTGTGTAGAAACGGATCCAAAGTCTCTGCAATCAGTGGTAGATCTGGTCTCTAGCACTGTAAGCACCATGCAGTGAGAGGACTGATTCAAGAAGCACTGCCAGCCCCAAGTGCTTAAAAACATGTATTGAAAATTGGATCTAAATTTAACTGCTATTCTGGACCTTTCATTTGCTTCTTTCTGTCAGCTTTAAGAAACTGCTATCTACTTTCAAAGGCTAGAAATTTACCTTACTATTTGCCTTAAAAACAGTGTCCAAAACCCACAATTTTTCTCACTGTAAGAGCTGGAGCAATGAAACTAGAGTTGATGGCCTACAGGATGCCTACCGATCTTGTACTTCAAGAACTTCAGATGCTGAAAGTTTCGTGGTAAAATCCTTGAGAATGAACAACTGAGAGGAGCCATTTGAGATGATAATTAGCTCATGTGAGGAAGCTCATTCCTGGAGAAATGTGCAGCACATAGAGAAGGCAAAGTATTGACAGGTGGGAGATGAAACAAAGAGAACACTCAGTACAATTTAATTTTTTAGATGAGACCCATATAGGATTTTAAAAGACAAAGCAAGAAGCTTGAGCTGCATTTCAAAAGAGGAGAGAAAGCCAGTGGAGGAATTTTCATATGTCCTTGCCCTTGTGTTGCCTTCATAACTTAGGTTTTACTGTGGTGTATTAGAGGCAAGGGACAGCAGGATGTTCTTTTTCTGATCCAATTACTATTTCAGATTTTGGAGCATTTGTAGTAGTAATTTCAATTAAGACTTCAGTTAAGACATCTTTTGGGGGGTTTCTTGTTACACCTGTCAAGTGTCATGTTTAGAGCCACCTTTTTGGTCCTGCCTTGAATTCCTGCACCATGAGATCACCAGCTGAAATGCTGTGGTGCTTCTCGATATTCAAAATGTAATGTTCAAGATGCAAACAATTGGCCTACTTACCATATGCCTTTAGTGCCTGAGGTCACAGAGGATGCAAGGTTATAATGCAGTAAGCAGCCACGATGACATGATTCTTAGCAGGAGCCATGCTCACGTAAGCCCAAGTTGAAAGAATGTTATCCCTGGCTCAGTTTCATGTAAAATCAAAATTACTATCTGTCTTATCCTGGCACTTGCTTTTCCCTTGTAAACACGCACCTGGAGAGAATGGCAATGTTATCACTGGGTGCCGTTGTGCAAGATGAGGTGTAAACTCTGATCTGAAGTCAGTCACTGTCCACGGACAGCTTGGAATAACAGAGATGTAGATGTCTGCCTATAGTGGACTGCTGATTTCCCCTTCTGCTATAAAACGCTCCTTTAAAACATTCGTCTTCAGTTTAATTGGACATATTTTAAAATGTCAAAAACTTTACATCAAACCTGAACTGAAAAGAGGAATAAACAAATAAAAAAAAAATGCCTATGAAGTACAGGAAACAACTGTCATTTCCAGAAATGGAGAGGAGAACAATTCTTGTAAATTTCCAGCGAAATGTCAATTAATCAAGATTCATTTATCTGAAAATGTCTTACCTGAAATGAGGTCGCATCCCCTGACATACATCATTTGTAGAAGAGACTCTTCAATTACCAAGGCCTTGTTTGTCTGAATAACATTTATGTCCCCTGAGTAATCATGGTGTCATATAACGAAGGATCTGTGTGTGTGTTTTTGCATATGTGAAGTGACATCTGCAGATTTTATGGAACTCATTGCCAAAGGATGCGACAATTGTTGGAAAAAGCTGACAAATTTATGGAAGAAGAATCCTTTTAAGGCTGTTGAATATAAAGGTGAAGATGCAAACTCCAGTTTAGGGAAAGCCATAAACTGCTGTTAGTCTCTGGGAGGATACTCTGGAGAAAAGCAATTTATGCTGTGCATGCCCAGTTCTTGCACTCTAAGCCTGGGCAGCAGCAACATGGGATATTGTTAGCAAAGGACCTTGGTCTCTGTAGCCTTTGGTCTAACTTAGGTGAAGCTGTTCCTTTGTTCCTATGTTCCTGTTTGTTACGTATGTGTGAGCACAGTGTGTATGTGTCTTCACCTGTACATGTACAGCTTCCAAGCTGCTCCGTACATGTGAGCGCACGCTGGGGCAGCTGTGTTCCCAGCTGTGATCAGAGTGGGAGCTGAAGAAATTAAGGACAAAATACTAGTTTGGCTGTCACCAGATCAATCTGAAGAAAGGCCATCAGCTTCTTTCACTGAAACACTGTGTCATTTCTCTTATGAGTCAGCAGCAAAAATCACGAACCACTGCACTTCCCATAAAGCTATTAAAAATGTCTCAAATCTTATTTTTGGGCTAAAGCATAATGAATTTCATGAATATTTTTTAATGAAAAGCTTGGCCTGTTTTGCAGTGAGCTCTGGTGGTTCTTTTTCCTATCAGGCTGTGAATACCGTTCATCCGAAGGTCAAAAAATCACAGGGATTTGGGTGGGAGTAGATTGATGATAAAGAGCTGATGAAAACACAGAGCTCACTCCCACAAGTGGCTGAGCATTTTGGCTATGAATCAGCCGAACATTTATATAGGTTTAACAGTAAGTCGGTAGCACCATTTCTGTTTCCCAAGTTAAGCAACCGCATAAGTGCCTTGCTGGTGCACGGCCAGGCAGTTCATCACCCAGCAGGCTGAGGTCCTTAAGGAAGCCTTCCAGATTGGTGATGTGCAGAAAAGAGTTCCACAGGAAATTTCTTGAAAATTTCAAGTAGACTCTGTGCTTCTCATACAGTGGCATTTTGGTATCAGACCTTTGGCCACAGGGCTCCTGTGATGTATATTTGAAAATCTCAATTTGAAAAATACTTACTGGTGCTGAATTTTGGCAATGCCCTGATCTCCTGCATCTCAGCTTGACTAAAATCCTTTCCTTCCCATAGCTGAGAACTAGCATTCATTTCAGCATGTATTTCCCACTAATCTGTTCTCTGCCCTTTTTCCATATGCTAGCAAATGAGGATCCATTCTGGAAGGTAGGTGTAGCAAAATTTGTGTATTACAAGTGTCTTTCTTCATCACTGTGTAATTCAGTGCTTTCTTCAGATTACTGTAGTCTCTACCAAGGTACAGGATTGCAGTATTCTCTTTGCCTTTCATTCTATTTTAGTGAAACATTCCTCACTTGACTAAATCTTTGAGCCTCTGAGTTAGAATTTCAGAGGCATGATCTTGTGGGCTTGCATGAGCAAGACTGGAATTTAATCCCTTTGTAGAATACCCCCTGAGAAATTGCTAGTCCAGATTTGTGCTTTTAATGACCATTTTAAGAAAAAACGAGTGACCATTATATGTTGTGTAGATTAAATCTCTTAATCTTGAGTTTGAATTTTTTGAGTGAATAAGTTTAAAACATTAGTCTTTTGGAGAGCTGTTCTTTTGACAGCACTGATTTAGAATTCAGGATATAAGTCTGGCTAAAATTATCATGAAACATTATAAGGAATATCCCTAAAAATGAAAAAAGTGTGCTTTTGAAATTAACAGAGGTGCAACATTATTATTCTTCCTTCTGGAAAAGTACTAGGAAAAATTAGATTTTTTTTATATAATGATTCACAAACCACAAGAGTTTCAAAATCAGATTCTCCTTTATTAAAATGCACTTAATTATACAAAGAGTAATTAATGTTGCCGCTACATTAGCATAGCAATTTACTACATGACATTGTAACTTTGTTGATGAGTCTTAGTTCATGGTATGTATTGCTTCAGACAAAGTGTTAATCAGTCTTGTTGGAGAAAGGTTGTCAGATTCTGAACAGAAAACAATCGACAACAGGGAGAATAGAGGGCTGGAGGAGCCCTCTGAAGGAGTTTACAAAAGAAGGGTACGTGGGAAAAGACTGTTCTCAAGCATACAATTTTCCTAGCTGCTCTTCGAGGCAATGTGCATAAAACATGGAACTGTGCTTTTTCCCCAGAAACTTTTGCTTGCTTGCTTCCTTCTGCTTTGGACTTGAAGGACAAGCGATCCACACTTTGACCCGTGCTTCAAAATAGAGCTACGCATGGTGATATATGAGTCAGATACACATTATCAAGAACAAGTGAAATAATTCCTGCATTACAATCTGGCTATATTAGTTGATTCTCTGCTCTGTTTGATAATTTGATTCTTATTTTTTCTGTTAAAATGTATGGAACTTGCTTCTGGCTCATTTGTTTGCATTTGTTGCTTTCATACACCATTATTTCTCTTGTCTTCTACAGTGGCCAGGGTGCTTCTGACAAGTTGATATGTCTTTGAGTGAGACTGGCTGCTGTAGTAGTGTCTGTGAGTGCTACCCAGAAAGAAGTGCCTGGTGGGTTGACTTGATCCAAGCCATCCTTTCTTTTCTCTTGCAGAATGAGATCCACCATGATGAATACTGCACTGCTTGCAAGCGTGGCGTTAACTTGCAGCCCTGTGGCACATGTCCCAGGGCGTATCACCTCAACTGCTTGGACCCACCCCTCAAAACTGCCCCCAAGGGGGTCTGGGTCTGTCCAAAGTGCCAACAAAAGGTAAGCTGCATGGGGCATAGCACACCAAAAAGAGAAAATAGGAGAAGCATCAAATTTGTGTACCACTAAGCTAAATTAGCCTGCATCACAGTTTTGGGGACCACATTAGATAGAGTAATACTGAGAGAGTTTTTGTACAGTTTGCAGCATTTATTTCTGGTATTTTTATTGTACCAGACTTAAAACATACAGTGAGTGCCTAGACTCACCATAATCACATCTGCTGAGATTTGTTCTGGAAAAAGATTGAAAATGTCTCTTCATTTTCTTTGTTTCTCTTCATTACCAAAAAGCCACCAACACGTATGTTGCAAAACAAAAAATATAAACATTATGGTTGAGGGAGATTGCCAGAAGCAGAAGCTTCACCAGCAGATCTGAAAGCTATAAGGAGACCACATCATGTTCTTTAAATCATGTTTATTATATGATAGTTATTGATCATAGCTATGATCAGAAGTGCTAATTTATCTAATTGCTGTGAATAACGCTGATTGCAGGAAGAGTAAAATAATTACTAAAACAGTACAGTGTCACTAAATTGTAGAGTGGGGGCTTAGATTTTGAGCCTTAGATTTGCATTTTGCACTGAGATTACTGTCTGTTACCCTTTGAAAATATTGAGGGGAAATTCTAGCATGAAGCTGTAGAGAACAGAGCAGTCCTGTGTTAGATCTACACAGCTGTGTTTTCTTGTAAGCCCCCAACCTCTCCTACAATATTCCTGACAGCATGAAGGTCTGCTGATCAGGGGCTGAGAAATGTTTTCTGGTCATGGCAACAAGAAGCAGAGGCTTTGTTACCCTCTTCAGTACTGGTTGATCAGTTTAGAGATGTGGAAAGGAGTAAGGCCCAATGGAGATTGTTACACAAGTTACTACCTCATTACTTTTCATCTTCTGAATTCTGAGACAGGAACTCTAGAGCTGGTCCTGCAGACCCATGAGGATGAAGGAAGAAAAATATTAATGTATACCTTTGTAAAGTCCTAACTTTTTGTTGTTTCCTGGGCTTACAGGTGTTAAAGAAGGATGACAATGTGCCATGGACTGGAACTCTAGCTATTGTTCACTCCTATGTCACTCACAAAACAGGTAGGGATTGACATGGCTTTTGAGAAGGGATTCAATACCATTTTTTTTGAGAAGGGGTCAATACCATTTGACTCCTTCACAGCACTGATATTAAAGCAGTGTTGCAATGCGACCAGTTACCAAAGCACCATATGGAGCTGTGGCTGAGAACAGCAGGTGGCTTTCTCTTGCCTTCTCTATCTCTGCTCCTTCTCTAACTTCTCTATTTGAGGAATCTGAGATCAATCTCTGAGGACTTTCACTCAGTGAAATTTCACTCAGGCTGCCATGAAAGTGGTGCCTTCCTGGTAAAAGCGCTGAAAATGGGATTTTGAGGCACAACTATATCAGACTAGGAGGCAGAAAGACATACAGTTGAGTCTGCAGTACACTGCAAGACCAGTATCTCAGTATTGTAGTAATACCAGTGTCTAATTATTTTGGCATTATTTGGTATCAAAGTCGTTAGTATCAAATAATGTATGATTGTACATTGACGATTACTTGTTTGTTCCCTGTTGCACTCTTACAATGGGCTGTTTAGGGCATTACAGTGTATTTGAGAGGAGCTTTGCAGAAGTCTGGCACTGTTACGGTCTGGGCTTTTCACCCAGAATCACTGAACCTGAGCCCTTCCAGGTGGCTGACCTGTTCCTAAATATCATTCACCATTTTTCTTGGAGACTTCAGGGCCATATGTGGTCCAATCATTAATTCTAGTTCGTTTCAAAAGCACGTGGTAGCTTTTTGGATAGTTTTGTGTGCTACCCTTTTGACAGAGACACATCCATGCAAATAGAAACTCCAGGTTTATTCAGCTGTACCTGCAGACAAAAGGCTACTGATATCAGAAACTCGCCTTTCAAAATACATGCTTGGTATTGTCAAGTACACAGTTTTACTATATTACCTTTTCTTAACTTGTACATCCTTAATGTTATTGTTCCAGTCAAAGAAGAAGAGAAAAGAAAGTTATTAAAGAGAAGCAGCGAGCTGAGGAGTGAGCACAGACAGTTAGAAGAAAAAGATCGACTTCTCAACAATGCAGTGAAGGTAGGACTCCTGACTGATGACTCAGTCTCCCGCAGAGATGTTTATGAAGACTTTATGCTTGAAAAACTGATATTTTGTGGCTAGAAGATTATTTATGCTCCCAAGCTACAAAAGTTCAAGTGTGTTTGCACTTCTGTCTGAGGAAAAACATGGGCTTCCTTTATGCGCAAAAGCAAGCTCCTTGGGCAGCCTGAGAGGAGAAATCACCAGTGACTGAATTGCCATTGTAGACATAAAAACATAAAATAGGTGTACCTGTCTTCCCTGTGGTACCGCACACAGCTCTGATCTGTCCGATGACATTAAGGTACTTCCATCCTCCAGCTGAAAAGATCAGTGTGTGCTCCAGTGGTAGCTGCTTGTCCATCAGCTCCAAAACTCCTGAGGTCAGGTAGAAGTAACAATCCTTATTTGCCTTTGAGGTTGAATTGTGTAACAACCTCTCCATGAGTGAAAATGAATTCATAACCATTTTCTCTGTGATTTCGTTTCAAACTTAAGGTTGGCTGGCGATGTCTTCCACATGTACTGTGCTATGAGGGCCAGTGTCTGGCAGTAATGGCAGGCCTATTCCCTGTCCTCCATAGATGAAGGAGCTTATTTGGTACTAGTTTACCTCATGCCCACTCTTAAGGGGTAGCTGTTAGTTTGTGTGGCAGGCTCAATAAATATTTGAAACTTCTTTACTCTGGAAGAATCAAAGTGGCAGCTGCAGGAGTGACTGGTCACTACTTGTTTTACCACTGCAGTTACCCAGAGGAAACATGATAAAATATTTATCACATTTAAAATAGAATGGGAAGGAAAGCAATAACTTATTAAAAGACATCACAGCGGGGAATATTCCCTCTAAGTGTGCACAGCCACCATCAGCGCTAAGGGAAACAAACATATGTATGAAGAAGTGACTGGGGTATGAAATATCTTCAGTGGTTAGGAGAGTGCAATGGCATGAGGTGTTCACACAAAGAAAGGCATTTGGGGATGGGTTCCATTATCGGGTTTATGTCAGTACTGTCATAGTCAAAAGATTTCTATATAAGCAGAATTGGGTTCTTTCAGTGGGAAAGAATTTTTTAAATAGTAAAATCAGCTGATGATTATATTTACTGGAGATATATCCTCTTGAAAGGAGAAAAGCAATTAAAGGTGTTCCAGTGCAAAGTAATTAATTCCTGACATCTTCCTTGACAGAGATTTACATTAAAGAGAGAAGTTGTAAACATATACCAGGTGAAATGGTATTATTTGTTCAAAGCAGAATGTGGTGCATCTTTTACCTGAGATTTCATTTGTAAAACCCAATCATTGAGCAGCTCTATACAATGTCTTTTTGAACAACTTGACTTTCAGGTGAACATTTCTCACTTCCCCATAGCTGTAGGCTCCCACACTTCAGGTAGCCAAAGAGGAGTCTGCAGATAAGTCACTGCCAGGTCTCTAAGACCAATGGGAGAAGGATACCAGGAGGTGTCAGATGTTAGAGGCCACCATCCTCTTCTACCTAGCAGACAGGCTCAGGTGTTTCATCAGTCATTTAGTCCCTTGCAGGCCAGATGATGTGCGGTGGATGAGATGGCAGCTGCAGCAGTACGGAACTACGGAAGGGAGGTTTATAGATTCTCCCTCTTGGAGAAATGGGTGATTCAAAATACTTTTGTTTAGCTCCTGCTCTCATTCTCATTTTCATGTAGGTTTGCATGAAATGTTTCAAGTGATGGTGGGGTACAGTTTGGTCACCCTGCAGGTAAAAGAATTTCTTGTGACTGTTGTTGTACAACAGTAGGGTCTTAGATTAAGTTTTCTGCCAAATTATTGATATAATGTTTGAAGAGAACAACTTACGTTCACAGTGCTGGCTCCCTAGTCTCTGTAGCAGGTACAAGATGCACGGTGGTGATGTTTGTTCCCTCAGGACTCTATCAGTGCCCTTGTCTAAGACATAGAGACCCCAGCACTTCCAGTAAAACAGCTAGTGGTGCTCCCAGGGGTCAGTACTGGATCCAATCTCTTTTAACATCGTAATTTGGATCTTCATCTCCTGGATGAAGGAATAGAGAACTCCCTCAGCAAGTTTGCTGATGGTATGAAGCTAGGATGAACGACTGACATGCCAGAAGACTGTGCTGCCATTCAGCGAGACCTGGACAGGCTGGAGAACTGAGCAGAGGGGAACATGATGAGGTTCAACAAGGGCAAGTGTAGAGTCCTACGTCTAGGGAGCAATAACCTCATGCATCAGTACAGGTTAGGGAATGACTTGCTGGAAAGAAGCTGTGTGGAGGAGAACTTGAGTGTCCTGGTGGACAACAGGTTGACCATGTGCCAGCGTTGTGCCCTTATTGCCAAGAAGGCCAATAGTATCCTGGGATGCATTAGAAAGAGTGTGGCCAGCAGGTTGAGGGAGGTTCTCCTCCCCCTGTACTTTGCCAGGTAAGGCCACATTTGGAGTACTGTGTCCTGTTCTGGGCTCCTCAGCTCAAGAAAGACAGAGATTATCCAGAGGAGGGCTACAAAGATGATGAGTGGTCTGGAGCCCCCTCTCTCTCTTCTGAGAAAAAACTGAGAGCCCTGAGACTGTTCAACCATGAGAAGAGAAGGCTGAGAGGGGCTCTTATCAACACATAAAAATATCTAATGGGCAGGGGCCGGGTGTGTGGGCCCAGGCTCTTTTTGGTGGTGCTCAATGACAGAACAAAGGACAGTGGGCACAAACTGGAACACAGGAAGTTCCATACGAACATGAAGGAAAGCTTCTTTACTTTGAGGGTTACAGAGCACTGGAACAGACTGCCCAGAGAGGTTGTGGAGTTTCCTTCTTTGAAGATATTCAAAATCCACCTGGATGCTTTCCTGTGTAACTTGCTGCAGGGAACCAACTTTAGCAGGGGTTGGACTTGGTGATCTCCAGTTGTCCCTTCCAACCCTTTTGACTCTATTTCTGTGAATCCCGTGTCGATGACATCTCTGAATGCAGGAAGCTTGTTACAGGGTGCAGTCAGAAATGTTCTCTGAATGCATGTGGACATGGGTGAAGGCTGTTATCTCAGACAGCTGCTGCTTTTGCTATCCTCACAGGAGAATGTAACTTCATTTGAGGAGGACGTGCACTCAAGACACAAAAGGATGTTTTGAGAGATGTTTGACACCAATCTGAATGCATTCTCAGCCTTCCCTTCTCTCTCTTTGTTTGACAGAAATGCTTAGAGCTAAAAAGCAGCCTGTTAGCCCAGCAGAAGGGGACTCAGTCATCGCTGGAACGTCTCCGAACCCTCATTAGACTGATACAAAACGAGCAGATGATTCAGGTTACCATGACGACCACCACCACCTCGTCCCTGCTCACCATGCCCTGGATCAAGCCCTCCTCGGCCTCCGCCGCCATGCACCAGGCCTTGCAGCACTCGCAGGGCCACAACTGACCGGGGCGCCACGGGACAGCCGTGGAAGGGGGACAGATTTTGCACCCGGGCACGAGGAGAGAGGGGACAGACACAGAAGAAGGAAGGAACGGTCTCGGGCTTTATACGCACTGGAACTTGCAGGCCCATCGGTCCCACTTGTAGTCGCTGTGGCGGCAGCTTCCCAGGGAGCACAGCGCACTGCAGCGTTGTTTGCCGAGACCTTCAGTGCTTATGAGATTTTTTTGTTATGTTGGCCTTAATGTACTTATGGCAGGATGAGCAGGAAGAGCATGGCCGATAGAAAGGAAGTAAGTGGAATATCCTTTTAGTGGGGAGCAGGCGGTTTTGCAGTTCTGCTTTAAGGGGGGAAATTAAAATGCAAAGAGTTAGTGAGCTAGTGGGTATGTAGTTGGGCTGAGAGCTGTTTGTGGGAGGGACACTGGTGATGTCAAAGGAAACTGAGCTACTTAGGACCTGACATGGATTCTTTATCAGAGGAACAAGGTTGGCCCCACTGACTCGGGCGAGCTGAAGCTGGGGCCGCTTTGACCAGAATGGACACTCACAGAGCCTTCAAAACAAAAGATCCTTTTTTTCAGTATTATTAAAGTTGAGAATTGCAGATATTTAAATAAAGAAACTGTATGAAGTTAGCATTTCTAGTAAAATATTGAAGTATTTTCATGCTGATGCTTCTGTATATGCGTTCCGAAGTATTTAAAGAAGTATGACTGTAAAACTCCTTACTTTTTTGCAGGTCCTTTTTACTTATTTTGCTATTGGTGTATTTTTCTCATGGAGTTTTTGTGCAAGATTTAGCATAAACCATAATAGCGGATATCTTTGGCAGATTGGGTTTCATTTTTTAAACAGATTATTTTGGGTTTTTTTGTTAGTATTTGATTTTTTTTTTTTTTTAAGAAAAAAGCAAATAAATATTCTGCTTTTTGTTTCTTACCAGTACAGATAAAATGCCAAAAAGATAACTTCACATTTTTGTACTGCGTTTTTATTGTTAAAAGTATGTATTTTTGTTTTTAATTGTTATCATTTTCTTTTTTGCTCGCGGAACTATCTGCCAAAATGGTACAGGAAAAAAAAATAACTGCCTCATGGGGTTGTTTCTCGTACTGAACAATATCAAGAGCTTTGGGGGAGGGACGGGCTGTGGCAAATTATAAGAGTTTGTTGGTTGTTTTTTTCCTCTTTTTTTGGAAACTTGACTCCTATTTAAGGTTCTGTTGGCTCTTAGCACACTGGGAAGTGCGTGGCATTGGCCTGGCAAGCCCTCGCATGCCTGCTGTTTCACCTGTAGTCTTCCTGACCCCACGGGTCCACCCGTCTTCCCCAGCCTCGTGCTGGACGGGGAGTGAGACGGGCACCCGGTTGTCTCAGCATCACCCCCACCAGCTGCCCATCGCCTCTGTTGCTTATGAGTCCTTCATCAGTTAGCGCAACAGGTACTTGAGGAAAGCAAGAAGCCACCAGAGCACGGCACAAGGCTAGTCTCTCACATCAGCATATCACATAGTGCCGAATATCTTTTTTATTTTTAGTAAAACAAAAAAAATAAATAAACCACACGCGAGGGACTGGCTTTTTCCATCGCCCATCACTAGGCAGCACACGGTCCCTTCAACCATTTTCACAACTCCGGGAGAAACTGTGCAGTACTATAACAAATCTATTTTAATACACAACACTCGGTTGAACAAGATTTTTATATTCTTTTATCGATGAACAAAGTGAACTAAGTAAAACACAATTGTTATACATTGGTTATTGTATGCCTATTATGCATTCTAACGTGGCTTGCAATGTAAATGTTTTCAGGTTTAATGATTTTTTTTTTCCTTCTCAGACAAATTAAAAAAATGAAAAGTGTGAAAGGTTGAGTATGTGAAGAATTTCTGAAGAAGTGTCTTGGACTGTTAAAAGTAGTTATTTTGAAAAGGGAACTGTCCAGTGGATAGTGTGCATAGAAAAAAAAAAGTGTTTGTCTTAAATATGCCAATGTAGTTTTACTTCTTTATGATGCATTAAACTTGATTGACAATTTAGTAGTCAATGATGTGCTATTCATTGCTGATTTTCCCATCCTTCTGCCATTCCTGGTGCATGTGGCATGCAGCATGCAGGCTGCTGGAAGGAGACGTGCTGCAGACCAAGGACATGTCACAGCTCTAATGGCAGCTTGGCAGCTTTGGGCTTAGACCTGTGCTTTCAGAGCAAATGCTTGGATGAGAGAAGCAAGCCCACTCCGCCAAGCCATTTCTAAATCCCTGTGTAAATACACTAATTGAAGAATGATAGATTAGATCCCTTGCAGGAGTTGTCTGTCATCTGGCAGATGAAAGGGGCAGAATTTCAACAAAACAAACTAAATTAAAGCAAGCCAATGTTAAAGTCCCATGAAACCCACCGTGGTGGATAATGCTTACATGGAGCAGCAGGCACTGCACTGACACTCGCGCCTGTTGGGTAAGGGTGGGTTTTGCAATAGGAAATTGTCATCATCATCATCCTGCCACCATCTTAATCCATAAACCGTGCTCTGTGCTATAGGACAGGAGCCAATTACGGTGCTCTGCGTGTTGCCATAATAATTAATAAGGTTGCTAAGACTTGTAGGCTAATGCCAGCCTTTAATGTTCAAGAGTAATTTAAATTAAGGTTTTGGGGGAGATTTGTACAAGTGCTGATGGCTGCCATGCTCCTTGCTGTGGCCCTGGGCTCCAGCTTTGACGAGAACTGGGAGCTGTGGGGTTCCCTCCTTCCAAGTACAAGTTATTTCTGAAGATACACCACACTTCAAAGCTCCAGAGCTCTTTATTTTAACATGACAGACTGTTTTCGGTGCATGGGACCTTTTCACATGCCGTTAGTTATCTCGTGGAGGAGCTGCTCTTCAAATAGCTGTTGGAATGAAACGTTGTCGCTGAGCTTGTCACTTTTCTATTTGCACCTCTTCAAATGTAATTTTGCCCACTCTTCCCTCTCTCACTGCTGCCCTTTCCTTAGAAATGAGAAGAAAAGGAACTCTTGGGAAGCAGCATAGAGCAATGTTAGTCCTTTCTGGAGAGCAGAATGATGAGCACCAGCAATTTGAGGCCATGCCAGGATGTCTTCAGGCTTTGTCATTGCAGGAGAAGCCACTGTACACCTGGATGCCCTCAAAGATTATGGGGTGAGCTCACAAAGCCACACATTTGTTATATTTACGCAGCAATCAGTGCCAGCATGCTTTGTGCCCTAGATTTAACAGAAGTGTCAGGCCAGCTAGTGGCTTTGCTTCTGTTGTTAGGCCTCCTCTTGAGGATGACAGAGCCAACTCCATAGTAGCTATATAGGAGTACATTCTGCATAGGAATTTGTCCTACATAGTTTATTCTACACATTGACATATAATTGCATGCTGGCTTCCGAGCAGTTTGATGGCCTATTAGTAACACTTAAACTTGTAGAAGGGTGCATTATAAGCTGATGCGTACTTTTTGTTCTGTCTTCGGCAGGTCCTCTGTAGTTGAAGTGAGAGGTTATGCTGAAGTGAGTGGCAACAGCCACATCAGATGGAACTCTGCTCACTTTAATCAGATTTTGCCAGCTGCAGCTTATTTTGCTTAGAAAATGAAGGCTGGCTCCCAAGATCAATCACTAGCAACTGACTGGTGCAAACAGGAATGCCAGCCTCTGCTTCTGTAAGCCACTTTCAAGTTCATCACGGTGCATATCATTAAAGCAAAAGTTTTGTGATTTCTTTTCTGCTCCCTTAAAAAAGCAATCCTAAAAAATCAAATTGTCAAGATGGAAAAAAGTACTACAAAGCGTACATAGGCATGTAGTGATGCTAGCCAGGAAGAAGAAAGCAAAAAGCTTCCATTGCTCTTTGAAGTTGTTTGCATTTGTATGGCGGCTTGCAGATAACTTCTGTGTTGTTTAAACGCAGCAGAAATGCTACACCCCAACCTTTGATTATCAGCCTTACTCATTAAGCATTTACCACAGAAATTTTAGTTCACTTCTGCATTTCATCTCCAGAACGGAGATGTGACAATAGCCTTCTCCCTTTGATATCCGTACAGGGAAAGGACTGACTGCTGCCAGCAGTCTGGTTGCTGTTGATGAAGCAATCTGCTGAGCTGTGAGCTTTGACATGACCGTGTCAGCTTTCGTGCTTCATCCACTCTGTGTGGAAGCAGCGCTATCTCATTTGTTTTCGTGCCGTTGTTGCCTGCCAGGATGCCGGGCTGGAATCGTGGCCAAACCACTGTCTTGTAAATCAGCGCCGCACGTGGCTTCCTTACTTTCCATTTGAGAAGTTCTGCAGCAATCGTTTCACCAGTGAGCCCAACAGATCATCAAGAATTACATCTGTCCCTCCCTCTGCCTATGCGCACTGAAGTACTGAAACCCAGGGCTGTGGCTTAAGCTGCACCTGCTTGAGATGAAAGGGCTGTGCCGCGGCCAGATACAGGACTGAGCATCCCCACATGTTGCACTTCATTTGGCTCTATCTCCCTGCTGGGGCCACTCCTGCCTCATTTGGCTAGGGAAATCTTATTGCTTTGTCTGAGCTAAAAGAAAACAAACACACAGGTGGTGGCAACAAACTGGGAACAGCAAAGGTCCGGTTTGAATTTGGTATTGTTTGAAGTGCACATGCGTAACTCACAGAAATTTTCTCATTGTTTGAAATTGCCTTATAAATAAATGTGTTGAGCCACTGGCTACTTTTTACACTTTTCTCCTCCTTTTTGATTGCTTCATGACTGCAAAAAATGAACTGAAGGGGTCCCACTCACAGCCAGCTTGCAGAGGTAGCTCCACCACCACCACCTGCGGAATCATCTGGCCATGTCCAACAGTGAAGGTCATTGAAACTGCGCAGAAGTGAAATAATAATGAAACAAAAAAGACAAACCAGAGCTTTTAATCTCACTCTATGTGTGCTTTGCTCTCACACCCAGCCAGATAGATTTCACCCTTTGCGGATTGACAGGGTGCTCCCTGATCTGCATTTACCCCACAGAGCCCCCTGCTAAACTAGAGCTCCCTGTGCAGTGTTCACTGTGGCCATGGTTGGAATTCAACCAGCTGTGGAACAAGAGTTAAGAGCAGCTCAGGCTTTGTATTTGTTCCCAGAGTCCCCTGCTATTTTGGATGACTCGATGTGTGTGGCTTTGCAGCCCATTCCTATCAGTTTTCTTTTCATGCTGGCAGTAGACATGAGGGCTCAGCCTGTGTGCTGCAGTACCTCTCTTGTGCCCTCTTATTTATAAAGAAAAAAAAAAAAAAAGGAAAAAGAAAAAAAAATCATTTCAACTAAATACATCTGGAGGAAGAAAAAGACTAAAAATAAGACACCCTCCCATCATGATTTTTCTTTCTCCCTACCCTAAAAAAGCTCATAAAGAAAACACCTTGGAGCTCTGCTCTGGTCTGAGGAGCCCAGGCAGGTTAGTGGTCATTTTGCTGTGGTTGTCAGGCTGTGATCAACACTGCATTCGCCTTATGAAGTTACTCTGAAATAAAAGCTAATGATAGTTGGCTTTGATAACCCACTTCTGATAGTGCAGCTGGAGAAAATCCAACCACAAAGGGAATACAACTTTTTTTTTAATAATTAATTTGACTTTTCACTATGCAATCTCTCAGTATTTTGGTCATCTTTTTTTATTTCTCTCCGTACAACATGAAGGAGGAAGTTTTTGGCAAATAAAATGCTTGTCAATATCTTGGGTGAGGGAAAACGTGGGAATGAAATGTACCAATGTGCTGATATTAACTTTGGAGCCTGCCTTGCTTGGGAATGGATCAAAGAGGATTAGGCACTGATAAAATGTCTGGTTTAAAGATCAAGACCTGTCTCACGAGGAGGATGCTGGCCATGCCTGCGGTGAAGACCATCAGTAGGGTGTTCAAGGACTACCACATCGTAAGTTGGTCTTTTGCTCATGAAAATCCAGGCAGCTGTTGATTTGTACTTGACAATGTCTGTGTGCACAGAGGCATCAGGAGGTGTGGGTAGCTGAAAGTGTGTGGGACATATTCTGCTGCATGCTCTTAGCTCAATTGTGACTTTCCTCCTGCTTTACAACTTTGGGACCCCAAGTGGCAAGATCCAATCAGGTGTGATACAAGGTGAGCTTATGAAGAGCTTGACACACCTAATGCCACATTAGCCCACTCATAGATAGAATCATAGAATTGTTTGAGGTGGAAGGGACTCTTAAAGGTCATATAGTCCAACTGCCCTCCAATGAACAGGGATATCTACAGTCAGACAAGATCACTCAGAGCCCTTCCAGCCTGACCTTGAGCATCACCAGGGATGGGGCCTCCACCACCTTTCTGGGCAACCTGTGCCAGTGCATCACTACTCTTATCATAAAAAAAACATTTTCCTTATATCTAATCTAAGTCTTTCCTGTTTTTGTTTGAAACCATTTCCCTTTGTCCTGTCACAACAGAATAAAACCTGGCAAATTCTCATATTTGGGGATACTAGACTCTAGCTTTGGTTGCCTACTGTGAGGGAAATGCACTTACATTTATCTGTGCATTCAGTCTAATGACTGAGTTTGAACACAAGAAGTATGAAAAATTTAATGCATTATTGTTGAACTAGTTCTGTACAGATTATGTTTAATCCCAAATTCCCCCACCCCACAACACAGTGATCACGAAGCATAGGGTGTATGACAGGCATCATCTCCAGGTGCTTCTATCTCTATTACTGCATTATCTTCTGTAGTGCAGCTGTTTCCTATAGGAAATCTGCACTGTCTCTGCAGCAGCCTTCAACCACTCATTCTCCCAGCTTGCAGTTCCAGGCTCAGTGATGGCTGTGGATACCAGGTAAAACACCGTCAAGCAGGGAGTAGGGGCCTATTAACTTTCAAGTGGTAATTATACTGAGAAGTTGAGATTCTGTGACACTCACAGAATGGGGTGTTTATTGCCTTTCTGGCAGGAGCATGCTGAGTGTCATGGCGGGTGAGTGAGCACTAAAAAGATTCTAATTATTTTCATCCTCTCATTTACGCTACTTTGTAAAATCTCTTTTGGTGCAGAATACAGTGATGTTATCTTCCTGAATTTAAATGCTATTTTGAAATGGAACAAATTCATTTTGTTCTTGTGCTGAGGCCTTTTACCTACCCATCTGGGCTGCTCATGAGCCTTCTTCTGCAACACATTCCAGAGTTCAACCACAAGACAGAGTAGAAAGATTTATTCAGACTTCGTAGAGTCATGGAATCATTTAGATTGGAAAAGACCTTCCAGATCTCCAAGTCCAACCATCAATCTGATTTACTGAGTCCACTAAATAAACTAAGTCCCTCAGTGCCACTTCCACACATCTCTTGAATAGGTCCAGGAGTGGACACTCCATCGCCTTCATGGGCAGCCCATTCCAACACTTGATCATCTGTGTAAATAAATTCTTCTTAATGTCCAATCTAAACCTTCCCTGGCAAGACTTGAGACTATTTCATCATGCCCTATCACCTGCTGCCTAAGAAAATAGACTAACATCCTCCTTGCTGAAGCCTCCTTTCAGATAGTTGTAGAGAGTGTGTTCTCTCAGCCTCTTCTCCAGACCAAAAAGTACCATTTCCCTCAGCCACTTTTCAGAAGACTGGCTTTATAGTCCCTTCATCAGCTCTTCTTCAAAGAGGACTTTCCTCTCGTAAACTCATGTTGACTGTGACCAATAACTGCATTGTCTTTCAGGCATTCTTCAGTAATTTCCAGAAAAATCATCTCCATAATTTTGCCAGGCACTGAAATGAGACTGACAGGTCTGTAATCACCAGTAACTTATTTCTTTTCCTTCCTGAAAATTGGGACTTTCGCCAGCTTCCAGTTGACTGGGACCTCTCCAGGTTTCCAAGACTGTTGAAAAATAATTGAGAGAGGTTGCAGTGACATCAGCCATTTGACATTAGGTCCTCTAACCCCTCTGCAAAGGTGGATGTGGTTTGTGATATTCCATATTTGTTTGGTATATTTGTTTTGCAGCAGCAATCAAACACCATGTAGAAGAGAGCATGTGAAGGCATCTTGGGGTTGCTGGCCGCTGCTGTTTGATAACCCAGTTAGTTGGGGGAGCTCCTGTACTGAGACAGATGACTCTGACTATTCCCCAAATGGTTTTTGTATTCACAAAAACACAACAGAGGCCAAGTACATGGGGGTGAAGACTGACCCCCAATATATGTAGACTGCTTCCAGTCTGACGATGAACAAAAATGGGAATAAGGAGAAGGATGCAGCTTCAAGGAATGGGAAAAGTATTCCAAACAAGAAGACAACCTTGGCAGGTGAAGTTAAAGAGAATATGGGATTTTTGGAAGCTCTTGAAATAGAAAATTAATTAATGTTATAATTTCTATATTTCTGGGTCAGGTGAAGTGACAGAAACCCACACTCCAAAGGACTCTTAAATGAGTGCCACAGAAATTTAGTTCAGAGATTAAAGATGATGCAGTTTGGTGTGTTTTACAATTGCTTTTTATTGTCTCGTTAATTAAGTGGATAATTTTCATGGCAGAAGAGTTATAGGCTGTAAAGTGCTTTCTTGGGTGATTAAACGGGGAAGTGAAAAAAATCATCATTGGAGAACCCAATCCATGTAATGGAAAGAAAAACCAAAAAGCCGGAAATCCTGATTTCTAATTAGGTTTGAGAAGGTTGACGTTGGTGTCTGGGCTAACAGCAGCTTAAAATGAGTCAGTCTCAGGCTTGAAGCAGAAGAAAACGAACTGGCTGGCACATGGGGCTCTGTTTCTGAGGGGTACACTTCCCTTTGGCAGAGGAAGCATCTTTGCCAACTAAGCATTCAGGTCAGGTAGCAGACCTAGACACTCCAAACGGTAGGCACAATTCCTCACCCTATGACTCATGCTCTAAGGACAGCAGGCAGATCAACAGTCATTAAGGCAGTTTCCATAAGATAATTACACCATGGAGAAATCGGGACCACAAATGTACTTAGCTTTAATGCTCACTCAACTGTGTGTGCCATCTCTCCTGGCTCCAGAGAGCTCCCTCCTTGCTTCTGAACAGTGACTGCAACACTGCGCACAGCCAAGTGACGCCATCCCAAAAGAGATGGTGACGGAAAGTAGCAATGCATGAAAAATAAGCCTTGGAAGAAAAACTGCCTTTCTGTAGAGTTGCTTTTATCTTTGTTGAGTTGGCATTTTCCAGCAGAATTTTTTTTTCCCATCAGTTAATCATTTTTGTGACAGAACTTCTGCCAGTTGTTCTGGAGAGGAATAGCCGGGGTAGGTAGCAAAGCATTGTTCTGTGTGCAATTACCGTGGCTTTCACAATGCTAAAGACAACAGATCTCAGTTAGGAGTAGGAGGTAGGAGAACTTACATGCCATTTCCACCATGGGTTTGTGCATCTCCACCTCTGAGAGGCAAACCACGGCTCTTTCCACACTGTGACAACTCCGGGAAATGCCAACAGGACCATTATGGAAAAGGTTACATTCTCTGGTAGTATTTGGAAGTTCTTCGTCTCCATGGCAATTCAGTGCTGAAGCCACCGAAGACCAAAGAAATCTCCTTGGTTAATGGAGTGCTTTCACAGGCTTTCCAATTAGAGAGCAAGAAAGAAACATTCATGGCCCCCACACTTTTTGATCCCCCACTGTTCTTAGATGATGCTGAAAGACATTGGAATTTTTTGATAAATTAGGTGCAATAAACTGAAGCAGTTTTCCCACGTGTGCACAGATAAGGACAGAAATCAAACCCCTCTGATGGTGACAGTGAGCATTACTCCAATGGGAAAGGCAAAATGCCAACTTCGTAGGCCAGCCACACATGTAATTGGACACATGTGACTCTTACATATCTCACAGTCACATCTTCAATGGAGATGTGCCTTCATAGAGCCAGATGCATTGGCTTCTAACTTCTGTTTTGTGGGTAAAAATATTTGGAAATGAATAAAGACAGGAATGTGAGCTTCCTGTAGATCTTCCACTGAACATGAGCTTCTGATTTAAGAAATAACAAGTAACTGATTCCTCACTCCAGCACCCCTGTTGCCATTTGAAAAGTGGCATATCTGCCAAGGTAATGAAGACAAACTATTCAGACAATAAAGGGGGATGATTGCACCTTCAATCCCACTGCAAGTTCAACTAGCTCCCTTAATTAAGCATAGATTTGACATCAACAAAATATTGGGCTTGTCTATTATCAATATCATGACTGGATGAGTATGTTCAAGGCTGCAAGGCTCTGAGTGGTTCTCTGATGCTCACAGAGTGCAGCATGGACTTGCAGATCATTTGCACACATGTAAGGGATATTTATGTACAGAATTTTTTTGTAAGAACCATAAGGACACCCTTGGTTAATGACATATTGTTCAATCTTGCCACACTTCTTTATAGATCCAGGATAGAAAAGTACACCCTTCCCCCTTCAGCGCTCATTGCTAGAGGCACCGTGATAATCAGACTAATCTTGGGACCAATTTTCAGCTCCTAACAGCTCAGTAAACTAAAATGCTTCAGCAATTTATTCTCTGTATATTGTCAGGTAGGTAACACTTGATTTCTCATTCCATGACTGCATTTTATTGTTTTAAGCTGAAATCCAGCATGTGTGTTTCCAACAGATTATCTCCATAATCACTTCCTTTTTGCTATGGAAATGATCTGAAAATTGTTCTTTGATATGAGAGAAGAGTTCACAAGGCCACGCAGTACAAAACCACGAATCGTGCAATTATCATTTGTAAAGAGAAAC
This sequence comes from Gallus gallus, assembly GCF_016699485.2. Lineage (NCBI taxonomy): Eukaryota > Metazoa > Chordata > Aves > Galliformes > Phasianidae > Gallus > Gallus gallus. Next base: position 69,993,708 of record NC_052532.1, on the reverse strand, counting down.
TGTTATCAAAGTAACTGCAGGGGACACCTCCAGGACTCCTCTCAGAGTCAGGAAATTTGAAACATATATTTCTCTAACATGAATTTCACTCCAAACCCTGTTGAATAATTCATGAGAGCAGATTTAATGTTGTAGTTATATCTGGTTCTCAGGACGGAGTCAGGGGGCTTCTGCAGCAGATGTAGGATATTGCCATTTCCTTTGGGCTTGGAGGGATGGAGCTGGGGGCCCCATTGGGAGGGTTTGGTGCTGGGTTTGGGAAAGTTCCTCATCTGTGATGGACAAGCTGGCAGGAAAAGGTTAGGGTGGAAGCCACTGCCGTACTTGCTGCTTCTCACTGCTTCCTGCCAGGAAGGCAAGAAGGTGATGGGGAGTGAGTGCACCCAGTCCCTTGGCTCTACTTTGTTCCAGCAGTGCTGGAGGCAACCAGAACCAGCCTCTATTTTTCCTGAGCAGCATCAAATTATCTACACCAAGGGATAACAGATGTTATCTGTTCTTTAAAGAAAGAAGCAACCTTAAAAAGGGGAAATCACCATTTTGCTAATCATTTGTTAAATGAGAGGAACTAGAAATCTCTAGGAAACGGTGGTTAACAAAGTGCCCAAAGGAAGACTTACAGTTTGGCGTGCGTGGCCAATACCCGGGGGGTGACTCTGGTTCTGTCACTTAGCGTGTCTGCAGGCAGGCAAATTTTCTGAAGGGATGCACACTGCTCGCATTCTCTGCTCTTTCCCTACCTAGGGTAAATTGGAGAATTATGTCTACAAGGTGCACCCATCTTTCCCACTAAGCAAAGCTGGCTTCCAGGACCTCGGGATTTCATACCACAGGGTATGTTAGAACTAGCCAGTATACACATTCACATAATGCAGCATAACATGAAGACTACTACATTCAAAATGACATTTGATATTGCTGGAATTTTGGAAGAGAATACGGGAAATGGAAAATAACCATTTTATAGTGCTTATCAGCATTTCATCCCAAAGCACTTTTCTAATGCCAAGTTTTACCTCCTTTTACAGACATCAAACCTATGTGTTGCACATATGTATTTTTACCAAGGTCAGAGAGTGGCAAAATGCTCAAGATTCTAGACCTCAGCCACTGGCTCAAGGCCAAATTCCTCCTCAGTAAGAACGCACTGCTTGTTCACAGAGCTGTGCTGACAAGCCACGGTATAGCACCAAGCAGAACTGTGTCTGTTTTCCATAATACAAGCTGTGATGCTGTCACTGATAACTCAGGTATAAAACTGAGATTAATTGCGATACAAAACTCAAGACAGTTCTGTCCTTTGCAATATCCTTTGGCTGAAATGCAACAAACATGAATACATGTTAATTATTCTTGTATTACACAGCATTTTAGATTTAAATAATTGTCATGCGTGGTTATTATTCACAGATATTCAAAACCCAAAAAACTGCCTTTAAGAGCATTTGAGGACATGGGGAAAATACACAACCATAATGCAAGCTTCGGCCCTAATATGTCTTGCTCTAAAGCCTCTGTATTTTTCAAATTTTAATAACTGTCTAATGCTATAGATGACACCTACTGGGCAAAAGAAGGCCTGGCAGATCCAGCATGCCACAGCCTTCTGAATGCTTGGTTATTTTCCCAAATTTCTGACCAGAACAAATAATCTTCATGCAGCGCAATAAGGTCTTGTTGCATCTGTTACACAGGGAGGCAACTCATAACTGTTGAGTGGATGGCCAGCTCCTCAACTAGCAACTAGAACTTTCAGGATAAAAAGAGGCTTTGTGCCTGCAGAGAAGGCGGTGGCTAAATTGTTCTCCAGAGATTATTAGTTTTATTGAAGTCCCTCTGAATCTTAGGGAAAATACTGCTTACTGTTCTCACTGGTTAATTTGCTTTTGCTTTGCTGGCAAATATGACGATAACTTCATTATACCAACCCACTACTTATCAGTGTTAAACAATGAAAGAGTAGTGCCTTAGAGTTCATCAAATACAAGCAATATTAATGGCACAGTTAGAAAGGAAACACAGCCTTTTTGTTAGTTAATAATTCACATTGAGACTAAGAACAGACTTTAAAGGCATTCAAATGGCATTAGGTATGTTACCCAAGTTGCTGTTGTTATTGCTTTGTAGAGAAACCAATTTGAAGAACAAATTTCTATTAGCCTAAACTGCAAATGCATGCAGCCCAAACATCAGGAGTACTCTTCTGCATAAAACAAGACACTTAAATATAGGGGAAAGTAGTACTAGAAATTTTGCTATCTTAAAAATCAATTCCATCTTTATTAAGTTATTACACAAATCTCTAACAAACTTGTATTCAAACAATAATATTATTTATAAAAAACTGTACATTCAGGAGTGGTCCAGAACTTTGTTCTGCATGGTCCCAGTAAATGTCATATAGTGAGGTGTTCAGACTCTTAAACAAATAACAGCATCACCTACTGTCACAATTGTTTTTTTTTAATGTATCAGAACTGCTGAAGTTTAATAAGGAGTTTCAGTTTAACCTATCATATTTAACCTGTATATGTTCTCTTATGAGAGGAGAATATATGCAACAGAGTACTTCCCTCAACATCTTTGGTACTTGGAAAGGTATAGAATTGAAAATGTCTTTTGCAGGAACTGCTCTGGCAGTTGAGATGTTCAGTCCTTTCTTTCAGGCAGCCAAACTTCATTTCCCTTTCTGGGAGCATTAAGGTAAGATCTCACCAGGCACTGTTCGGGAGCTGAATATATTCATGTAGAAATCTATTAGTAGTTCAGTGAAGAGATTCAGAGGCACCAGAGCACTCAGAGAGGCTGTTCCTTTAGATGGCCAGATCAAATTCAAGCCAAAGACACAGGCCAGGCTGGATGCCGTCATTCTGTTATATATGCTCTCCTGTGAAACCTGAAAAATATAAACATAAATTAGTATATGTAGGCACATGCCCTGTGAGTGAGATTCAAAAGACACAAGCATATCAAGAACGAGCCAGTGACAAGCTTAGATGTTAACCACAGGTACATCACTAGCTTCTTAACTGCCTGAGGACTGACCACGCAGCTGAGACGTAATGGGGCCACCAGGGTCTGTATCCCTCAAGTACAAGAAAAGATGTCAGTAAGTCAAGCAAAAAGCCCGCACTGCTTCCTTATGCTAGGAAAATTAATTGTGTTGGGTTTTCTGTATGGAACTTGATGCTATTTCTGCTGGAGGGCAGAGAAGGATAGCAGAAACAGCTATTCCATCTGCTTGTGCTATGCCTTTTACAGAATAAAACTCCAGAATTCTGAAATTGTTTGCAAAGATTTAGAAATATTTTTTTTCCTAATGATGCATGACTTTCACTTCTAAGTACCTCCACATCCCCCTAGATCCCCTGATGCAGTGGAGGTAAAAATGGATTGTAGAGAAGACATGCAGCACTGAACTCCGCTCTCTATCTGGGTGATGTGTCCTAAACGTATCTGTGGATGTGAAGCCTAAACTAGGCAGCAGAAATAATTTTCTTCCCTGTATAAAGTTGTCAGGGCATTTGTGCATGTTTTGCCTCTCCTGCACTGCATGGTTGGCATATAAAGCCCAATATGGTCTGGGTGATAAGTTCCCTGTTACTGCAAAGGGCCAGCAGTTTGAATGTGCTTTCATTCTTCCATCCATTCCTCCCAACATCTTCCTTGACTATTAGGCGGATAAAGAACTGGTTGAGTGGTCATAGCCAGAAGGCTGTTGTCAATGGCTCTATACCCAGGTAGAAGCTGGTCATGAGTGGTGTCCTCTGGGGATCTGTCTTGGGACCAGTGCTCTTTAACTTCTTAATCAATGAGATAGACAGTGGGATTGAGTGTACCCTCTGCAAATTTGCTGTTGACGCCAAGCTGAGTAGTACAGTTGACGCAACGAAAGGGAGTGATATCATCCAAAGGGAGCTGGACATGCTCAAAAAGCAGGCAAACAAGAATCTTATGAGATTTAACAAGGCAAGTTGCAAGGTGTTGCACTTGGATCGAGGCAATCCCAGATATAAGTACAAACTGGGAGAAAGACTACTAGAGAGCAGCCCTGCAGAGAAGGACTTGAGGGTCCTGATGGATGAAAAGCTGGACAAGAGCCAGAAGTGTGGTCTTGTAGCCCAGAAGGCCAACAGTAGCCTGGGCTGCATCAAAAGAGGGGTGAACAACAGGGAGAGGGAAGTGATTGTCACCCTCCCTCTGCCCTCGTGAAGTCCCATCTGGTGTACTGTGTCCAAGCCTGGTGTTCCCAGTACAGGAAGGATACACAGCTGTTGGAGCAGACCCAAAGGAAGGCCATGAAGATCATCAAAAGGCTGGAGCACCTCTCCTATGAAGAAAGGTTGAGGGAATTGGACTTTTTTTAACTTGGAGAAGAGAAAACTCCAGGGAGACCTTATTGTGGTCTTTCATTACTTGAAGGGAGATTACAAGAAGGAGGGGAAACAACTTTTTCCAGGATCTGATAGTGGTAGGATAAAGGCGTATTACTTAAAACTAAAAGAGGGGAAAAATAGGTTAGATGTTAGGAAGAATTTTTTTATTCAGAAGGTGGTGAGGTGCTTAAACAGGTTGCCCAGAGAGACTGTAGATGTCCCATATCTGGAGGCATCCAAGGCCAGATTGGATGGGATCCTAGCAGCCTGATCTAGTGGCTGGCAAACTTGCCCATAGCAGGAGAGTTGCAACTAGACGATCTTTAAGGTTCTCTCCTCTAAGGTCTAAGCTACTCCATGATTCTGTGACATTAGTAATTCAGACAGTTCTTCCCAGGCTGATGGCTGCAGTTGTTCATCGGCAATAAGAATATGGTCTGTAACTGTAATATGGTCTAAACTGTGATGTACAGGTTGCTCTGAAGTTGTCACCCTGGAATAGAATGGGGAAATATCAGTTAAATATTCCTGCGTATTACAATTTCAAGTGGAACAGGAAAGCAAAAAACTGTGCTTCTCAGCACCTCTCCATTTCTGGCTTTTCCATAGGGTGTCCTGAAAAGAAAGCTTAGCTGTATTATGGAAAGTCTGATGGCACAGGAGGAGAAATCTAAGGAATGCTACAATCATGCAGATATATAAACTGCAGTTTCCCTCTATCCAGTAACACAGGTTTCATTTTCCTCTGTCTCTGGCTCCTCAGTGTTCTACCTAGCAAGAAGCCTGCTTGGTCAGCCATGAGGGGATATAAAATCCTTTAGACATGCATGCAGGGTGCTTTTTTTTTCTCCTTAGGAGACATGAAGAAACACATATGTGCCAAAAGGTTAGCATTTTCTTCCTAACCACTTTATTTTTTTCCAGTAAGAAGTATAATTTTTCCTTCCAATCTTTGCCTTAACCACGTAGGCCGTTAGAGATACCACAGCGCTACAAATATTAAAGGATTCAATTGATTTTAAGGTCATGAAGCAGGGCTGTATAAAGGAAGGGAGTTTTAATAAGGACATACTGTTGCCATAATCACCTTTTCAGAGGATTGAGTTCACAGCGTGAGAATAAGGGTCATCAGAATTAAACAGCGATGCCTGCTCCATGACCTTATGCAAAACCCACATCATTCTCTCTTGAGTATGAACCGTGTAGAGATTGCTGACCTTCACATAGTGCTCTCAACACACTATTTAGCTATACAGAAGAAAAACAGCATGCTACCTTCATTCATTTAATATGCTTCAGATGAGATCAGCTCAAAGAAGAGTTCACTGTACTACAGCAATGTCGCAAACACTAAGCTGCTACCAAAGTAACTGATAAAGGAAAATAATTAGGACAATGATAATCATTCTGTTAACAAGGAGACACAGACATAAGTATAATCCCGATGAAAATGGCCTTTGAATAGAGCTGAATGTGATAAGGTTAAGAACTGGTGTTTTGGCTCTAAGGTCAACTGACCCATTCTGCCTACATCCATAGAGGGTAATGCTGGGCCAAGCAGCCTCTATGACTTAGAACAAATTATTTTTGGCATTTCTTTCACTAGGAAGTCTCAAAAATAATGTGAGAGCTCTGCTGCAGCCCCACACATTGGTGTTTTTCATAGCATGAAAACAAACACATTTGCTGCATACCCTTGGGGAGGTACTTTAGGTACAGATAAGGCAAGTACCTTTGATAGCACAAAAGCAATTTGTATAGTACTGGAGGACAGAAAAAGGTGGAAGGAGTCACACCTGTTGCAGCTGTGTTTCCTCTGGTTTATAAGGGTATTCCCTAGCACACTATCCTGCTGGCTGTGTGCAGGTGCTGTTTTGGAGTGCTAGCTGAAACGCATTCAGCTCAAACTAGCTGCTTCCTTCAAATGCCAGTTCTTCAGTCCAAGGCAGCAGCACTGCAACTTGCTGGTAGAACTAGTTTGGTTCTTTTTTAATTCTCAGTCAGCTGTCACAAAGAATATTTCTAACCCCAAGATGAAACCACCTCTTTCAGTCCGATATGAACATTTCAAGGAGGCAGACAATGTTGAAACAATCAACAAAAATACCCATGACACAGCCTCTCCCCTGAGAGTGAAAATACATAACATAAAATAAAACAGTGATTATATCTGAGGCAGAGCTACACTGTCTTGTCTGTGAGTCATCAATTAGCCTGACACTCAGGAATTCAAGGAAGACACTGCATGTTGTTTTATTCCAAATTGCAGAGCAATCCTTTCCTCAGCAGATTAGAGAAAAAGTGTGCAACTGAAACCTAGTCTCTCTCTACAGTAATCTTGCTGGCTCAACAAGAACTGCAAGCAAGGAAGCCCTTTCAAAGAATGATACAAATCCTGAGTTGGAAAGGATTCACAAGGATAATCAATTCCAGCTCCTAGCTCCACACAGGACAACTCAAAAATTCAAACCCTATACTGAGAACACAATCCAAATTCTTCTTGAACTCTGGCAGACTGAGGCCATGACCACTGCCCTGAGGAGCCTGTCCCAGCGACAACCACCCTCTGGCGAACTTCTTAATATCCAAACTGACCATCTGTTGCATCTCCATGCCTTTCCCTCAGGTCCTGTCACTGTCAACAGAGAGAAGGTCTGGAGCACCTCTCCTATGAAGAAAGGTTCAGGGAGCTGGGCTTGTTCAGCTTGGAGATGGCTCCAGGGAGACTTCATTGCAATCCTCAAAATATTTGAAGGGAGCTTATAAGCAGGAGAGAGATCAAATTTTCACACGGTCCAATAATTATAGGATGAGCACGAATGACTTTAAACTAAAAGAGGGGAAAATTAGACTAGATGTTAGGAAGAAATTCTTTACTCAGAGGCTGTTGAGGCATTGGAACAGGTTGCCCAGAGAAGTTATAGATGTCCCATCCGTAGGGGCATTCAAGGCCAGGTTGGATGGGGCCTTGCACAGTTTAATCTAGTGGCTGGAAACCCTGTCCATGATGGTGGCTGGAACTAGAACATATCTAAGGTTCCTTCCGACCTAAGCAATTCTAAGAGATCAGCGCCTGTCCCCCCACTCCCCCTTTCCTGACAAAGCTTTAGACCACCACGAGGCCTCCCCTCAGCCTCCTCTTCTCGAGGCTGAAGAAACCAAGGGACCTCAGCCACTCTTCATACATCTTGGCAACTAAACTCTTCACCATCTTTGTAGCCTTCCTTTGGACACACTGTAATAGTTTGATGCCCGTCTTGTATTGTTGTGCCCAAAACTGCACACAGTGCTTGAGGTGAGGCCACATCAGTGCAGAGCAGAGCAAAGCCTGATCAGCTAGTAGTGCTACGTCTGATGCACCACAGGGTACAGTTGGCCCTTTTGGCTGCCAGGGCATGCTGCTGACTCATGTTCAACTCATTGACAATCAGAACCCCCAGATCCCTTTCGCAGAGTTGCTCTCCAGTCTCTCATCAGCTGTTCATAACAATGGTAATGGCTTTATCTCTCCCTGAGGGGATCTGGCTTCAAGCTACTTCACCTCCTCCATACTCCAATGTACTCCAGTGCCAGATTTATGTCTCAAGCATCACAATCACATCCACACCATCGACAGCACTATTGCGAGCAGTTAGTATTTTCTTCCCACACAAGACCATCCAAGATCAGCACTTTTTGGTCTCTTCTAAGTAGCTCATAGCCCACAGATGTGTTCTAAGAAATACAAACGACATATTTAACATTTGGACTAACCCCCTAGACTCTTTCTTTGATTCCATCACAAAATTACTGTCACCATTTCAAGTGAGAATACGCTTGCTCTATCAGTTTCATAAGCTACTAAAAGGCAATTCTCTAAGGACCTACATTTTGTCTTTGAAGGAGCCTTATGAACATCACAGAAAAGTGTAACAAGAAACACCTACACAGTTCCAGCTTGTTGTTCTCTTTAACTAGGACATGTACAGAAAAATCATTAAGTAGCGACAGCTTATATTGAAAATAAATCGTCTAGAAATCTTCTTCCAAGACTTCAGATAAAATCTGCAAATTCCTATGCTAATAATTGGAAGTAAACACTGAAGATTTAGTGCCACATCAACAAATGTAAAAATACATGTCCATCATGCACAGAGTCAGCTTCCCGCAGCAAATCTGTATCCGTTTTTCGATTCCACGTGCATTCATTCCAGCATCCTCATGGACACTGCAGGAATGACACTAGTCTGCCACTATCTTACATGATAAACTTAAACAGTGAAATGATAGAAGGTAGAAATATCCAATTATTATATATTTTAAAATGATAAGGACATCATCACCTTTTCAACTTTGTACTCACAATCATCAATGGAACTCCAAAAAGCACTTTCAGAAGAAAATTACTAGATATGAAATATCCCCCCCAAACTTACTGGAAATGCAAGTTTCTATCCCCCACTGTCTGCTAACCTCATAGAGGTGCCAACTGCTCGCGTCTGCTTCATCAGGCTTAGTCATCTAATCTTTCCCAATGTGACCCATCCCCCAGCCATCTCCAAGCTTTACTGGTGCTAATTACACTCTTAAATTGGACAAGTGATTGCGATAAAACACTAATTCAAAGCAATTCTGAGTTCCTCTCCCTTCCCCCCCCCCCCCCCCCCCCCAGCTTGTAGTTGGCTTTAACTATGGTGCTATAGTTTCAGATCCGAAATGTAGCTCACATGCTACACATAAACCTTGTTTATTTTTTTCTGGTTGCTCCAGATTGACATTTTGAATTTGGCAGAGTTTTGTAATAGCTGCTTGAGGCAAGTCAGCCACCATTCTTCTTCATCAGGCATGAATAAAAGGGACAGAAAGATACAGTAAAGAAGAAAGTGCCTAAGTACAGAGATGGGGAATATATGAGCTGTTCTGCCCCTCACTTCTAGTTGTCTGATTTTGCCTGCAGACTTCAGATCATGTTGGAGCTGCAGATCCCTCTCTAGCAGCCACATGCACTGCAAAGTGGAGACAGTACAGACCTTTCACAGCATGCTGGGCTCATTACTGGCAAAATAACTGCCAGTCTAAGGTTAAGTATGGACCTATTTTTGAAATGCAAGTCTTCTACCTCTGCAGAAGTTGCACTGTTTTGCTGTAATGCCCTTGGAGTAGAAGGAGTCATTTCATTCAGTTGGGGGGCTGAGACTGCAGAGAAAATCCTGCTGTTTTTTTTTTTTCCTTCTTCCACAAGACTGTATCAAACTTACAGTATTCAAAACCTACATCCAGTGATTACAATTCATTCCACTTCATGAAATTACCACAAGTATCTCTAGCAATACTCAAGGTTGAGCTCATGGAAGAATTAAATTGGCTCGTGTATGTAAGAAGGTTGATGCTTGCAGGTAAGAACTAGGATTAGTTGTAGAGCGGTCTACATTTGAATTGCGTCAGCTTGTGCAGCGCACTAATCTGCAGTGAATAGAAATCTCTAGCTTCGAGATTGCTTCACGTTCCCTTGACCTTTCCACATGCAAATATTCCCCAAGACATTAAAGATAAAAAGCTATGGATCAGCAAAAATTGCAGAGCTGAGCACTAACATCAATTTGACATGTTGCCTTATATAACAAGGAACACTCAAAAATAATGCTATGTTCTGTTGCCCAATTACAGAAAACACTATGTCGTACTTTTGCACACCTCATTAACATCTCAAGTGCTCAGCTCTTAAGAAGTGCAGTGAGATGGCCCATCTATTACTGGAACAAAGTCACTTACACGATTCATAATACTGAGGAGATATATCAGTTGCTAAAATAATAGCAAATGACACGAGGATTTTCTTAACAGCATTAGGGTTCAGCTAAGGAACAGTAAATGAACATATGGGTATTACAACAACCTTGCAGGTGCTGTCTGTGCAAGGGTCATATCAACGTGTTTCCTTTGATCTTGCTTTTCTGTAACCTTTCAGTACAAAAAAATGTATTAAATATCCTTCTTTTTGAAATATGCTAATGACTAGAATATGGCAAACATAGTGGTAACCCAATAACAATTAATGAGGGGGAAAATAAATGTCTTTCCATATCTGTCATTACTCTGATGGGCTCTTAAGTCTTCTGAAGGCTAGATCCTTTTATTTAGACATCAGCTAAACCGGGATTCTCTATTTTAGGTACCTGGGCTTGAAAAACACAATCTGAAAATGGTAATGTATTGAATAAGGTGGGAGGGAGGAAAAATTACACTCCTATTACTATCTTTTCCTGCACATAAACTGGCAACAACAGGATGTTATTAGGATGACTGCAGAATGACTATAATTGAGGTTCCCCAAACTCCCACACTTATTAGAATATGAAAAACAAGTTAAAAAAATAATTAATTTATTCTGAAGTACACCAAAATGCTGCAAAAGGGCATGATTAACTATTTATGTTCAAGAATGTACTAAGTTACAGAATTAAAGGTTATTTTAAACAGGAAAATGTGGTTTTTAAAGTAAAATTGAAAATATTTTGCTGCTTACTTTCCTAAAGGTCACCAATATTTTTTATAATTTTCTAAAGTGACATGAATATTTATTTAATGTTTTAGGTGCCAAAATTTACACTTTGGGGAAAAAAATCATTTTATATACTTTTTCAGCAGCACTAAAAGTTACACAACTACTATGTTTAATATTTTTCACTCCAAAATAGGAAAAAAAGTCACTAAAACATACATTACTGATGGGTAACAGAGGAGAGCGGATTTTTAAACATCCCAGTGAAGGCACGGTCTCATTTAAATTCACATAGTAGTATTTCTTACATACAAAGAATTTCATGCTTACTGTATGGCTAAGACCATTGTTTAGCACCAAGCTTTATTAGATTTAAAGAAATGTTTGGTTCTGCTTTTGGAATTTTTTCCTATATACTCACCATATGGAGAAAGCATATCAGATATTTCAGAACAATGTAATTGTGTTCAGGAAGTCCTTGAATGATTTGTTTACATCTGGTTACTCGTAAACAGCTCTCCACACCTGCAATATCAAAGTCAGTCTTAATTTAACCCAAAAGCATCGACATATTACCAAGAAATAACACCTTATTTATATCAGCTGGAATTACTTCGGCTTTTTGTCTGTAGAACTGACCACAAAAATCACCTTTATCAATGTTTATTCCCATGAGAGTAGATTGGCTAATACTAACTTCCAGAATATTTTCCCCACTCAGTGAAATAGCCAAGGTCTTGTTTTGAATCCCATTATCTCTTCGTGCATTATATCGAGATGCCTACTTTTTATTCCTTGGTTTTATTCTTGCTGAGGCTCGGTCCTACAAAGCTCTCTCTTGGCACTCTACTAACTCCAAAAACACTTCTGTGATACTGCAGGAAACCTTTCTTGGACAAGAATTTATGAGATGGACATTTGGGTGAGTAAGAATTTTCTAGAGATGAGCCAACGCAGATTCATTAACACATTTCTACAGATGGGCAGAACTGGAACCAGACCCCACACTCACTGAGACAGTCTGGGTAAGAACTATGCTTGCACTGGAATACATTTTGAACATCGTTCCAAATGATTTTTTTTATTATTATTATTTTTGCTAGAGTATTTTAATAAATTTAGTACTGGAAGTTTAACACCTAGCTGGAAAAAGGACTCATGATTATAGTCATATCTGACCTAACTGGCTCATTTGTGCTAATGCTTTTTCTCCATTTGTTCCATTTTTCTCTCTCTCCCTGACATAGCTAGAGATTCATATAAGTATGTCTGCAGGCATAAAATTCCAGCATGTTAGAAGTTCCCTAAAGCTCTGATTTAAATACATGAAGCTAAGCCCTGGTGAACTGTGTTGATATTTTTACTACTGCAGAGCTATCAGTTCCAGTAAGACAAAAAATGTGAGTCACAGGAATTTTTTTGTCAGCCTTCTGCAGGGTAAATAATTCAGGAAGTGTAGCAATACTGGGCAAAGGAACTCATTAGCAGCATTCACAGCTCTATAAGAAGTTCTTTGAAAACTACAAGCTTCAAGTTTCTATTCTTTTTGCCAGTCACTCGGCTAATTTATTTCCCAGCTCCTGTCAATAATTCTTGTAAAAATGTTTCAGGTGAGACACTATAATTTCAAAATATTGTAAAGCAGCAGTAGTGTATTTCTGGGTTTATGGATTAAGAGATATAATAGATACATCACACAGTGCTTTCCAGAAGTCAGAATGAGAGTTTTCAAGTCATCCCAAGGCATCTGTCTGTGTTCACACCTCTTCAAAGCTCCCTTCTGCACTGTATTCACAGAGAATATAACTTTGCTGCAGTCCAGAATGGCTCTCAGGTTTAGCATCATTAAAAAGTAGGATGTCACCATAGTATCAAGAAACGGTAGTGGACATCACACTGCGTAACAAAAAAGCCCAAGGAGAATTTCCCTTTAACTGCATCTTTCAAGAACACACTTTGCCAACATTTAAAACACTGATAAACAAAAATAACATGGACTGAAAGCTTCATAGATGTTTTTCTATGCAAAAAGTCTCAGCATTACTAGGGCAGTGCATTGCTCTCAGATTCTTTTCAGATGTTTTCTTCTTCCAATTAGCTCTAGCCAAAAGTAACTTAGTGTACAGAAAGAGAGAAGATTAATTCAGTAGAAATTATCATTCCCCTATCCCTTTTCCAAACTTCGTCTATTCTTTACGTTGTTCTGCATGACTATCCTTATTCCCTCAATTCCTACAACCAACCTGTGAAGAAATTTATATTTTTTTTAACATGTTGAGATAGTTACTCTTTAGCTAGATGAATCTTTGATTTTAATGACTTTTGACAAAATACTCCATATGTGTGAATGCACCTAATTTTGCCTGCCATAACTCTTTAGCCTTCAGGGTAATTTCAGATATATTTGATAAAAGAGGTTGGGGGTCCCCAACACAAAAGGCATTAAGTTATCTTTTAATTCTTGCAGATAGTTACTAAACTTCTAATCACTGCATATGAACTTACTTTTTTGTTTGTTTGTTTTTTGCTTTTTTATTGCATTTGCAATTCCTATATGACAAAGTAGTATCCAAAATGGCAATAATATTCATAAAAATTTTGGATGTTTCTTGTTTGAGCAATCTGTGCTTCGGAAAAAGATCTTTCCAATTTACTGCAGGGTTCACAGCTCTGCTGTAAGGAAAGTAATTTCAAAACTGGAAGTATTTGTGTGTGTAAAAGCAGATTATTATTCTCCCCACACTGCCAGCGGGGAGAATTGATTGAAAAAAAAAAGGGAGGAGAACAGTGTCCAAAGGACTGATTTTTCAAGTTGCTTTTCTATAGAGGATAGACTTCTGGTATTGTGCTATCTGTCATCCATCTGCTGGTAGCCACCAACATTTAAACTGTTGGGACAATTAGATCAGATTTGAGAGAGGAGTAGATCAATGTCTATTATATGCCTACACATTTTGTGGAATTGGGTAACTGGGTAGAGAGGGCAGGTCATAAAGATGCCCCAACCACGAAAAAATGCTGCAGTGTGATATCAGTTCTCTCTAGGCGATAGAGAAGACAAAAGAAAGCTCATGTTTGAGATGGAAATCCGTGCGAATCCAGGCTTCATTAGCTCTGCTATTCACAGGACTATTTGTTCTTACATCCCTCTGAATGCACAAACAGAGTGAAAGAACACTGAGAGTGAACATTGGTATCAGGCAGTGTAAATACAGGGAATACAAGAAGAATGATAGAGAAGATAATAACTTATTTACCATAGTTATAATAGAGTCTGTAATGTCTACAAAAACATTCTCTAACAATATGTGTTTGTACTTTTGTACTGAAGGTTAAGCCAAACCCCCAAAAAGAACAGTGAAGGTGCTAGGTGCCTTGTATATCCACCATGGAGCTACATGTCAGCTTTCTGAGCCTTCATGATACTCATCAAAACAGCAGAGATTCTGACTCCCACGTTTCAAACTCCTTGACAAGATACTTTATCCACCTCTTCTGGATGGAATTCCACCGTGTACTCGTACCGATTATGTCACTGTCCATTAATTGCTGCAGTGAAGGCACTAATACAGTTATATACCCACAAATGAACCATGGTTAGCAAACAGCAGTGAATTAGCAATGCTCAGTTCAATTAGCTGCGTGAATTTTCCTAAAACTGGATTAATACTCACTGGTAATTCCAACAATAGGATCATAACACTCAAAGGTTAGCAATGGCTGAGGAAGTTCCCTAAGGAAAGTCTTTAGGATAACAGCAGGAATATGGATATCATGATAGTCATCAAAATTTACAGGCTTGCCTAAAAGGAGGAAAAAAAGAAGTGTGTTCAATCAGGTGTTTTACTTATTCTCTAAACTACTGTACAAGAACTGTTTCCCACCACAATTATATAACTCACTGGCTTTCCTGAAGCTGGTAATTCTTATAATTGTCTCTTCATATTTTTCAAAGCTTTATTAATCTTGCTGTAAGTGACCCTCCCCATAAATGCATACCATAAAATTACTTCATGGGGAAGTCACTGACTTTCAAAATGACTTCATTACATTTCATAAATTATTATATAAAATTGTACTCCTTTGCTGTATATACTTGGCATTTTTAACTAACTGCAGTGACTCAAACTGCACAGAAGTAACATGAGTGTCTGAGAAACCAGACCATTTCTGACTCAAACATCAACATTCTTCAGCTGCTACAGTTTTGAAAACTGACATCAGTTGATGACGCGGCATTCAGTAAGCTTTAAGCTATCTTTTGAGCTTATGTAGCTTAGCGTTCCTATTATGGTATTTTAGGTTACAGATGACTTTATGACTAATTAATTATTTAAAAAATATCTAACATCTCTGTTTCGTCATTTGAGACGAGATCAATAATGCCCTCACACTGTTGTTAACCTGTGGCAATTTTTATAATGACAGCTTACCCTGATTGTAGAGCTTCTGAACATCTTTGATAGTCTGGATGCTGGCTGACCTTCTGAAGAGGCCCTCTACTTGTAGTCCTGAAAAATACAGTTAATGTCCCATCAGTAACAGATGCCATCTCTTGTTTTTCTTCACAGATTCAGTTGAAAACAGAGCAGAGGAAGAAGGTTTGGGAACAAACCCACTTGGTACAGTCATTGTACAAAACACTGTAGCAGTGCCTAAAGCATTTTCTTTAATGCCACTCACAGAAGTACTACCACCTTTACATAAGTGTTTTACAAGTCATGTCAACAATATTATTTTCATTAAAAGTAGTTTTCAATTGTGCCTAGTGACACAGAAGCAAAGATTTGGATTCTCCAGGCTGCTTATGTACCTCACCCTCACTCAGTTTATCTGCAAACAGCCACACCTGCTGTTCTGCTGTTCTAATTTAAGCACCTTAAAGCCTTTAGCAAGCTAAAGAGAGTATTTGCAAAAATTTCCTGAGCTACTGTCAGTGGGTGAGACAAGATGTAAGCTAGGGGATGCTTTACAGCATCTTTGGATTGAGGAGTCCTTACCATTACAGGGATATTGGTTCAAAGGTACTTTTGAGCAGACCACTGCTTCTTTGACATCTCTATGGAAATCAATGGGATTTCAGAATCTGCCTGCCCGTGGTATTTTGAAATACCCAATTCTAGTCTTTCTAGGTATTTCTGAAATATGCTTTTCATGTCTTCGACTAACTGAAATCTGTTTTCAGCTACAGAGGAAAAATGTCAGTAAACTGCATGCAATCAGGGGTTGAAATTGGACAATAGCTTTCAAAGTAAGTTATTTGATTTATAATGCAAAACAGTATTGGGACAAGAAGTTTTACTTTTTTGAGACGTGCAGTGCTTCTTGCTTTTGAGTTTGGTAAAATCATAATTTCCTTCTTTGTCTCTCTCTCTGGTTTGTATTGTTCCTTCCGCTTAGTAGGAAATACAATCTGGCTCACATGTAGTTTCAATTTGAGATTCCCACTGGAAGCACAGTCATCTAAAATATTAGGCTTTCTGACAAAACATAGCAAAAATAGCAGTCTTTTTGAGAACGGTGGCAGACCACCCACTGACTTGAAGAGGCTGTCGTTTGTTTTCTTTACATGAATGTGGAAGAGCAGATGATTGACTTCTTTATTTTTTCATGCTAATCTTCCAACAGCTAAGTAGTCAGACTGAAAGTTATGCTTGTGTATCTCAACTGAAGTATGTGCACATCTATTTGCATCATCAAGAGTTGTTACGGTGTTCGAGAAAAATCTGGAGTCATGCACTAACATACACTAATACACTAGGATAGAATCATAGAATCACCAAGGTTGGAAAAGACCTCTAAGATCATCTAGTCGAACCATCCACATATCACCAGTATTTCCCATTAACCATGTCCCTCAGTACAACATCTAAATGTTTCTTGAACACCTCCAGGGAGTGTGACTCCACCACCTGCCTGGGCAGCCCATTCCAGTGCCTGACCACTCTTTCAGAGAAGAAGCATTTCCTAACATCCAACCTGAACCTCCCCTGGCACAACTTGAGGCCATTCTCCCTAGTCCTATTACTAGATACTGTCATTCTTGTAAATTCACCCAGGTTGCATACAAAAATATATTTTATACATGAAAAACTAATAAATGCAAAATTCCTTAATCAACCTCCTCCTGATAGAATGGCATTTAGCATTATTCATATGAATTCAGATCAGTATGCTATAAGAATTGACAATGTACTACTGAGGTAAATTTTCAGGCATGTTTCAGAGACTTCTGTGAAGAAACCCTAGATCTACTTAAAAGTGCCCCATTCACTCGAATTAGAAGCTTATCTGGAACTTAATATGGCACCTTAATTTTTTTCTGAACATGTGTGTTCCCGCTTCTTTAGTATAAACTAAAGTGTAATAAATATCCATTTTTAACGTGTATTCTTTTATTGGCTGTGCTTTCAAGAGTCTAATTAAAGACATGAATCTCTAGTGCAGACAGCAGCTGTACTTGTCTGGTCCTGCATCCCATCAGTGTTACTGTAATGGCACATAACACTAAGCTCTTGCTGGATATGTTGTTTGGAAGTCTTTGGGAGGAGAAAACAACTATTTCCTCATTTGCAGAAATATAGGATACGGGTGAAATGTGTGGTACTTTCAGAATTAAATTCCAAGAACAGCTGAAACTGGATCAATATACTATAATTTGCTTTACCACAGGTGCTAACAACCAAATACCAGTGCAGGTGTTTCTACTCTTTACATTTGTGGATATCTACATGTACAACCTATTCAAGTGACATGACTAATTAAATCTAGGTTAGAGCAACGATTCTTAAAGGTAAAGAAAGAAACACCCTCTTTCTCAAGTAAAGAAACTACAACAACAGCAGTCCTCTTCTTGTATAAAAGCGCTTAAAACATAAAATATTACAGTGATTTTTAAATAAAACACAAGTAATATCCTCAGCCCTCTAGTAAACAGAGATATCAGTCACCTGCAATAATGCTATTGAAGGTGGAAAACAACGAACCTATGTAAAAAGGCCTTCTGCAATTATTTTTTTCTGATTTGTGTGATCCATATGAACTGAGTGGGATTCTTTTTTAAGAAGTCTACAAGCCTGTTATTTACTCTCAGTGCTTGCTGCACTTCAGAATGCCTGGCATTTGAACGACAGTGCTGCACAGCATTTCCCACATCATCTAACCCAAAGTACATTAGCATACGCCCCCATCTGGAGTCTCCTAATAAGGGATGGGAAAGGGAAAAGGGACCTGAAGCCTCTTATCAGTGATTCAACTGTGAAGAGTAGGTACTCAGCGTGACGCACAACCAGGACATACATTTTCCAACCCTGGCTCTGGCTCCTCCTGTTCAGCCAATAGCAGGGAAAAATCAGCCCATGGTACTACCATAATTAAGCACTGTTTAGCACTAGGTGCCCCCACTAAAGTGAAATTAATCACTTTGTTGATCCTTTTTTTGCAGATAGAATTCATGTCAGAGCCAACAGCGTTAAAGGATTAGGAAACAAAATTGACTAAAGACAATCCTGGCCATTGCACTTTTAACACCCACTTCTTTATCCTTTCAAGAATGTGTTTTGACTTAGATGACTCAATATTATGTTAGCAGTATTCTTCAATCAAATTCTATTTACAGCCCAATTCATATCTGCTACCTCTTTATTTTGGTTGAAATATTTTCTTTTCGGTGTACAAGTTGATCTATTTTGCCATTAAAGGCATGGGTAACCGATTCCATAGAGAATACAAAAATCAGACTAACAATCAGACTAACAGTGCTTGCCAGACCACTGCTAGCTGATGACTGGCATTAGCAGCAGTTCTGATAAACATGCAGCAGCACATCACTCAAATATTCCATCAATGCTGCAAAACACAAAAGATAGGAGATAACACAAACTGCTCCATGCCCCTCGTGCATAAAAACAGATAAATAGGTGGAAGGATAGATGGACAGACAGATACAGAGATCAGTGGAATTCCGCTACCCTGCCCTAAGTACTCTGGACCAAAGAGAGTAAAATTTTGTTTTAAATATTAAATGCTAGAGAGAAAAACGTAGTAATATGACTAGAGAAGAAGCCACCTGTATTCAATGAAAAGTGATTCTGAGATTGAGAACTTAACTGAGTAATTATTTAAATGTCAGTAATCATAAATGAAAACAGACAGGCACTTCATTCCACACTGAAATAAGATGGGTTTTACCATAGTAGACAAAATTTTACAGTGCAGTGACACAATTGTGTCACACTCTGAATTAATAAACTGTTGCTAAAAATACTTAACCCCTTTCTGCCTCCCCAATCAGTTGTTCCAAAGGAAAAACACAGAAAATCAAAACAGATAAATTAAAGCAGCACATGCTGACACATTGCTGAAAACTCGTCAAAGAAAGAGAGATGTGAAAATCGTATTCTTTTTCTTTCAATCATTTGGCATCAAAAATATTTGTTAATTTTTCTGCTTTCATAAGAGAAACAGCAATGAATGAGCATCTGAATTCTTTCTATCCAAAACTGAGTTTCTTTCAATTGTTGGTCCTGCCAAGTTTCAGGAAGCGTCCATCCTGATTTGGAATTAGTTTTCACCCTCATTAATGCAACTGATTCGGGCTACTTCTTCCAGACTGCCCAATTCTAATAAGAATCCCTTTTAAAAATCAGAACTAATTTATTTCTACCATGCAGACTGACTAATATGTACCATATTTTAACTGTCCACCTTCACTGTAATCACTTAATTGTCTAAGGTGGTAGGGGTTAAGAATTTTTATGTTTAAGATAAATTTGGGATATATATTTTTTAAAGTTAGAATACATCGCAAGTTTTAAGAGTGGGTTACACAATCTCCCTATACACTACTCAACAAATATGGAACAAGCGATCATGATGTCTGCAGTTCGTAAATGATTTGCACTGCAAGATGGTACAGAAATTCAAGGATAGAGGGAAGGAGAAAGTACAGTTCCAGCCCTATGGCAAAGCTGCAGCAGCAAGGATTTAGAACAGTGCATCCTTCCAAGAATCCAAAGAGTGTTTACATCCTTGCAGTTTTGAACAGCACAGCCAAGCCTTTGGATTTATGAATGAATATTCTCAGTTTATACTTGGCACCTCCAAACATAATTTATTTACAATACTTGAGCATCGAAAACACAAACCGTGCTTATCACACGGTCCATTTTTATTTGATGACACATGAACCGGTCTTGAGATTTCTATCATCTCCATGGTCCCTAGGTAAAGACATTCTCATCAAAACAGAAAGAGCTAACAACTCAGAAATGTTTATGTGACCAATGTGAAGCTTTCCCAGTGTTGCATTTTTAAAAGATATTTGATTGATTACAAGAAGTGGAGGCCAGGAGGTAAACTCACTAAGCTGCAGCAATCCAAACGTATTCAGAATGTATAACCATCCATCTCTACACATTCTGACTCACCATCAGGATGGATTCATTCACTTTAAAAAACTGAACCAAAACTTTGTCCATCGGCAAGATTTGTTGTGTTACATGAAGAGGATAGGGAGAAAGATTAATTGCTGTTTACCACTGCTTTTGTTGTCTAACAGATAAAGGACAGCTTTAGCTGCCACCATAATCATACCATAGGACATTTACTACTTTATTATTAAATTTCTATTGCACAGTTATTACCATTGCATTTAGGAGTCTTTGTCATCAGCCAGGACTCTCCTGTGGTACTATCAGAGAACATGGAACAGAAAGTTTGTGCTGCAAAGCATTAGGAGTCAACAAAAGAGATGAGGTAAGAGAGAAAGACTCAGTAATGGGGACCACTGTGATATAATTTTCCTTTAGGGGACAGTTATCTATTTTGTTTCTACAATTTTGCAAAGCAATTCCTTCACCATGACTTTATTGGTCTGTTTCATCACTTCTGAGCTGCTGCTGATCTCAAATGGTCTCAGTTTCTATGTAATTTTCTGTAGCTGTTTCCTTATTTGCCTACTGTTGAGAACATAAACATTATCAAATTTTGCAAATTTTAGTAGTTAGCTTTGGCCTTAAATTGTCTGAAACACAAACAAGGACAGAGTTTGCACCTCTAAATGCATTGGAAATAATACTCCTATCTTTACATTTCAAACTTGTAATCTGTATTAAGCCAGTAAAAATGACAGTGTATCACCACTTCAGATAGGCTTTAGGAACATTTCTGCCCTTTGTAATCCTTTTAACACATTCATAAGGGTCAGAACAGTACAGGTCATACCCACCTTTATAATGAATCAAATAAATATTCCCTTAAAAACTGTTCTGTGACCTCCAGATGTTGGGGTGCTTGCTCACAGAACATGGATTTTGCCATGCATCTTCACTTTTATTGTATATCAGTTAGTTCCTTCAAACTGTGGCTCAGTTTAAGAACTAAGGGAATTTAGTGAATTGTATTAACACTGATCTAAACAAGACCCCAAACCAACACTCCCTCACCACCGAGCTTTTAATTTCTCATGACACGCTTACAGAGTATGTTAACTACTTTTCTAGAACAAAAAGACATGTAAGCAAAACGCATGAAAGGAAGTGGTGAGACACCTAACTAAGCATAAAGGAAAAACACACATCTGAGCTCTACAGCCCCCAGTGCATGCGGCTGTGAGTCCCCTCTGTCCTGCCAGGATGCTGCAGGCAGCACCTGTGGCTGCAGCCACTCTTAGATCCCCAGGCATCATGGGCATGTAAAGGTGCAACCTCCATAACACAGCATTACAAAAACAGTCTGTAAGAAGAGACAGCTCCCATCAGCAACTCACTTCAGCACTAAGTAGGTTGCTGAGGACACGTGGAGACAAATTAACCAGAGAAAAAATGACTGCCCTGTGGCATAAACTGGGTTTGTTTGAGAAAAGGGCCTGCGTGCAAAGCATCTCAAGATCATTACCACCAAAGGAATGACATCAGGTTATGAACACTTTTGAATTGTTCTGACAAGAGAGTGAATATTTAATTAAGCAAGGTAATTTCTCAAGGCACAGTAGAGATAAGGTAGTACACAAAAATCTTATTTAGTGTAAACGCAAGCCAAGCCTAAATTAGACAGATGAACAAGTTGTTAAGAGGTTGAGCAGGGAAGAAAGTCCTCTGGTTTGCTGGTTACTACGCAGGTCTACTCACAGATGAGCTCTTTTAAACCCATCTTGCCTTTAAGGTCTGACTAAATCATCAGCTGGCTTTTGAAATTAAGAAAACTTCTCTGTTTTGGTCCAGAAGATGACCAGCTGCAAAGGAATCTGTCTGCTAAGCTTTTGCAGTATTGGGTGACTTTCTTCACAGGTCACTCCGAAGTCATGCGTCCTATTTATTTCCATGGAAACTACAACAGATGCAAAGAGCACAATAACACTATTTGATAGAGCAAATTCTCAGCTACAAAACCAAAAACTAACCCCTGATAATTCTATAGGGATGGAAACTATGCCAAAAATCAAATGGAAAAAATAATTACAGTGAATTTCTGCCGCTTCTGGAAGATGAGCTGAAGTTTTCGCTGCACTCACAGCTGCGTCTGGAGTGCAAAGAATGCTGCCAGTCAGCCTCCAGGGCTGTCAGCACCAGAACCAACACGCGCTGAGGCTGATGGCAGAACTGAGATATTCCAGATTTAGATAAAGAGTTAAAATCAGAGCAGACAGCGAGTACTACAGATACCTGCACACTTATAAACAAGTGCAAAAAAATGCATGTCTATCACCTACTGCTAACAGCTTCGGCATGGCAGGTACTTGGCTTTCAAGCATCAGCTGGCTGAAAATGTCAGCCAATGCTCTACCTGACAAGCCGTCTCCCTAACTGAGAAATCTGGTTAGAGGACATCTCCTTGTGATAAGGAATATGTCATCTCAGAACAAACCTATGCTTAGCTGGAAGATGCCAACGCTGGCAGATCTGATGGCCTTCCTTCCTGAGGACACAAGGACAGAAAGATGGGGAAAAGTGAGACAGGCTGGCTAGTAAGCGTGAAGCTGAACTACAGATCAGTGCTCAGCATCACTGTGCTACCAACTTGCACAGATGCACAAAGCAGGACAAGGGCTTTTGTTCAAAAATATCACCACATACCCTCAGAGACTATCCTTCACAAACTGTACTGATATTGCACTGAACAGATGAAGTTGTAGCCAATAAAAGAGGATGTTTGGAGAAAACCCAAGGATGATTACTGCTTTCAGAATAACAAGCCTTCATCTCAGAGACATTCTGCAATGTTAAGTTTGAGCCAAATCTTCTCTTTAATTACATCCATGAAAGCTGAAACTTTGGTGTTATTGTTATTATTTTTAATTTGCTTTTGCTTTGTTTTTATTTTAAATTTCTATATTGTGCAGTAGGAATGGTGGCTTCAGAAAACTAAGCTGGACCCAACAAATGGTGGGATGGAAGTGTCTGATACTGTTGCAGTTGCTACCAGAGAAAACATCAAGAAAAACATCAAGAATAAGGAGAAGTGGACCTTTTGTGTTCAGTCATAACAAGTTACTAATGAAAAACTGGTCACCAGCAAAATACAACTTCTTTAAAGTCTTTAAACAGGTGCAACGAAGCGCAAGATAAGCAAACTATCCTCTCTCTATACAGAAATTTAAATCAATTGACATTTTAGTGATTAAACTTTCACTCAATTTCTCAATAATAACAGCCATGAGAATTTGTGATATCAATGCATGTTCATCCTTAGCTCTCCGGACTCCTGTGGATTAGGGAGTACAAGGTATTTGCCTATTAAGATAAGCTAAATGTATGTAAGTATGATTGTTTCATAACAATCTAAAACATGAAAAAAGCTGGCTTTCATCTGTAGATGGGGCACGCACTGATCCACTACACATGCTCTAATTATCCACTTACAATTATAATTACAGGGATTGTCTCAAGCTGCCAGTCACTTGCCTTCAACATTCTTAGTAGTGAACTATTTACATTCCACACATTTAACAACAATGTATTTGAAACAAGCTACGTCTGAAAAGTTTTCGTCTTTAAGGTGCCTGAAGCAGCATATCCGGAATACCAGAACAGTTTTATGAGCTTTAGTGGAAATTAAGATCTAGAGGCCTTCAATAAAGTCTTTTAGGGGCTCTTCATGTACTGCAGATCAGTAGATACCTTGAATAGCACAACTGGCAGCACTCCAATCCTTGGCCTTTGGTTGGTACAGGTATTTTGAAGATAAATCACCAATTTCTGTAGCCAGCTGTTCTGTACACAAGGAAGCCTACAAAAGCTACGCTCTGCTGTTTGTGAACTGAAATCAGGTATCCACTGCAATGGATCTCCCTCTTAATCTCCGATCCATATCATTAAGCTGCTTGCAAGGTATGAAAACCAAACAAAAATAAAACGTGCAATAAAATGTTCTTATTTACTACAGGAGAAACTAAAATATGGAGGAGCATAGTCCAGCAGTGAGGGAAAGATGCTGCATAGTCTGTCCTCATTTAAACCAGCATGATCTTGCGCTGATACAAATGAAGCCAAGATTTCTCAAGAGAATCTGCAACACAGCTGAAAAGTAATGTTTTTCTTCGCATTCCTTCCTCTCTCTTTTCACAAATGTGAAGCCTATTCAGTGCATGCTTTAAAAATGTTTGATATTTCTCTCTTAACGTTCAAATAAATTCAAATCAAACTCTAGTGGCAACAGTTAAAACAATCAGAAATCAACACTGAACACATTCGAACACATTTAAACACATTTGCAAGGAAAATGTACCTTGTTCAGAATAGCAGCTCAAGAATGCAGTTGAGGATGGGGAATATTGTGGGATGTAGGTTTGGGGTAAGCCTCTCAATGGAAGGCAATAACTTACTCAACATTTGTATTCTCTATTTGTGAGCTGTCAATACAAATAGATCTTTAAACAAGGAAAACCTCAGATGAAACTGTCATATATAGCAGGAATACAGAGCCGTGAGCCTGATTTTTGTCTTAAGAAAAATCATGTTAATCCTTAAAATTTGTTTAAACATTAACCAAAATTAATAGCACGTTAAGGACTAGTGATGTTTAATTAAAAAACAAACAAACAAATATGACAACCAACAATGCCACCTGCATCCCCACAAAAAATACCAGAACCAAACATTCTGATTTTCTTCACTTGCCTCTACTGACACATCTATTAAAAATTCACACTGTACTTTCAGAGATCATAGGAATCACTCCCAGTTCTAGCACTTAGCAGTGTTGCACCAGTCACATAGCTGTGTTATGCCCTGTTTCTTTTATTTCACCTGTAACATAAATGCATCTATCATTTGGAGTTGGTACTGTAAGATTTAATGAACATTCATGGAACTCTAACACCTTGGAGCAGGAAGAAGGATGGAAATATTACTCTCATCACCTTCAAAATCAGAGATTAGAATGTTCACATTATATAGAAAAAAAGAATGTCAGAACTGTAGCCTTATCCCCTTCTTCCTCCCTGCCTGTTTCTCCATCCCTAAGCTGGGAACACAGCATGCTTGCCCTACAGATAGCACGTGATACTTCCTTCCTCTATTGTGTTGGTTGAGTACACACGAGGAAGACCACTGTATAGCCAGCAGTGCAAAGTGCATCCCTCTTTGCCTTCTACGTGAAGGTAATTTGTGAACATGAGTTTTGAATGTTCTCATCTTAAATAAAGGTTGCTATAAACTGTATCCCTATATGTTGCAACCATAGACTTGCAGTCAAAGGGTCTGTAAATGCCAGTAGAAGTCTTTTGTGAAGGGAAGACTTCAGGCTTACTCCTACAAAATGCATTTTCTTCAGTGAGTTCTATAAATACAGAAGTTCTCATTGATTTTTGCTGCACGTTCTATTTAAAAGCCACAGTATGATATGGGTTGGTGATGTCTATTTCAAGACATCCTCTCTCACTTGCTATTCCCTAATCTTTTTATTTTATTTTTTATTTTTTTATTTTTTGTAGTGAGACAATAATCTGATAACAAAATATTTTCTACCAATCAAAGCTCTCAAGGCAACGCTCAATTGCCACCCAGATTTTTTGGATTTGAATACATCCTTCATTTTGAAGTTGCAGCAATAAACTTTGCTGAATCAGGCACTAAGGATTACATACTGCTGTCTTTGTTCTGAAAGACACATCCCTTTTTGACACAGAACTCACCTTTTCTTTTTAGGTAGGACACAGTTTCCTTCATTACTGGGGGAATTAATTCACCTCTATTTTTGTCCTTGATACTGTTAGAAAGACAGAAAAAAAAGAAAAAGTATCAGTCTGTAAGTGGTGTTGGCAGACAAAGAATCAAACAAAAGGCAGAACAGTCTCGGGAATAACCCTAGGGACTTTGAAAGCATGCATTTCCTTCCAAAAATCAAGGAGCCCACATCTTGGTGCCTGCACCAAACACAACAGTCCTGCACAACTACAAGAGCTGCAGAATGAGCCAAAGAGTTTTATTCAAAGCACATTCCTGAATGTTTTTTTTTCCTGCTAGAAAAACTGTACAACCACAAAGGCAACGCATATAAAGAAGGGCTGTTTGCTGAACCAAAGAGGAGCTGAAGGCAGAGTAGCAGAAAGGTGTTCCAGGCTGAATTTGCCCCCAGACAAGGTTGGTTTCTCTTTGTTCCCCTGGTTGGTGTGCCCAACAATGTGGTGGTGACACAGCAGTGACGATGCTGTCTGGATTCAGTTGCACACCACTGCTGGAACATGGTTTGAAAGCAGCTTGGAAGCAGACAAAAAAAGAAAGCTTGCATCGAGTGCGTTATAACAGTCTTGGGGAATGCTGCAAGTTTAGAAGCCTTTTATCATGCAGATTTTTTTTTTCCTTTCTTTTTAAGTCACAGAGTATGCATAAATAAAAGGATATTGCACTATTTATTCTGAATGCAAAGTGATGCAGTGAGATTGAGTTTATTAATGCTTTGAGTGATTCTCACAGAATTAGATTTCCTTTTCTTTCATGAGTGAGCAGCTGAGGCAGAAATTCAAACATAGCATTTTCTCAATCTAGAAAGCACAGAAAATTCTGCAATTATCTAAAAGCATGTCTCTAGTAGTTAGTATAACAAAAATACAGTCTCTGTCGAGCATTTTGATACATTTTTATAGAAATCAACAACAAAATAAAGGATGAATCTTGGATTTTAATGTAAAAATCAAATATATTTGTGTGAAAAAAATAATGTCCTATTTAAAAGGTGACCAGCTTTACTGATGAGCTCTAAAGCACCAGCACAAAACAGCACAAAGGCTGCATTATGAGAGGCTGCAACTGCTGTGGTTATTCCACAGAGTGTGCGAGGTGCTCACACAAGTTGATACACACAGCATATTAAACACACCCAGTGCTCCTGGCTGCGGTTGTGGCTGTAGATAGGAATGAGTCTTAAGAGTTTTTCTTCTCAAGGCAGCGTGATTTCTTCTCTTTCTGCGTAGACTTGCTTATTTTATTAATATAAACAACCGATACTAACTGGACTGTATTAGATACAGTTTCATAACACTTGCATGGAATGAGCCATCAATGATTTTATTTTGCATTTACACTATACGTAAACATATACTTTGAAATAAATGTCACAGCAATATCAGTCTGCATGGAGGAGTAGGGAAATTGTTGGGCCCTTGGCCATTCTACTTCATGTTTGTTTTCCTTGTGCCTAAGAAGGGAGATAGAAGAGCACGTGCAGACTGCCTAATTTTGAGACTCCACAGAGGAGGATGGTCACCCCAGGCTCACACACAGGGCTGGTGGGGGAGCTCTTCACAAGGGAGGCATCAAGATCCTGGCTTAGTCACCAACTTGCCCTGTGGTTTTACCTCTCTTACTCATAAACTGACAGGGGAATTAATACGCTTCACACTATTCGGTGTTCAACCACCAAGCAGTTTGATCTCATTCATCACTTCAGAGGCACAATGCTGAGCCATCAGTGCCATTGTTTGTACTGCTTCAAAGACCTAGACCTCCCTGCTGTTGGACAGGGAATAAGTTGTTCCTTCAGCTGCAGAACAAAGTTGATATGCTATGGATTTGTAGCCTATGATGTCCTCTGTTTCCTCATCATGTAGTCCTGGATCATTTTCCCTATGTCATCTCTAACCCTTATGTGGTATTTTCATTTCTTCCCCTCACCTCTTTATCTCACATTTCCTTATAATGCTAGGAACAACTCATAATTAATCACCATCTAAACACTCACAGGTGCATGAGCAGACCAAAAACAAACACAAAACTGATTTTATGCTTTAATTCCTCTCCTTCCAGCCAATGATTTCTAAAAGCTTGTAGTAGTAGTATTTCTGAGTAGCAGTAGTATTTGTGAGAGCCCTCTTCCTATGTAAATTTTGTTGACAGGAGTCCATAGCTTCCCTATATCAAAATCAATCCATTCAACATTTTTTTCCTGCTCCTATTCAACAAAGTATTTATACCAGACACTTAAGTGTATAAAATTCAATACTGCTTTATATGCATGTTAATATTAATTTGTGGAAACATCACTGCAACTACATCTAACAGGAACTATTTAGGAAAGAGGGATTTTCTTTAATGTAAGCAGATACAGGAATTCTACAAGAAATTACAATCCAGTTTCACATACTAAGTTTGTAACAGAATAGTTTTAGTCATTTGACCAAAAAGATTCTGCATACACATGTAATGCACTTGGGGAAAGTAAAAGACCAATGGCAAGAACTGAGTTTAATTCCAATAATCCTGAAGTCTGACCTTCTACATATTAGTAATGTGCTATAGTTTACAACTTTGAGCTTCAGATCAAATGCTGCAACTTGCTGTCTTTACATACCGGCAAGGCGCCATTAATTTCAACCTAAAACAGTACTGGACTAGCTGGAGTGATCATTCTTTGCTGTATCATCATAACTTGGCAATGGCCAGAAGAAAGATTTACGACCTGACGTATAAGACAAAGGACAATCTCAATCTTTCTCATTATCACAGACATCTTATGAGAGCTATTCCAAAGGCCGTGAGTGTTTTAGGGAAAAAAAAACTCACTAACTAGAGACAGTCATTGCCTGCAAGGCTTCCAGGTCCATATCTATGGCCTAGTCCTCAGTGCAGCATCCTCATCTTACCCACAGGGACAATCAGGTGCCTGAGGGAAATTACATCCCAGCAGCAAAATCCTCCCAGACACAGATATCAGTTCTGTCACTCTCAAAGTACCAAGCCTCTCCTGCTCCCTCCAGTTCCGATACTGCCTTCAATGAGCTTAGAGCAGTCTCACATGTGCTGGTGACACTTCAGAGTGGAAAGCCAGCCTGAGTGCTATAACCATGCAGTTGTGCAACGCTCTAAGAACAGCTCCGAGACCTGTGTTGTGCTTCCCTTCTCCCTGATTTCCATATAGACCACGGAGAGGAAAAATCTAAAAGCAGCTGTGCTGCAATGCTGTGAGCTTTCATCCCCTACAGAAGGAATGCAGCCATCTAAGCACAGAACACATGAGCCATGTGCCATGGCTGCTTCTGTACATGACTCACTTGGTCTCTTGTTTGCAGCAGATCACTGTTGCCTAACAAACCTGCCCCAAAATAGAAGAGAACAGGCAATTTTTCCACAGCCCACTAATAAACAGCAAGGAGGTTCAGGGGGTTATTTGCACTGCATGCAAAGTTGAAATTCCCAAGGTTGAAATAATAACCCCCAGAAAGTGTCTAAACAAGAAAAGGGTGTGGGAGACAAGCCCAATTTCAAGGTCAAATTTGGGATACCACTGAAGAAAAGCTTGCAGCAAATCAAGACAAGAGGAAAAATACTATAGCTTTTGTAATATGGCAGTTAAGACACATTCCTTGTGCATCAAATAATTTTGTTTCATGTGTTGAAGTAAGTACCTTAAAATTTTAGGGCAAGTTTTATTAAAATCAGTCAAAAGCCTAAATCACTTAAATGGGGACATCATCAAGACTTTAATTTGCTTGGAAGCTGTTACATTTTTATTATTGACAATTTGAGCTCATGGAACCCATTCTCAGCCTCTCTGAAGTTGCGCTGATTTGATTGTTTTTGCTTTCTTACAGCTGCTCACTCCACAGACACCAAATAGCAACCCAGCAGATTTTTATAAATGTTTTCTAATTATTATTGTTTCCTATAAATATGTTTCCTCATTTCAGTGTATAAATAGCAAACTGATTATTTACAGCACTTTCTCCTGCTGAGCACTAGCCTATCTGTCAGAGAGGTGAAACAAATAACTGAGCTATGATTTGTAATAATAAAACTTATGCATCATTTTTCTTTCTCTAGGAAAAAAAAAAAATCCAGTTTCTGCACATTTGCTGTTTTTGGCAGCATTCTTTTCTCTTGAAGGAAATGTTCCATTCCCGGCACATGAAAGAGGACCTCAGGATAAAATGTGTTTCAAAACAGAGTAGAAAATTCACTGAAAGTCAAATGCAAAGCTTTGTTCTGTTTTTCCAACACCTGAGAAAGCCGGAATGCATATTTTCACAACATTGCATAATGTGGGACACGTTCAACTTACTGGACCTGAGGTGACAGAAAATAATAGGGGCATTACCTCAGCTAATGTAAATCAGAGCAGCCCAGAGGTCAATGAAATTACACCTCTATCTTCCCTTTTGTGGATCCTGTCAAATAATCTGCATTTTTCTTGCCCCGTTCAGGATGGTGTGATGAGCAGCTGTGCTCTATGATGGACAATGCAAACTGCTTTTAGAGATCAGGCAGTTTGAAATGAGAGATCCCTTATGCTTTCTGCTTAAGGAGAGAAAGACATAAAAGAGCATTTCAGTGTACAGTATAGTCTTCTGTAACAGATTCGCATATCTGAATCATATTGCAACAATATGTTAGATTCAAGAGGGATCTATTTCAGTAAACACAATGGCTAGAGAGAATGAGTACTCTTCACTACCGAATATGTGATCAGTTACTGCAGTGTCACACATTCAATGACTCATTTTCAGACTGCGGACAGTTATCACAAAAGGCCTCTACACATTGTTCTGAAGTGCCATTAAGTATTCTTGGTTGATAATCTCTCTCTCTCTCCTCTTCCTCTCCTTTTCATTTTTTCCCTGCTGAGACATGCTGAGATTCAGTTTAGAATGCATTCTTCCTCCGTGGTCACGCATGCCCGGCATGCACAAGCAGAAAGATTATGCCCAAAAGAAAAGCACCCTGAAATGTTTATGATAACAATTTAACAAGCAAAAGCTGTACAGTTGTTGCAATTTTGTGCATTTTCCTCTGCCCTCTCTCCCCATCCATGGCAATAAATACAAAAACAAAGCATTCCCTGTCTCCCCACAAATGATATTTAATTTTAGATTTTAAAACCAATCAGAGAAAACAGAACAATGTCAACAGCTAGTCAAGGTCAGCTCTGTGTTCTTTGCTGGAGCTCAGCTGTAACCATCCTTGATTACAGAGGCAATAGGGTGCAGCAACAGAGGTTCATAGGAGCCTGCTGAACGTACAGCAGAAGACGATGATTCAGCTTGGCTCACACAGTCAATTATTAATTCTTTTTAAGTTCTGCAAATTTAGGAAACTCGAGCTGCATTTTTCTCAACACCACAAGTAGAGGGTGCCCCAATTTTTTTCTTGCTCTTTTAAACACAACATTTTACAAATGGCTTTTACAAGAAAAATCCTATTTTTTTTTTTATTTTTTTTTACCTTGACTCACAGTGCAAAGTAGTGAGGATGTATTCTGAGTAGCTAATTCCTGCTGCTCTTCATTTTTTGTGTGATTATAGCCAGGCAGAATGAACACAGAACTAGTCCTGCCTTATGACCACAACACATGAACATTCTTTGAAATGTCTGGATTTATAAAACTTAAATCTACTGGTGAGCAACAAAGTAATTTTCATAGCACTGCAATGCTATCCTTTGCAACTTAGGAGTGACTACAGACTACAACATTACAGCAGAGGGTGCATCCCTGTACACTTGCCCTTTTCTAACACTGTTCCTTGCTAGCCTTCTGCTATTATTCTCTACTGGAGACAGGATGTGAGGCTTGATAGACCTTTAAACTGGCTCATCATGATTCTTTATCTGCTCACTCCCTCTGCACATCAGAAGCCTGAGTTAGCAAAAGGATGTAATTAACAATAAACACACAAAATATTTTACCAACTGGTTCTTAAGTGCTTGTCAAACTGAAGCATGGTTTCCCATTAAATTATGACTGAAAAATCAAGTGTGGGCAAAACTTCCTCAGAAGTGTTCGGCCTGATATGCCCATGAAGATGGACATTGGTATCAGTTGTGTTATTTCACATTTTCAAGAGAATCACACTGCTTTCAACATGAGATCAAGTATTTAAATGTGTTTTGGGCCACTGAAACAGGCAGAATTTGGTACCCAGGGAAACCAGGCTGGAGGCCAAAAACACCTTGGAAAGACATTCAGCCAACTGGGCAAGTCTGCTCCATACACATAGGCACAAAGAATTAACCCAAGAGAGCACCTTTTTTTTTTTTTTTTCCTTTTTCTGTCTCCCATACTTTAATGAGATCCTATTCCCAATTCTTGATGATTTAACTGCCTTCATTAAGCTCATCTATTATTGTTTGAACTAAAGTACTTCTCATGTAAACTTCAGGAGAACTTGGTACCAGATTCAAGTTCCAGTTGTGAAGACCAAACAACAGAGTCCTCACAGGAGTTCACAATGATAAAGGCTTCAAACTCATGTCTCTGAGTAACAAGTTACACACTTAAATTCCAAAGATCTAAATTGAAATAAAGTTGGGTTAAGATCTTTGCTGAATCACTGTGTGAACAGCTGGCATGGGATAGCAAATTTCTGTGACTCAGCTCAGAACAGATCCCTGATCTACTGAATCCGTCTCATATCTTTACTGTCCTGCTCTCCTAGGTAAGATTCAAACATACCATGTAGGAATACTTATAGGTTTGAGAGAATCAGTGGCATTAATCAAAATGAATATTTCCCTTTAAAAATACTTGCTCTAATTAAGTCCTCTCCTGCACAAGATCCACAGTTTCTTCACAGGTTTCTGCTAATAGGCATTTGTAAAATTGGGACCACAGGCAGATAACTATGTAATCTATCTTCCTTTCTGCATCTATAGCATGTGTTTGTTCTGTGCCTACAGAGAGAGCATTGTGCATGCATCAAGCAGTAAAAACAGTGACTTGACTGTTCAAAATCCTTTCTACACATGATTCAGAGCCCCTCTTTACAGCTTCATTTATTCCATTGCACCATGCAACAACAGCACCTTGACTCACAGAAAAGTTCTTTTAAATAAACTATCATTTCTAAAGCTCCCCCTATTATTCTACACCTGTGATAACAGGAGTACATCAAAACTAGTACACAGAAGTTTTTGAAACACCCTGAAAATGTCTGAAGTAGCTATCTAGAATTAGGAGACACAAGTTAAATGCCCGAGAGTGTGCTGCTATAAAGTTTTCATACACACACGATTGGAATGACCAAAACTTCTTTCTACCCATACTCCTCGTGAGTAACACGGTGGCTGCTAACTGTGGTCAGGACAACAGCATTGCCTGATGTTTTTAGAGAGGAACATTCAAAAGGATGTGGGTTTTACTACTTTCCATATCCAGAAGTCTATCGTATCCAGAATCATTTCCATATCCAGAAGATATCATTGTCTAACATCTGATCAAAATTAGGCTATCTAGGAGGCTTTGAATAATCTCACTCACCATCTTTTAACTGCCTAATTAAAGATCATCATTCCAGAGGTGCTGAAACTGATGAAACTTCAGGATTATGAGTCTTAATGTTTCTTTTCTTAAACTACAGAAAAAGAAGTCCGCAAGAAACAGTCCTATAATGGCAATAACTTTTTCTCAATAGCACCACTGATAATACTGTTTCCACTTGACAGTACTGAAATACATGGCATACAGTGCACACATTCCCATAAACCCATACAAAATAAAATCTGGTTCACTCTGCGGCCTTTTCAGGAAACAGAAAGAGCCTCACCTAGGAAAAGGCTTCAAACCTGTATCTTTGCTAAATACCTGGGAGGTCACTGAAATTTTGCCATTACAGACTATAGAGCTCATAAAAGGAGAGGGAACAAGTAAAAGCAATTGATTCATCAAGAGAAAAGTTAATACCTTTTTCTGGTTCAGATTTTAGAAGCTCTCAACACATATTATCCTCTTTCCTTCATTATCTTTACCTTCTTCATAAATATGGCATATATTAATTCATTTACTTCTCATTTTGAAGTTGTAGAGGATTGACATCCTTTTTATACTCAGGAAGGCTGAGGCATGTGAGAAGGACATTGTTTGCTGTGAGAGGTTAGATAGAACTTACTGGACTTACAGGATGGACTGGAAGCAAGAAACTGCACGCCCTGATGCCAGTAAGCAGTCCCACTTTCACAATAGGAGCAGCAGCATAAAACATTGTCCTTCTTAATGACCCAGTGGAGTCCACTGGAGATACCTTCTGAATTAAGGAAGTGAGTTACTCATGTCTCAAGTGTTAGGTTGGATTCTAAAGAGGTATCATAAAAGTTAATGTCATAGCAGCTCTTATAAGATAGATATTGATTGTTCTAATAGCTGGCCTGCCACAGAGGGCTAATGTTTAACATTTAACAGGGGAAAATTATATTTTATATCTCATTTAAAGCTGAATCATTAGCGCCAGATAAGCAGACTTGGTGGGTGGGAGGAAATCCAAATGTCCATGGATCAGACAGACTAAATTGTTTTTTCTGAACGTGAACATTTGCCAGCTGCTCTTGAGGAAGAAGCCATAGCAAGATAGCTTTCCATATCTTTGACAGAAATGACTTAGTTACTTTTCAGGTTTCTTCATTTCTTTTCTTTTCTTTCCTTTTTTCCCATTCCTTGTGTTAAGTAAATCATTTCTTATACTGGATACCGTGCTGTAATTTACATAAACAGCTGTGAGGGCCCTTCTGTGAGAGTGATTGTTTTCATTCCATAGAGCTCTGATAAGAACAACACTTGGGCAACAAAGCAACAATATATAAAGGTTAAAGCATCCATTTTAGCTTTCTGCAGCCATTTTTGACTCTGAAGCTTTGCCATCCACCACCTCAGTAACTCCAAAACTATCTGCCAGCAACCACCAGCAGCAGGTGAGCTCGGGACTGTCATTTATGGGCAAATTTCTGTCCGCGGAGAGAAAAATTGTGCAGCAGTAGTAGCACTAACTACCCCAAGGATACTGTAAGCACGAAGACCAGGCAGGTCATAGGGACTGTAAGACCTGTCCCAAATTCATAAATGTTACTGCCTAACCCCATAGCTTTATGGCTTTCAAAGAGAATGAGAAACTAAACATATACTAAAAAAAAAAATGTCTGCAGACTTTGCGTCTAGTGAACCTGCACATTACAGAAAGCTGCGGGATATAGAAATCTTATATGTTAGAAATCTCATAGCTTACTATTGCAGGCTGACTCCAAATTGCTGAGTAGGTAGAGGTGGTCTTGGTGGAGGAACCTTAACCACAGGTGGCAGTTTTCCCTTGTGTTTCCCCCGAAGATTTTCATCATGTCTGTAAAAATCAAAAAGTCATTGATTTTCTGTGCATCACAGCCAACAAGTTACATATATGAACAGCTACCAGTTTTGTTTGTGATACTGAACTCCTGATAACAGTGTATATGCTGCAGGTCTTACAGAATTTATATTTACTATAATTTAAGCAGTATTTGTTGAAGAATTCTTCAGCAAGACAAAAAAAAGAGCTTTTCTTTCTTTCTTTCTTTCTTTTTTTTTTTTTTTTTTTTTTTTGCTGTAGCCAATTGGGTACAGTAATAAATGCGTCCAAAAAAATAGGAACACTCTATAATTTAAAAGCAAAATTCAAGCCTCTTTGCTACTCAGAATACAATTCTCCTCTCTTTTGCAACCATGCAATCTAATTTACAACCTCAGAGCTCTGAGGTATTTTCAGTTATTCCCTATTTACTCAGGTGTGTAAAAACCCACCTGGCATCAGTAACAGTTATAATCAAAGCTTCCAGTTACTTTCATTCAGCAGTGACATAAAATCATTTCCTGTCAGTATATCAAAGCATTTCCATGTAAGAGGAGCATTGAAAAGACTGTTATTGATACTAATACTCGCACTTGATAATCCCAGCCTGATGTACTTCTTCATCTTTCCCTCTCATACCCCTCTCCATTACTCCTCCTTAGCATGCATACATGCATCACATAAAAGTAATGGATCTGCTAACAATAGACATATCCATAAAATTCAAAATCAATTAACTCTTTGCTGACTGTGAAAGCTCTTCATAAATGGAAGTCACTTGATCTGTTACAATATGCAAGCAAAGAGGTCAGGGTTGTATTTTTGCTCATGACCATTATACTGTACTCCTAAGTAGTAGCAACACGTGGACTGGTGTTGTTAACACTCACACTGAGGCTGCAATTATATGAAGAAAATTCTTCACAACTGAGATGTAGAGGCTTCAGACCTGTAGAAAACTACATAGGGTTCTCCTGTGTGAACACGTGACACACTCTAGCACGTCTTACAAGGCAACGCAGATTTTGGAATAAAATCTATCAAGGTAAATTAAACTTTCAATCACTGAAGA
The DNA here is from genome assembly GCF_016699485.2 of Gallus gallus. NCBI lineage: Eukaryota > Metazoa > Chordata > Aves > Galliformes > Phasianidae > Gallus > Gallus gallus. The sequence goes on along the minus strand of NC_052532.1, from coordinate 69,957,262 downwards.
AATAGGATCAGATTCTGCTTGGAATACAGTGAACATAACACAAGTGTACCTGAGGAAACGTGAGACAAAGTATTTGAAACTTGCCACGTACCGGACGACTTCTTGAGGAATATTAAGCTGGTCATATTTGAGATGTTCTCTCAGGTCGCTTAAATAGTTCAAGTAGGTGACTTTTTTCCCAAACTTATGGCTAAAAAAAAATTGGAAAGAAGTGTAAAAATCAGCATGGGAGAAGCATTTATGAAAGCTTTAGTTTCCGTTACAAAAATGTAAGTGCTGATGCAACTCAAAATTAGACTGTAATTGAAGCAGCAGGAGACATGGGATGTATTTCATTTTGTATGATCAAACATATACAGTGCATGCCTGAGAGTCTGATTTGAATAAAAATAACTGACTTTCGTCTGAATGTTTTTTGATTTGCATAGATATGAAAAACACTGCTTTAAAAGCCACTGAAAAACAGCTTTCACACAGCATTAGAAAGCTCACTAAAATAACTGTTAACTCTGGAGAAAACGTTGCATGGCCAACACAACGGTTGTGTTATTTAGATACTCCCTCCTACCAGAACACGAAATAATGGGACTACAGACACAGACCATAAAGTATTAAATGACAGGCAAGGTTTTCAAAGAATGGATAGTGTATGTCCTTCAAGTGCAGGGCCAGCAGATCTATCTGTTTTGAAAAGAGCCAGGTAGCTTCTGAACAATAAAGCTCTCTTGTTGAGCTGAACAAAACAGACTTCCAAATTTGATGCAAGAAGAATCACAAGTTAGGTTTCAAGTTCAGTTAGGTACAGTCCAAACTAATTTCATATTTTTCTGTGGTACAAAGAGTCCATCCTGTAATGAATTGTCAATACAAGTAGTAGGTGTTCATGATGAAAGCTGTACTTCGCTGCAGGTTACTTTGATAACAAAACTGGAGAAAAATTCCCTGGCAGTGATGAATTTATCACTGAGTTGTCAAACACGCATACGCACACTCCCTCTAGTGGGAGATGACACAAATGCAAGTCACTTGGGCATTTCAGAAGCTCTCAAGTCGAAAGTGCTAAACTTTGCCGACAGACAAGTGGTTTTATGACTGATAGACATCAGTCTACTTGTGTAGAACTCCAGATTTTTCAGCTTGTCTTTTTTCCAAGTCTTTTTTTTTTCTGGTCTCTGATTTCAACATCACACATAAGCCATGGGCCAATGAAGAATTCTCTGTAATTGACTTTAAGACCTTTTCAGAGTTAATTAATTCTTTCAATTATAATCCATAATTGTCATAATTACTTTTATTATTATTAACAGTGTAAAAATTTGTTTCTGTTGGCCAATTTTTTTTTTATTTTTATTTTTTAACAAGGAGTAGAGTGCTATCGGATTAGATTGCTTTTTTTCCAAAACCTTCTAGAAAACTCCTAATAGCCATCCTACAGCAAAGCAGGAACAACAACAAAAAAATCCATACAGTTCCTGAGGTAGAGTCAGCTACTGCACCTCCTGCTTCTGTCACATTTTTCTCAGCAGTGGTCTATGTCTTCGATTATTGACATTTATTTTACTTCTAGTTACAATAAATATCTACAGTCATTCTTCTTTCATGAATGATACACTACAGAATGAGTTCTAACTGTAATTCCTTAAATTTCACATGCCTCTTGTATGTTCTGATCTGTCTAAAATTTAAACTTTCCCTTTATAATTAATTAAATCACTACCCAGTCACAAAGTGCAAGTTAGCATAACTAGATATGTAGGAGTTAATATGGAGTTGATGAGGAGGTAATAGAAGTTGATTTGCTATGGCTTCTCAGGATAAGTGTCTTTACTCCTTCAACTCTGAGGACATTCATAATATAATCTGCAATATGTTAGAATTACTTTGAAAGTAGCAGAAGTTTGGGAGCAAAAACTTAAAGTCCAACTAACTTTGTGCTTATCAGAATCCATCCATCATTGCTGGTTCTTGTAGCTACCATTAGTTTTTACAATGAAAAGAATCCACTGGTAAAACACACCCACCATTATACTTTCTCTTTCAAATTCTTACGAGCACTTCAGGGCTTATTCATTAACTTTGAACACACTAGTAGTATCAATTCTATTCATCTCAGCACCTGAGACCAGACCAAAGGTTAGCTATTTATTACCTGCTTTACCATACCACCTAGTAACTCCAGTCACGGACTTAGTTTTTTTGTGCTAAGTGCTGCTAAACAAAACAAAAAGTCATTCATGTCCACAGAATAACTATGTTTTAAAGCAGTACTTACTTTAACATATCACTGAACCTTTTGTTAATTAAGACTGCATTATTTTAGAAAGAAAAAACCCTCTACCCTGTTATACATACTCAAGCTTGAGCTCATCTTACATATTAGTTCAAGCCAGTTTAAATGGGTGTTGTGCTGTTACTTGATATATTTTACCTCAAGCTCTTCAAAAGCAACCTGTAAGAGAACAAATCATCTTTAAACTACATAGGAGAACTGCCAAGTACCTTATAAGAGGTTTAAAAATATTCCACAGAATTTTTATGAAGTTGGTTGGATGTACAACATAGAGTGCTTTAAGGTTTTTCTTATACCTAGGAAAAGAAAATGAAATTGTTAGAAAATTTTTGAATATCATAGACTGTAGAAATGAATAGATATAACTGAATGGAAGGTATTGTTACAGAAATATCATACAGTGTTTTATTCAAGTACATTAAAAAGACGTAATTCAGGAGAAACTCAACATAAAATAATTTTTTTATTAAAAAAAAAAAAGGTTACTTTTGATGATACAGCAGTATTCCAAGATAACATTACTATAATCCTAACCAATGTCTTTTGTCTCAAGGGCTTAACATCTGGAGGGCAGAAGGAAAATTATGAGAAGAAGCAACCTGAAAAAGAACTGAGAGGAGAAGGAAGTCTTAAAAACAGATTCCCTCCATCTCCCTTTATTTTCTCCATAAATGAGATTCATACTGGAGAAAATTTATATATATTCAAGTGTAAAAATAAGACCTAATCTTCTTTCTCTTTTTTGTTGTCTTGGTAGTCATTTCTAAAGTTGAAGCCAATTATGCATTGTTTTATATCAGATCATCCTCTTTGTTTAAAACAAAACCTTTCTCCATTACAGCACTGCTTGAATCCATGTTGTCATATAATGGTACATAAACAATAGATTCTAGCAGGCTGAAACTGAAATGGAAAGTAGGCACCACAGGAACATGCTGATCTTACTCAACCTTACAGCAAGATGACACTGAGAAAACCCACAATCAAGTATCTCTTCATATTCTGTATATAAACTGTTGCTTAGAGCTTTGCAAAGTTTGCTTCAAAGCTGGAGCATCCTCCCCAGTGCTGACTCTTCATTGTTAGGAAAAAAAAAAATCATTAATTCTCAAGAAAAGCTTTTATGTAACAGATTATTGTAAGAGGGAAAAGAGGATCAACTTAGCAGTTATAACAGTTAAATAGTTGAAATAGTTTTTCCTTTTGGGTTTAAATGGGCCCGTGTCTGTGCTGTTTTTACGAAGCCAGTATTACATACAAGCAAATAAGTATCCTCCTGCACAACAGGTACTGCTGTAAATAACAACTCAAATTCAGTGATAAAAACTAAAAAGCAAAACAACTGAGTTGCTTTACTGAAGTAAGTCTGTTTTGCACCTCAAAGCAGAAGGCATAAGCCTCTACTTCTGTGGAAGTTTACATACTTCATATTTTCTTGAACTACAATTGAATGCCCAGAAGACTTCACCGAACTTTTGCCGTAAACCTTAAAACCAAGAACTACTCCCTTGAAATTATTCCAGTTGAACAGTTCCTTTCGTGATACTAGCTAATTACAATCTTCCTTTGTATTCTCCTCTTTTCTCTGACCCTCAAAATACACAAATGAAACAGGTCTGAAAGGTACTATTTTTGAGTTGTTTGGTTGTTTTTTTTTCTCTCTCTCTGGCAAGTACAGCTAAACATATATGCTGGACTGTAAATACTGTTGTGAGCTTCTCAGTGACTGCATGCTACAAACTTCAGCTGTGAATAAAATGATGGGTGTGAGGTTGCCTACTTTTTAAAGCTACCTGGGATTATCTGTTCCTCTTTGGTTCCCTTGCATTCTGGGACAGAGTGAAAATGGAGAAAACAGATTTCTGGCGTAATTGTGTGCTTGTGATATACGCAGGAGAGAAGGCAACAAAACTGCCTCTCCCTATACAGCTGCTGTAAAGTAGGCTTGGGATTGTCTCAGAAGGAAAATAATATGATAGGGTAGGCTTCCAATTCCACAGAGTGGTTTATTTTCAGGAACTGTCAAAGCACAGCAAAAAACACTATTAGAGCCCAAACCTTTCACCAAAGACAAAATATAGGAGATCCTTTGCTATTTTTTCTTCCTTACCCTGTCTCACAAACAATAAATGCATTATAGCAAACATATTCAGAAACCTACTAGCAAAAATAAGCTTTCTCAATCTGTTGCTGAATCGATATCAATTTCTCATTAAAGCAGTTAGATACTTTGTATGACAGCTCATCTCTGCAGCTTGGATGGCTGCTGTTCTCTCGCATAGTGGGTTTTAGAATTTCAGGATGCTATTGGGTGAGATTCAAAAGACTCTGAGACTCTGGCACTAAATAACCAAAAGCAGTTTTGCATATTTGAATTTTCATTTTCAAAGCAGGGTGGTACATAGTTCTGTTAGATGCTCATGTATTTATACTTCACTTCAATCTAGAAATACCCATTAACCTATTTCACACTTTTTGGACATTTGCTTCTTGTTCCAACTCCCAGATTGGAAAAATCAGACACACCTGATTCATCCCCAACACACACACACATCTAGAGTTCCACTTTGGGATAAAGCCATTTATGAATGCTTCTACTTCCAGTTATGTTGTCCTTTTTTGGCCAACTTATAAAAACAAGTAAAACAACTAATAACTTGTGAACAAGTAAAAGCCTAACTGATTTCAATAGGAACTTCCAGCTCTATTGATGAATGCTTGTTTTCAAAGAATAAACTTTAGAACTCAGTTTCCTCTATTGAAAAGCTATCCATCTAGGAACTCTGGCTTAGTCAACAACCCATCCAACCAACCAAAATATAAGTCAGCAGCAGTCACTGTTACTCCAAAGGACTGGCATATACAAGCACAGGGGTCATTTCTGTGCTTTACATATAACAAACAATGAATACTACAAGTATTTTGAGAACCTGTCTGTTAGGATCTCCTATTTCATATACAACCTAGCATTGAGAAGACTTAAGGTTTAAAAAAAGCCTGTGAGCTAATCCAGAATGATGGCTGATAAGGTGTCACAAGCTTCTTGTTAAATAGTGCACAAAAAGATGATGGCTCGGTTCTTGCTCCCACATCTCTGTAACTTTGGATAATCATTTCAGCACCTATGACACTCATTAGTGCACAGAAGACATTTATAAGAGAACCAACAGACTGAGGCCATTACAAGAATTTGTAATGGTAAAATTAACTCAACCATTAGCTACAGACATTTTACACACACACACAAACCAAATATTCTGGAGACATACTTCCTGTCAAATTCTTTGTAGGCAGTTTGTAACCATTTCAGTGATGGTTTATTCAGACTCTTCAGGCCGTAGTGAAAGTAGACAACAGTATAATCATTCTCTACATACTGGTCCAGAGTATACTTCAAGTACCTGAAAAGATAACATTTTAGCTTTAAGACAGTGTATTGGATGGGAATTTTAAAGCAATAACTGGGAAATAAATGCACTGTTTTTGCACTGAACATTCATGACTGCAGATTCATGCTTTCCTCAATGTATTTATCAAACAAGTTCATACTGTTCTAGAGGCAGTGTTACCAGTAATTCCACCACATCATGAACATACTTAGTTACAAAACCAATGGTACTCACAAATCACTAAAAGACGAAGGCACTATATGACTGTGTTGCACAGCAAATATTTTAAAGGATACATGCTAACTGACAGCAACTTGCATTTTGCTTTCTTCTTGTCTTTATCAGTTCCTTCCTATTAGCCAAGTAAACATAGTCATTTTGACCTTTCAAAATAATAAGGGATAAATCTTCTTTTCACTCTCAAAATATTTTAAATTCTTGGAAAAATCCATTAACTCTAATTACTACTTATTACAACTGGTTACTGTAAACTGTTTTCTTGAACGTATTTGCCTTTCTCTTGTTTGCTTTGTAGGGACCACATTCGTAGATCATTCCCTCTAAAACTAATTTAAAGAACTACACTAGTTATCCCATCTTGAAATAAAAGTATATGTTTTATAAGCAGATTTCTGTGCATTGATTCTTTTATCGCATAATGTAAGACACTTTTCCTTTTCTCTTACAACTGAGAACACTGTATGGTCTATTACACAGCTCAATGATTCAAATAAAGCAATGATGGAGGAGTACAATCTGGCCTCATCTCTTGCTGTGTCAGATTTCAACTTTCTCATGTCATTCTCAATGCTATCTTATTATTCTGTGACAGAACCCCAGATATCGTTCTTCACTCATTCAAGTAAATAGACAGTTTCGCGTGACACTTATTAGGCTCTGGCTACCTGAAAGTATCAAGACCACACTGACTATTCACCTATGCAAAAACACATAACTTCACTGCTATGCTGTACTCCCCCAGGCTTACTGATCTGCTTATTCATCTATTATACTGAAAACCTTAAGACTGCTGATAGTCTGGGACAAGGAATGCCATTGTTATTTATACAATACTGTTTTGATACCTGAATTGAGTATTAAATGGTATTTTAATGGAATTACCGTCAACAGTAATTCAAGACTTTCAAAAAGAGTGTAATCAAAATATAAATATATCTAAACAGATACTCTGACATACAGAGAGCCTCATGTTTTATTTTACAGCATGCAAATTCCTTGGCACATTGCCTACAGAAAACCTGTACTCCTAAAAATAATTGAGGGAGCTTTGAAGGAATAAAATAACCAATATTTTTGTACTCTTGTACAAAACTGCTTGTTAAAAGGTGAGATATAAGAGACTAAAACAATAATATTGTACTTGATGTAGGTATTTTTACAAAAGAGGAAAAACAGTAATGTAAATAAGAAAATGTTATTGCTAGATGATTTAGGAAATGAAATAGAGCAAACTATGGCAAACTAGTCATTCATGAGAACATATATACATAGTGCAAAAATACTAGAATTCCTCTTTCATTGGTCTTCATCATAAATTCTTTGTTTTAAAATATCAGAGCTCATTAATAATATCAAAACACCAAGTTAATTTCAGTACACAGTGAATTACTTCCTCTAGACAAGATTCCAGGTGAAGTAACTGACAGTTTCATCCACATCTCATTGACTTAACACTAGTAAGTGCATCATTTTTCCATTTCACTCACTGCCTACTGCTTCTCCCTCTCTGAAAACTCATTCATCTGGAAACAAGCTGGAGGAGGTTCACATATAAATGCGATTCTGTGAATGTAAAGCAGTCCACACAGGAGATTGAGAGAAACTTACTCCAGCAATCTGGTATGATTGAGCTGGTAGGAGGGGGGCATACGGCAGCAACTGAAGGTAATCACCTTCCTTCCAGAATTGTCATCACCTGGTGAACAAAACAGATAGTAAAGACAAAGCTCATTTACTCATGCAGAGGGACCTCAGTGATCTGAGGGAGCAGCTTGTATTTTCTGGTATTTGCGGCAATCTTTGTGTTTCTCATCTTTACACAAAACACACTGTGAAACTTCACGAGGAAATCACATGTTGCCTACAGAAATAAATTTGGCCACCATGGCAGTAAAATGATGCAACTGTTGGACAACTGAGGCAAACTAAGCCGAGAAAGGCCTATTCAAAATGTGGCTGGTAGTGTGCAGCTCCTGAAAAGGAACGTCTAAATCCTCCTGCAGAATTTAACCATGAAAGAAACTGTGTCTTTCCTTCTGGAAGTCACAGAAGTAATGTTTTTAAACTTGTCATGCCTTATTTGCTGTTGCACAATAAACAATTTAGACATCTGCTCTGTCAAACACAAGAGTCAATTTCTTTTTTTTTTAACCAGCTTAAGCTTTCTTAGATAATTTCCCAAAAGCACCACTATGTTCAGATCTCATTTAAAACACAAGAAACAGAGCAAACACCTTTGCTTTTCATAACCTGAAGATCACCAAGATTCCATTCCTTAATCCCTTCATCAAAGCATGTATTGTGGCACTCAAGTTCATTGCACTCTTTGGCTCATGGCACTTTCACCCACTGCTTGTGCGGATAAAGCTGGTGATAATGCCAGTGCCCACCCAGTGGCCAAATTCCACTATCTGGAAACCCACACTCAGAATTTATAGGACGATCATATTGAGGGTAACTGTACAGAAGACTGTGAGGTGTTAATGTCTTAACATATATGTATCTAGCTCGAATGAAAAAGCAAAGAAGAAAAGGGGGAAAGTTAAAGATTTGACAGAGTAACTTAACAAATAAATCATACGAACATTTCTATGAAATCTGGGTAGAACAGCTTCAGCTGTTTGAATCAACATCAGTACTATGAACTAGATCAGCTAAAGCTGATCAAATTACATCATCTAAATGAGAAAATATCTGCTAGCTTGGTAACATGTATTTTTGATGAAAAGCCACCAACTATAATAAATATTCTTCTCTTTTTATCACTTAGGAAAAGACTGCTACCCTCAGCTGACAGATTCCACCTCAAGAAAAAAAACATTCTTGTATTTGCTTTACCCAGTTTCTATCCCATGTATACAGAGGTCATGATGGTATACTATTGTTTTTTGTTTGTTTGTTCGTTTGCTTGTTTTTAATATGGAAAAAGGAATAGAAGAGACAAGATTAACTTATAATAACTTTTTACTCATGAATGCTGAGTGGAAGACATCTTCTGCATTATCAGCTCCAAGCCTGAGCCTCCACCAGGAATTGTGCCCATAACCCTTCCTGACTTGTCAGGCTCCATCTTGAAAACCAGTTAATTTTTCCGGCTCTTGGTTCTATTGCTCACTGGTATGTCAATATGCAACCTCCTTTCCTCAATTCTGTTCTAAAAGTCATAGCAAGTTTGTGCCAGCTTGTTTGTGTGACAGTGATATGATCCAACTGGAACCGTTCTTCTCCTCCAGTACTGTTTACAAATCTGATGGAATCTCTAGGCAATAATCACTTCTCAGCCTGCATTTTACTGCTTATAAACATGTTAGATCTTCCATCTCTTTTAAAAATTTCCCTTCTCTAATCCCACTGTTTTCTACACTGCTCCAGTCTGAATGCCTCCTTCCTAAACATGGGTGACAAGAATTAGATACTGAATTGCAGATGATCACCAGAAATAGGACTTAAAGACTTTCTAATAATATCAACATCATCTTTACTGAAAACTGGGATGAAGTATTCATTTAAATTGACAGCTATAGCTGGATTATCTCCAATGTCCACCCCACTCTGATTTCACAGATCATTTTGCTCCTTTTTCTCTCTTTATACAACCAAAGAGCCTTTCGCTATTTGCTTTAGTATCCTTTAAAGACATAACTCAGCTTGACTTTTGGCAGTTATCACTTTAGTCCTGAATTTCTTACTTCCAGAATGTAGTTTGCTCTGCTGGCTGCTTCTTTTTTTCCCATCCCTTTCAGGCTTACTACTTATTTTTGCTATCTTTCTTGAATGTGCTTTTTCATCCACCATAGTTTGATGCCCCCTTGTCACATTAATAATAAATTCTGATTCCCATGTTAAATAAGGTGCTTAAGCACCACTAAAGGAAGGTTATGCACCACAACATGATTATACGTACTCAGGTAAGTGTGTATATTGTTCTTAAACAGGCAATAATTTCATTTCCTGAAGTTATTTAAAGTGTCTTGTTTGATGTTCTCAGAGCACTTACAAAGGCATTATAATTCGAAAGGCATTAATATGAACGATGTACTAAAATTAAATTAAAGCATTAATAAAAGATCGTTCTCTAAATCATGACTTGTTTGTGGAAAAACTGCTGTGCTACAGTATACTGTAGAATATTTTATTTGTTAGACAATCATTTTTAAGGACAAAATAAATCTAAAAATGTTTCCAGTTAAATTACTAAATGAGTCACTAATTGTTACTGTTGGTTACATTCCACTGCCTGATTTAAAGGGCAGAATAAAATAACTACCTTTATAAAAGAACTGTAAACAGATACACTTAGAACACATATAAAGTTTTCTAGTTCCAATAATCAGAAAACTGGGGTGCAATAGCTTTGCCAAAATTACCAGAATAGCAGAGAACAAAACCTTGTTCTGCAACTCCATAGAGCTACATGAACAACAGCCACAATCAGAAATGGTTAATGAGAACCTCAGCTCGACTAAAAGCTAAATAAAGCAGTGCCGGCTTCCCATTAACGATGACAGCTGATAAAAGGAAAGAGGGTGTTCTTTTCACATAGGCATCAATAATTATTTGGAAAACACAAAAGTTTTTAAATGGCACATGAAGTGTTGATCCAACATCAAATAGGTCTGCCTTGCCCTCTACCCGAAGGACTGTGACTGAGCACCCTGCAAAATTCTCATTGCTCTAGACCATTTGCTTCACACTTTGAAACACACTGAAGCCCAGAATTTTGAAGATACAACTTATGCCCAAACACGTGAAAGTGTAGTTTGAAGGGTGGCAGTATCAGTTATCTACACATTTAACAAAGAGCATTACCTGAAGCATGTTGATTTTAAATCAGCACAGAGCATACATATATCCCACAAAACCTGCATTTTCTTTGGAATTAAATAATTTAGAACCGAAAGATGCCTCTCTTTACATAAGACAATGTAAAAAAACAAAAACAAAAACAAAACCCACAATTTCAGTTTTGCCCCTTGGGGATTTACTTTCAGGTAAAAAAAAATGTAGTTTCATATTAATATATTTTATTCCAGGTTACTGAACTGCTTCAGATGATAACCTGTTCTATGCTTCTGTGTTCCCCTCCTTATCCTTCTACACTGCTTTTGTGTTCCAGCAGTTCCAGAAGCATTCTCAAAGACAGAGTTCCTTAACTGCCTGGGCACCTAAACTCCCCCAGCCCACTCTCTCTATGTTCATGCTCTCATCTTTCACACTGGCAAATCCCTTGGCTGAAATCCTTCTCTCACACACAAAAAATGACTTAGAGACTTCCTGTGCCTATGGGTGGGAGGACACTGCCTCACTTGGTATCCAGTAGCCACACTCATAGGTAAAGTGTGTAAATAGAAAGATGACAGCCTCAGCATTATCAGCTGTGCTCACTGCTGAGTCACTCCTGTAAGCTCGTTTCTGCCAAGCCAACCTCCTCCTCTACACCTCATGAGTAAAGAGGGGTGTGTGGAGTGCAGTGTCCAGAACAGGATTTATGCCCATTAAAATACAGAATACTGGAGTTTTATTTGTGTGTATTTCTCTGAAGCAGACATGATTCATACATCACTTCTGATATCAAACTTTGCAGTACCAAGGAAAAAAAGTTACGTTAAGAAACAAAGAATGGGAAGTGGGAAAATGGACTGTTCTGCTTTTTAATTAAGAATTTGGATGGTACAGCACTTACTGCATCTTGCAAATGAATTTTTTTTTCCTAATGATACAGCTCATTCCAATTTACTAATGAGAGATTTTGAATGCTGTAATTTTAGTATGACTTTTTAAAAGCCTTTCTTCTAATGATGCTAAACATTACTATTTTATAAAAGTTAAATATATTATTTCACTGAAGCTTGTCATTATCGCATGAAAGCACAGAATGATCCTAAAGTGAATGGAACTTCTGCCTTTGGTTTCAGTGAGAGATAGGAGTAGGAGCTGTGTCATATTCTAGGGGACTTGCCACTATAGTGAAAAGACTTACTCCCATATGTTTCTTTCTTAGGATTTGAGTTACTGAAAATAACTTCATTTGCACTGTGTTAAATGGTGAGACAAACTGTGCTTTCAAGGTCCCTCCTGTTCCCTGTGACTTGGGGAAATCAGGGATTACAAAAAAGCAATCACTAACGTTCTGCGTTCCGCACTGGATGAGTAATAGATAGTAAATATGCCCACAATTAATGCTATGTAGGTCTCCGCCCATCCATAATGACAAACTTCCAAGTCAGCAAAGAAGCACACAGCCCTGATAACACAGCTGAGTCTCAACATTAGCAGTAGAAGCTAATATGTTTTCATGTAGAGATCTGAGTCTTCTTTTTCTAGCACTGATTACCTTGGCCAATCATATGAAAATACATTACAATAGATATTTCAACATTTCGAATTTAAAGTGGCCAAAATTTGTGATAATGAGCTGGCTGTTTTTCCATTAGAATAGACATTAGATTCCCCAAGTGGGTAATGGGAGTGACACCAGCCCTACGTGCCAAGAGTCAGCCTGTTTTGATTTCATACCATTTTCTTTCTGTGTTCGTTACTCAGTTCCGTTCCTGTTCACCCAATAATTTAGGTATCAACTTTCTGTGAGAGGATTGCACCTGTGCTGCACCAGGTTCATTCTAGAAAGTGCAAAAATTGTAATTAAAATCAAGTATATGTCCACATGATTTCCTAAAAGGAAGGAATTACAAGTGAGTATTCCAGAGATTTCTTACATCAAGGCATTTGTACCTTCCCTTCAGAAAACAGATTACCCAACAGAGATTCCTTCATGGGAATCTCTCTTCTCAGTTTTGGCTACGAGAAATGCTTTGCCACAGCACATTTTCTTCAGGCCAGCTGAAAGTGAAGAGACAACTTGCTTTTGGTGTAATAAAACATTCACATTTCTCTATGCTCTCCATTAAGTATATAAAATTTGTTGAAACACGGCTAAGTTAAAGCCATTACTGAAGCCAGCCACTAAGTTCAGGTATGCCTGGCTCAATCTCCGTATTTTCTCATACTCAACATGAAAACACCTCTATATACTTCGATGAAATTAACTATGTTCTGCCTTTAAAAGTGACACTATTGCTTGCAGCCTGACATTCAAAAGCAAGAAATGCCATTAAGATCCATTCATTTCATTTTACATTCTGAAGAAAATAGTTGGAGAAACAACAGGAAAACTGTCTCCACGTGAAAAATTCAAGTTCAATTCCTATCTGAAGGATTTAAACCCATGTTTCTAAAATGACAACAGCCAAATTGTTAGGACAGGCTTCCTAAAGTGCAAAGCCTTCATTAATGTCTGCTCTTGAGTTGCAAATAAGTTACAGACCCTCAGTTTCCTTCTTGAAAACTGCCTTCAGTCCTTGAAAACATGGAAGTCTTAGCCTCTCCAGTTGGTTTCTTGTTTCCCATAAGAAGGTATAATTTATGAAATAACACCAAAGCTCCTGATTTCAGGAATATCTTTTGGAAATAAGACTTATTTGTCCATTTTATTTTCTTTCAAGAATAAAAGCTTTAAACCTTGCTCTTTATTTTGGCACTACAATTTACACACGCTGGGTCTGCTCCTAGGAGTACTGCAGGAAGTGGCAAAGCTGTCACTGAGATGGACTGAAAATTATAAAGATTTGTGACTTTAAGGAGAAACAGTAGTGAATTACATAATGAGGCTAAGACACAAAATCTACATCATCACTCTTTCTTCCACAGTCTGATTGACATAACACTATTCTAATCACTTTCTAATGCACTGGTCGGAAATCTTAAATGAACATGAAATGAATGGGAGCTTGAAGAGCATGGACAGTCCTTCTCAAAGAACCAATCTTTCAAATCCTTGAATATATCTGAAATCTTTAAATATAACTGGGAAAAAAAATAATGAAAAGCTAAGGAAAATGTGGAGTTAATAAGATGCTTTGCTTCTGTTACAGAAGGTTCAATCAAATTCATAGGGATATAACTGACAATTAATGAAAGCACAAGAGGCAGAGACAGACTCCTAAATCAACATATATTCAAAAAAAGGTACTACAAAAAGATATCAGTAATGATATTATAGAAACAACTTAGAAAGATCATATATGCCTGTATGTCCCTTTCTTTTCTTTTTTCTTTTTTTTTAATCACAACCAAAAACCAGTTTACTTTCTTTTTAGGCAACAGTAAAATGGACTGAAATTTCTCATTCAAAATGGAAATAATAAGAACAAGCATTGCAGACTTGTTTCCATTTACATGTGCTAACCAGGAGCCAGCTGTACATTGCCATTAGTGAGATAAACAAGTATGTGATTAATAAAAAATAATTAAAGTTTACACCTTTTCTCAATGCTCCTTATTTTTATACAATTGATTGCATTTCACACTGAATAAGAACAGTGCAGAAATCTCCTTTGCATATAGTCAAAGCTATTGTTATGGAAAGCAAGAAGTCAATTTATGAGAAGTGAAGAGGAATCATAGATTTTTTTCTTTTAAATAAGTGCTGGAAATTAGATCATAGTAAGAGATGGGTAAATCACTGCAAATATTTTTACCTAAATTCCTTTTTCTTCTTCACTTCACACAATAATCTCATTGTCTTTCAATCACAGAATCAAACCTGAAGGAGCAGCTTTCAGAATTCCTCTAAAACAAGCATTCAAAGTGCTGAAATTACACTTTGTCTTATTCAAAGAGATTACTGAAATCATTATTAGCTAGGTATGAATCATTTTAAAGTGACCCATGTCAAAAGCATTGTTTGACCTTTTCTAAGATGGGAAGGAGATCTGAAGAGCTCATCTTTTCCTCTCTTGAATGTAAACCCAGAAAGCATCCAAACCTGATTCCACTCATTAACAGTGGGGACAAGGAGGTCTCCTTTTGCAGAGGTGAAGCATATCTTTGGATAGTATTTTACGTTCCTCACGTTCTGCATTCATGTGCACACCTCTGTGTTCTCATCTTGCACTCTACCATCAGAATTATTTTAAATGCGCATACACGGCATTCTTAAGAACAGTTCCTGGCTTGTGCTTCACATTTTAATTGTTCTGTAGGCTTGCAAAATCCCATCACATGTTTCTGACTGAAATGGCAGCTAAAGTCACTCTTTTCTAAGCTTAGACAAAGGCTGGAGGACCTTTTTCCCTACAGAAGACTACAGTAGAAAGGAGAAAACCAACACAGATGAACTAACATTTCAGCCAAGGCTCATCTTGTGAATACTTAAGCAAATTTAGAGTACAACTGATGTTTTGGTTGTATTAGAAACAAACACTGGTATGGAACAAGTTCCAAAAAGAATCAATGGATGCTACCACTATCAGAAAGTCTCTAAAAACCACTGTGGTTTTCACTCCAACTGCATTGAAGCACGTTCCCATTCTCTAATACAGGAATAAGGAGAAGGAATACACATGAAATGAAAGCAGATGAGACTATTTGGGAATGGACAGGCTGATTATCACTCTGTCCCCACCACGTGTACTCTGTTTCACCAGCAGTGGAAGAGTGGAAAAGATTAAGAATTGCTGTTCCAGTATATTTCACCATCTAATTAAAAAATGAATGAGATGGTGAATTTTGAGTTCCCCCACTGTTTTAGCTCTTCTGAGACAAATGGTAGTGTAAGTCTAAGACTACCAGAGATACCAGTTTTGTATGCCACAGTAATTAGTGAACTATTACTTATTTTCTTTTCAAAATCAGCAGGGTATTTCTCAGTGATTCAGGCTGAGCATATTAAGACTGCCAACTTGCCCTCTTTTCCTCCAGTACAGAGGGACAGAGAAGAGGAGCTTTTTCAAAATACAGACCCAGGCTTAGGCTCGTCATCTGGCAGCTGCAAAAATCACAGTGATTACTCCAAGCACGATAAGCACACAAGGACACTTTAGAAATAACACTAGCTAAACCAAGTGCCAAGTGTTTCTGACTTCCAGGCCAGCTTTGAGTGAATGAGCACGAAGGACCAGAAACAAATGTTTACTAAATAATCATGCATTTTAACTAAGGTTGAAGAAGTAAATAAATATATGGCACATCACAATTCAATCCTGTGTATAATAGCAGAAGTAAAAAGTCTTGAAGAGATTTCTTTTAAAACATAATCATATAGAACTGCGTAATACAGCAGATGGGAGAGGTTCTTAGATGGACAGTTACAGTAACTCTGGTGTATCCAGTGTGTCTGTTAACACATCTATTTCACACTCTGTCAGTTTGATTTCAATGACTTCATTACTAACTTTTATATTAGTATTTCCTTCATCTCCAAACTTGTGCCTCAGTGAGAAACATCCTACTGGATTAGTAGGTAGCAGCTATTGAGTTGCAAGAATGCGAATCTGTTATTCCCTTGTTTATGGACATCAATCTTATGTTGTGGAGTTAGTTTTGATGAAGGTAAAATTTAATTATTATCCCTGTACAGCAAGCCTCAAGAAGAGACATTAGTATGAGTAAAAGTCTTCTGTAATCAGAAGTAATTTACATTTTTCACAACCCTATTCAATGAAACCTCTTCTGAGGACTGGTTTTGCTGAAGTTCATATTCACCTGGATGGCATCCTGTTTATGGCTCAAATTCAGGAAGGTAAATACATATAACCAAAGTTCACCATTTTCCAGAAAAATCACAACGTAGGCAAAAAACGTGCACGAGATAACACACTCTTAGACTTCTTTCGGATCATAGAATCATAGAATCACCAAGATTGGAGAAGACCCACAGGATTATCCAGTCCAACCATTCGCCCTTCACCAATGGTTCTCGCTAAACCGTGTCCCTCAACACAACATCCAAATGTTCCCTGAACGGATGAGCTGTATTAATATGGATGAGCCGTATTAAATATTGTTGTTTACATCTTACTGTGTAATGTAATTGTAGTTGAGCATTGTGGTTAATATTACATTAACAAAAGCATTAATGTCAAAAGCAAATCAAATGGGTAAAATGACATGCAGTGTATACTTATATGTATACACTTCATATGTATGCCTTTTATTTCATGCATCTGAATGTTGTGTTGCCAAAATGCTTTAAATATAAATAACTGTAAGCACCAAATGAACCAATACTCAAATATGTTATGTAACCATAGTTTCTCTCCATAGCACAACAGAGAGTCTAGTGATAAATACAGTTAAAATTTTTGTCAATGGCTTCCTTTTGGCCTTTTATTAGCTTTTATACAGTAGCCCATATCTCTTCAGCTGTATGCTCTTTCCTGAGCAAACTAGAAAAAGTTTGCATGAGTACGTGTGTGGCCTCATAACACTTCAGGTTGTTCAAAAAACCAAAACAACTTATCATCAAAACAAAGTGCAGTTCTGTTATAGCCACAGTTAGGCCTTCAATTATAGTATATTTTTATGATCGTATTTTAAAATAAGATTAAGCTCAAGCATTTCACTCATAAGTCATCCCTAGAAAAGCAAAGGGTAACATTTGACTATTCAGCTGCTTTTCAGGATGAAGGCTGAAAACATCAGTACAATTACAATGCATCACCTTGAGGAGTACTGTGAGAAAACTGTGTTAAGGGGTTCAGTATGCTGAAGTTATGCTTTTTGTCCAAATATACCTGCTAACTGGATGATGCCATGTCTTGCAACATCATAGTAGGGATGATTGATATCTAGCTCAGGATCCTCAAGTGGTGGAGACGTAAATGTTTTCTCTTGTCCTGACTGTGTATCTTCTGCTTCATCTTTCTGTAGTTCTAAAGAAGCAAGAAAGAATGCTTAAGTGCTAATGAACAAAGAAAAACTTTTGCTTCTGATTAATTACTGAAGGCTTGAATTTTAGCTCAGACAAAAATACCAGTTGATATATTTTCAAGTCAGTTTCTTCCTTCATCCCCATTTTCATGTGTGGGAAAAACAACCATTTAATAACTCAAAACAACCTTCACGTCTTCCTTAAAAATAGTATCTGCTGTGATAGGCATAAAAATCTTGACAATGGCTGGACAGCTGGCATGCTGTGACCTTGCTATTCACAATTGCTAGTGTTGTCTTGTCATTTCTTACACTCTCGCAATCTGCTTCTTTTATCCATCTACATCTTCTCTTATGCTTCAAGGGTGTCCAAATGGGGAAGTCAAAGTTTCAGTATGCTAATGTGCATTGACAGCTGTTCCATAACACTCTCTGAAAGCAGACCTGCATGAAGATACCTTGCACAAAGATACTGAAGTACCAATAAACCTCCATTTAGTTCCATCAAAATCTACAATTTCCTTGAAGTCAGTGTGAATTCAATGTTCAAAACTTGCAGTAGATGAGGCAGTCAGATCTCCATCCATCACGTACACCAGCTAGAGGCCAAGGTAAGATATAAATATCAGCTCAAAAACCCAATGAAATCCATGGACACCTTTTCACTTCTGGACTAGATTCTCAAGTTAGATCTATTTTGCACTAAAATTAGCGATTCATTATTATTCAGTCTTGATCCAGAGCTTGGTTTGGCTTGTTTTCCCAAAGCTTTTTCCAAACCATTGCTCAGTACAAAAAAGGAAAGTACCAAAGTACCAATCCAAACAAACAGATTCTGGGACAATTGCTGCCGTTAATGTTGCTGAACTACACAAGTGAATGTTTTCTAGAAACTGACTGGAATAACATTATACTGACACACTGGCACACAAATGTCTTGATGGCTTATGAGAGGAAAACATACACGTAAAGAGAAAAACTAATGTTCTGATAGGGTGCAGCACCCCCTGTACATCATCCACCTCTTTTATTATGTAACTTCTAGTACTACGGAATCAAAAAGTTTATCTGTAACACTATTGGTGTCACTTAAGTCCCTCAAGAACTTTTGCATTCTGATCATCTATATATTTTATATGCCTTGACCACCATACGAGATATACTAGGGCAGAGAGAATATATTAGGCATTGATTTCAGCCAGATTTAGTATCAGTAGCTAGGATGCGTTAGAGAAAGACTCTCACTAAATTTTTTTGCAATGTTTTTAACTCATGGTTTCCCAGTAGCTTTCCATTCTATAAACAGCTACATGAGAGCTTCATGGTTTCATTTTTATTTCAACATGATTTGTACCAAAAACACCTTTCAAAATGATGAAAAATGTCACTAATGGCTGGGCTTCTCAAGGACAAAGAACAGTCAGGAAAGTGTATTTTTTCTTAAGTTTCTTTATGTTTCAATTCACATTCAAGCTCCTCAGAAAATAAACAGAAGTCCTATTAATCTTAGGAAAAATAATTATACCATCAGTCCTCCTCATGTTATCACCACAACGTGTGTTTTTCTACCTTTTAGAAGCATATCATATATAAAGATCTACACTAACCTTAACTGGAAATGTATTCTTTCACCTTGGAGAAGGATTTTTATTTCCTCAAGAGCCAGGAATAACAATACAAATATAACCCCATACCCAAATTTCACTTTTTTTTTTCTTTACTTTTATATATTTAAAGTCAAATACAAATCTGAAAAAGAAAAATGCTGTTTTGTTTAGTAAATTTTCATGTCTGAACACTTAACCACCTAAAGTAACAAACAGCAAAAACAGGGAGAGAGAAGAAAATAGAAAATCTGTGTAGGTGGAGTTACAAAGCAAGAAACATGAACTATTCACTAGAATCCATTGAAACTTAACAAGTATTAATAGAAGTGAAATGTGCATTTATATTAAACAATTGAAACAACAGATATGCTACCTATAGTCTTTAGTGCAGAGAGGTTGGGAGCAATCCCTTCTGTAAAAATTCATTTTGTACTATGCATAGTGATAGGTGTGCTTCCAAAAAGCTACCTGGCTTTGAGATGCAGCAAAGAGCAAGGGAAGAAAAATACGCATGCCCATTTCTGCTGCAGTTATTCACAGGGACTAGGGTAGCCCCAGCAGTAGTCACAAACTACTGAAAAGCAAGTTAAAACTAACCTAGTAAAATAATTATTTATTCTTTTTCTTTTCCTCCTCTCCACATGCGTGAACAAGAGGACTGGAGCTCAAGAGACATTTCCTAATATATACAAACAAAAAAGAAGATTCAGTGTTCCAGACTGAGGGAGACCTGAGCTCCATTTTTCTCACTCAGTGCCAGGAGTTTATTGCCCTGCTTCATGAGCCATAGCAGAGGATCATCTGTTACCATGCACGTTGCTGCTGCTGTTCAGCCCTGGCTGGAAGAAACGACAAAGGTCCTGATTGAGAGCTTGCCAAAACTGACTGGAAAATTGCTTGTTGCTGAAAGTTGTGTGTGGGGAGATCAGAGCTACGTAGAGGATCAGGAGACTGGGGTAGAGGGGGGAAAAAGAAAAAGAAAAAAAAAAAAAAGGATTCTTGCTTTGGGATTTAGCCTGGAATCCTCCAAAACTCAGGGCGGAAAAAAAAACCCCATATAACACAGATCTTTCAAAATGATGAGCCCTCTAATGCCACGGCCATATTGCTCATTGCAACTAACATCTTTGGAAATAACATGCAATACAGCAATCTCTATACTCATTCAATACTTGTCTCTTTGGAGTAATGACTCCCATTTGTGCCACAATATGTGAAGATGGTGATATTCCAATGGCTTAGAATTGCACTGGGAACATCTACCAATAATTCATAAAAGCTGCATGTATTAAACTAACCTTCAACTCTAATGGCTTTAATAGGGTACACATGAGTACAGTGGCTGTAACTCATATTGGATTGCTTCAAGATGCATTACAAAATGCTGGTGAAGCCTCTCCCTTACTCAAGATGCTCTATTAAATCACCTGTGACTCTACAGAGAAGCCATTTAAAGTATAATAAAAAATATTTACCTATTTCAGCTAACTTCTCATAGTCAATCTCAGACATGATTCCCCTTAGAAAGAAGACTGTCCAGATCTTGCTAGCTGATTCTTTTGGGATGAAACCGTCTTCAAGTCAAGCCTACAAAAATAAACAAAAGAAGCTGTCACCACAGTGTGGTGCATTTTACACATGACACAGATACAAAAAGAAAAGAAAAAAAAATGGAAATGACACAAATCCTCCTGCCTTTTTATAACACAGAGCGTGAGAAAAGTATTTTAAAACAGCCGTTCAAACCAGAAAGCTACATATAATAAGACTTTCAGCCAACTGGGGAATGGGGGGTTATTCTACAAAATGCATTTACACATTTTCATGACTAACAACAGAATTTAGGATTACTTCACTTCTAGAAGCAATGTGAATCCTTCTACCTTCATTTTACCTCTCTGATGAAAAAGACATATACTCCATTCTCTCCCACCAAAGTCATTTCTATTGCAGTCATATGGTTTATTACAGGATAGTGCTGTCTACCTCACATTGCACACGCAACAGCTTCATGAAAATTGCAAGTGAGCATTAACATACATAAAACTGAAATAAAAAAAAACGCCAGCACTTCCTGTACCTAATCACTGCTCTTCATCAAATTCTTAGAGGAGCATTTTGTAAATAGAATACTAAGTAACTCAAAGAGTGCATCAGGAGCTAAGAATACAATTTAGAAGATCTGTTTTCTCAAGTAGCTGCTCCAAACAGACTCAGATATGAGGTATGAGAGAAATGAAGCTTTTCAAACTCATCAAATTTAATTTCAAAAACCTGTTTAATACATATTTGTTTCCATCTAAGTGTGTTAAAAGGAACACAGGTGAATTTATGGCTTGGTTGTTGAGCAAATGCATGCACAAATACATTCTCTGCCAGGAGGTTATGCATTGCACCACTGCTTCAATGAACTGAAACTGGGAAATCATCCTAGGCAAAAACAAAAACAACAACAACAACAAAAAAAAAAAACAACAAGGTCATTCTGGCTGCCTGCCCACACTGTACATCCTTCAGCTTAAGGATGCTTGTTCCAGACCCCCAGTCTGAAAGCTGGATGCCAACCATTTTCTTCCAACCAGAGAAAGGATGTGAAAGTAGTTTTCAGGACATAAAATAGATGATCACATCAAGAAAGCAAGAAATCATCTGCTTAACTATAGGGATGCTTTCATCTATATTGCTGAGGAGGGATCAGTCTTTAGAGTGACCGCAGTACATGAACTGGACAGAATCTGGCTTTCACTACCTATTGCAAAGTCTATCCTTTGATTTTAGGTTTGTGGAGAGGAAATGGATTTGCATCCTGACTGCAACTCGCAATTTCTACAGTAAAACAAGTACCTGTTAGCAATCACTGTCTTTACGAAAGCTTATGATGGTTAGAGAAGCTTCTCTATAAATTTTCAGTACATTTCACAGATCTAATGTAATTACGCTAACGTAATACTAAGAGGCAACCATGCATTTCCATAACTTTTTTCACTGTAGATAAAATACGAGTATGGTTCTACCACTTTGAAATTTTAAAACACCAAGCAACTATTGTATAATACAGTTATTATTATTTCTTGTTGAAAATAATTTTCCTCATTTACAGGAAATGCTCAAATTAAGAGCACATACACAAGAAAATCTCCCATTAAGTTCAAGAGAAATTTTTGTATTTTCTCACTGGAAAAGAATTTTCTTGAAAAATGCAAGCAATTCCAGGCCAGATATATTTAATTCATGTTAATTTTACCACATGACATTCAAAATGACAATTCTGTTTTTAATTTTCAATTGTGTTACAATTAAATACTTTGCGATTAATATTCCAAACAGTGATTAATTTGTTTATTGCTTTTTGGAGTGGTATTTAGACATTTCTAAAATTAACAGTTAGTTACTAGTGTGATACTGTGTGCTTTGTTTAGCAGCTAATTTGTGACAGGTATTTTAGATGATTTAGTAATCTATGCAGTTTGCTTGTGAGTAATTGGTGTACCGTGAGGGCTGCTCCAAAAGTAACGCCTTCTATGTCATTATGTTAGCCCATGACACCAGAGGCGGATGTTGGTGGTATGGCAGTAGAAGTCGAACCTTCCTAACAATATCCTACTATATTTTGTTGCCCTGTGACAGATGGCAGCAGAGGGGCAGTCTGACAACATGGTGTCTAACATGGAAGTGCATATGAAGCAAAAGTGTGGCATTTAATTTTTCTATGTAGAAAAAAATGCACCCATTGACATCCATCAACACTTGCTAAATGTTTATGGAGACCAAACAGTGTATGTGAGTGAAGCAGTAAGTGGTGCAATGCAGCAGTGGTGACAGTGACACTGGATCATCTGCTAGTGCAGACTTTTACAAGCACAGCATGTAGGCTCTTCTCCATTGCTGGAAAAAATGCATAGCTAATGGTGGTGACTATGTTGAAAAACAGTGTTTTGGAGCTGAGAATATGCTCTATCGAACAGTGTTGTGGTTTTTGTACCTGTTGTATTTTCCATGGAAATAAGTAGGAGGCATTACTTCCAGAGTGATCTATATATCTGATCATGATTACCTGTGCTGGCAAGGAGCATATAATCTAACTAAACAAAAATGTGTTTTTGGAGCAAAATGCAGTTGCAAAATATGGTCAGGAAAGTTGAACTTTTCCTCGTCAATTTTTTTCCTAAGTTTCAAAGGGGTGCATAGTATCAACACAGAGAATTTTTCAGGGGGCTCCAAATTAAAACCACAGCTCACATTTCACTCACTATTCCACTCATCTTTATCCTTGAACTTCAGCCAGCCTTTTAGCATTTTGTTGAAGCTGGAGCTTGACCACAAGAAGATCTTTGTAACAACACAGAGGTTGTTATGTTTTTCCATTCCTTCTTCACAGACTACCACTCACACCCAGACCAAATTTCAGAACAAAGAAAGCTAACTGTCAACACATTTTAATCTTTGTAGTCTCTTAATCACAACCAGATATATCCCAAAGCCCTTATAACACACTTTGTAGTATTTATGCCAGGCCTTTTCATTTTGTTTAATATTATCCACAAATCATAAATAAAGCAATAAGTGATAAAAACTAGGCTAGGACGCTTTCAGGTACCATGAGTGCCAAAACTCTCAATGAATTGAAGGAAAAAAGGGGAGGGGAGGGGAGGGGAGGGGAGGGGAGGGGAGGGGAGGGGAGGGGAGGAGAGGAGAGGAGAGGAGAGGAGAGGAGAGGAGAGGAGAGGAGAGGAGAGGAGAGGAGAGGAGAGGAGAGGAGAGGAGAGGAGAGGAGAGGAGAGACAGCTCTTTATGCCTCTTCTTGGGGAGAAAAAAAAGAAAGAAAAAAGATGTAATGTTTCTGCTGTTTCTGCTGTGTAGCATGGAATAGAACTTCTTTTCTCCTTCATAATAATTACTGATGCTACAGCTCAGAGTAGAGGCTCTATCTCCCAGAACTTGCAGAACAACATCTGGCTTCTGAGCAGCAAAGTTACTGTACAAGTGAGAACAACTACAATAGTGTTAAGCATTTGCAAACGTTTAATGCACAAAGTTACTGGGAAGCTAGAGGTAATTTAGACAGAATCAAAGGAGGGAAAAGGAGGAGAAACCATCTGCTTGGTTTTCAGCTTACTGTTCCCTTGGGGCAGCAATTAGAAAGTTTTCAGTTACAAGACAAATTTACTGTAGCACCCTCGGAAATTGATTTCCCGTTGACCACAGCATTCTCTGTTCTGGAGAGATAACATAATCTCCTTAACAGCGCTTCTCACAACGTCTCCCCGTTCCTAGCAAGCTGTCAGATTTAGTGCCTTCCCTCATCTCACCCCTCCAGAAAGGCAATAAAAAAGCCCCTAAAAGAACCAAACTACAAGTCCTTTATTAATAATAGATATTTGGAAGTATTTTACAAAACACTGGATCCTATATCCCTTCACATGGAAGTTTTTTACTTACTGACAACCCTAAAAGAGCATTACTTTATCCAAAATGAAGGCAGCCACAAGGAGAACTGCTTGGCAATGAACTTGCTTCTACAGATAGCCCAAACAAAGGTGAGGGATCCCTCACAACACTTGTCAGAGCACAGATGCCTTTCATGCTTATACTTTTTGTTCATTCAGCTCTCAGAAATGTTCTTCAAATTTAAATAGCAGAACTTTTCTTCATATTTTTCCTGATTTCCTTCCTCCCATGGATATTCTTGCTTTATTTTAAAAGGTATAACACAACACATCATGTAACATCAAGATGCAATTTACATTTTGATATGACAAGACATCTGCATATGCTAGTATTTGCTGAGGGATAGAGCCTACAAAACGAGGGGAAGTAGTGTCAGAAGGTTATTTTATTATTTATAATGCTGCAGTAACTTTGCTATGGAATTTACAAACACAAAACCACAGGAATTGAGTGCATAATGTACTCGTGGAAAGTGTATTCAAAACATTCTGCTTTCCTTCTCATATGTTATCTGCACTACATTGAATTTTCTCTCAGCGTGCTCCTTGCACAGTGTCTACCAAACTCAACGTCTATACTTTTCATTAGCAATTAGTTTCAAGTATTTTGCATTTTTATTTCATATTCTTTATCTACCTATCATTTTTCACTGGTAACACATTATCCAGAGTTATCTAGGAAGCAAACGTCAGGAGAACTAACAGTTAGAGCACAAGGCTGTTTTTTTTTTTTTTTTTGCCCAACTTTCAGTTTAATCACAGAATGGTGCAAGTTGGAAGGGACACGTGGAGGCCATCTTGTCCAATCTCTCCTCAAGCAGGGCAGCCCCAAGCTAGTGCCCAGAGCCCATGTCTAAGCAGATATTGAAGACACCCCAAAGAGGAGACCCCACAACCCCTCTGAGCAACCTGTACCTGCTCCCCATCTCCCCTGCAGCACAGAAGTGCTTCCTGGTGTACATATGCAACACCCTTTTCTTCAGTATTTGCTCATTGCTTCTTGACATCACACCAGGCATTCCCGAAAAGAGCCTGGCTCCACCCTCTGCATTCACCCTTCAGATATTTGTATACATTGATGGAGTTCCCCCTGGACCACCTTCACTCCAGCCTGAATAGGCTCAGCCCTCTCAACTTCTCCTCAAAGGACACGTGCTCCAATCAGTCTAATGATTGACTTGGGCCTAGTTCAGATAATGTCAAAACCCTGCCTTTCTATTCAGAGGCTATCATATCTGCATATATTTCTGAATGACAGAAAATAAAATTCAAAAGGATCACTGTATTTTCATATACATAACTCATGGACTAGCTTTTAAAAAGGAAACACATCTTCAGCAGCAGAGTAGCTGTATACCCAGGGATAGCATATGAGCAGTGCAGTTATCATAGCCATCCTTCTCTGCTTCATAGAATCATAGAATGGCCTGGGTTGAAAAGGACCTCAGTGACTATCTAGTTTCAACCCCCCTGCTACGTGCAGGGTTGCCAACCAGGCTGCCCAGAGCCACATCCATCCTGACCTTGAATGCCTCCAGGGATGGGGCATCCACAACCTCCTTGGGCAACCTGTTCCAGCATGTTACCATCATTCTCCCACCTTCTATTCAGGATTTTATGTAAGTTCTGTAGGGTGGGTTACTCAATTGCACAGAACACACACAGACTCAGTTTAAAATACCACTTGTTAACAGTGGAGTTGAGATTTGTACTGCAGGTGAAGATACAGCAAAATCCAACTGCATTGTGCTGACCAGAGCAGAAATGGGAAGTATGGAATAAAAAATAAAAGAAAAAAGAAAAAGAGATGGCTGGAATTGCTCTTAAAATCACTTAAAGTAAACTGGGTCTCCTGCTCACTGCAGTGACTTCTCCCTCCACAGAGATAGCAGCTGGGCTGCAGCACTGTGCCAGGCTGCCAGTTGCACAGCGAGCTTTGCATGCAGCGAGCAGAGCCGCCTGGTGGTGCCTTGGGCTTTGCACAACACTGAGATGCCCTGTGCAAAGTGAACATACTTAGAAGCTAGGAAAGGCAAATATGCTGTTATTACTTCCACACATCAATATTGATGAAAAGTATTACTGAACCCTGAAACTCAGAAAAATTTAAACAGCTTTCATTTTATTATGTTTTCCATTTGGACGCTATTCCCAAATTAATTTTACTGCTTTAATAAGTTCCATTGATTTTGGTGCAGTAAAGATAAATACAGATCAATTCCTAGAGCTGGCCACATTTCTCTGAAATGTCAAAATATTTTTAACCAAACTTTCCATGAAAAATTCATGGTAAAGGGAAAAAGTAGTTCAGCAATCTAGAAAAAAAAAAGAAGAATTTGAAGGATGATGATCATACACACAGGCTGGTATCTTCTTATTTACACCTAGAAAGTTATTACCTTGCAAAGTTCAGTGCAAGTTGATACAACTTGTCCAACTTGCAGATTATCCATGCGTGGATATTCCAATCCACTTTAAAAACATAATTTCTGTCCTGAATTGTATATATACAAATTGATTTCCATATCACACATCACACAAAAATGTCCATGCTACAATTCAAAGCGAACTACTAGGAATCTTTCAGTAGCAGTTCAGTATTAACTTTTAATGTGGTTTGAGTTCTTACACCTTAATTTGACACATCTGTGTATGGATCTTTCAAAATTAATAAAAATCAGTAAAGAATTTATAACAGTTAAAACTAGTCATCTCCACTGAAAAAAAATAATAATAATACATACTGTGCTGTTATATTTCTGGGACAGAGAACAGATAATGCATGAATTTACCTGTCCGTAAGGCTAAGATAAGTAAATATAAAAACAACAACAAAAACCTATGTTAAAATAGGAGAGTATAAAGTAAAAATGAAATGCATATGTTCTTAAAAAGAATCGAAACGAAGATTTTATCTTTGGTCTATCATGTTCGTTTGGGGGATTCTGAGCTTCTTTTTATGTAACGATCAGAGAAGGAGCACACACAGAGGCTAATTCCTGCAATGGATTGAGACACAGCCTCGAAAATCAGAAAGAAAGGAAGACAGTCATCCTGTCACAAGTCTCTGTGCTCTATCACACCAAGTTACATACTGATCAAACAGTGCTGATTTCTCTGAAGGTAATTTTCTACTAGTCTCATCCATTCAGTGCCTCGAAAACAGGAGAATGGTGTTTTTTTGGTGATGTTAAATGTCCTTGATTTGGAAAGAAACCCAAGTTCATGCAGCCACTTTCCTTCCTTCCTTCCTTTCTTCCTTCCTTCCTTCCTTTCTTCCCTCCTTTCCTCCTTCCTCCCTTCCTTCCTCCCTTCCTCCCTCTCTTTCTCCCTTCCTTCTTTTCAGGATTTACTCTTGAATAAACACTGAAGCATTATTCATTAACTATCTAAAGCCTCCATGCCATCTGAATTGTTTTGTTTCTTTGGATTTTTAAAGCCACCTTGACAGTAACACTCTGCTCTAACACTCAGAGCACATCCATACAACTGTTCTGGATCATAGAAAGCAACTCCACATAGCAGAGCTCCCAGCACAGCAGAATGCCAGGTAGAAATCTCAGCTGATGTCCCAGCTTGGCAGAGCAATTAGTGTGAAGAGAGTGCTCACTATTTGACACTTTGGTGGTCCTCACCTCCATGGTGCATGACACATGGTCACCTACAGGGCGTGTGCATGTTTAAGTTGCTCTTGATTATTTCTTTAGCTCCCACCGTGTTTTTTTTGTCTTCTCATCCACCAAGTTCCTCGTTCTTCCTTCTCCCCGGTCAGCCTTCCTTTTTGCCCTTCTTCCTCCACGATCCTTGTTTTCCATGTTTTTCCTAGCTCCTTTATCCTGGACTAATTCTTCTTCACAGCTTTTTTCTCTATTGATGTGAAGGTTCTTCTGCCTAAACTCCTCTCTCCTCATCTCTCCCAGCACAAGCAGACTTCGAGTTTCTGGGCTGTACATGAATGAGTGAGCTACCAAAGCTGCAGGAACAAAGAGGTGACAAGCCCATAACTGCAAGTAAGGTGTTTCACTGGTTCTCCACATCACTTACAGTTATTCTGATATCTGTTACAACAGAATTCTCTCTGAAGTTTGCAGAAAGATCTCTTATTTTAGAGCTTCTTGAACGTTTAAAGCTTAAACATTCATCCCTCTATGCTATCGCTACTTAAGCTGCTAATGGTGAAATCTGAATGAATGAGTAAATGCATTCGTTTATATTTCCTTAGCGCTTACAATTATACTGGCAGCCACAGCTGCAATTGTCTAATCAACAAACAGTTTTCATTTGTGATATAGTGTTTGGTGACGCTTGATGGCTCAATAACATGATATGCAAACAGTTTGCATCTCTTATTAGCAGCATGAATATGAAGCTTACTCTACACTCATCCAGTGGGAGTGTAGCAGTACAGATAGCAGAGACCAGTAACTGAATAAAAGAAACAGTAAATATTTTCATCAAATATGGTAAATGTAAACATTTTTATTAAATATAGTAACTGTAATTTTGAAACACTCGCTTAACCCCAGTTGGTTTGACCTTATTTAGAACACAAACTTACTAATGTTGAAGGTGAGAGTTGCTTACATGCCATGTTGCTCTTGCTTCAGTGATAAATCAGACTACATTTTGATGCCCTCAGTGTGTAATATTTACTAGCACTGCATTCATTTACAGCAATCATCCACTCTATACAAAATAGATAAAGTAAAATTCTTACACTGTGTAAGAAAGCAAATTCCCAGCAAGGAGGATGATAAATGCAGGGTAGCATGCTCCTGAAATGAGAAGTTTGGTTGCTGTTGGCCACAGTTTCTCCCCTCAGAGAGAACCTTGTGGAGAGCAAAGTATTAATTCTTTTTTTTCTTACACATAGACACACACACACACAATTAGAACATATTTACTGAAAACAGTACAGATGCTGGAGTAGGACAGAGATATGAAAGTGCAGAGTTATTGCCTCATGCAGGACAACCAAGCCCCTACTGAAGCAATGGTGCAGCTTGGAACATCTTTTACAGGCTGTTCTGGGCCACCAAATGCCCCATTATGCTGTTAAAACAACTCAATTCCCTCCATCTTTCCTCCAAAATGGGGAACTATTTGCAGTTCCCAATTAATAGGGAAGGATATCACATAGGTCTCACTAACTTAAGAAAACATCTTCCCACAGATCTACACTAGGGATAATCCCAAAATGTACTGCAAAAAGCCTGCCCCTATAAAACTTGCTGTGACCATCCCTTTGCAAAGTCTTCCCCCCTCAACTTCCCTGATGGGAAAAATTAAGCATGTCAGAGTGAAATATAAATTGTTTCTTTACTGCATGCAAATATCTGCATGTATCAGCTATTCCCAGTTCTAAAAGCAGTGAAGTAAAGGGATTATTTCTACCCATTACTAGCAGAGAGCTTTTGGAAATGATCTTTTGTTGTTTGAAACACGGCAGCTATTTTCTTATCGCATCCACTCGTTCATCTGGCACAGAGAGAGCACATGGAAAAAAAAGTGCCTAATGTGTAACCAATTAACAGAAAGCCTGTATGCCTGCTGTATTGTTAAAGCAAAATTATCTGAACATGGATAAGTGGTTGCAACGTGACACACTACAACACCATGTTTTGATTCAGTGTAAATGTTTATTGACTAAACAAAATTACTGTAATGTAATCATAATAAACATTAATGATCAGTCATCTATGGAACTTGCTTTCCGAATTAGTAAATGGTAATGCACACTAATGTGGCAGAATTATGTTGGCTGAACTCATGTTTAACCAGAGCTTCTGTCTCAAGGGATTAAACACTTTCAATTGCAGACAAGTATATTTTTAAGACTGTATTTTATAATTAAATTAATCTGACAAGTTACTGGACAAAGGGTTGGTGTATTACGATAAAAAGGTTTTGCTTTTTTTTAATTGCATAATTATTCACCAGGGTTTTTTCTAGCTGGAATAAATTAGGGCTTGTACAATAAATTAATATTCTTCCTGTTTTTAAATAACACAGGGCCAGTGTTTCCAGTTCTTGTCAAGATGTGGCTGTAGTTCACCCAACTTACCACCATTCCTCCCATAACCCTGCTATCCCAAAGTCAAATAGGACTTACAGCAAACGAGAAGAGTTCCAAAAGCCTTTTTATATGGGGCCTATGTTTAGCTATAAATCTCAATTCGAAATCAAGTAAAATGATGATAACAGCACACAACATTCACCATTTCTCTGTTTATATGGGACTGGTTCTTCATCTGAGCAATACAGTGCTGGTTGTTTTTTTTTTTTGCCTGAGATAATTATTTCTCCATTAATCCACAACTACTAAGATTTAAAAGTTTTCTTCCAAGCAGATTTCATAACTTTGAAGATTCCAAGCAGTTATCATAACTTACTTCGAAAGACAGGAAATTTAGAACCATAAAGCCCAGTAGTGTTTTACCAAAGGGGTTCGATGCTTGATGTCAGCACAGTTGACCAAGCAGCCTAGCAAATGTTTCTAATGAGAACTCAGTCGTTGATCAAGCTTGTGCCAAGGAAGGTTGTAGGTCTCAGACCAGTTTGCATATTCTATAATATCAGTACAATCAAGCTGCAAAAACAGCTGCTTCAAGTCTAACCTTGATCACAAAATCTTTCTCTAATTTTCATTTTTAGTCCACCTCAATTCTCCCCCTTACTCACATCAGCACATCTTACCCACAGAATCTTACTTCTTAAAACATCTCCCCTGCTAGATGTTTTGGAGTTATAACTCAACAAAAAATGAGAAATAATTTCATCTCTCAAGAGTTGTTACTGTTTTCTTACTGTTGGAATTTTAAAAACAATGTTAAAATGTTTATTAAAACTCACTACAAGGTCACAAATACTTCATTTGCCAGTTTTTATGAGCAAAGCTATTAGTTTGTGAGAGGTAACATTTATGGAAGAACATGAAGAATTCTTGTAGATGAAAAATGGCAAAATAATACATATGTCAAAGACTATGGAGTACGGGAAACTAGAGGAAGAAAAAGAAATAGAAAAGGAAAGGGGGAGGAAGGTGGGGAAGTCATCTCTTTCCATAGTAAATTGTAATAGTGGGGTAAAAAAAAAATAATAGGTTACATTTGAAGTTTGAAATGTAGCTAAAAAGCTTCCTGTTCATTTTCCCTTCTTATTCACTATGCCTATACTTCATAGAGATTTAATTCCCTTGCCTGATACAGACCTTCGAAATCCTAGTTAAAATCTGCATGAGAAACATCTCATAGCACGGTTCAGTGAGGCAGCGTGACCTTCAACTTCTCTGTACCAGATCAGAAAAATTGAGATCACATGAAAGAAAGAAATTATCCAGCATAAATGAACTCTGTGAATTCAAATTTGCTCAAAAAAATCTGGCAGGTTAACTTTTTATCTGAAAGATTTATGTGACGTCTAGTATCTCCTGCCCTCCCGATGCTGACATAAACAAGAATTTATGCCTTTTTGCTGCCCCCATGTACTTTGACTAACTTGACAGCAATGGGATTGTGCATCACTGCATAAGCTACATCGAATTTTTATTGCTGGGCAGTCTGCTTGCATGTATATTTGGTAAAAATGATTGTGAGACCATTGCACCATTATGAAGGCTTCTACCTTGAACACTTCATCATCTTATCTAAAGGTTTTTTCTATATCCATATATCTTTAACTGCACCCCACAAGCGTGCACAAAGCATCATCCTGAGACATAATCAACATTTAAAACATCTGGAAGATAAAAAAAATCCTACTTCTAATGTACAAAATCTAACAATTGTAAGATACTGAGGGAATGATGCATGCTAGTCCATTAGTCTGCATGAAACACTACTAAAGGATCATAAGATGTACTTAACAACATTGGTATCCGTATCTTTTTGATTCGCGTTGGTATCCATATCTTTTTGAACTTTCAAACGTATGTGTGCTAACTCCTACACAAATCTAAAGATACAAATGCATCAGTTTTACTCACACTTACCTAACAAGGCCATACTGTTCATTTATTCTTCTTCCCTGTAGCACATCACAAAAATTGAAAACTTTGAGAAATGTTATATTGCTTCTATGTTGAAGTAGTCATTTGTGTTGCTACAGTCTAAAGTACTATTACAACAGTAATGACATAAAGGTCTGAATTTAAACAAGGAATAGAGGGAATGATAAGATGGATCTTTTGTGTGTGTGTTTGTTGTTGTTGTTTGTTGCTGTTTATTATTATTACTATTGTTGTTATTATTATTAGACTAGGGAAAAAATAACCTGGTAGGTTTGCAGGCTGTAAGCTCTTCAGGTAACCTCAAAGAGAAGTTTGTGCACCCAGAAACTTATCATTTTATGCACCTTCAAACAATATTCTCTTTGATATATTAAATAAATATTTAATAAGCAGTATATAGACAAGAAAGTGCAGAGTTTGAGAAAGATTCAAGAGGACAAAGCTAACATAACTCAGCTGTGGAAAGCAGAAAGGACATATAGTAGAGGAGAAGAATATATAAACTACCAATAAATGCAATGATAGGGCATAAATAATGTTGTCAGACAAGATTTTCTTCTGTAACTGTCATAAATTAAAACTTAACCTTTTAAATAAATCTCCATTTTTTCTTTAACAACCTTTATACTCTTCCCAGTGATGGGAACACCTAACTTACCTTGCTAGAAATGCTATGTAACACAACCAACCTGGTTGACAAGAAAAAAATTTGTTTAGATTGGTAAGTATTTGTGCTGTAATTATCTTAGCTGTTGGCCACAAATAATAAATTAATAGGTAAAGAAATAGCTATTCTAACTGTTTCTCAAACCAGCTTTACCTTTTTTAGAAGTGGCTTAGATGTCAGTCCCTGGAAAGAATTCAGAGACTGCATGAGAAGTCCTTCCATTCTCTCAGAAGGTCAACTAAAACTGTGCAGCACCAGACAAAGCAAAACACGGAACATTCTCCCCCACTTACTAGGTAAGTTTTCACTTAGAGTGACATGCTAGCGTTAACTCTGGAAATCCCATCAGTATAGCAAAACATCTGACTGTGTTTTCTGCCCCTTCCAATTGAGCATAAGATTTTTCCTTAGTTTACGATTATTTTTAGGTGGTACTTTTAATAGTACCTAGTTGGTACTGTTCTGTACTTAGACATCTTCACTGTCTCTTCAGTACATAACTAATTCCTTTGCATGGGTCTTACACAAAAGGAAGATAAGCCTTTTTTAAGTGATAAGAAAATGAAGCGTGAGAAAAGCTGCCAGGCTGTCAGAGGGAATAAGAAACAAATATGATATGTGAAGCCAGTTATAATCAATTGCTTAAAAATT
Organism: Gallus gallus; assembly: GCF_016699485.2. Lineage (NCBI taxonomy): Eukaryota > Metazoa > Chordata > Aves > Galliformes > Phasianidae > Gallus > Gallus gallus. The sequence goes on along the minus strand of NC_052532.1, from coordinate 69,923,254 downwards.
ACAGATTTTTTGTTCCTATAAATGCAGTTCTTCCTGATTTGACTGCAGTATATCATTAAATATTTATGGATGGGAAACCACCAGGTAACAGCAATCAATCAGTGAAGCTACCACACGCAGAACAAAACTTATGACACTCATAAAAAAAAGACCTATATCACTTGTATTTATGTAACACTACTATGCAGTATGATACTACATCCAAGCTCTACTTGCAGACAGTTGTTGAACCAAATGGTTTTCTTCTTCTTTTCCTTTCTCTCTCTCTCTTTTTCTCCACCCCATTTTTCCTTCAGTATTTTCTTTTGCAGATCTTAACGACATATCTTTTATCATGACTTGTAGGGTTCTGACTGCAAAGATAAGGTTACAACTGTGAGTTTGTCAAGTCTGCTTAATCTTTCTGTCAAGCAAAACAGGATGTATAATAAATCCAGATGCTGAGACAAATAAAGCTGCAAACAGAACCACAACTTATTCTGCTACCCAAACTGTCTCAAAAGAATTTCCTTACCATCAAGCAAGCTCAAAAAAAAAACATTGCCAAAACAAACATCACCCAGTGGACACACTGGGACAGGGAAGATAATATTAAGCCTTCAGGCACTGCTTTTTTTCTGGCTGACAAGTTTAGCCTAAAAACTCACCTACCCGTTTAGTGACATTCCTGCATACACAGCATGAGGTTCCATCCCCAGGGAAATCAGTCAGCACCATAACTCACACTGAACTCAAGCTGAGCTGGGATAGGATCACACATTCAGGTTGTTTTGTTTTGTGTTGTTTTTTGTCCCAAGCAGAGCATCAGTTCTTACTATAAAATTCTCTTCTAAAGTATTACAGAGTTGTCCACCTTCTGTTGTGAGACACCTTTCTTTCCCTGTGGCACTCAGCCTCAGCAGGGGCTGCAACTGTCATTCCTCAGCTTCTAAATAGAGGGTAAAATCCAGTAAACCAATGGAATATTTTTCAGAAAAAAAAAAAAAAGCCTTATTTTCTTTCATATTTTCTTCATATTTCATCCAATAGGTGACAATAAGCATGGCATCCATGTGAAGGTACATAGCTATATTAAACAGATGCAAATCTAAAGCTAGAATGTTATCCAGATTACCATATACTGAAGCCAGAAATAAATGAGAAGCTGGGACCTCCAGTATTCTCTGAAGCTGCAATGATCAGCCTGTGTTGTAAAAACATTGCTCAAAGCCTACTTTGAAGAGTACATGCCAAAATTGGAAATTCCAGCCTCAGACTCCAGCAAGTTGCTTCTCAAGTTTGGGGAAGCTTCCAGAATTGGAGCCTCCAGTAACAATACGGACACCTTTGTTAATAAGGAGAGGGAGGGGGGTTGGAGTTGGGAATGACCTTGTACCATTTTCCTGGGCATCCCTTGTTTGAGCCTACCTGGAGTTTCATCTGTTTATCTGCATGAGCACCGAGGCGGCCAGCTGAGCGGCACCATAAATGCCTGAGAACCACAGAATCATTTAGTTTGGAAAAGACCTTCAAGATCATCATGTTTAGAAAGTTGTGGTGAGAACAGACACCAACTATCCCCTACAAGGAATTCCTGGTGAATATTTCTCTTGAAGCTCTGGCCCTTATGAGCATGATGCTGCAACACTGTGCCAAAGGCAATGTAATCCTCAATGGTTGCAGCGGCCAGGGTAAAGAGGAAGCCCAAAGCCTCCAGCAGGAATGATTTCAAAGTTTGAAAAGCCTAGTGAAATACAAGAGCTGCACAGCATACACAAAATGTCAGGCTAAGAATTTACTGTTAAAAGAAATATTTCCAGAATATATTACCATTAAAAAAATATATTAAAAGATATCTTTAGGATGCACGAATCAAAGAAACAGCCCTTCAGGCAGATGTTACTGTAGGGCAATGAAGTTACACTGCTGTGGATTTTCTTTGTTACAGACAACACTGATATCATAAGCCAAGACAACAAGGCTACCTCAGTCTTCCAAGTTAGTGACCCTGTTTTCAGTTCTTCACAACTTTATTTGTAGGCTGAAATCATTCAGACTCAAAAAGAAGTATGTGAATATGATGGGAGTTCAGGAAGAATTACTGAGAAGGCTACGCGAAAGAAACGGAACAAGATACGAGAGGAGATAGAGAAAAGTTGAATGAGTCCCAGCTGCAGATAATAGACATAAAATCAGTGCCCACTGACGTAAATTGGAATGAAATCCAAGATTGCTCTACCTCACTATTTTTTTTCCTACCGATACACCAGCTCTTAAACTCCTTGGACACACACATAACCTACAGCTGCTATCTGCCTTTCCATCACATCAAAACACAGAAGTCTGTACAGTTAAGCTTGAGGTTCAGCCTTGATGATGACTTAAACTACAGTCAATACCATAACTTGCAACAGAATCACCACACTGTTTGGGTTCGTTTTTTTGTTTGTTTGTTTGTTTGTTTTTAATAATTAAAGGATTATATATTGATACAAAGTCACAGAGTTTGTTACAAGGATATCAGTGTGCTCCACTCAAACCTTCTGGAATGCCAAAAATTAGTTTGCCTCAAAAATGTGATCTCAGATCCCTATGTATGATTAAAGATATATTTTTAATTACAGGCTCAGAACAGTAATATTTCTTTCCATATAAATCTTACTTCAACTTCTGCATAGGAAAACATTATCCAGGGGCATTGAATAACCACATCTCCTTGCTGATGATTGCCTTTCCCCCTTGCTGTAGTCACATAGACAATGCTTATCCACAGAGATGAGAAGAATGAATGGTCTCAGAGCTAGTATCAAAGAGCTGAAATATATTTTTGCCTCTGACAACAATTTCCAATGAGATACTTTGTAAATCATGAAACAAAACTTTACTTAGACAATTTTAAGACTACCTGCAAGTTTGCTAAGAGACAATATGTAAGAAATACAACAGGATGGTTCCCTCAGAACCAATTCTAGCTTACTCCCTTTCACTGATAGATCTGCAACGCCTTTGACATGGTCCTACCCCACATCCTTATCTCTAAGTTGGAGACATTTGAAGGGTTAACTATTCTGTGGATACAGAACTAGTTGGATGGTTGCAGCCACAGTGCTGTGGTCAATGGCTCTGTGTCCTGTTGGAGGCTGGTAATAAGTGGAATCTCACAGGTGTTCTTAGGATCTTAGGATGATTGCTCTTCAACATCTATATCAACAACCTAGACAGTGGAATCAAGTGCCCTCTCAGCAAGTTTGCTGATAACACCAAGCTGAGTGGTGCAGCTGATACAGGAGAAGGAAGGAATGCTATCCAAAGGGACCTGGACAAGCTTGAAAGTCTAGTGAGGTTCAACAAGGCCAAGTACAAGGCGCTTGCTACACGTGGGTCACAGCAATCCCAGATATGGGTACAGGCCAACAGAATGATGGTCTTTAAGATGCTTTCCAACCCAAGCCATTCTGTGATTGTACAATCTGCCATGTTCTTAGAATAATGAAAACAAATACAATCCTCACTTCTGGAATAGTTTAAAAGCATGAAAAAGTGCTCAAAGGAATGACTATATATTTAGGGTTTCCAAAAGGGAGAGAGAGGGAGAGATGACTTTTTCTTCAAAAGACTAAGCATACAGAGAGTAGCCTGACATAAAGAATTGGCTTGAGAATCAAAGACAAATGCATATAGTCACTACTCTAATGAAAGCACAAAATAATTGCTAGAAGATAAGATTCAGTGCAGGCCACTAATTACCAGAGCCTGATGTTGGACACACAGTCCCAGATTCTCAGAGGCACCTGCAGTCTCTGGTATAGGAAATGGCAGCACTCACTGAATCCAAAATTTCTTATGAATGTGTGGTTTGACACATCATGTTCCACATTTGCAAGATTAGAGGATTGCTATTTCTCACATGATCATCTGCTCATGCTACTTACTCCCCATCTGCAGTCACTGTCTGCATATGCTGTGAAAATTATTGTCATCATAGATCAAAGATTATGCCTCCAGAAGACAGACTGTGGGAAGAGGAGAAGAAAATCTCAAAAAATATGGGTTGCATCAATATCACATAAAGTGCATTCAGTAATAAAGAATGAAAGGTTCACTATGTATGAACAAGGTAAGACTTCCAGTAGAAGCTGAGAAGAAATACTTTTCTTCCTTGAAGAATTCTTGTTTCTTACATCAACTTTTGTAAGTCAGTTATTATGCTTAAGTCTCTTTTAAATATGCCTTATATTTTATAGCAGAAGAGCCTATATTGGTTTGGGTCAGGGCATACTGGTAATACTAACTGCCAGCCTCTCATTTGATGAATCAAAAGCTTTTATATATATATATATAATTTTCTCTTTGAAAAGGCAGTTGCCAGTTTTTAAACTGTCAGGCTTGAGTAGTGTATATATTCAATAGAATTTGTGCCTTATTACAGTAATTTCCAGCAATGATTCTAAAATGAAGGTCTTTTGGCAATAATTTTACAATTTTTCTGCTCTTCTATTGCCTTTTGGTTAGCTGCTGCTTACTCCAACATTTCCTTAGTTGGTACTTTCACCCACATATTCTCCCCCCCCCCATGAAAAATCATAAGTTATTTCTTTATAATTATAAATTCTACCTGTGCTTTTTCACGTTCCTGGGCATGAAATTATCTGCTTCTTTTCTGCAGTTCAGCTGCACCAATGAAATCAGGGGATGTGCAGGAAAGCTGCCAGATACAAACACCATTTATTTTTTCCTTCAAAAGCAAAGGGAGTTCCAACCTGTGTGACATGCCTGGCTCACAAGCTCATCAGAGGTGTGTCCTGCTATAATGGCTGCATTGTTTGGCTGGAAAAGGGTTATGTTGGTGCAGAAGTTGGCAAGAAATGATGAAAGATTCCCCATGAGCTGGCAATGTGTGCTTGCAGTCCAGAAGGTCAACCATATCCTGGGCTGTATCAAGAGAAGTGTGACCAGCAGGTCAAGGGAGGTGTCTCTGCCTCTCTACTCTGCTCTCATGAGACTTCCCTTGGAGTACTGCATCCAGTTCTGCAAAGTTCCCAACAAAAGAAGGACATAGAGCTCTTGGAGCAGGACCAGAGGAGTGCCTTGAAGATGATCAGGGGGTTGGAGCTCCTCCCATACGAAGACAGGCTGAGAGAGCTGGGGCTCTTCAGCCTGGAGGAGAGAAGGCTTCAAGGAGACCTTATAGTGGCCTTCCAGTACCTGAAGGGGACCTACAGAAAAGCTGGACCTTTTATAAGAGTAGGTAGCAACAGGACAAAAGGAAGTGGTTTTAAACTGGAAGCTCCCTTCCTGGAAGTACTCAAGGCCAGGCTGGATGGGGCTGTGAGCAACCTGCACTAGAGGGCGGTGTCCCTGCCTATAGCAGGGGGTTTTAACTAGATGATCTTAAAGGTCCCTTCTTTCCAACCCAAGCCATTCTATGACTCTAAATCTGAAATCTCAACTGTAGACACAGTGAACATTAGGTTGCCTGGATCTCCTCATTTCCACCTCTCTGAGGTGCATCTGTAGTCACAGTAACATTTTGATCTATTACTTGCACAGTCTGGAGGCAACAATCTTTATCCTATCTTTATGTACAGCGTTACAATGGTCTGTTAAGTCCCATAAAAATGTGAAACATCTGTAATATTAAGAAAAAAATAAATTTTAAACAAAATTGGAGTTTTAATTACAATAATGTCTACCACAGAATGAGTGTTCAATTATAGCTGAATTTCAAACTCAAACCAAACCAGTCAGCATAGTATAAATACTTACAGCTATACTACACACAGACACTTTTTATCAGGGTCAGTTTTGACTTTGAACAGTTTATCTGAAGGAAAAAAAAAAAAAAAAAAAAGAAAGAAAAAAAAAAGAAAAGAAAAAGAAAAAATACAACTATGTTACATTTAAAACCCATGTAAGCATACAGAATATTTACTCAGCTCTGTCAAACAATGACTTCAACCCATATACTTAAAGAAAAGCTTAAGATTTAGTAAGAGGAGTATAAAAGTACTGCTTACACATTTTTACAGCTGTACTACTGTGAAACATTTATTCAAACCAGAAGAACTTGAAAACATAGTTTAGATCTCACTGTGGCTATTTACTTTTTGAATTCCTGCTCTAACAATGAAAAAGGGAAGTCGCTTTCATTTCACATTTTAAAGTCAGTTCCACTGCATATTTTTATCTGAAGCCACTGGAACAAACAACTTATTTGCGTTAAAGCAACTTTTAAAAGGAACTCATTTTGTTACAGAATCCTTATCTGTTTTAGTTCTATCAAAAGCCCTCTTCAGCAAACTGCTAAATTTGAGATAAAATGGCATGCTCTTTTAGGAAACATACCAAAGATTAGCAGCAAGTCTGTGACAAGAATCACACTGTGATCCCAAAATGCCTTACAGAAGCACAGCTCACCTCTCCTCAAAAGAGGTTTTCGGGCAGAAGAGAGGTCCCTACATCTTCTGGCCCTGAGTGCTGCTCAGGAAAGAGCTTTCACTCCTATACTCAACCACATAGGTTGGACTTGCAGCATGCTAAAGACCAGACCAAAGCAGCTCGGTGATCACCCAGCACAGGGACTGAGTAGCAGACTAAGAGCTCATCTGTGTTAAAAAGAGAAAAATGTAAAAATCTCAGCAAGGTTACAACATTACAACACACAGCATAAAGGACAAGAGACTCTTTGCTGTGCACACCAATGCATTGGTGGTGTCATCTGAAATCTGTGTGAAGGGGGAAAATATCTGACTGGAAACAGGCTTTTCCCTCAGATTTGGGGCAAGCTGTTTAGTTACAGCACAGGCACACGAAGAGAGGCTTAGCCTCTTTTGTCTGTGCTGAATTTTGGCCTTTCGGTGGATGACTTCTACCAGGGTGCGTTCCCAAGGGCAACTGTAGGGGAGGAATTGCAGGAATGCTGGCAGCAGTTCCCCAGCTGGACTGTCTCCAGGCTGCATTCTGGGCTACTGCAGCTCCTGTGAGCTTCAGTCAGCATCACCTAAACCCTGCCCTGCTCCTACCTGCAAATCCTACCAGGAAATAAAGTGGCAGGACCACCAACCGGAACATCTGGACAGGTCAGAATGGAAGTTTCATGAACAAGAGGAATTCAGCTCCTTGTGCACATCCACAACGATACAGATCTTAACGACAGGTCATGTTTTTTTGGTCACTCAAGGCTGCAGCCTTTATGGTTTCATAGAAAAATATGCTGCAACACTGAAAAATCAAACTAATCATACACATTTTATGGTAGCAATGAAGAATAATCACTTTTTCAACGGGCTGGTAGCAGAGGAGGAAAGAAAACCCTAAAAACGCAATATATGGGTATGCAGCTGGAGACATTCTGCATGAGATTTTATGGCTTCTTGTTACAGTGTTGCAGGTTTCTATGCCCACAATATAAGTGGTATCCAGACAACCATCTGATGCTGCAATCTTACCAGTGCTTTCTCCTTTCCTAGTGATGTTTTACAGCAACGTGAGCTGCAGACTTGAAACAGGTCTCACACGGAGAATGTTTGGTCCTCCCACAAAATCAGCAGGCATGACCACGAGAGCACAAACTCACCCACCATCAGACAACACATTCTGGAAGTACAGAATCCTCCTGAACTGAGTCATATCCCTGTGTAAACAGCCACAGGGCTCAGCGCTGGGACCAATGAGGCAACAGCCTCATATAACGCCGGTTAGGGCATAACCCCACCGTAGGTTAGGGCATAACCCCTTTCCTCATTGTGACCTTTGAATCCTATTGTGAGAGCTGTAAAAATGAAAGAGCCCCGCGGAAGGGATGTGCTCACACCTCCACTTCAGGCTGGCTCAAGGTCAGCGCTTCCTCAGCTCCCTGGCAGAGCTCTCACCACAAACATTCCCTCGGTCCTTGGGAAGACAAGCCCACCCAGGGATTGGTTGAACACACACATACCCATATGCAGCTCCACAGAGCTCTCTGCGGACCCCTGCAGCTCGACGCGAACAGCCCTCTCCCTCCCGGAGACTCCCAGCTGTTTTTGCCCTTCCCGGGGAAAACCCGTGCAGACTCCCGACGACAGGAGCCAGGCGGGGCCGCCGCTCGCCGCCTCTCTCCTCACGCCTCCGGCGAGCCCCGGGCGGCCGTGCCGGCCTCACGTACCTGGCGGCGGCGGTGGGACTGGCGGGCACCACAGGTGCTTCTCCAGGCCGGGACGGGCCGAAGCGAGCGGCCGGGCGGCGGCACCAGCAGCACCGCCCCGGGGCCGGCCTCACCTGCGGGCGGCCGGAGGAGGAGCGAGGCCAGATCGGGGCACGAAGCCTCCAGCCCCCTGGAGGAGGCGAAGCGCGAGGCGGCCGCCCTCACCTCAGTCACTCAGCGCGGGAGTGGCCGGCAGCGGGCCCCGCGGAGGCGTGAGGGGAGAGAGTCTGCCCCGGGGTGGCTTAAAGCCAGTCTGGCCGAGGGGTGGAGGCAGAGCTAAGTCCCAGATACGCCCTGGACTTTCGCTTTCCCTTCTTGTTTCAGGACCTGGCAGGGGACGTGAGGCTGAGAGTGCTGCTGTCCCATGGGGTCAGTCACCGTTCCAGCTCCACACTCACGTAGCCTGGGGTTTAACAGAATTAGTCCAGAAGGGAGTAGAAGAATAAAACCGGATGCAAAAGCAAGATACAGAAATTAATCTCATTTTAATGCTTCTGTTGTTGAGGAGGAAAGAAAAATCGCATATCGAGTTTTTGAGAGTTGCCATCTGAGTACAGTAGGGAAGAGTGAAGGTCCAAAGAAGGATGACAAGGCTTGTGAAGGGTCTGGAGAATATGTCCTGTGAAGAGCAACTAAAGAAACTGAGGCTGTTTAGTCTGGAGGAAAGGAGGCTGAGGGGAGAGGAGACCTTACTGCTCTTTTCAAATACCTGAAAGGTGATTGCAGTGAGAGGGGGGTTGGTCTCTTCTCACTGCTGACAGGTGACAGGATGAGGGGAAATGGCCTCAAATTGCACCTGGGTAAGTTTAGATTGGATATCAGGAAGAAGTTCTTTACAGAAAGGGTTGTTAAGCACTGGAATAGGCTCCCCAGGGAGGTGGTTGAGTCACCATCCCTGTGTGTGTTTAAAAACCGTTTAGATGTGGTGCTCAGGGACATTTAGCAGTGAGCTGTTAGGGTAGTATCGTTGGGTTGGGGCTGGACTTGATGAGCTTTGAGGTCTTTTCCAACCTGAGCTATTCTATGATTCTATTGGCAAAACCACCATCTGTAGTTCACTCATTGATCTGCATCAGAAATGCTAAGTGTAGCCCTAGCGCAAGGCCTGTGTGGTGGCTTTGCTCCATCCATCAGGGGAGCGAACAGGCGACAGCTGCCCAGTGTAATGTCACAGCCTAAACAAATACATATACCCTACATATGGCTGACACATAACCTTTCACATAGCTTTTTCACTACTGTATGACACCAGTAGCTCCTCCAGGGTACCCAGACATCCCTATGCCATTAGGATGCCAAAGTACTATTAGCATCCTAATAAAGATAAAAGACTCCAGGTTAGTGTTCTGTCCCAGTTTTGCCTGAGCCGTTCTGTTTTCAAAGTACTTCCTTGTATTCATGATGAGAAGTGGTCATTGCCAGAAAGAGGGTGGGATTTTGGGAAGTGAGCTGATATAAATCAAAGGAAAAAAAAAAAAAAAAGACACAAAAAGAGGCACCAAGACACCACTTCACTGAGTCATAATTTGCCGGATGCTTCCATGATTCCAGGAAAATGCTGCTGGACTCCCCTTCCTTGCTGCTGCTGGAGAGGAGAGGCTGGGTACATCCAGAACAACTGCCCCTACGGCTCCAGCTGCACTGCATGTCCCTTGTGCCACATTTCCAAACAAAAAGCAGCTTACTGTGAACTCATATCTGCCTCTGAGTGATGCAGTTTCTTTTCTTTCTTCTGTCTGTCTGGAGAAGTTTCCTAATCACCCCACATGATTAAAATTAATATGAACTTCTGCTAAGTGCACAACTTTGTATTTCTGCCATTAAATTGCATGTCATTTCTTTCTCCTGTCCACAGATTCCTAGTATTCTTTCCATAGGGTATTCCAGTCCTTCTCTGTTGTAACAGCAGGTCTTTGCTTCATGTCATCAGCAAATTTCATTAGCGTTCATTGGTTTTTGTGCCAAGGTCACTAATAAAATTTTAACTAAGTTTAGTTCTGAGATCGGTCCCTATGGAACTGCATTAGTAACACCCTTCTATCTAGAGCTTCCCTTTCAGCTCACGTTATTGTCCTTACTTTTCATTTCTTACATTCATCCACATCTCTTCATCTTAATTAATATTTTCTCTCATGGCATCCTCTCAAATGTTTTATTGAAGTCCAGATAGATTTGATCTACTGTATTTTCATTGTTTAAAAAAATGATTTATCAGAGAAAGATATGGGCTTAGTCTGGTATATTCTCTCCTTGGTGAAGTCCTGTTGCATTTTAACAAGTTTTGCGTTTACCTCCAAATCTTTAATTAGTTTTTTCATTCAGTATTTGTTCTAAAGCTTTGTGTACTAATAAGGTCAGATAAAAGAGCCTGTAGTTGCTTGGATCACTTTGTTTTCTCACCAGGTCCCCCCAAAAGTCTCCAGACTTTTCCAAGTCTTTCCTGAGCTGTTGTATCCTCTAGGTCTGACCTGAAATTAAAGCACAGCATGCCTGTGATTGATTTTGGACTTACTCCTCAGGCTGAAAAAGCCAAATGTTATATATATATATTGCTTCAAAGACTGCCTCAGAGGTCTCTTTTGCAAAACCTTGCATTCTAATTGCATGGTTCCCAGATTTATTTACCATCATGCCTTTGTGGCTTTATGCATGCAACCTGAATGCCCTAAGATTGCTTTGCATGTTTCACATGCATGACTTTCTATTTGTATTTTTATTGTTTTAACATTTTGCCTGCAACCACAAAAGTGCAGCTGAAAAACAGTGCTTCTAGTTTCTTCTTTACAAACACTTCCAATTAATAGGTGTGGAATAAAACTTATTTTAAAGCAAATCATTTTGCTTGTGTCCAATTGTAGCCAAGTGCTGTCTCAAAATGAGGTGTGGAAGTGAAGTTCATGGGTAAGAGAATAGTTAATTTGTCCTACAGAACCCAAAGAGAGTTATTTCTCTTGTATTACTTTGGTCTAAGAGATCTCCTTCCATGGATTTTGCCACTTCCTTAGTTACTTCCCAACTGACGTGAGACTCCAGGCTGCTTTCTTCCAGATGGTAACAACCATGGTGAGGTCCTTGCTGAGAGTGATATTTAATTCCTCAGAGCTGTAGTGCAAACAGGATGGGAGGAAGGCAAATACAGATATTCAACTGGACTACCATACTTCCATATCCTTTCCTGAGCATGAAACTTTCCTGACTTTTCCTTATCTCCTCTATGTCCTTTTATGTGTTTGAGTAAATAGGATGTTTAGAGAGAACTTCAGATGGGCAGCCACCTATGACTCTGAGCTCAATTTGTAGAGAAAAATTATCTAGAAATTTTGAACTTCCAGTCCCTGAGATCTCCTGAGCAGCAGAGTTCAAATGAGAGCAGTGATGGCTGCAAGGACTGTAGGATCATCACTGGATGACTTTAGTGTTAACTCAGTCGTTCATCATCTCCCGCTGGCTGAACGTCTTCGTAGGGTGTATATCACTTGCGTTGCTTTAACTGCACTGGTAGGTGATCAATATCCTGTAGCCAGGATCTAAAGCAAAGTGTAGAATTAGTTTCATCAGAGTAAGCAAGTTTGAGTGATGATATATTGTAGTAATATCAGACTACAGGGTTTTACTTGGTAAAGGATATCCTCAGTTTTCTTTCAAAATGCAACAGGTTTGCATCATGGGTCTATAAGATAAATGTCAGCCCTGAGGGCAGCTGACTTAATGCAAACTGAAGGAAAGATCAACAAAGCCAGCAAAGTTATGTTTTTGAGTAATGCTCTGACATCTTACCAGGCTAAGCTTACTAAGGCATACAGCTTTTTTTTCTTCAAAATAAGGGAGTATGATGTGGGTGAGCGTACCCAATCTGACTCTGAAATGTGTATATATACCCCAGCCTTTTATTTCATGTGAACAAGAACAAAATGTATGTTATTTGTCATCTGTAAATCTATAATTTATATACAAGCTCACTTAAGGAATATAATTCACTATTGTTAAAATTGCCTTTAGAGATTGTTGCAAATGAGAGCCTTCAAACAACAACAACAAAAAAAATAACTTAATACAGGGTACCATGTCCCTTACTGTTAGCTATTTATGATGTATATTGTATCAGTTACCACAATGAATGCAACATAAATACACAAATTTGGTATTCAGCAGCATTCTTTGTATTTATCTGCACTTTCTACAATAGCAGTGCAGCGCTACTGTAAGAGTAATAAAGCAAAAACATAATTTAAAAAGTGAGAAGAAATTCCCATTATATCACTTAGACTAAAAACAATATACGTGTCATTAAAAAAAAAGAACTGCTTGTTTTCAGGTTCTATTTCTTTAGTACTTCCCCCTTTCCTGTAGCTCGTCAGAGGCTTTCATTGCTGCAGAACAGAACAGAATGCAAAAAGAAAGCTGTGATTTGAAAGCAAGTTTTAGGTGACTGAAGAGTTGTCTGAATTTTGTTTTTCCTCTCCATTTGCTTTCACACATGTTTATGAACTCACAGTTGGATTTCCTCAAACAGGAAATTCCATGGTAATTAGCATTAGTGTGCTATAGTGATTGCAGTTCGGTGATTTCACAGGCTCTTTTCAGAATCATTCCCTTTTATAAGAGATAAATGCTAATATGGGCCAAATTCTCAGTTGCTGGGTTAGCGTTACTGAATTAAGCAGTAAAACTATTTATTCTGGCAATTATGCATGGAATGTTATGTTGCATAGAATAACTGCAAAAGTAGTATTGGATGACCCACAAATACTGCTGAGCCACTGCTGTACAAATACATCTGTTGTTTTAGTAAATAATGTAAACAAAAACTGAAGTGAGCAGGGCTGAAAATTCCTGGAGGGAAGAGATGAATAACAGTCAATGAAGAAAGATTACAGATATTGATTTTTATGAGAAATATGTTCTGCAACCATAAGACTTCTGTAAGAAGCACGTTGGTCCACCCAGCCAAGGCACTGACTCTCAGTGTGAACCTGATGCATCAAAAAGTTGCCCACTTTTTGGTGGGAAAACATGACAGAATCTCTCTTGTGAAGATTTTAATGGAATCAGTGAAAGAGCTGGTCTTCAACCAACATGTGAGACTTAAATCCCTTTCCAGTTTTTTTAATGGCTGATGAATAATCTTGAAACCAGCTTTGTTTTATCAGTTTCTTCAGCACTTGTCCAGAAATCTATTCATGAGTTTCTTCTACTTCATATTTAACACCTTTCTAAATTATATGTAGGGCGATGACTTACACTTTGCTGTCTGACATGCATTCATTAATCAGAATTTGTTCCCAAGTTATGAACCATGAAGAGCTGGATTTTTCAGGTCATTAACAACTTGGATCTGAATTTCTACCAAGAGCTTTGCATCAATTTGCATCACGAGCTCTCTAACCACAAATTAAAAGTGCAACTGTGAGCAGAGTCTCTGTTCAAAAGGACATTATTATCATCAGAACATAACTGAGAATGGAGTTCTTCCCAAATCAGTTTCCAATGCAAATAAAACAGCAAACTGTCGTATCAGCACATATGGCAGTAGATTTTTATTAATTGGTTAACAATTCCAATAACATAGATGCCTACACATCAAAGTCGTGTAAACAGAGCTCAATCACCATATGGAACTAGACCAAGATGATAATGGGCAACAAAGCAAGGCAATCCTATTCATGTTCCATATGGCTTCTGTTGACTTCTATTTATTATGCCGCAACTTCTGTGTATGCTATTATGGAGTATCTTGTTTTGCTTTTTGGAATAGATGTATGAAATTAGGAATCCAAGCATATTTTCAGTGGACCAAAAATTCAGAACTAATATAAAAATAAATTGAGATTTACATATATATCAACGTTGTACTTGATGGAACCCTACCTTTTTTTTTTTTTTTTTTTTCTTTGCTTGTTTGTTGAAGATGATGAGTAAGCTAAATCTTACACCACAATCAGGACAGGTCTGGGAAAGAGCCCTTTGAATAGCTAAAGTAATGAAAGATGTCCTGCTTAGATGTCCTCTTATTATAGAACAACTATTACAATAACAATCCTTAGGAGAAAAACACAAGGGCTACAGCAGCAAATACAAGCATAGGTATCTGTTTACACCTTCCTTCATCTGCACCGTTCCTAATGCATACTACAGTGTAAATTATTTTCCTCCCTAGCAAGACAAAAGAACATAGATTCTTACTCCTGTGGTCAGAAGGATAGACTCATTAAGGAATTCACTTGAGAGGAACAAATCACTGTTCTGCAAAGCCCAATATATTTTTCCTGTTTTCAAGCCTGCATGTATATTGACATCATTCAGAGCTAATAATTAACAGATTCAATTTTTCCCACAGATGTGCTAAGTACACCTTTTGAAAATCAGTTGGCTCTTGCAGAGTGTTGTCAAAGCAACGTAAGTGCTTTCCCAAGTGACATGGGTGTACTATCAGAGCACAGTGGATTTCAGGTCTGAGTCTCAGTGAGTAGAGGGAAGAGATGAGGAGGAAGCAGAAAGAAGAGCCTTCCATCTAGTGGAAGCTTTCTTGTTTACAGCTGACTCAGAACTCTGCAACCTTAACAGTGAATTTAATCCGATGATCACCACTCACAGAGCCCTGTGCTACTTACTGTATATTGCAACGTTTAACTTCAAATTTGATGCTCCACTCAGACAGGGCTCAGCCTCAAAGCACCTTCTGACCCTCCTCGGCATGCTCAAAACTCCTACTAAGCACTTTGCAAGATTAAATTATTTCAGAAATAAGGTGTGGGGAGCATGGTGTTGCCTTTATTTTTCTTCCTTAAATAGGAAGGTGACTTGAACAGCAATATGGGTTTGAATTTTGAGCTAACTGCCTTGCATGTAATCGCTTTTAACTTAGATCTCTTTTTTTGTAAGGTCAAAAGGAAGTAGTAACACATTTCCTTGGAAATCTTGTAAACCTGAAGCATGTATCTGCAAAATATCAGCTCCACCTGGCTAGGCATGAAGGAGAAAATTAACCTATATTATAAAGCACATGTCACTTCTCTTCTTCCTGTCTCACATCCATGATAGGCTTCTGGACAAAAGACAGCAAAGGACTTATGTGCTTCATTTCCCTAAACAGATATATAACCACAGCAGCACCCAAGCAGGTGCTGAGGTTTGAAGCCTCTCATTTGCCTTTTTTTTTTTTTCCTTGAGCAAAGACAGCTGGTGAACTATAGGGAAATTGCAAACTTTTAAAGAAAGGGCTTAATCCACCATCTGAAATTCACAGAAGCATTAAGTCATTATTCAAATGAAAAGCTGCTTTTACCCATTAACATATTTTCGTCAACAACAAAAAAAGGAAGATGCTGCTGATATGAGGGGAGATACGTGCATTCTTATTTATATGGTAATTGAATGGTCAGGGAGTTTGCCTGTTATTTTCCTAAGACATGGTATGCGTCAATTAAAACTATGTTGCGCTACTGTTATAATGGAACCTGGCACCATTAAGAAGTCTTTTCTTCTTCATAAGATGTGATAGAGAGAGGCATTGAAAGTCAAGCAATTTATGCAACCTACTTTGTAACATGATTGCTGGCTTTTGCCTTTCTACAGACAAAGCAAAATTAATAATTCTTCTCTGTAACAAGTGACAAGAGAATTATTTCTGTCTATCAAACCCATCCTAAATAGGAATAAGAATATTGCTTCCCCTCCCATAAATTTGCATATTTAGAGTGTTCTGAATAAAATCTGTTGCTTTATAATTCAATGGTTCATATACTTTGTCAATCAGGCTTCTTTCAAGAGTGAAAATATTGTTAAAAGCCAGTGTACAACTGGCAATTCTCTTTCATCCAAACAGCAGTTGCTGTAAATGATGGTGTAAAAAAACTTGGGCTTCATTTAGTTGGGCAGAGTTCCATTGAAACTTTTGGGGCTGTGTTGACTGAAGCAGGTCCTAAACATCCACCAAGCTTCCCTGCAAATGCATCCCTAGCAGCAGTATCAGTCAGGGCTGAAGAGGTGTTGTGGGAGCATGCATCTTACTGTTCTATAGGAATTGTTTTAACACCCCAGGTTCATCACTCAGGCTGAGATTACCGCTTAGTATTCAAGCCAGGGTATCCATTTATCACCATTTAATGCCTACCTGGCTTCTATTCATGCAAATTCTTCAAGGCATCACCAAAAAGAATTCAGAAAGACAAATTGCTACCCAGTGGTGTTGATAGCATTTCTTGCTGGACATGCTTACGCATACAGAACTAGTTTTTCTAACTGCATAGCCTCAACCTGAAAGGAAAGGAGGTGCAGGATGAAAAAAATTAGTCCTCTCATGAATGACAGAGCAGAAGCATCATATAGAAGGGGTTAGATGGGGGAGTTGTAGGAGTTGTCGGGAAAATGTGAACCACTCCAGAAATTTCTAGAAAGTTGAATTACCATACTCTCAAATTAGTGTGCTTAGGCAGCAAACAGAAGAAGCTGCCCAATAACCCATCCCTCCACTCCACTCTTCCTGAGTTTCCAGCATCCCATGAGAGGGGCACAGCAGAGCACAAGTATCAAGTTTGGACCTCATCTGCAATGCCCTAAAGCATATTTCTTTTGAATTTATTTATCCTTAGAAACAAACAACAGGTTTCGGAAGACAAGAAGTATTCATAAATCATCGGAATACATATACTTACAGCTAGGTATTGTAAGTTGACCAAAGCAGTGGCAGTCAATCTAATTACTTTGTAACTCTGGAACTGAGATAATGGAGAACTCGAGAGTGTGACTGATAAGCAGTCATAGATAGTAACCTGGATAATATCTACAGTTTATCAGTACCAGAAATAAGGACCAAGGAAAAGCCTTGTTGGATACCGTGGCTCTGTAAGGATGAGAAGGTGCGGAGGAGGAGGGGTTTGTTTGTGGACTGATTTAAAGTGTCCGGAGTGCCTGATAAAGCTGAACGCAGGATGAATGAGGTTCATGCAGTACTTAACGTATGGATGGAGTAAGCAGACAATTAACAAGTGAATATGGAAGCTGGTACTGCTACTGCTACTGGTGCCATTTGGAGTAACAGTGAGAAGTATTACGTATGAGTCACAGAATGTGCCCCAGCTAAATTCAGAGGTTTATGATGTTTTACACTTTACGTACACCTAACTGGCTTAGATTAGATTCATGTACTGTCCTTGCACGTATCAAAGGACCTACTTGCAGTTGCTTGTACCAAAAGGAGAAAGTTCTGGTTTATGTTAAATGAGAGAATAAAAACAATAAGAAAGAAATGTACACATTTGCAGTGAGTGGAATTTCTCTAAAGTACAGGATTGTAAAAATTTATAACATTTAAATTTTAGAATTTAATCTGTCGAAGAGCAAACAAGCACTGTGCATTATTCTTAGAAGCATCAATTTAAGGTTGCACAGTGTTACAGAAACTATCCCACTTTCAGAAGTTATAGCCTTTAATTAGAAAAAAAAAATCAATCAAACAAAGAACAACATGAAAGCATTTAATTTCAACCATTTAGTCATGGTCTGAAGATACTGGTCTGGCAGAAAAAGAACAAGGAGAAGCCAAATGTAAGAGAAATAAATAGTAAAAAGAAGTGAAATATGAGTAAAGGAAAGAAAAACAACCATGAAAAATAGGAAATGGTGTCTGAGGAAATGCAGTTTTACCTCTGCTTCAGTTGCTGAGGCAGATAGGTTTGTTACATGCCCCTTCAGACAGGCAGAGGCCCCATACAAGGAAAATGTTGGGGCTCAAAGCAGCGCTGGTGAACTGGAAAGAAGCTGCCGATGCCTGCAAGTGGGGCAGTGGGTTTGCAGGAACACTGTAGGCTTTGCTGAGGCTTTCCATGGCTGAAAATTATTTTTTATAACCAAAGATCTCATGGGGGGAAGTGGTCTTCTGGACCAGAACCATGACTGCAGCTACACAGCTTGTCAGGGCACTGTGCAGTGACACTTTATTCACAGAAAGTTTGGGGAGATGAAGAAGACAAAATAATGCTATAAAAGAATTGAATGTTGGAAACCAATACTTTAGTAGGTTTTGTTTGTTTGTTTGTTTTCCCATGGGCTTCTATATTTTTCATGCTTATTTTCTCTCTAATCCCTTTCATGCACCCAGAAATCTGTAAAGAAAGTAGAAAATAAAATCAACCCCATCTTCTCAGCTCACCCAAGTGTGAGAGAACGTTTTGTCCCTTCTACTGGTATCCCAGGCTTTCCTAGTGACTTATTTTTCTCATTCATCACACACACTGTTCTGCCTGATTCAAGTTTGCTTACATGTCTCGTTGCACTGCACACCTTCTTGGACACAGAGGCTGCCAAAGTGACAATGCATATTTCAAGGGTGACAAAAGAAATCATTCACTTGAATAACACACCAAACCTCGTGCTGAATATTCCCAAACATGCCAGTACTTGGCAGATAATCATTCTTCTTGACAGCTTCTTGCTAAGGATGCACCGAGTGAAGCTTATTCAGAATAGCTTGTAAATGCAAACTGAGTTATCTTTGAGAACCAGCAAAGAAAAGGCAGCTTGATAACTTATAGTTTGGAATTTCTATACTTCTATGGCCCCACGGATCAATTTTTGGAATCCCTGGCTCCATTATAAATTCAACAAACAATATTCTGCTCCTGCATGTTAACATGCTGAGTGAGGCAGGGAATCAGTTTACAGAAATCCCTGCAGAGAGAGCAGCAATATTACAAGCATCTGTTGTATTTTCAGAAGTATTACGCTGTCTTGTCTCTTAGGGCTTATTACTATGAACAGCCTCTGTATCTGAAAAAGGCAAAAGCCAATGGAAACAAAGCAGGAAAAGCTAAAAGGAAGGTGTATAGAAATTCTCTGAAAGTTGCAGTGGTTAGACAGAAATTTCTTTCGGAAAGTCTCAAATCTACAAGGGACATTTTGCATGCTCTGTAGATGCTGTTTATCGACCCCTGGGCTGTAGCATTTTACTCCTTTATACACACTGTAGGAATGCAAGCCTTGGGCTTCACTGGGCTAGAATTTTCACAAATGCAGAACAGAAGTGAACTGGCTCCCCGGTAACTTAAAATCTGAGAAACCTATTAAAACCAGGCAGCAATGCAGGGGCAACAATGAGTTTGACGATCTTACTAGGAGGCCTTCCTGAGAGCACAGGCTGAGCGCTATCTCCTGTCTCACTCTGCCAAAAATCCACAAACCAATACAATGATGATCAAATTACTTGAGCATACATTACAGCCTAAAGGAAGCCTTATCCATGTGTCATTCTAACATTCCTTGTCCTGTCTGCATGCCTGCATTTTAGCATGTGATAGCAGTTTATTATTTGTTGAGTTTGATTCTAGCAATAAAGATATCTGAATTTCCAGCAATATCAGATAACAACAAATAGCCTTCCAGGTAGTTGAATAGGAAGTTTGATGAAGATCTTTGCACAGAAGAAAAAGGATTTTGCAAATCTGCTTACTGCAATTAATGGTGGCTTTAGAAGCCTTTGTATACTATCTTTGGAAGCTGTAAGCTAGATAAGTTCTTCAGTACTCAGGAAAAAAAGAGTGAGAAGGGAAGCACGGCTCCAAACTTGCACGAATAAATGTTTCGCTTTCCACTAAAATCTCCGGGCCTATACATATGATCAAACATTGCATGGTGAATTTCATTTAGATTTTCATTCAAGATTTGCATAACGTGCTTTGATATTTGTGTTGTTTTACTTTACGTTTGATCAGTTCTTGCCAAAGAGAGGGAATTTTGGGCACGGTTTATAGTTGGTACACTTCTTTGTAAATCCATCAATCAGCATCTATTGTGTCTGCTGCCAATTGGGTGTTACTGCTAAATAATATATGCACATAAAATTCTCTGCTCAGGAAGTTCATTAAAGCTGAGATGATCAAAACCCTTCAAAGCAGACCTGTAAGCTGTGCTGCAGCACGAGTTGCATCAGCAGAACGGAACTGATACCTTGGCTATCTTGCCATCTCATGCTGCCATAGGGCCAGCAGTATTTACTTCCACAAAGAGTGGCTGAAGCCTTTTTAGAAGTAATTGGTAACTTGCCAACCGAAAGCTAAGGTCAAAATCAATGGCACTGCCTGCTTTCTAGGAATTGCTGTTATCCATTGCTGTAAATTATAGTCAGTCACCTTGAGAAATGTGCTGAAACTTAAAGTACAGATCAAAAGCCTATTTAAGTAGCTCATCATCAATTATATTTAGGCAAAAAAGAAGAAAGAAAAAGAAAGAGCCCTGTACTGATTTTGCCCATCTTTCAAGTATGTTAGGTAATTATGAGCAGAAAGAGATTATAATTATAGGCTCTGAAATGCATCCATACTTCATATGTTCCGCAAATTCTCATGAAATAACAATTTTGTCCCATTCGTTTATGTTAAAGTTCTGTCACATATGAATGCAGGACAAGAATGCCATCTCGCTGAAAATCTTTTTCCGTGGTTAAGAAGAAATGAGATTTGTTGAGGACTCCATCGCAAGGAAAGAGCACACAGGAGTAGAAATGAGTGTTTGGCAAGTGAAGAGAATGCTATCATTTCTGTGCTATCATTTTCATGCTATCATTTTTGTACTAGCATTTTCATTTAGCCTTGCTATTTCTTGGCAAGATACAGGCATAGCTGAAACAACTTGTTCCAGTATGTAAAACATTGATCTCTGTTCACACATTACTGTCCCAGGGATATTTGTTCTAGAAAGTGATCTTTAAAAATAGTACAGTGTGCATCATGAGTGGCAGCATTATTCTGAAACCTATTTAGGAAAAACAAATTTCTCTTCTGGAACTCATACTATATTATTACTATGATCAAAAGTTAGGGGATGCTTTTTGATGATGTTGCAAATGCATTTGGCAGGTGTGAGAGTCTAAGCAAAGCTGCACGAACTGCTGTTACTCAAAGAGATTCTTCAGCATCGAAGACTTATGAGTACCCTCATGTCAAGTGAAGCTGGCTGAGCTATACACCAATTAGTACTAATAATAATATCCTTCGTTGGCACAAAGTTTTTAATGAACAGTGGGATTGCAGTGCGTAACAAGCACTCAGGGACAGATCCTTGCCTTGCAAAGTGATCTGTAGAGTGCAGCTACCACCCAGCAGGCTGCACAGAGAAAGGTGCTGGCAAGCATCAGTTGTGTGATTATTACCTTTTCCTCTTGTGGGTTTACTGTGGAGGTGAAGTGCTATGTGGAAATTAGAGCAAAAAAAGAAGGTTTGTACTGAAGAGGTGAGCGTGCAGAGGAGTGGGCTGAGGTGGAGGGGACACAAGAGCACCGCATCATTCAGGCTGGCAGCATTTCGTTTCAGCACATAGCCTCAGCATTGCAACGCAGAAAAAATTGCTTAAAATAAAATAGCCTTCATTGGAAGCAGGAGGCTCAGCATCATGTTGCAATGAGCCTACTTTTGCTTTCTGCCAAAGCCAGGTGAAAGAAGAGATCAAGCAGATCTTGGTCCCCAGGGTAACCAAACAAAACAGACTACATGCATTTTGTGCTGCAATAGCCAGCAAAAACAAAGAGGGCAGCCAGCTCATAAATAAGTGAGGAAGCGGTCTCCAGAACTGCACCAGGGAACAGATGCATGGATTTCCAGGAGCTAGAAAGAAAGAGTTTTACTAATTTAATGAACTTTGAGGTGGACTTTGGAAAATCATTCACATCTCAACTTTTCTAACCACACTT
The DNA here is from genome assembly GCF_016699485.2 of Gallus gallus. Taxonomy (NCBI): domain Eukaryota; kingdom Metazoa; phylum Chordata; class Aves; order Galliformes; family Phasianidae; genus Gallus; species Gallus gallus. The sequence continues at coordinate 69,901,412 of NC_052532.1, read as the reverse complement.
TGCATCAAACCACAGTGTGAATAATAACAATGTTTTAAAAAAGATGTAATAACAATAATTCTATACATTACATCCCCAGATCATCAAATCACTACCCAGAATTCTAAAGTTCCAATAGGTTTTTATGCCTCAAAAAATGAACTTTACTTCATGTCATCATTGTTTCTATTTCAGAATCAAAACCTTTAGGCTAACTGAAGATTCCATCTGTCGATGCATGTGATGCATTAAGAACTATGTCTGTTCTGAGATTATTTAAGTACACAAAATAGAGGTCTAAGGTTTTGAGATTGATTTTTATCTTCCGTAAATTTGCTTCTGGTTGTGTGAAGTCCACCATATGAATGTAGTTATTATACAGAGGTGCTAATCAAGAGCGTCAAGAGCAAGGAGCGTCACTGTGGCTGCTGTTGCTCTAAGTCCACCAAAGAAATTCAAAAACACCACACATTGCTATCCATGTCAGGTGTCAAAGCAGCAATCTGAGAATCCCAAGTCTGACACACATTAAGAGCCTTTACTCCTTGTGTGCATGAACTGTAATCACGGCTATTTGCTTCGAGAAGAGCAAGAAATAACATGCTGCTCTCAGCACTGAAGCTCATTGAATTTCCTTGCACACACATGCACTCACATACCCACAACCTGACAAAGCAGAGTGAACACTGTGTATTTATTAAACAAAAAGATCAGGACAATCAAACTGATCACAGAGTTTAAATATGCCGTAGCATTTCTATGTCTATAAAACTTGAAAAAACAAAGCTGAAAAGATTTAATAGCCCTGAATTCAGCTATTTACACTGATGCTAAAAAAGACTCAGCTGCTATTTCCTGAATGCAAGATCACAGGCACTGGGGCTTCATAGGAGGGAAGAGGCTTGCAGGAGTGGGAAGAACAAAACAGTGAATTGCAAGGCAATGAATTGCAATGAATATACAGAACATCATTCTCTAGTAGGAAAAAACTGTTTAGATTCAACTATCAATAGCTAGTTATTTAGTTAGTAAATATGTAACCTGGATCTTTACATTTTCATTTTCTTCCATTTTTACTGTTGCATTTTTAGCTTTTCTGTCTGAAATCCAGAATCCATCCTCGGCTCAGTCCTTTGGCTCCCAAGTGTCTCGCATAAGCAAGGTCTGCTGAGATGGATGATTTTAAACATATTCAGTCAAGCCTGGCTGCCAAGGCGCTCGTTTCAGTTGAAATCAAGCTTATTTTGGTTCTGCTGATATCAGTTAGCAACAGTTTGAACTGGTCTGGTGTCAACTGAAATAATAAAATACAGCCAAATCCAGAAGTTTAAGAGTTGGAGAAAAAAAGAGTAAACTTCAAAACTGAAAATTTTTCTCCTGGTCTTTAAGATATTGAAGGTATTTCATTAACAGGTATTTGTAAAAGAGCATTTGTGTATTATCGTTATACATATAACTAAGCTTTATATAAGGGGTATAGGATAAACAACTGCGATGGCAAGATACCTGTAGAAGGCTGTATAGAGGTGGGTAAACAATCATAAACACAGACTCTTGAATATAAAGAAATCCACATGAGTAACAACAAGAAGCTCTCTTCTCTGTCATTTTCACTGCTGCATGCACTTTAAGGTGCCTCAGTATTCATTGCAGCAATTAGGAGAATTGTGCACTTTCTTCGTTTACCACCAGAAAAAGGCTGTGGATCCTTTTACAGTCTTGATGAAAAGTTCACTCAGGCCAGAGAAATTGAACAGCCATGTGTGAAAGAACAGTTTCAAAAATGAAATCTACAACAACCCCTTTGGTATAGCATAGAGTAACGTACCAGTCCTCGGTAGCATGAAGGCTTTCTGGAAGGAGACTTCAGAGACTCCTGCAATTTCTGTAGTCTCTTTCATACATACTCTTTATGTATTTCTCTTGAGGGTAAAACAAAATAATCATCAAACTTGTTTGCAAGATCTCTGCTACTTTCTTACTGTGAGAAATTCTCTGCTTTCTGGCTTCCATCCTCTGTTCTGCAGGTGCTGCAGGGTGTGGGCCAATACTGTGAAGTATATATTTGTCTTTGTGCTCCCCATGAGCTGAGCACAGCTATTTTATCACAGACATTCTTAAATTAGAGAGTTTACCCATTTCCTTTCAGGAGGCAGAGGGATTACCAAGGGCAAAGAATTTCCCAACAAAGTTCTGAACAACACTGCTACTAAAAGGGGACTTTTTTTGCTTTTATAAAGATGAAGTGAGGGAAGTATAACTAGGGGTAGAAGATGAAAGCATCTTTCTTGCTTTGGTGATGAAAGGAAAATACAGCTTAAGAAGTTTTTTGGAGAGGAAGAAGCATATTAAAAGAGATAAATATTTCTTTACACATAACCCAAAATGCTGCTGTGCTTCAGTGTAGAGATCAAAATTAGTCCTGCCATTTAGAAAATAACAGGAACAGGGACAGGGAGCACTGCACCCTCATCTGAGCACAGTTTGGGATTCCTGTGTTAGTGCTGGCATGTTATTAGTGCCATTTAGATGGAATTGGAGACAAAATGGAGTAAGGGACAAAGTTTTCAAAATTCCATCCATAGCCTAGGCTTTTCTGTGTGTTTCTTTAAACAAACATCAAAGAATGTGATTTTTCTTCCTCTACATGGTGGCCATTTAAATATTACTGGTCTCAAGAACATCAAGAAAGGATAAAAAACTTTTTTTTTTTTAACTTCTACCATTATATGTAAAATATTGTTTTTCTCATTGATTATGTACTGCCCATTTACATTCAGGACAGGAGTTAAATTACTCATAGTGTCTGTAAAAAAAACCACTATGAGAATTCCTTCTAGCTTAAAATGTCAATTTACTTTTTCCCATAATAGGGCAACATAGCCCAATGCTAATGAAAATTATTGTTTGAACCCTTTTCTCTTCACAGTAATGCTTTCCTAAAAGCTAACCTGAGGCACAGCTGCTTGAACTTGAGTGGAGAGGCAACCAGAGCTGTGTTGGCAGGAGACCAGCCCTCACTGAGGATTTGCTTCCCCTTCCCCACGTGATCCCCAGAGTAGCTCCCTGCCGGCCTCCTGGATGTCCCTCTGCTTCTGCAGATGGGCTGGAGATTAGTTTCCTGAGCACTGGTACCTGAACAAAATAGCAGTCTCTTCCCAGTTTGTGGCCACCTCTTGCCAATGCTGTGCGATTCCGTGGCAGAACTTGTGCAAGGGAGTATCTGTGCGCCCAGGCGAAGCTCTGCAACGTCAGCAGAGGCTCAGAGGCTGCTCTGGAGGTCCGGGTTGGAGAAGGACTCTAAATACACTGTGTTGATTGCATAAACAGGAGGTGTGCAACCGGTCTTTGGTTCCTTTGCTTTTGTTTGGCATTTTAGAGAGAGGGAAAGCAATCCTACCAAATCAGGGATGTACTCGAAGCCTAAATAATCACCCCCCTCCATTCGGGATCACGTGCTTTCTCTGTAAAGGCCAGGTGTGATCTAGGGGCAATGGACGCAGGATGCAGGGCTGGAGTTGAGGCAAATTTTGAGGGCAACACTAACGTGGAGGAGCTGTTGAGGCCCTGAAAGGCAGAGAGGCCTTGCGGAGGTCTTGGCCAATGGGAGGGCTGGGTAATCAGAAACCGTATGAAGTTTGCTGTGAGCACGTACTGAATTGTGCCCATGGGGCAGCCCTGGCTCTATGTACAGACAGGGGGACAGGAGGCTGGAGAGAAGCCTCAGGAAATGGACTGGGGTTCTGGTGACGGCAACTTCAATTGGACTTGCTCAGCCTGGAGAAGAGAAGGTGATGAGGACACCTCATTGCAGCCTTTCGAGATTTGAAGGGAGATTGCACGTGGGACGGAAATGAACTTGTTATGAGGGTGGGTAAGTGACAGGCCAAGGGGGGCTGGTTTTGAACTAAAGGCGGGGAGATGTGGATTAGATGTCAGGGAGACGTTTCTTATGGAGCGGGTGGTGAGGTGCCGGAGCAGGTTGCCCAAAGAGGTTGTGGATGACCTGTCCCTGCAGATACTGAAGGCCAGGTTGGATGGGGACCCGGGCAGTCTGATCTCGTCCTGTGGCAGGAGGGAGAACGTTTTTGATCCTCAAGGTCCCTTCCAACCCAAGCCGTTCTATGGTTCTGTGATTAGGAGCATCTCTCCCAAAGGGTGAGATGTGAAAATGTGACCCAGTCTCTTATTCTACAGCACAGTCTGGACCAAAATGCTTAGGGAAAAGGATTCCATTGCTGTTAGAAGCATTGCTACTATAGCTTGTTGTGAGTCAAAATACAGATACCATTTGAGATTTCACCATGGAATAAAGGAATGACTTGAAACAAGAGCAAGGCAAACGAAAGGATTTAATATTCAAACCTTTTATTTCCAGAAATACTGAACGAGTAAATTGATAAATCCATAAACAGAGGGGCATGAGAACTGAGAAGGGTAATAACTGCAACATGCTATTTCCGAAACTACGCACCTATGAGCAACAAACTAGGAACGAGTAAGGAGGGGCGGCTGTGGCACTGCCTGCAATGGGTCCCGCACTACGGGCCCATCCCATGTCCTGCATCTGCCCGGCGCTGGCTGCAGGTGCACGTTGGGCAGTGCGGGGCTGCCTGGTGCTGGCTGCAGGTGCACGTTGGGCAGTGCGGGGCTGCACGGGGCTGCCAGCCTGGTGGCATCATCATGGCTGCTGCCCTCATGGCCATTGCAAAGCAGGAGCCAAGGAAAGTCAGGGCGTCCCAGGGAGCCTGCAGCTGTGGTGTTTCTGGGGGCTGCGGGAGCTCCTGCTGAGGATGGCCTGGTGTGAAAGTAGGGAGCACAAAGGGCAGAGTGCCCTGTGGTGGTGGAGTGCAAGTGGCACCCAGCACGTGGTTGCTGCTCGGTGGCAGCACAGAGCAGGGCAGAGCCTGGTGCTGTTCCAGTGCTGGTGCAGCAGCAGGGCCTGGCAGGATGTGAGCATCGCCTCCTTGGGCTCGGAGGGTGTCATTCTTAGGGCGCTTGGCTGGCGCGGGCCCCAAGGGCGATGCTGCCTGCGTGCCTTGGTGCTCTGCTGCCTGCAGGTTCCTCGCTGGCCCAGCGGCCGCTCCCTGTGTGGGCCGGACATCTGGGCTGCTCCTCTGGGGGCTCTCGTTCCCACTCTCCTGCAGCGCAGGGGCAGCCACGGCTTTTCTCTTGTGGGCCGCTCTGCGCTTGCAGCGCTCCAGCAGCCACGGGTAATCTCTTCTGAAGAATGGGCTGGAGTAGAGGAGTAGCTGGAAAAGGAAAAGGAGAAGAGTTAGGTGCTGCCAGTGTGGGACTGAAGGACAGCATGATACAGGAACTAGGGCTTCCCACGTCTCAGGACAAGTGTGGGTACGAACAAGGCTTATGGGTGTCTCAATTTCAGCTGGGATGGAATCGTATTCTTCAGAGTGCCGGGTACGATGCTATGGTTTGATTCTAGGAGGAAAGCCATGCTAACAGCACACCGATGTGCGTAGTTGCTGCTAGGCAGTGCTGGACAGAGCCAAGGCCATTCTCAGCAAAGGGCCCAAGGAGTTGGGAGGGATCGGGATTAGGACAGCTGACTTAAACAGGCCAAAGAGATCTTCCATGCCATATGATCTCTAACAGGAGGAGTCTGGAGGGGGATGGGAGTTCATCTGGTTCTCTTACGGCTGCTCAGGAGCTGGATGGGTTTGAGTCGAGGGATGGCGAGCAATCGCTTGTGCATCACTCGTGATACACATTCATATATACATACATTGGCATAACTATCGTCCCTAGTTAGTAAGAGGTTTATCACAACCCGGGAGTTCTCCTCTTTTCTCCACTTCTCTCCCCCATCCCATTGGGAGGGGGCAACAGAGCGAATGACTGTGTGGTGCTGAGCCACCTGCTGGCTTAAACCACACCAATCAGTCACCTCAGTGCTACAGTCCCGGTTGACTGAAGCACGCTATTTGGTGAGTTTCCTGTGAGAGCCACATCGTGCGGGGACCAACTGATGCACTTACCTTCCTACCGGCAGCAATCGCTTCTTCCTCAGCCAGAAACTCAGGAAGGGACGGAGATCTTTCCAGGTCCCGTGGCACTTTGGTGAAGCCGTAGTGGTTGAGCTGGCGAACAAAGCTTTTCACGCTTGTACACCCAAAGGCTCTCACGGGCGCTTCCTTGGCCAGGACTTCCTCCATGAACCGTTCTTCCTCGACCACGATGCAGTTTCCTCCATGGCCCCACCGAATGCTCTTCACTTGCTCACTTTCGGCCAGTACCCAGAGTTTCTGCGGGAAGCTGAGTGGCGAGCAGCTGCTGGCTTGGCCAGCGCCTTCCTCAGAGGATCTCAGAGGTAAACCTTTGGATTCCTCTTCATCGGGAAACCGCTGTGAACCCTGTTCTTCCAGCATTGGTGTTCCAGCTGCATGGCCAGCTGGTGCTTGGTCCTGTCCTGCTGGGTCAGTGGAAGTGGAGCTGGAGGTCTCGGCCAGCTCCTCCAGATCAGAAGCAAAAGCTTCCATTTCAATGTGCCCGGTCTCGCATTGATCAAAGGTTGCGCGTGCAGCCATTTGTGCGGCGAGCCAGTGTTCGCCCTACCTGCTGGCAAGGGAAATCTGCTGGCACTGCGCGGGGGTTCCGGTGGGAGACGCTCAGACATCACTGTGGTGCCCTTGTGTCATCACAGTGGCATCAGCGTGTGGTGCCCAAGGCTGGGCTGGCTGGAGCCACCCAAGCTGATGTCACCGAGCAGCCACTGAGCAGCCACTGACCAGCTTGTTGCTGGTCCTGCCCTGAGGCACAGCTGCTTGAACTTGAGTGGAGAGGCAACCAGAGCTGTGTTGGCAGGAGACCAGCCCTCACTGAGGATTTGCTTCCCCTTCCCCACGTGATCCCCAGAGTAGCTCCCTGCCGGCCTCCTGGATGTCCCTCTGCTTCTGCAGATGGGCTGGAGGTCAGTTTCCTGAGCACTGGTACCTGAACAAAATAGCAGTCTCTTCCCAGTTTGTGGCCACCTCTTGCCAATGCTGTGCGATCCCGTGGCAGAACTTGGGCAAGGGTGTATCTGTGCGCCCAGGCGAAGCTCTGCAACGTCAGCAGAGGCTCAGAGGCTGCTCTGGAGGTCCAGGTTGGAGAAGGACTCTAAATACACTGTGTTGATTGCATAAACAGGAGGTGTGCAACCGGTCTTTGGTTCCTTTGCTTTTGTTTGGCATTTTAGAGAGAGGGAAAGCAATCCTACCAAATCAGGGATGTTCTCGAAGCCTAAATAATCACCCCCCTCCATTCGGGATCACGTGCTTTCTCTGTAAAGGCCAGGTGTGATCTAGGGGCAATGGACGCAGGATGCAGGGCTGGAGTTGAGGCAAATTTTGAGGACAACACTAACGTGGAGGAGCTGTTGAGGCCCGGAAAGGCAGAGAGGCCTTGCGGAGGTCTTGGCCAATGGGAGGGCTGGGTAATCAGCAACCGTATGAAGTTTGCTGTGAGCACGTACTGAATTGTGCCCATGGGGCAGCCCTGGCTCTATGTACAGACAGGGGGACAGGAGGCTGGAGAGAAGCCTCAGGAAATGGACTGGGGTTCTGGTGACGGCAACTTCAATTGGACTTGCTCAGCCTGGAGAAGAGAAGGTGATGAGGACACCTCATTGCAGCCTTTCGAGATTTGAAGGGAGATTGCACGTGGGACGGAAATGAACTTGTTATGAGGGTGGGTAAGTGACAGGCCAAGGGGGGCTGGTTTTGAACTAAAGGCGGGGAGATGTGGATTAGATGTCAGGGAGACGTTTCTTATGGAGCGGGTGGTGAGGTGCCGGAGCAGGTTGCCCAAAGAGGTTGTGGATGACCTGTCCCTGCAGATACTGAAGGCCAGGTTGGATGGGGACCCGGGCAGTCTGATCTCGTCCTGTGGCAGGAGGGAGAACGTTTTTGATCCTCAAGGTCCCTTCCAACCCAAGCCGTTCTATGGTTCTGTGATTAGGAGCATCTCTCCCAAAGGGTGAGACGTGAAAAAGTGACCCAGTCTCTTATTCTACAGCACAGTCTGGACCAAAATGCTTAGGGAAAAGGATTCCATTGCTGTTAGAAGCATTGCTACTATAGCTTGTTGTGAGTCAAAATACAGATACCATTTGAGATTTCACCATGGAATAAAGGAATGACTTGAAACAAGAGCAAGGCAAACGAAAGGATTTAATATTCAAACCTTTTATTTCCAGAAATACTGAACGAGTAAATTGATAAATCCATAAACAGAGGGGCATGAGAACTGAGAAGGGTAATAACTGCAACATGCTATTTCCGAAACTACGCGCCTATGAGCAACAAACTAGGAACGAGTAAGGAGGGGCGGCTGTGGCACTGCCTGCAATGGGTCCCGCACTACGGGCCCATCCCATGTCCTGCATCTGCCCGGCGCTGGCTGCAGGTGCACGTTGGGCAGTGCGGGGCTGCCTGGTGCTGGCTGCAGGTGCACGTTGGGCAGTGCGGGGCTGCACGGGGCTGCCAGCCTGGTGGCATCATCATGGCTGCTGCCCTCATGGCCATTGCAAAGCAGGAGCCAAGGAAAGTCAGGGCGTCCCAGGGAGCCTGCAGCTGTGGTGTTTCTGGGGGCTGCGGGAGCTCCTGCTGAGGATGGCCTGGTGTGAAAGTAGGGACCACAAAGGGCAGAGTGCCCTGTGGTGGTGGAGTGCAAGTGGCACCCAGCACGTGGTTGCTGCTCGGTGGCAGCACAGAGCAGGGCAGAGCCTGGTGCTGTTCCAGTGCTGGTGCAGCAGCAGGGCCTGGCAGGATGTGAGCATCGCCTCCTTGGGCTCGGAGGGTGTCATTCTTAGGGCGCTTGGCTGGCGCGGGCCCCAAGGGCGATGCTGCCTGCGTGCCTTGGTGCTCTGCTGCCTGCAGGTTCCTCGCTGGCCCAGCGGCCGCTCCCTGTGTGGGCCGGACATCTGGGCTGCTCCTCTGGGGGCTCTCGTTCCCACTCTCCTGCAGCGCAGGGGCAGCCACGGCTTTTCTCTTGTGGGCCGCTCTGCGCTTGCAGCGCTCCAGCAGCCACGGGTAATCTCTTCTGAAGAATGGGCTGGAGTAGAGGAGTAGCTGGAAAAGGAAAAGGAGAAGAGTTAGGTGCTGCCAGTGTGGGACTGAAGGACAGCATGATACAGGAACTAGGGCTTCCCACGTCTCAGGACAAGTGTGGGTACGAACAAGGCTTATGGGTGTCTCAATTTCAGCTGGGATGGAATCGTATTCTTCAGAGTGCCGGGTACGATGCTATGGTTTGATTCTAGGAGGAAAGCCATGCTGACAGCACACCGATGTGCGTAGTTGCTGCTAGGCAGTGCTGGACAGAGCCAAGGCCATTCTCAGCAAAGGGCCCAAGGAGTTGGGAGGGATCGGGATTAGGACAGCTGACTTAAACAGGCCAAAGAGATCTTCCATGCCATATGATCTCTAACAGGAGGAGTCTGGAGGGGGATGGGAGTTCATCTGGTTCTCTTACGGCTGCTCAGGAGCTGGATGGGTTTGAGTCGAGGGATGGCGAGCAATCGCTTGTGCATCACTCGTGATACACATTCATATATACATATATTGGCATAACTATCGTCCCTAGTTAGTAAGAGGTTTATCACAACCCGGGAGTTCTCCTCTTTTCTCCACTTCTCTCCCCCATCCCATTGGGAGGGGGCAACAAAGCGAATGACTGTGTGGTGCTGAGCCACCTGCTGGCTTAAACCACACCAATCAGTCACCTCAGTGCTACAGTCCCGGTTGACTGAAGCACGCTATTTGGTGAGTTTCCTGTGAGAGCCACATCGTGCGGGGACCAACTGATGCACTTACCTTCCTACCGGCAGCAATCGCTTCTTCCTCAGCCAGAAACTCAGGAAGGGACGGAGATCTTTCCAGGTCCCGTGGCACTTTGGTGAAGCCGTAGTGGTTGAGCTGGCGAACAAAGCTTTTCACGCTTGTACACCCAAAGGCTCTCACGGGCGCTTCCTTGGCCAGGACTTCCTCCATGAACCGTTCTTCCTCGACCACGATGCAGTTTCCTCCATGGCCCCACCGAATGCTCTTCACTTGCTCACTTTCGGCCAGTACCCAGAGTTTCTGCGGGAAGCTGAGTGGCGAGCAGCTGCTGGCTTGGCCAGCGCCTTCCTCAGAGGATCTCAGAGGTAAACCTTTGGATTCCTCTTCATCGGGAAACCGCTGTGAACCCTGTTCTTCCAGCATTGGTGTTCCAGCTGCATGGCCAGCTGGTGCTTGGTCCTGTCCTGCTGGGTCAGTGGAAGTGGAGCTGGAGGTCTCGGCCAGCTCCTCCAGATCAGAAGCAAAAGCTTCCATTTCAATGTGCCCGGTCTCGCATTGATCAAAGGTTGCGCGTGCAGCCATTTGTGCGGCGAGCCAGTGTTCGCCCTACCTGCTGGCAAGGGAAATCTGCTGGCACTGCGCGGGGGTTCCGGTGGGAGACGCTCAGACATCACTGTGGTGCCCTTGTGTCATCACAGTGGCATCAGCGTGTGGTGCCCAAGGCTGGGCTGGCTGGAGCCACCCAAGCTGATGTCACCGAGCAGCCACTGAGCAGCCACTGACCAGCTTGTTGCTGGTCCTGCCCTGAGGCACAGCTGCTTGAACTTGAGTGGAGAGGCAACCAGAGCTGTGTTGGCAGGAGACCAGCCCTCACTGAGGATTTGCTTCCCCTTCCCCACGTGATCCCCAGAGTAGCTCCCTGCCGGCCTCCTGGATGTCCCTCTGCTTCTGCAGATGGGCTGGAGGTCAGTTTCCTGAGCACTGGTACCTGAACAAAATAGCAGTCTCTTCCCAGTTTGTGGCCACCTCTTGCCAATGCTGTGCGATCCCGTGGCAGAACTTGGGCAAGGGTGTATCTGTGCGCCCAGGCGAAGCTCTGCAACGTCAGCAGAGGCTCAGAGGCTGCTCTGGAGGTCCAGGTTGGAGAAGGACTCTAAATACACTGTGTTGATTGCATAAACAGGAGGTGTGCAACCGGTCTTTGGTTCCTTTGCTTTTGTTTGGCATTTTAGAGAGAGGGAAAGCAATCCTACCAAATCAGGGATGTTCTCGAAGGCTAAATAATCACCCCCCTCCATTCGGGATCACGTGCTTTCTCTGTAAAGGCCAGGTGTGATCTAGGGGCAATGGACGCAGGATGCAGGGCTGGAGTTGAGGCAAATTTTGAGGACAACACTAACGTGGAGGAGCTGTTGAGGCCCGGAAAGGCAGAGAGGCCTTGCGGAGGTCTTGGCCAATGGGAGGGCTGGGTAATCAGCAACCGTATGAAGTTTGCTGTGAGCACGTACTGAATTGTGCCCATGGGGCAGCCCTGGCTCTATGTACAGACAGGGGGACAGGAGGCTGGAGAGAAGCCTCAGGAAATGGACTGGGGTTCTGGTGACGGCAACTTCAATTGGACTTGCTCAGCCTGGAGAAGAGAAGGTGATGAGGACACCTCATTGCAGCCTTTCGAGATTTGAAGGGAGATTGCACGTGGGACGGAAATGAACTTGTTATGAGGGTGGGTAAGTGACAGGCCAAGGGGGGCTGGTTTTGAACTAAAGGCGGGGAGATGTGGATTAGATGTCAGGGAGACGTTTCTTATGGAGCGGGTGGTGAGGTGCCGGAGCAGGTTGCCCAAAGAGGTTGTGGATGACCTGTCCCTGCAGATACTGAAGGCCAGGTTGGATGGGGACCCGGGCAGTCTGATCTCGTCCTGTGGCAGGAGGGAGAACGTTTTTGATCCTCAAGGTCCCTTCCAACCCAAGCCGTTCTATGGTTCTGTGATTAGGAGCATCTCTCCCAAAGGGTGAGACGTGAAAAAGTGACCCAGTCTCTTATTCTACAGCACAGTCTGGACCAAAATGCTTAGGGAAAAGGATTCCATTGCTGTTAGAAGCATTGCTACTATAGCTTGTTGTGAGTCAAAATACAGATACCATTTGAGATTTCACCGTGGAATAAAGGAATGACTTGAAACAAGAGCAAGGCAAACGAAAGGATTTAATATTCAAACCTTTTATTTCCAGAAATACTGAACGAGTAAATTGATAAATCCATAAACAGAGGGGCATGAGAACTGAGAAGGGTAATAACTGCAACATGCTATTTCCGAAACTACGCACCTATGAGCAACAAACTAGGAACGAGTAAGGAGGGGCGGCTGTGGCACTGCCTGCAATGGGTCCCGCACTACGGGCCCATCCCATGTCCTGCATCTGCCCGGCGCTGGCTGCAGGTGCACGTTGGGCAGTGCGGGGCTGCCTGGTGCTGGCTGCAGGTGCACGTTGGGCAGTGCGGGGCTGCACGGGGCTGCCAGCCTGGTGGCATCATCATGGCTGCTGCCCTCATGGCCATTGCAAAGCAGGAGCCAAGGAAAGTCAGGGCGTCCCAGGGAGCCTGCAGCTGTGGTGTTTCTGGGGGCTGCGGGAGCTCCTGCTGAGGATGGCCTGGTGTGAAAGTAGGGACCACAAAGGGCAGAGTGCCCTGTGGTGGTGGAGTGCAAGTGGCACCCAGCACGTGGTTGCTGCTCGGTGGCAGCACAGAGCAGGGCAGAGCCTGGTGCTGTTCCAGTGCTGGTGCAGCAGCAGGGCCTGGCAGGATGTGAGCATCGCCTCCTTGGGCTCGGAGGGTGTCATTCTTAGGGCGCTTGGCTGGCGCGGACCCCAAGGGCGATGCTGCCTGCGTGCCTTGGTGCTCTGCTGCCTGCAGGTTCCTCACTGGCCCAGCGGCCGCTCCCTGTGTGGGCCGGACATCTGGGCTGCTCCTCTGGGGGCTCTCGTTCCCACTCTCCTGCAGCGCAGGGGCAGCCACGGCTTTTCTCTTGTGGGCCGCTCTGCGCTTGCAGCGCTCCAGCAGCCACGGGTAATCTCTTCTGAAGAATGGGCTGGAGTAGAGGAGTAGCTGGAAAAGGAAAAGGAGAAGAGTTAGGTGCTGCCAGTGTGGGACTGAAGGACAGCATGATACAGGAACTAGGGCTTCCCACGTCTCAGGACAAGTGTGGGTACGAACAAGGCTTATGGGTGTCTCAATTTCAGCTGGGATGGAATCGTATTCTTCAGAGTGCCGGGTACGATGCTATGGTTTGATTCTAGGAGGAAAGCCATGCTGACAGCACACCGATGTGCGTAGTTGCTGCTAGGCAGTGCTGGACAGAGCCAAGGCCATTCTCAGCAAAGGGCCCAAGGAGTTGGGAGGGATCGGGATTAGGACAGCTGACTTAAACAGGCCAAAGAGATCTTCCATGCCATATGATCTCTAACAGGAGGAGTCTGGAGGGGGATGGGAGTTCATCTGGTTCTCTTACGGCTGCTCAGGAGCTGGATGGGTTTGAGTCGAGGGATGGCGAGCAATCGCTTGTGCCTCACTCGTGATACACATTCATATATACATATATTGGCATAACTATCGTCCCTAGTTAGTAAGAGGTTTATCACAACCCGGGAGTTCTCCTCTTTTCTCCACTTCTCTCCCCCATCCCATTGGGAGGGGGCAACAGAGCGAATGACTGTGTGGCGCTGAGCCACCTGCTGGCTTAAACCACACCAATCAGTCACCTCAGTGCTACAGTCCTGGTTGACTGAAGCACGCTATTTGGTGAGTTTCCTGTGAGAGCCACATCGTGCGGGGACCAACTGATGCACTTACCTTCCTACCGGCAGCAATCGCTTCTTCCTCAGCCAGAAACTCAGGAAGGGACGGAGATCTTTCCAGGTCCCGTGGCACTTTGGTGAAGCCGTAGTGGTTGAGCTGGCGAACAAAGCTTTTCACGCTTGTACACCCAAAGGCTCTCACAGGCGCTTCCTTGGCCAGGACTTCCTCCATGAACCGTTCTTCCTCGACCACGATGCAGTTTCCTCCATGGCCCCACCGAATGCTCTTCACTTGCTCACTTTCGGCCAGTACCCAGAGTTTCTGTGGGAAGCTGAGTGGCGAGCAGCTGCTGTCTTGGCCAGCGCCTTCCTCAGAGGATCTCAGAGGTAAACCTTTGGATTCCTCTTCATCGGGAAACCGCCGTGAACCCTGTTCTTCCAGCATTGGTGTTCCAGCTGCATGGCCAGCTGGTGCTTGGTCCTGTCCTGCTGGGTCAGTGGAAGTGGAGCTGGAGGTCTCGGCCAGCTCCTCCAGATCAGAAGCAAAAGCTTCCATTTCAATGTGCCCGGTCTCGCATTGATCAAAGGTTGCGCGTGCAGCCATTTGTGCGGCGAGCCAGTGTTCGCCCTACCTGCTGGCAAGGGAAATCTGCTGGCACTGCGCGGGGGTTCCGGTGGGAGACGCTCAGACATCACTGTGGTGCCCTTGTGTCATCACAGTGGCATCAGCGTGTGGTGCCCAAGGCTGGGCTGGCTGGAGCCACCCAAGCTGATGTCACCGAGCAGCCACTGAGCAGCCACTGACCAGCTTGTTGCTGGTCCTGCCCTGAGGCACAGCTGCTTGAACTTGAGTGGAGAGGCAACCAGAGCTGTGTTGGCAGGAGACCAGCCCTCACTGAGGATTTCCTTCCCCTTCCCCACGTGATCCCCAGAGTAGCTCCCTGCCAGCCTCCTGGATGTCCCTCTGCTTCTGCAGATGGGCTGGAGGTCAGTTTCCTGAGCACTGGTACCTGAACAAAATAGCAGTCTCTTCCCAGTTTGTGGCCACCTCTTGCCAATGCTGTGCGATCCCGTGGCAGAACTTGGGCAAGGGTGTATCTGTGCGCCCAGGCGAAGCTCTGCAACGTCAGCAGAGGCTCAGAGGCTGCTCTGGAGGTCCAGGTTGGAGAAGGACTCTAAATACACTGTGTTGATTGCATAAACAGGAGGTGTGCAACCGGTCTTTGGTTCCTTTGCTTTTGTTTGGCATTTTAGAGAGAGGGAAAGCAATCCTACCAAATCAGGGATGTTCTCGAAGCCTAAATAATCACCCCCCTCCATTCGGGATCACGCGCTTTCTCTATAAAGGCCAGGTGTGTTCTAGGGGCAATGGACGCAGGATGCAGGGCTGGAGTTGACGCAAATTTTGAGGACAACACTAACGTGGAGGAGCTGTTGAGGCCCGGAAAGGCAGAGAGGCCTTGCGGAGGTCTTGGCCAATGGGAGGGCTGGGTAATCAGCAACCGTATGAAGTTTGCCAAGAACATGTGCTTTGTTGTTCTTTTGGGGGCATCCCTGTCTCTATGTTCAGACGGGCAGACTGGAGGCTGGAGTGCATGCCCAGGAAAGAGATCAGGGTTCTGGTGTTGGCAAACTAGATTGGATTTGTGCCCTGTTGTAAAACACAGTAGGGATGCAAAGCTCTTGGAAAGAGTGCAGAAGTGGGCCTCCATGATGACCCAAGGTCTGGGGCTCTTCTGTGAAGACAGGCTGAAGGAACTGGTTTTGTTTCAGTCTGGAGTAATGAAGGTTGTGGTGATGCCTCTTTGTGGTGTTCAAATGGAGATCATGAAGTGGAGGGATACAAACTATATGCAGGAGCTGATAGACACTGTCAGGCAATGTCTGGACAGAGGGCTGGAGTGGATGCAAACTTTGAGGAGAACTCTAACCTGGAGGAGATACTGAACCCCTACATTTCAAAGAGACCTTGCAGAGATCTTTGAGCAACCTTGTTTAGAGGGAGGTGTCCCAGCCTCCAGCAGGGGGGTTGAAGGTAGATGGTCTTATGAATACCTTCCAACTCAAACCATTCTGTGATTCTGCCATCTGTGATTTAGTACTGGTCAATGGAATGGCTGTGCAATCAGCAACCATATGAAGTGTGCCAAGAGCACGTGCTGAATTCTATGCATGGGGCAGCCCTGACTCCACGCACAGACAAGGGGATGGGTCGTTGGAGAGCAGCCCCAGGAAAGGGATCTGGGGGCTCTGGTGGTGCCATGTATTTCGGTGTCATCTATTTGTCCTGGAGCCAGAAGGGCTAACCCCACCCTGGGGTACATTCCTCCCAGCTCAGGATATTCCTGCAGTCAGTGAGTTTCTTTTGGAAACTATTACTTGTCAGGGACTGAGACTTGAGCATTCGGATTGCAAGGGCTGAGCTAAATTCATTGAGGCCTATGCTGGCTTCTCAGGCAACGGACGAATACTCCACAAAGTATTATAAATATTTGGGCTTTGAATAACAGCAGTAATGTGCTGACTCATGACAAGAAATGAAACACAATTCATATATTTCCAGCATTTAATTGATAAGATATGCTGTAAAACTGTCCTAAGTGTGAACCCTGCTTAAAACCTTGCAGGGAGCTGCATCTGAAGCACTATAAATCTACAAATTCTGTAATGTATCATACAATGAGCATTTTTGTTTTTGTTTTTTTTACTTGTACTTGACTGTGGTGTTACAGGATATTTTGCATATACCTGATACTGTAAGAAGTGTATCAGCTTCGGATCCCTTTTTAACACTCTGCAGCTACATCCAATTACCTTAACATAGGTTGTTTTTGGATACTATCCAATGCTTCAGTATTAGTGTCACTAATGCCTCTGTGACATATGACATTTGTTACACTCGACAGCAGCATTCGTTACTGCAAGCAGCAGCAGCCAGGCTGCATTTCTTTCCAGTATTCAGCCATCACTGGACAAGAGGTGAGCATTTTGGCAGCAGGAGGGAGCGGGGCAGCCCAGGGTTAGTGACACCACGTGCTATCTCCAATGGCTCAGTGTAAGAGATTATTCTTTTATATGATTGATTCAAAGTTTGCTGAGGAACAAGTCCAGGCAAGTCCTGGGCAAAGGTAGAGAAATCTTCTGTCTGGAGGACACTGATGGACAGGTCCTGGCTAAGGGTTGTGAAATCCTTTAAGGAGCACAGATGGACAAGGCCAGGGGCAACAACAGAGGGATAAGCTGCTGATAATGGCCGGGAAACGGTCTTTTGTGTGGACTTATCTCAAGGAAGATGGCCATCTCAGGAGGTATGCACATGACTCTTGCTCAAGCACCCAGGGATGTCACGTAGGCAGGAAAAAAAGGATAGAAGAGGGTCCAACAACCATGAAGAAGAGGGTTTTCTGCCATCTGATCTCTCACCACGACAGACTGGAGGGTTTTCTGCCATCAGATCCCTCACCACGATGGACTCGAGGTTTCTGCCATCAGATCCTTCTCTACGGACCGTATGCTGACGGACTTCCCTGGGCCTGCTACCTGAGACCTGCTGCTTCCTCCCAGACTTACTCTGCGGCTGCTTCCTGGAACCACCTGGTACCTGCACCCTCTCGTTGCCCAAGACCGGCCTCGCTGCTCCCGCCCTTCGGCCTCGGACCATCGGAATGTCATGCAACGGGACTACTGCCGGATCCTGGTGGTGACTATCCCCGCTTTACGCAATTCTTGCTTCTTTCTACCTTTTCTATCGCTTGCCTTCCCTTCCCCATCACCCCAATCCCTAATAGTGTCCGTCCTCCCCTTTCTTCATCTCCCTTATTAACATTTGTAATAAACTGGTCGGACCAACATTTGAACCGTTGTTTCTTAATCTCATGCCGGGCATACATATTTCAAAGAACCTCCTCTCCCTCCTATAAATTGGAGGGAGAAACTCAGTCGATGCCTTGTGGTCACATGTAGCAATCACCTTGGCAATCTGAGTGCTAAAGTCTTAGATTTCTTTTCATTCTTGTCCGTGAACAGGAATCCTTGGGGCACCAATACAGACCCTGAGAAGCTAGACAAGCACGCAGCAGTGGTTTCTACCAGCTTACTAACTCAGGCCACCTGAAGGTGTGTGCTTTGCATAGCACGCTCCTGCTTCTTGCAGACCTGTTGTTTGTATGGTATCTGTGGTCCCCAAATCTCTTTTACCAGCTTTCTGATTTCTACTGTATGCAAAGTGTGATGCTATAACAGGACACACTCTGAAAGGTCTAACACAGCATAGTTATGGATTTGGGCACTAGTTCATTCAGTTGCATCGGGGGACCAGAGCAAGGAAGGGGAATGCAGAATTTCCACCCATGTAGTGAGTGCCATCGGTGCCTCAAGCCACTGCCTGGTTTAGGCTCCTGTTCTTCTCTCTTGGTTTCATCTTGATATTGGATCAAAGAAGTTGCACACTGCAGAAAATACTTCTGCCCATTGTGCTCATGTGCTGTAGCAGGGGACCTACAGACAAACAGTCCAGGTGCAGAGGTCTGTTTTAAGCAGCTGAGTTTCATCTATACCTGTCACTGAAGGAGGCTTACGCATACTGCAGCTCCCCTCTCAGAAAGAGTCACAAAGTTTCAGAAGGAAAAGTAGATCAGCTTTGTAGAACATAAAGAATTCATTTGATTAATGTAACTCCGCCCTAAGTTTCTGCCAGCAGCATTCTCTAGCATGGGACTCCAAGGGCACAAAAGCCAGGATTTCATAGCAGTGTAAGCCTAATGATTAAAGTGTGTGTGCTGGCAGTCATGGGAGAAGCACCAGAGGAGGAAGCACTCACCTTTCTCTTTGGCGTTCTGACAACCTGATATTAAAGACCAGCAAGTGTCAGAAGATGGAGAAAATCAGCTGGCCTCTCTGACAGATTTTACAGCGTAGTGTCTGTGCTGTCAAGGCAGTGAATATGACAACCTTGAGAAATGACAATAATAGGAATGTTTAGGAAAGGGAACAAGCCTAATAGAGATGCTGCTGTTGACAATAACATGCTTATGTTAGAAGTAAATTCTTTGAGCTTTTGTAGTCGGTGAAGAATTTATTGAGACTGTTTTTCTATGCCTGGTTTTTCTTTTTGTTTTTGTACCTTTACTGTCTGTCTGTTTTTACTATCATGGTAAAATACTGCTTAGTTGCAATGTGGAAAAAGAAGCTAGTTGCTCTATAATGCTGTGTTTCACTTGAATTATCATGGTAGTCCAGGCAGAATCTGAGGGCTCCATTGTACTAGATACTGAGCAAATACCAGGAAAGAGAGGATTAAAAATCACATTAATTTGGAAAAGCTTAGAAAGAGATGAAAATAAACCAACTTATGAGCTGGGAGAGCTGAAGTTCAAGAGGTGAGGATGATGTTGAACACACCTTTCTGGTTATCTAAAAATGAACGAAGTTGTTCGGTCTGGCCACAGGGCTAGCTGTGGAGCCTACAGAGTGTGGATGAGTCATCACGGAAACCTCAGGCTAACTGAGAAGCTTCTGGGGAGGGGTAGCATCTTGTTCAACAAAATATCATCCTCCAAGCTTGAAACAGTAGTGATAACAACAAATGTGCTTTTAGGATGAAATGGAAGTGTTTTCTGGTCTTATTTGCTAGGAAAGCCTGATGAGTTCTAGAAGCATTAGGAATCAGTTTCTGTCCCAACCCAGGCTTACAGGGACACCAAATTTCTGGTTCAAGAGCATGCTCAGACATCAAACATCTTCGTTCAGTTCTGGGCTTCCCAGTCCAAAACAGACAGGGATCTCTTAGAAGGCGTCCAGTGGAGGGGCCACAAAGATTATAAAAGGGCCTGGAACATCTACTGTATGAGGAAAGGCTGAGTAAGCTGGGTCTGTTCAGCCCCAGGCAAAGAAAACTGAGAGGGGATCTGATACATATTTACAAATATCTAAAGGGAGGTGGGAGGCAAATGGATGATGCCAGGCTCTTCTCAGTGGTGCGTAGTGATAGGACAAGGAGTAATGGCCTAACACTTGAATGTAGGAGGTCCTATACTAACTTGCAGAACTTCTTTATGGTAAGGGTGACTGAGCACTGGAACAGGCTAACCACAGAGGTTGTAAATTTTCCTTCTCAGGAGTTATTCAAGACCTGCCTGGATGCCTACCTATGCAGTCTGCTGTAGGGGGCCTGCTTTGCAGAGGGGTTGGACTGAATGATTTCTTGAGGTCCCTTCCAACACCTAGAGTTCTGTGGTTCTGTGATTCTGTGATCACAACAAAATTTCCTCGTGTGTGCATGTGTGCATGCATTGGAAAAGTTCAATAAAGATTTTAAAAGCAAATTCATGCAAAATGAGAGGAGTACTTGGGCAACAAGAAATGGCCATTACCTTGCAAAGGACCTTGTAATCATACACAGTTATTTTTTCTCACAAGGCAGGCTGCTCCATGCCTCCCTAAGACTTCTGTAGTAGTTGAGGAAAGCCTGAGTGCAAGCTTACTGAGCTGCTGCTTCTGGAGGATTCCTTCTGTACAGCTGGTTGCACTGCAGGGCTTGGGGCAAGACAGATAAGACCCAGCCTTGTTCTACGATCTTTGTCCTCTGAACACCTCAGTCCAATAACTGGATGCTTTTTTTCCAGTCTGAGACACACAAGACAAAGGAATTTGGTTCTCCAGAAGAAAAACAGAAACTCAATTTAAATGCCATCTCATTTGGGACTGTAAGAAGTATACCATCGTTCTGTTTTCTTTCTGAATGGAGACAGTGGAAAATCCAAGCCAAATGGACTGTCCACCTCTTTGGCAGTCCTTCAACCAGGGATGGCTCTCTGCAAGGTCTTATCACTAACAAGGGAAAGCATTTTGCTGCAGAGCTAAGGATCCTGCTTCTGAAGGCAGCCTTTGAGGCGTGCTTCTCAAAAAGAAACGTACAGATCAAAGAGACTCCCATTTGTGCCTGAGAAGTTCTCAAGATCTCTTTGTTACAACCCCAAGTCAAAAACTGATGACAATGAAGAACCAACCACTTCTTAAGTTCAGCCCTGTTCCTGCTCCCATGCAGGAATCCCCTTTGACCTTTTTGATGTGTTGCATGCCAAGACCCATCTTCTTACCTGCAGCAGGACATCCGGGTTTTTCAGGAAGCCTGTCAGAGTAGAGGTATGGAGCTTTTAGAGGAGCTGGGCAAGATCTGGAGCCTCAGCTGAACTGTCTTCTCTGTAACCTGGTGAGGCTTGAGAGGGAAGCAGCAGGCAGGGACCATGGGGAAACTGCAATGTGATGATGTGCTTGGCAGAACACTAGAGGAGAAAGGTCTGGCTTCATAGGATTTCAGCTCTCTCCTCTAATGGCAGCTCCTTGCAGTTCCTTGAGAAGTGTCCTTGGGTGTTTGCTTCTGAGGTCTTGCAACTCCCAGCTATTCCATGCCTGAGCCTAGAGGACTGGGTGTTCAGTAGACTGGGTGTTCAGTTCTCTTCAATCATGAATTTAGACTGGACTTCTTATAGCCTTGGACAAGCCCTTGAACTGGATCATTTCTGCTGGTTATTCCTCTTAAATAACAGAAAATTCTAAAGGACATAATATTAATGTTACTGTGTACCTGAGCTGCAAGAATGTTCTCCCAGGTTACCTCTAGCTACTGCAAGGTGACAAGAGAGATCCACACCTGTCCTTGCCTTTGTCTATTTCTTCCTTCCTCTTGTAATTTAAGAAACTGAACATGATATTCTCCTTCACACTATATAAAATGTTGATTCAACAATTTAACTATAGTTTTGCTTTTCAAGATAAATGTATGAAACAAAGCTGCTGTTATGCACATTAGTGTAATACCACACTGATGGCATCTAAATTGAAGAACAAAAACTATTATCTGATGCTCTAAGATATATATTACATTTAGTCACTCATGAAACAACTATTGGATAACTTTCTTTGTATTATCGCCAGGAACTCCAGCATAGATGTTTTGTCAACAACAAACTGCTAACATTTCTTTCAAGCCAAAATGAAATAATTATCTGGAATCCACTGAACCATCCCAAGCATCCCCGAGAATGGTCTGAACAGTTACATAAATTGAGTAGTCTCAAAGAATCACAGCTATTTGGCAAGTTGTAAAGCAAAGTAATTTCCTATCTATGTTGCGGATATATATTGTTAAGGTGCAGATACTTTTTGAACTCAGCATTTCATAAGGGCATATCAAAACTACAACTCAATGACTGTAGAGTACAGCTTTCATGTTTGCACAACGTATCTGTTTTTCAGTAAAATAAATGCACATTCTACCCTTATTTCTGCAAATAACAGTGTTGGGATTTGCCATACAAGTAACAATACTTGGGTTCTCAGTACATACAAACATCCCACTGGCTTTCATTGTAATGAGCTGTTTCATAATTTAGTCAAAATCTTGGGGCACAGTGGCAGAGAAATGAAGATGCTAGGCACAAGTCACATACTCTAGTTCAAACTTCTTTTGAAGTCAGCCTGGCTTTCAGACCAGCTATATATAAGTAAAACAGCAGTGGTAATCACTCCCTTACTTGTGTGTTATGGGAACAGGTGTCTCTTGGCTGTGTTGGCCAATTGCCCCATCTGAAGCAAAGCAAAGCTCCTCACATGTTTTCACCTCTTCTCCAACTCCCACAATCATTCTGATTCTGTGCAAGCAACTTTAAACCCTCCTCACCTCTCAGAAAAGCCACAGAGGTGGATCATCAACTTTAAGATTTTCCTCATCTTTAAGGTTTTGGTCAATGTGGCAGAATCTGTGGTGGAGATTTAATAATCAAAATGGTTTACAGAGATAATATTATAAATTTCAGATGCAGACAATCAAGTTAACACCTGTAAGAGGAGCAGTGCTACCAGAGGAAAAGAGGTAACATTCTGTACTGAGTTGTGAGATATGAACAAGTCTTGAATGAGACATGAAGACGCAAAAAGCCCAGCCTAGACAGCCAGAAGCACAGGGGCATCGTTCTGGCACAGGCACAGAGGGAAGGGGGAAAAAAAAGAAAGAAAAGAAAGAGGAGTGAGCAGAAGTACTCTGCCAGACAGGAAGCACAACAATGACCACTGATCTCACATACAAAAACATACATAACTGGTATATACGGAACTATGGGTTCTGGATAAAGATATTGTGAAAGAGAGAAGTCAACCACCTTGTGTGGCTGAGATCCAAACCTATGTTTTCCCTTCATCGTGAAAGCATGCCATTTATGCCATTTGAAACCAGGGAGATCAAGAAAAACTGCCTCTCAGAGGCAAGGTACTTTTGCACCCTGACACCCTCATGAACAAGAACTTGATGGGGATGTCTGGCCCTCAGCTCTTGGCCCTGTGCCAGCTGTCTGCACACTGCCCATTGTTCTGCTTGAGACCAGTGGAGTCTGGAAGGCTTTCCCATGACACCCCTTGTGTGCCAGAGACAGCCTCCTAGGCTGTGGCAGTAAGGTGGTCAAAATCACAACAGAGACATAGTCTACTGGAGGCACAGGACACCACGAGATCCCATGAATGACAGAGGAGAATTGAGCTTACTAGATGAGCTTCCTGAAGCCTAGACCCAAGACCACCAATATCAGTAGAAGCTGTGGCAGGTCAGATTAGAGGAAGCTTTCAAAGACAGCTGGACCTTAATGCTACTGGTGGAGAAGGGATCTCTGCCTTGCAGAGTGCCTGAGACAGAGCATCCATACATGTAGGCTGGTACAATTCAGTAGGAGGGTCCCCCCAGGTCACCCAACACTTCTGTGGAAACGCACCATGTTGTTCCTAAGCCTTAGCAGCCCTGTATCTCAGGGCACTGGCTCCTGGGCTGAGCACAGGGAGATTATCAGCAACTCCAGACATGCCTGAGGTTAGAGAGGAACCCTCCAGAGGGGAGACTAGACAGTCTGCAACAGCTATTTGCTTTAGTTCTTAGGTAGAGCCTTCCATAGCCCAGCTCCCAACATCCTGGGAGATGGCCATGCTCTGATGGCTGTGTGGGTCAGCCGGGGCTCTCGCTGCCTTTCTGAGCTGCACCTCTCACTTTTCTTCCTCTCATCAGGACCTTTCAGAAGAAAAAAGTAACCTCCAAGTTTCTCTTCTCTCTTCAACCTGGCTACCAGGTGAGTGGCTGAAAAGGAGGCGTTCTACTGGAATTCCAAACAGCAGCTCCCGCGGATCTCCACACCAGAGCCTCTGGGAACACCACAGAAACCAAGGCCTGAGGAAAACAAAGTGTGCTGAGGTGGCTGATTCTTGGCCCTGTCAGCTCACAACCGAAGACATGAATTTGATCAGATATATTTTATGGCAAACTCGGCCCATAACAGCGGTTTTCTCAGAGGGACATAGGGAAGTGAGAACGCAAAAGGCCTTTTATATGCAGAGCTGGATCCTCAACTCTCAGATGCTTTTATTTGGCGCAATGGTGCAATCCAGTGGCCAGTTAGGATAGTAACACAGTAATACTGTACAAATCAATCCACTGCAAAGAGGATGCACGTAAAGGAAGCTGCAACGCCAGTGAGCCTGGACAGCAGCAATGATGTCTATTGATGAGTGATCTTAAGTGATACACAGAGCGTCCACATTTCTGCTGGTACCAAGCCCAGCACCACACTGCTCAGAGCAGAAGCCTGGAGGAAGCCCTGCACCGCAGGTCAGGGAACACATTTAGAGCATAGTAACTTTCTGAAGGCCAACAACCAGAGGCAGGGAAGTGGATACATTTGATCTGATGCTATGGTTCAGGTATATTTGCCTGGAGAGCACATTTAGAGGACACTTTCATCTCAACAGAAAGTGCTGCAGGTGGAAAGAACAAGGAACACAGCTACTTTGAGTAGCACCACTTCATTTATGTCATTTACATCTCCTCAAACTTGCAGCACAGCCACTGGCACAGAGGGAGCACCTCTTTACATGAGGACACAGGTGTGCTGGCCAGCACACAGGCAGTGCTACTATAGAGAAAAAATGAAAAGAGCATAGTCATTTGTATTGGAAACGATAATCTCAGCAAGTGCCGAGAGCAGAAAAGTGAGACTTCTGTTTGATTCTGGGGGGGAAACAAGCAGGAGATAAAACCACCCTTCACACACCATAAATTCCTGAACTTAACTGAATCAAGAGGAAAATGTGTCAGTTTTAATAGATCATCCTCCCCCCCCCCCCCAAAAAAAAACCTGTTGCATCTTCATATGTATGAGACCATTTAGCTCAAACTTTGTGCTATATTTGAATATTCCTACCCCTGAATGAAGACTGATACATCCGCTGTGACCGTTTACAATTAAGCCTTTAAACTGCATCATGCCAGCCAAAAACCCACTCACAAAGCTCAAGGAGTAACTTCTGGAAGATGCAGAAGGTAGAATACCAAATTAACTCTTCAGTCTGAGCAAATCACTGAGCAATTCAATTCTGACAGAATGCTGACAGAAAGTTGGAATTGCTCCAATACACACAGTAACCATGCACGTGGTCCTTCCAGGTTGCATGTGCCAGCTGCAGGCATCACCATGTTGTTTCTTTCTTCGTTCAGAGTGCCATCCGTTTTGTTCCATGTCATCATCATATGCTCCCTGAAGACTATCAGGGCAGATCTTTGCAGTCTCCAGTTACAGAAGCCTCTCTCTGATGCTCCACATATCTGTGGAAAGGTTGGATGGATCCATACACTCTGGACAGATCTGTAGTACCTTCCAAGCCTTGAGCTGTTTTCTTCTCTGAATAACTTTGCCTTTTTCCCTCAGGGAGACAGAAACAAGATTAAACAATAAGGAAGTTACAGTGCTGTTGGCAGAAATGTGGGGTGGGAGCTGCATTTGAAGTCACTTCAGTTTTCCATTAAAAGTTTCACATCTTTGGCCTGTTCACTACCCAGATACCACTCTGCTTCCATTTTTGGGGTGCAGTGTTTCCACTTCTACACCTCTGCCTTACCATGCAATGAGATTGCCAGTGAACATCCCAGGAGGTGACCAGTTGCAGCGTATCACTGTTCCAGATGATTGCACATCCATCAGGTTTATGGTGGAAGTGGCTAAATAATTCACAGCAGATGGAGTCTTATATGATAGACAGCCGCTGTGCTGGGGAACACACGCACCTTACCTGTGCTTTATCACACGCCTGAGGTTATGAGCCAGGCACTTACACACAAGCAAGCTTCGCATCTGTACCTGGCAAAAAACTGTTTGAGCGATCATAAAGAATATAATATTATGATCTCAATTTTCCACAAAACTACTGGAAGTGGGAAGATAAATTTTCCTCTTCGGAAATCAAGCCTAATGCCTTCCTTTATTTTTTCAGCTGAAAGAGATGGATGCAGCATGAAGCAGAGATATTTGCTCCTGGGAGTCACTGAGTATACTCAGGACAGAATAGGGACCTAAACTATTTAGAAGAATGTACAGCAAGAAGCTTGGTGTTGATAACAACAAAGCAACATGTATTCAAAGGGGAAAAAAAGAAAAAGCAAAGTGCTCAGAGCTCACAGTATCATAGGGGTAATGGCTTAAAAATAAAAAGGAATAGGTTTAGGTTAGATGTTAGGAAGAAATTTTTTACTCAGGGAGTGATGAGGCACTGGAACAGGTTGCCCATCCCTGGAGGCATTCAAAGCCAGGTTGGATGGAGCCCTGGGCAGCCTGACCTAGTGGTTGGCAGCCCGGTCCATGACAGAGGGATTGGAAGTAGATGATCTTTAACATCCCCTACAACGTAAGCCATTCCATAATTCTATGATGATTCTATTATGTAGGCATTATCGGGTAAAGGAACAGAGCCTAGTGCCATTGTAAGCTTGTCAGTGAGGATTGCTGTTGGGGAGGAAAGCCAAACAAAGCACTGAGATAGACAGAGGATGGATCATAAATAAGAATTATTTAGAATGTATAGACCTAATTCAGTGGTGCGGCTCCATTAAAAGGATATGATGGCAACATATACAGAGAAGTTGGGATTGCACTGTTAATTTACACTCAGTCATTGCCTAATGCGCTGTCTCCTCTTCTCGAGCATGCTTTATTATGAAATGTTGGAGCAACAGACAATGCACTCGACAATTTGAAGACCGATAAGAACATTATCTGCATGTTCTGCATAGGTAGCTGACATACAGAGTTATTAAGTGACTTAAAGCCATGCGAAAAGCCCACTGAAGACATGGAATTAATCTATTTTGCTCTCCCAGTTCCAGCCTGGCAATTTGATCCTGAGACTAATCTTCATTGTGAAGACAGTAAGAGTGCTTTAAGTTTTCCCTGCAAATCCTGATTTCCAAATCAAAGTTCTAGGGTTTGTAAAGGGAGCGCATTTTGAAATCTAGCTACATGTCTTCCCATCATTATTTACTTTGAAAAAATAAAATAAAATAAATGATTAATTCATCCCCAAATAGTTAAAAAAAAATTCTGGAAGGCTTAGTAATCTTCAGGGTGAAAACACTGATGTAGACTCTCTGTAATAGAAATATAAACTTATCCTCAGATACCTAATTCTCCAAAGGCAGCTACCAAACAGTGACCTTCCAGCAGCCCTGTGGCCACTCACTGCTCACCTTTCCCTTCTCTCTGGTTTTGGCAGAGCTTGCTGGCAGCCCATCTCAGGTCAGTAATCCTGCTACGGGCAGGCAGCAGCCAGCCTGCTGCTAATCCAATTACTCAGTGCAAGACCTGGGGGTACAACACTTGCGAAATAAGGGGCCATTTCCATTGTTTAATTACCAGTCACTTTAACCTGCCTGAAGAATATTAAGAATGCCAAGGTAATTATGACACTTTAGACAGCAGGTCAGTGGCGTGCTCCACCGGCCCCAAGGACCATCATTTCCTTTTGCACAGAAATAGGGATCCAGAATCTGTACAAAGTGCATCAGCTCAGCTTCTCCCAGCAGGACACAGGGGTATAAGGAAGGCCATGGTGCTCATGGGCCATGGGCTGGATCCAGCTACCAGGCACTTGCACTGTTAGTGCTTTTTCCTCAGAGAAGATAGGAATTGCAACGTGCAACTACAGCAGCAAGGTGCTTGGTCCGGTGCTTGAAAACCACTGAGCACAGGAATCTTGAGAGACAGCAGTGTTAGAATGTACTTCCAGGCAGAGTACATTCCCATTTAAGAAGATATTCTTTTCCTTTTTTGAGAGATGCAAATAAGACTCCAATTGTTAATAAGCATTTTATTCTGCCAGAGGTGGTGAGGATTTATGTATTATTAAAATGGCTGCATATGCTGTTTGCAGCACTGCCAGCTCAAGATTTATCCGGTATTTTTCCTCAAACTTTTGCTGCTTTGAGAAAAGTTCTTGGATGGATGAGTCTCATCTCTGCATACTGGAGCTGGAGAACAGACTGTACGAATGAGCAGACTCCAGACAAAATGACAGCCTGCAGGCATCTGTAGCCCTTACCCATCATACAACCAACGCAGTTGAAGAAGTGCTCAGGTTCCGCAGTGGAGAAGCTCCAGCACCCAAAGCTGGACAGTGCTTCAGGGGAGGGATGGCCTTCCTCCCAGCCTCTAATGGGGACTAAGTCAGGGGAAACAGATTTCTAGCAGCCTTTAGGTGCTGCTGGAAGCACTGCGATAAGACATACACAAACCTGTCAGTTGTAGGATTAAGGAGAATTTTGTGTTGTTTCATGCTGCAAGACATCATTAAAACAGTTGCTGCCAAATCTAACACAAAGGCCTTTCTGACGTCGTCATTTCAGAGATACTCTTACAGGATATATCCTAATAAAGGGGCAATCCACACACCCCTAACTAGAACTCTGGAGACAGACCAGGTATATTCATATACTTGCATGCCTATGCACTATACTCAGGGCAGTAGGAGACAGACAGCTCCAAGCTCTTCCACTGCTGAAGCTTACCACTTAAGGCACATTTTAGTCAGAAGTGCTAATCAAAAAACAGCTTGCTAGGAACTGAGTAACTGAAAGTCATTTCCCCCATTTCTAAGAAAAATAGGAAAAAAAAAAAAAAAAGGCCTCTATTTGGACAGCATTATTTGCAATCAATTATTCTGTTACTTCCAGTTGTGCTTCAGGGTGCTGTTTGTCTCCTCCACGGTGCTCAGCAGCTGCTCATTAGGTCAGCCTCCCAGTTCCTTTTGCTCACACAACACTCACCCTGCAGTGCCAGATGACAGGAATTTTAAGTGCTATCTGTTGCTCTGCATAGCCCTTGCAGGATCTTGGAAGCCATTCCAACTAGGAAAAAAGCAGAGAGCTCTTGGTTTCTGGATGAGAATGTAAAATACCAGAGATTATCGTAACAGAGGAAAGGTAGAGAAAAAGAATCAGCCCTGTTAAGACCACAGTCTGAGTGTGACTGGTGCACTGAGACGCTGTCTTGTAGCAGCATTTGAAAGCTGGAAGCCATCACTTCACAAACACATTTTTGCCATGAGCCTGCAGTACTTTTTCGACACACATATTTCCTTCATAATGCCTCCACGGTTTGTCTCTAGGAATAGCACACCCCTAACTTGACCACATTTAGATTACCTTTAGGAAAGTCACAGATCACTATGGTCTCATATCTATATGGACCCCCACACTCAGTTTTTCAGTTTACAGTCATACTTGTCTGCATGCTTTGACAATGAAGGAGCAACAAAAAGCCACCCTACCACTGCTGCAGTAATGAACTTCACTCTAGCTTCGTATTTTCAGGCTCTTCCTTGCAAGCCAGCTGAGTCTAATGCTTCCTTTAATTAAGCAAATAGTACTGAAACTGCAGCTTAAACCCTTAGAAGCAGAATGGGTTTGCTCCCTCTTCAGTCATTACCCCACTAGAAGACTCTGCATAGCAGACAAAACAGGCTTCTCTGAATACCTCATTTGCTAAGAGAGATGCCAGTTTAGCTCAGCTAGCTCTAAATCACAACAAGAGCATCATTCAGTTAACTTACTTAAATGCAAGCCAGTTGAGATCCTCTTCATCCTAAAGATGAATACAAACGCAGTCCTTCTCCTTCAGCTCAAGAGAGCTTACAGAACACACCACCACCCCCTAAGAACTAATAGTGAAGCCCAACAGCCCTGCACTCAACTTCCTTAACTAATCATTCAACCCCATTACAGCTGGTAATCAGAGGTTTGTGGGCTAGGCTGGGCTTTAGCTTTACTTGCTTTGTTTTGCTTTGCTTTGTTTTTTTCAGTCTGTATCTGATGAAGAGTCTACATGCTTACAGAAGATCCTTCTGCTGCTAGAGCTTTGACCCTAAACAGTCCTTGTTAAGTGTAAGAAAAGCTCAATTTGAACTGCATGGTTACAATGACAAAATAGTCTGCAGTAGCAGTTTCTGTCTTTAACCCTCTCCTTAAATATCCTCTCAAAATGGCTGAAGGAGGATTTTCCTGTGCATGCAGGGTGGGAGCAGCTAGCTAATTTCCAGCACAGCAGGGGATTCAGCATCTTCAGTCACGGAGGAGGGCTCAAACTGTACAAGAGACTCGGGTGGGAAGGCTCCTAGCAGTCTCCTTCTTTCTGAGTTGAAACTGTGTCTAAGTATTCCCTGGTGATCAAGTAAGCTTATGACTCCCATTACATTTAATGTTCCCTAAAGGACGAAGGTGTGCAGAGGCCTTGATTCACTGTCTTCAAAATGTTCTTGTAGGGACTTCAATCCTTTGTCTTGCCCTGGATCATGTTCTTAGAAGAAGCCAGTGGATACTCTTTTTCTCCAACCTGAACAGTACTTTGAGAAACAGGACAGCATTTGTCAGAAGGAATGAGGGCAGGTGCTGGGGGCAGTAACGTGGGAGCTTGTAGCAGTTTGGGAGGATAAAAGGGAAGAAAACATGAGCTCTCCACTTTTGGGAGTCACAAATCCTGTATTATCAGGTCAAAGTACAGCAAGACCTCCTGTCTCTCCTGTAGTTTGTACAGAGCCAAATGTGGCCCCAAACGTGCCTTGAGATGGTGGCCTTCCTGTGCTCCCCATTGAGGAGAGCATGGGCAAACACCTGTTGGCAACAGGTGTGCTCCAGTGCAGCACTGTAGGATGACAGAGGCATCACCATGGTCAGAAAGCAGTTCATGAGTGCCCAAGGAGGTGTGGGTGCCCCATCCCTGGAGGCATTCAAGGCCAGGCTGGATGTGTCTCTGGGCAGCCTGGTCTGGTGGTTGGTGACCCTGCACATAGCAGGGGAGTTGAAACTACATGACCATTGTGGTCCTTTTCAACCCAGGCCATTCTATGATTCTGTGATTCTATGATTCTATGAGTGGTCTGTTCATCTGTGCTTTTCAGCTGTACGTCCAGAGGCAATGGAGCTGCACTTGCTGCATCTATGTTTCTGCTAGTTGATTTTGGCAAGGTACGCCCACATTGACTCTACTCCATGTAGGATGGTCCCACAGGCAAAGCAGCATGTCTTGATCTTGGAACTGTGCTCAGGTCTAAGTATGCCTGGAACCTGATGCCAAAACTCGGGTGACTCTGTGCTCAGGGCACTTACACTGAGGAGTGGAGCCTCAGCCTGATTGGGTTTGAATTAACACATTCCCCACAAGAATTGTTCCTTGGTCATAAAATTTGAGACTACTGGGACATGGAAGAGATTGCTCATCTCTGCATAAAAGAAAAGAAGTATGATATCACTTAAGAGTCTTTGAGTTTCTGAGCTAAGAACCAGGCCCTGTTTCATCACTTTGAGGCCCATCTCTGCTGGGCAGCTGTGGAGGTGCCCACTACCTCCCAGCTCCAAAAGAGACACCTGGAATGGAATGACCTGGAGTGCAGCATTTAATGTGAAGCCATCTGGTCAAAAATCTGTCAGACATCAGGATTTCTTGTTCACGTTGGTATCACGTTTATCAATCCAGTGTAAAACTACCCACACACTTTACGTACATAAATTTACAGTATATGCATTATGGAATTCCTTTAAGAATATAAATAAATAATGGAGATGCCCACTGAGAGGCCATATTTTTATTTACTTAGTAAAAACAATTAAGTTGAACTCTGCTGGAAACTCTCCCTACTCCAGGAGAGGATGCTCCAGGAGTCAGCAGTGCACAGATTTCTTCAAAGTGCCATGTCTTAACACAGTCTTAAGAGCCAATTTCAAGACAACCCTCTCACAGACAGAAAGCACCAACCATGAAGCAGAATACAAGACATCAGGCATCGCATGACATCAGGTAGCACATTTCCATTTATTTGCCTTTCTTCAAGAACTCTTAACTCACGGTTGGGCAAAGGAGTGCATACAAGATGTACAAGAAAAGATTAAAAGAGACTTCTTTACCATTGTATCCTGTGGCATGAAGGACCACAGCCTCTGTTTTTTCTGTTTTTCTTTTTAAAAGGATAATTTTCTGTGCTCCAGCTGACATGTTACAGTCCAGAGAACAACCCGCCCTTCTACAGGAATCTCTTGAGTCACCTACTAGGTGGCATTACTGAATAAGACGCTGCCAGTTGTAACAGCAGCATTTTACCAGACACCTGTTAGTTTGTGAATTCCTATGTTTAGAAAGACAGTAAGAAATCAAAACGCAGAGGATGGGGACAGGGAGAAGTCATCGGGGTTTCTCCCCCCAGGCAGCCGATTCCTGCCTGCTGTAAACTGTTGTGTTTCTATACTTCAACACAGCTGAGGTCGTGCCCTAGACACACATAGTTTCTGCTCATGGTCTGACTCAACATGTTAGTAGCTTTCTTGTATAATATTAAAACCCAAGGCTTGTGTCCTGCTATCCTTCACAAGACGCTCTGTCTGTTCACGTCCACATTGTATGCTGATGATTTGGAACAGCCTCGGCCAAAATCAATAAAAATGCCTTCAGAATCAGAGTCAATTGACTCTAAAATCTGATCCACTATGTTCTCAGGGCTAGAAGAAGGAACGGGAATCAAGGAAGGGTCCCTGTCCAGCTCAAAAGACCTATGTGGGTCGTCCATTGAGTGGAAGTGTCCTTTTTGTTGCTCCACTGTGCTGAGTTTGCCAGAGCACTGCGCTGGCCCAGCACTGGACCGCTCCTGGTCTGACAGCAAGTTTTTTGTGGCTGTCATGGAGCTCTTAGAACCGTTGTCCATGATGGTGGTGAGGTTGGAGTACCCCTGGAGCTCCAGGCAGGAAGTCATTTCTGAAACAGAGTGTCTTCGGATGCTTGTCCCGTTGGCAGCCATACCCTCTGTTTCATACTCAGCTACTGGTGTCAGCAGTGGATTATTGTAGCTTTTCGATCGCACCACGGGGTTCTTGGCGAGGATGTCACCTGACTTGGAACGTCTGAAGAACCGCTTCTCTGTAAGTAAAGAAAGATCCAGAATAACATCTATGAAGTCTCCTGTTTTTGTGGTATTCATAATTATGAGTGTTCAAAATATAAGTCAAGGCCCAAATACTAAGAAGCTTTTCTTGTGTGACAGGAACTTCTTGAAAATAATATATTTTGCTGGTCTTATAGATCCATATACTACTTCTCTGAAAGGGTGGTCAGGCACTGGAATGGGCTGCCCAGAGAGGTGGTGGAGTCACCGACCCTGGTGGTGTTCAAAGAGCGTTTGGATGTTGTGTTGAGGGACATGGTTTAGCGAGAACCATTGGTGAAGGGCGAATGGTTGGACTGGATGATCCTGTGGGTCTTTTCCAACCTTAGCGATTCTATGATTCTATGATAGGACTCAGATTCCTAGCTTTCTTTATCATACTGAATGCCTCAAATCTATTTTAAAAATAGCTGAAGATCCTTTACAGTCATTCAATTTCAACTGCTGGAGTAAAATAGTAAATATTCCATGAGACCTGATGTACACTTGCAAATATTTTCTTTAAGCTGTGCCAGAAAGCCAAATTCTGTTCTTGTTCTGCCTATAGAGATCATCGCTAATTTCAAGTATTTGAATGCCATCTTTTAAGACTGGTGGCACTGATTTCTATTTAACTTCACCTCCACATGTGTTTTCGGATCCTCATCTCTTCAATCAAAACCAAAAGTGCACTGCAGAGACAGTACAATCAACCCACATAAGAAATCAGGGAACCAGACACCCACCCTGGGAAAAAATCTGATCTCTTCATATTTGGGGCATTAAGGATTAAGATACACGGTTTTACTAAATTATTTTGGAAAAGCTTTGATTCAAAGCATTGTTTGGAGGCTGCACAACGACAGAACACCAATAGTCTTTGGAAATGGTCACTGGAGGGCAGTGCTCACAGCACCTTACTGGGAAACAGAGCTGCACTCAGCCCAGCAGAAGTTTTAATGATGCCGTTGTAAAACCAGTGGGTTCTTTCCAAAGAATGAACGGCAGGTGGCAGCAAGTAAGCACGAAGATCCTCTACCCGTATTTTAGGGCGAGAGCGTTTTCTGCAGCTAGATCACAATTATCATCATGAAAATGTTTTGCCTATTTCATTGCTCTGCCTCACTCATTTGTGCAAAAAATAAAAATGTGATGTATCTATTGGGTCACACTTCCGAAGCTTTCTCCCTGCCCCTCACACTTCCCATCCTCATGAAAAGGGCATGGCTGGAGGAGGGAATTGGGTTATAGTCTGGATGTCAACTACAGCCACTGAAAATAAACGAAAAAAATTGCTGGAAGTTAGGATGCTTAGAATATGTTCAGCTCCAAACTATCACATTCCCCTTAACAATGCCTTTCTCTTCTACAATTACACTTCCATGCTTACCTGGACACAAATGCCAACCACACAAGTTAAAAAGTTTCTGTACTTAAGATTGCAATTTACAGTTGCTTCAGCTTCAGTAGTAAAATCAACTGAGCCAAGTTCATTTGGGGACTTTTTCTTTTTGAGGAATTTTACCTGCCACACAGAAAAGGGGCAGCTTTGCTACACGAACTCTGACTTTTTGGTCACACCACAGTTTGGCTGGAGGGGAAGGCTGGATATGCTCACTAGATGGGGAAGAAAAGGATCAGTGGCTTTACCAGCCCCACAGGAAATATATCATGGCTTTCAATCACACTGGAAAAAACAGCTGGACAAGACTAGACCTCTTAGTTTAAAAGCAGTGGACACTTACACTCTCAGCTCCCTTGGATTCAGGTTCATTGGCCAAAGCCAAGACCTATTTAGGGGTACTCCTACAGATCTACATCACACACTCAGCAAGGCAAGGTGCCCAGTTCAACAAAACCTTTCTAATTTCTGCTGTCATACAATATAGCATTTATTTTCTAATAAGCCGTTCCCTTGGAATTTTATTCTGAGTGTATTTTTTCTGTCCTGACATATAAGAGCCTTTATTCAGAAAACAATCTAGGGCTCTGTTTAATGGCAAGTAAAGAAAACCACAAAGTAGTAATCCTGAGCCATTTTCCATAAATAACTGGCCTCTATTTATTCACATAAAACATATTTGTTTCTTAAATGCATACTGCAACACAAGCATTTTTCCATTCAGCTTCAGAGGAAAATCAGCAACCAGACAAAATGGACTGTACAGAAATCACACAATTTAACTTATTTACTCCTCCATTTTCTCTATTCAAGTAGGCCATCACAGTATTTACATAAAGATATTCGAGTACTACTACCACATTTCCTTGTTGACTTACACTGGTAATATCCCCTTTGCAATTTCAACTGATTGCATCACTCAGAGGGATTTCCAAAGGACCTTCCTCTTGGCCTAGTCTTGCCTTCACATAACAGAGCACAGGGAACACTAGACAGTTAGAAGGGACTCTGCCATCAGGAAGGATCATTTTTAACCACTTTGTTTTTTATAGGTGCCTATGTATGTGGCATGTAAATAGCACCTCTAGCAGTGAGCATTCAGCAGCCTACGCTGACAATTTACTCCAGCATCTAACCAGTGCAATGTTAGAGACCTTCCCTCCCATGTAATCTGAATTTCTCTTGATATGTGCACTATCTTCTTATCTTCCACTCTGCAAAGACGTATTACATATTTGAAAGCTTATCACTTTGTCTGTTCTAAATTCTCACTTTTTCCTGCTTTAAATAACCTTGTAAAATCTTTGCACACTAGTGAACACACAATACTCAGCATTCTAGAAATTGCTTCTTACTTCTTCCTCTCTCTGTCCATAAGGCATCCTGTGTTAAAACTCAGTCCCTAAAAGGCAGAATGGAAAAGCAAAACACACTCCAGATCCAAAGCTTTAAAGCAGTAAGTGCTGTTTTCATCTTCTGCCACTGCCAAATCATCGTGACTTTGCATATTGCATGACCTCAGAAAAATAGCATGGTCATACTGCTCAGTCTCATAGAACCACAGAATCATCAAGGTTGGAAAAGACGTCCAAGATCATTCAGTCCAATTGTCCACCTATTACCAGCACTGCCCACTAAACTATGTTCCTTAGTACCACATCTATACTTTCTTGAACCTCCAGGGTTGGTGACTACACCACCTCCCCGGGCAGCCCATTCCAGCACCTGACCACTCTTTCAGAGAAGAAGTATTTCCTAATGTCTAACCTCAACCTCCCCTGGTGCAACTTGATGCCATTCCCTCTAGTCCTATCACTCTTACCTGGGAGAAGAGGCTGACGCCCACCTTACCACAGCCTCCTTTCAGGTAGTTGTAGTGGGCAGTATGGTATCCCAAGACTCCTCCAGACTGAACAATCCCAGCTCCCTCAGCCACTCCTCAAAAGGACTCATGCTTTATTTCCCTCACCAGCTTCATTGCCCTTCTCTGGACTCTGTCTCCTCACATGCAGGCCCTGGTCCTGTGTGGACTAAGCTTTTGGTGATGCTCTCTGTGCCGTGTCAAATCAAGCTGCAGTTATACTTACCCAGGATACAGGAAGAGTGTGTGAAGGGTCCATCACTGGAATACAGACCATAGGTGCCCAAATAAGGTGAAACCACTTTCTGGATCAGAGATTCCAGTTTCAAATAATCTTCAGTCACACCTTTTGACTCATGAACCCCCTGGAAGAGAAACACCAACAAGATGAGCGCCATCTCCTCCCACCACAAGCTTGCCTTGTTGACCACAGCAAGCAGAGAGGCAGCACATTCAGTAAATTACACAGCCAAGGTAAACTGTAATGTGATAGTTTTTTTTTTCTACAGCTGCTTCATCTGACTGTAAAGTCAAGAGATGTGAGTTGAACCAGAGACTCACCATGTAGCACTGCACAGATGCTCAGACGGAGGCAGTAACTATTTTGAGGAGTTGAAAATGCAGGCTTTTAGAAGTGGCCTGGCTAGTACAAGAGCACTCTGGGATGATGGAGGATGAGGTCTGTGAAGATCGATTAGACCAGCCCCAGAGTTCTTGTTATTTGCAATCCTGTACTGACTTCCTGAACGACAGATGAACACTTGCTACCAAACACTGCACCTGCAGCTGGTACCACACGGTGGCACTGCCATGTAAGTAATGCAACAGGGTCAAGGAAAAGAGGAAACTGACTCTCAGAATTATTTCTTCCAGGATATTGTAAAAAAAAAACAAACAACCAAACCCACGTCTACAGTGAAGGGGTTTATATCTCCTTCCTCCTTCCTTCCTTCTACTTGCCAGTGCAAGAGAGGGAAAAATCAATAAGTCCAGGCAAAATTCACCTTAAAATTAGCAACTGCATCAATCCCCTAAAGACAAAACCCATTGCCCTTAGATCTTGCCTCTGCAGTTCCACTCACAAATGGGCTTATAAGGCAGAGGAGGTGACAGGCAAACATTGTAGATCTACAGTCTCCCTTCCACTTAATATATCTGCTCCTGTGCAGAGCACAGCTCTATTTACTCATGCATAGGATTCCTCATCCTACCTAAAGTGTACTCTCCTATGTACATGTGACAGATCTTGTTGCACCATTAAGATCCTAAATGCCATACCCAATGGGAATTCTTGAATTTAGTTGGATTCCAGAATATTGTAAAAAGACCAAGAAACAACATGTTGAGATAAAAGCCTCCTGAGAGCCAGATGCAGATCAAATGGGTAGAATTGCAACACTTCCTTCAGTACGTGATAAGATCCTGGTGTTCTGGATATATTAGCTGCTCAGCGTGATTCACCAAACAGTATCTGCAAATGTGCACCAGCCCACAATGTGTCTGTGAATGTTTGCTTCACCCCTTGGCTGCTGCACGGCCAGAATGCCAGCTGGCACTCCCTGACAGAAGTTTATGAATGGAAAACAAATTAAATCCAGCAGAGGGTACACAGAATCTCGATTCTAGTTCAGTGGGCTTTAGATAATGGCTAACAGTCTTCGGAGATGTGCTATGTCCTGTCAAACTTTCAGAGATTCACAAATACAAAGATGAACACAAGTGCATATGCTGTGAATCTGAAAGCTTGCAAACACCAAAATAACTGCAGAATAAACCCGTAACTACCTAACCAATTAAAACCAGACAAAAATAACACAGGAATAATTCAGAAGGCTTAGTGAAGATGCATGTATTATTTCTAAGTTACTGAGGCCTGCACCAGGGAAAAGGTTTCAAACAGGAGGAAGGCTACTTTTTTTGATACTGAGATCTGCTTCACCTCCTGTCCTGGTGGGATTTAGCCAAGATCTTTCCAGTCCTCACAAAGGTAACTTGCCTTCTACCCTAACATTCATGACCCCATCTCACTCATAACCTGCTGACAAAGATCAA
This sequence comes from Gallus gallus, assembly GCF_016699485.2. NCBI lineage: Eukaryota > Metazoa > Chordata > Aves > Galliformes > Phasianidae > Gallus > Gallus gallus. Next base: position 69,863,279 of record NC_052532.1, on the reverse strand, counting down.
AACATGAGGCCACCCACTCCAGGTGCTGGTTTCAGTTACCTCAGGAGCCAGTTTCCTAAATGTGAAACATAAAACTGGTGGAAAGGCAAGTGATATTTAGCATTGCCCATAGCCAGAATTTGAGGCTTTATGTACTTTTCTGCCACTTAGGTATTTTTGGTGGAAGAGGGCAGCTAAAACATCAGCTGTGGAAAATGAAACCCAGTAATTTGCTAGTACCATGCTGCCCACAACATAACCCTGAACGCTAGCAGAACTGAGATACCATGTGACTGATAAAAGCATCCTTGCTCAGTGGCATCTTAATGCTGCCAGATTTCCTATCAGTTTCACACGCCTGAATTCTTGGTTCCCATGGCAGCTATTCATAGAATCACAGAATGGCCTGGGTTGAAAAGGACCACAACGATCATCAAGTTTCAACCCCCCTGCTATGTGCAGGGCCGCCAACCACCAGACCAGGCCAGTCTTCCTGAAGGCAGCTCCCTCAAGCCATAGTTCAGAAGCAGTCTGCAGCTTCTAAGAGAGCACACACAGTGGACTTCACACCACAAACTGGGCATGTACAGAATACGTCAAAATGGTGTTTCTCTCCCATTTCTTTCTGCTGTGGTATTCAGCGACAAACTTTTTCCCCCAGGCCTCCATTTAGCTTCTGGTGGAGGTTTTAGGATGGAGCAAAGTATGTTTAGAAATGCTTCATATATCTATACAGATATCTATATATACATACATAAATACTTACACATCTGTCTACACAGATATGTATATCTACAGGAAGATCTGTAAATTCCATTATAGGCCCTTTGCCAAATGTGTAGGCAATTGTGCTGATAATGACAAAATCAGCTTTAGATTAAAGCCAGCCTGTGACTGTGATCCATTTCACAATAGTTTCTGAGAAATGGATGGAAGGAATTCCAAGTCACCAATAAATTAGTGTTTTCCTGTTACGTTGGCAACTCATGGTTCCTCTTAGATGGACTGCTTGACGTCTTAGTAGACTGACATGCCACTAAGTAGCAACAAAGCAGCAATCAGATCTAGCAGGGTGGCTCTTTAGCTTGCAGGAAATTATATCATGATTTGGAGGAAAAAAAAGAGAACTTGGAACATTATCAGTAAAACAGAGGCTCTAGCCTTACCTTTAATGCAGTATTTGCTCTGCAGTCATGCAAAAACTTACTTTAGAAGATAACTCTGCCCTTTCATGAACTCAATTTCATTTTAGCAGGAGAGTTTCACGCTTCTCTGAAAGCATTAGATGTATCTATTACCTCATTATCTTTAAAAGGACTACAGTGTACCATTTTGACAAGTCCACCCTATTCCCAAGGCATGGATAATTGGGATTTGAGTCTTGAATGTGTGAATACCATCACAAACAGGAAAAGTTTGTGCTCAGCATCCAGAAGGAGACGTATTTCTGCGTATAATACAGTATCCAAATCCCTGGCTTCATTAACCTATAATTAAAACACCTAGAAACAGAGAATGGTATACAGCAGTCTGAAAGCATTAAAGTGACCTTATGCACTCCTATTTTTGATATATAAAAATATATCCTTAAGCACTCCCAGAAGGGTTATATTCACAGAAGATCACTGGTTATTGGTAGCTCTTTTAGGAAGTTCCTGACTTCCCTGCTGTAGCTTGCCCCATCCACGAGCCTGCAGTCACCAGCAGTGACCATGTCATCCCATTGGGACAGAGGCACTGAACTACTCAGGTTTCCATCGCTGCCAGTGCAGCAAGCTAACCACAACTCCCACTGTCTTTTTAAAGGTCACAAGGGCTTCATATGAAACCACAGGGGAACAAATAGGTGATAAACTTACCTTGGCACTGCTAATAAATGTTCAGAAGAACGGTGTGGGGTTCAGCAAACTAATAGATAGAACCGACACTTCCAAATGAGTACTGCTGATAGGTTGGTAGATCTCATTAGGACAACCTGGCTAAACTAGAGCACAGTTTTAGGCTTCCCATATTCCTGCAAGCAGATGCAGGACTTCTTATGGAAGAGAGCTGGTTTGTGAAACCTGACGTGCATCAGAAAGGGAGCTGCTTTTGTCTCTCTCACTTCTCACCCCAACAACTGGACGCAAAGCTGCATGTCTCCTTTTCACTGGTTTTAAGGTTCAGATTGATGCCAAAATCTGTACTGTTTATTGGCAGAAAGTAGTAACAAATCTCTACTGTTGATAAGGAAGACTGATAATGACATACAGCCTCTCAGGACCAGAGGCCACAGAGCAGGCTGTAGGAATTTCTGCACTGTTGTCTCATGAACTGCAGCCTGCTCACACATCCTTGCTAGCACAGCAATAAGCAGAACAGAGATGAAATTTTCTTCTCAAGCACTTCTACTGGGAAGAGCAACCACAAGCAAAAATATGGTCTATTTATCACTTCATCCAACCTTCTTGAAATCTTAGGGGTTGCTGGGTTATGTTGGCTAAGAAATGGCTTATCCTAAAAATCCTGCAGTGCATCACCCTCTTGATAGCAGGCAAGGTACCAGATCAGAGAACTGAGCATATAAATTGAAATAACTGGAGACAAAAATGCTACAGTGAAAGCTGTCATGTCCTGTGCTTATCTGGCACACCTAAAGGGAATGTCTCATGCATGCCAAGATGGTAGGAACAAAGCTAGCTGCTGGCTGTTCTTTTTGCCTCCAGACTCTCCTGGATGTTTTTTTGTTGATGCTTGGCTCATGTTATTCCACTTAGATATCTTAGCTGGATTTCCACATGGCCATCACTCCCTCATACCCAGCTCCTCTTGATTCAACCATCAGCTTCATCCCATTGCCCCCCACTCTCTCCTAAAATCCCACGTTCATCCTCAGTTCCTTTTTCAGACCCTGCGCAAGCTCCCCACCATCTGCTGGGCTTCTCTGCGGAGCCCTCTGTATTCATTTTGACTGCAGGCTGCTTCAGTACTGGACTAGTGCAACTTGGCCAATATAACTTCTCACTCATCTGTGCGTGAAAATATGCATAAACAACCACTAACGCCAAACCACTTCTAAGTAACCAACAGAAACTGAAGAGTTTTGCTCAGAACTTATGAAAGGTGACAGGTTCTTTACAGTTTCCAGTTCTGACTAATAATTTCCACCACTAGGAGCACCAAGAAATGGAGGTCTCAGTCAGTTGCTTTTCATTTCTCTCTTTAGCTTAGTATTATAGTAATAGTATTAGTGTAGTAATTGTATTATAGGACCATTTACCTAACAAATTATACATGAAAATATATCTCCAGTGTCTAAGTGTACCCTAATGCTGACCTAATGGGCTGACTACTTCAGCCCAGCATGCAAATGTAGATATGCTCAAGTGTACTCTGGTCATTGATTACACAACTATAGTACTCTTAAATTCAGCTTTGATGCTTCAGCTGATCAGCACGTTTACATGAATAAATAGTGCTGTGGGAGATTGCCCTGTAACTAAACAGTGACAAACTACTGGGCAGCAGCACTACCACAGGGGACACCAAGAAGGAACAGCCACAAGCCAGATCCTAGTTTACTGACTTCTAGACTCCAGAAACAAAGAAGCAAAAACCAGACTTCTGGGTTAAGTAATCACAGCAATCATTGGTGTCTTGATGATCCATAGGAGTGCAGTCCCTGGGGCAGGAAGCTGTAGCAGGAGCTGTATGTGGCTCAGCTTATGGCCAAAAAGCATTCCCAGAGAATTAAGCTGGTGGGGCATCCTCAGCCTGAGTCTGCTGGGGCATCCTTACCCACTAGCCCCTACAAACAAAGAACAGTCCTGCCCTTGTCCTGCATGAAAGGAAACTTGTGGCAGGAGGTGCTCACGGGGTCAGGCCCTAATACAAAATGAGGTCCTGGCCTCATAAACCGCCCTGTCTTAACCACACAGGAAAATGGCTCAGAAATGCAGTAAGAAATGCACTTCTCTCTTTCACTGGTGAAGGGCCAGATCAGTATGACTGACATGAATGCAACGCAATAATCTGACAAATATTGGGTAGTAATAGTTGGCCAGATACTCCCAAGGAAAACTGCAATTAGAAGTCACAAGTCATACCACGAGGCAGACACAGAACAATATCTAGAGTGAAAACATGCATTACTCAGCCAGTCCTGCTTGTGGAGAAGTGATAAGAGTGCACAGACTGCAGAGTACACCCTGGTGACCACATGACAGCAAGATCTGCCTCTTATTTCAGTCAATGAAATAGCAGGAGCCTTGCTTCTAAGGGATGAGTGAAAAAGTGTCCTCACGGGCCATGACTGCTTCTCACCACGCTTGACTGTAACACTTTTCATAGAGCCATATATAGTCTTCTCAGATTTGAAGCAACACAGCAGCAATCTTGATTCAGGGCAGGCATGAAATCACTGCAAGTGGGGTGTGGAGGCTGTGGGCCACTGGGCTGTCCTCCTGCGCACAGCTGTTCTTACTGCACAGTGGAGCACCATATAAGCCTCACTCTCACACCTCCTCCATCAGCTAACTTGCACAACAGTCTACTGAAAAACTCACTGACCTTGTTCTTACAACTGCGTGGGGCTCCCATCAGAATCAGGATGCCCTAAGCTGGATACACTGGGCTCTCAACTGCCCACCTTGTGCCCAGAGAATCAGCCCCACAGAGAGGATTCCCCTGTGCTATACAAATGGGATTGTATTCATGAACAGCATCTGCCTTCACTGACACATAGAATAAAGACAAACTCGTGAGTAAACTCCTGCAGGATCAGATGTGATAACTGATTCTTCTCAGCTTCCCCAATCTTGACACCAAGGGCAATGCAGTACATACAATTCACTGCTCAGTGTCAGACCAAAAGTTCAATAAATTCAACATTTTGTCACTATCAGTGACAGTGTGTGAAGTGCATGGAAGAACAAAAAAGGAAATAGTGTGTGCACAGAGGGCTTTCTTGTAGAAAATACTGATGCTTCTAGGAAGCAGGGATGTAAAAACCCACTGTATGGCAATTTGCAGAAGCCCCTAAGCAAAAAGAATCTGTGCTAGAAACTATTTAACCACTGAAATGGAGATGGTGAATAATTGATAGTATTACTAGTTTCTAAAAATAAAGGAAAAAACAGATTAACTAGTGAATCCTCTGAACAGGGGTGAGAGTGGCTTTCTTCAGCACTTTTACAAAGCGTTTTTCTTGCGTAGTTGCATCCTTCCTCTTGCACGAGTGCAATGCTGAATTCCTCTGCTGTCCTACAAAGGAAGGTTGGGCTGTTGGCAACAATTATTCAGCCCAAATCTGAATATTAATCACAGCTAGCGAAGGTATGCTGGGTGACATCAGCTGGCAGACTGACTCAGCCACCAAGGGGTGTAAACTGACAACAGATATGAGATGGAGAGAGTGCTTACTTTTTTATGCTGATTAAATCCTAACATTTCCCCATCAATACAGAGGCTCAGTATTTCTGGAGGACTTTCCATTTGAAAGCTCCCAGAAAGACACTGAATCAAACTCTGTGAGCTCACTTTGAGGGACTAGGTGATCAATATGTGCCCTTTGAAAAGTCTTCTGGATAAAAGGAATGCCCTGAATCAAAACTAACTGGGTGCAGAGACAGGTTGAGGAATGAGAGTTTAAACAACCAGGTCCTGCCTCTAGCCCATTCATCTGTGTTTGCCAGCCTGGACCAAAAATTCCAGTTACTTCCTCCTGGGTTCCCCCCATGATTCATGCCACTTGCATGCCAAGCAGACACATTAGACATTTTTAGCCCTTAGGAAACAGACTCAAAAAAAGATCAAAACTGCTTCAAGCAGACACTACATTCTGCTTTGAATGTGTGTTGACAGTGCTGAACCTGATCCACGTGAACTACGTGTGCCCCTTTCCAAGGGGATTTCTCTGCACCAGCCCAAAGGCTGCTGGACTGGGAAAAACAGAGAGCCCATTTCTGCAGATGAGAACAAGCTTCCCCTCTCCGATACAACCCTCAGCCCTGGGGAGGAGGCCAATGCATCGTGTCTAATGCAGGATAATTTGTTTTCATTAGTATGTGGTCCCAACCAGGTATACATGGTGCCTGGAGGAAATGTGAAAAATTGGTCTTGTGCATCAAACGTTCAGAATTGGAACAGCTCCCATTATGTTCATGGTTTCATACTGTTTTACAACCACTAAAGGTCATGCTCTGTGCATGACATGTCCATTCCTAAACAGCAGCAGCTTCTTCACGTGTGCTGGAGTGATGCAGCCACACAAGTGATGGTTGGATGCCTACGAGCCCCTGGCAGTATTGCCTCAAATCATTTCTTCCTCACTTTGCTCTAGCTTAAATCACTGGCACACTGGTAAATCCTTGAATATTTCAAGGGTTAAACACATCTGGTCTTATCTCTGCCTCTTGCTTTTCTCATAGCAACAGTGCTCGCAGAGGGAGAGGCAGAATGGCTTGCCAATGCGGCATTGACAGAAGTCAGCACTTCAGATCCCTCTGACTGCCTCAGAAATAAAGATCTTGTCATATTCACTTTAATCTCCAGCAAGTGCCAAGTTCTGTCACTGTCAGCGTGAGAAGCAGCACTGTCTCTCTCTTCCTTTCAGTGGTGGCACTCAGACACAGACAAAAGATAAGGGAGACAAAACAGCAGACATGGTTTGTGTTAGGCAGCTCCGAGTTTTTCCAGTGGTTCATCTGTACAAAGATAGCAATGGGATTTTTCTTTCCAGAAAGGATCAAACGCCGAAAAGAGGCTAGTCCTCCTCTGACCCACAGCAATCTAATATACTACTTGTCTTGACAATGTTATATGAGATTGCAAACCCCCACCCCCCCCCAAGAAAAACCAACCCCCCCCCCCAAAAAAAAACAAAGTAGATGATGAAAACTGAAGATAAGTAAGTGATATAAAATGATTAGAAGTAAGGAAGTTACTCTGAGACTTTGGTTAGCATCCTGCAGAAGCTGAGCAGTCAGTCTGCTAAAAAGATCCAGCAAAAATAATGCTATGCATTTCCACTTGCATAGTTTAAGGGCTGGAGGTTGTCTGATTCCCAGCTAAGTGTCTCCTCTGGGCACTGGTACGAACTGTAATCATTCCAGTCAAATAAGCTAATTAATGTGACTTTGACAACACATCAAATGAACCTATGCATAAGTGAGTGTCTCTGAAGAGCTGTGTGTGGAATAAACTTGAGCTGGAGTTAGTTTGTCTGCATTTCCAGATGCTGTGGCACTGCCACATTAGACTCAGAGGCAAACACAGGTATGCACAGAAGAGCAAGTGCAGCCCCACGCAGAGATCACCCCGTGCGTCACCAAATAACGAGATGTGACATTTAATGGCCAAGGGAGTGAAACTTCTCATTTCTTTCAGGTTCCCTCCTGAAGTTCTCTCTGATCTGTACACATGAAGCTCATCTCACCTTGCTGGGGAATTGATGACTTTTAACTCTGAGCATTCAAGTCTTTTACAGAGTCTTGTCTCCGAGTTTCTTCTCATTGAACATTTGTTATAAGAAAATCCATCACGCATTTATTTTCAGGTGGGGACTTGAACAGAAAAAAGGATGGTAGAGCCCTCCCTCAGTGCATCCGGCCTCTTTTGAAGAGACATCTAAGAAATGCTTTTGAAGCTCTGCACATACTAACTTGACTGCTGTTACCTACCTGCGAGGGTTTCCGATGCTGCCTTTCACAGCCACACTCTTCTCTTAAATCATTAATGAGTATTCATCCCTCAGCATCCTCCCTGCTACTTCAATCTTTGCAGGGACTCAAGAAAGGAATTAATGGAGAACATATCAGCTGTGCCTTCTGAAGGTTTTTTTCCATGTTTGCTATTTCTGATGGTGGCAATTTCCATGCCCACCAACTTATCCCCAGGAACCAGGAGGCAGCATCCTCCAGAAGCCCTATCCATCCTAAGCAGTCAGGCAGGTGGCCTATCCTTTCTTCATCCCAGCTACCCATCACACTGACAACTCCACATTGAGGCAGATGAGTGACAAAGCAGCTCTCCCAGCAACTGTGGTAGATTACCGTGGAGGAAAAAAATGTGTGGTTGACGTCAATTGAACCTCTGATGTACCTCTCGAAGATACAACTCTGCTACTTAAACGAAAGCCATTTGTCTTCAAAGCTGTCTGACGCTGGAAGTTAATCTGCATAACAGCTCACAGCTGCCTGCTGGAACAATCCTTCTACTTGCTTCTGTTTTAAATGTTAGCAATTCTGAAAAGTACATAATCATATTATACAACTTTTCAGACCACGCTGCTGCTCAGTTCCTTCTCTGGAAAACAGGGGCTTTAGTCAAGCTGCATTCGTTTCTTTCTGCCTAAATACCCAGCCTCGTGTGATTCAGACACCATGAGAAATAGTGGAAATACCCCGTTGCTTCTTCAAAGCCTTTGTTCTTTGTAGCTGAACAATGAAACCACAAGAAAGGCTCATGAGTGATACAGGAGGAATGAGAGATTTATCTTCATTCTTGGAACTCAAAAGGCAACCTACAGCCTACAGAGGACAAAGACCTCATTGCCCTCTCTAGAGGACATTTGGATGACTAAGGACAAGAAGGAATTACTTGCCATTGATCAGTACTAGTAGGTTTGACTCCTTGGTTTGTTACGTTATCCATTTGCCCATCCATACATTTCCTCTGTCTCTTATCAGGCTGCACAATCTTTATTGCAGAGAACATATTTCCATTGTGTTTATTCAGTGCCCTACACAGGAAGGCTCCATCTATCCATACTGGCAAGAAGAGAAGCTTGGAGATGCACCATAGCAGAAGAAGCTGACAGCTCTTAGCTTCACAAGGAATAGAAAGTAAACTGGTGTTACGTGACAGCTACTCCGAGCGCAACAGCTGTAGTTTGCAAAATATCTTCCTGACAGACTTCAGCCAGGCTCAGCTGTGATTCTTTTGCCAGTGTCTGCTCAATTCCAGTATGCTTGCATTTTCCGAAACTGCACTTGGATTAGGAAACACTAAAAAGCAGCAGTGCTGGAGGGATAGGCGGGCAAGGCAGCCCCCCCTTCCCCCACTCATGCCTCTTCTCACTGCAGTTCCCATCCTGTTTCTGACAAAAGGTCAAGTCTCAGCAAAACTGAGCTGCGAAGGCCAGCCAGCTCACTCACAGCCACAGGGCCACTCCATAGTGACCAGCTGCCTGACCCCAGGCGGGACCATCCCACCCTGCACCCCAGGAAGATTTGCGGCAAGGAGTAGGCAGCTCACTGGCAACAACAGATGGCTGGCAACGGCGAGATTTCAATCAAAGAGCATAATCCGAAGCCTGCACAGTCACATGATTAACTGTTTGCCTTTTAATTGCTTGTAATTACTGGGTAGTGGCAAGTTAATGAATTTCACAGTACGCATATCGCTGTGCCACGCAGTTGTTACTTCTGCAGCCACAACAGAGCTCAGGGTAAGGCTGCGAAACTCCTGACGGAAGACATTTCACACTCCCCACTTGCCATGAGAGAGAGGACGACTCCAAGAGACTCACTCAGCCACTCCTCTATCTTCTGCAGATTACAATGCACCGTCCTTTATTTTGGAAGAAATACACCACAAATCAATTACCCCCTCCACAAGCCTCTGTGCCACCAGACTGCAACACATTGTCCCGTGGACTTCTGGCTCTAGCTGCCACAGAAGGGGCAAGAGTAGGCCCAGGGACAGGCTTGGGTAGCATTTCAGAGCAGGAGCTTCCATATCTTTCACAAGTCTTTGCCTTTCCAAAGCGTCTTCTAGGGAGATGTCAGAGGCAAGGAAAATCTGTGCAATTTGTTTTAAGCACCCTGTCGGTTTAAATGGAAAATTATAGCTTCCCATAACAATAAAATCCTATAGCATAGTTGAAGAAACAGGCAAGCAACAAAACCCCAGGAGAAATCATTCCTGAAGGAAAGCAAACAGCTGTCAGAACTGCTTCCAAACAGTTCACACAGGAAATGATTTTTTTCACTCTTTAATTACATATGTGTGACTTTTTTACCACACTGCCATTCACCCTGGTGTAGGCAGACTGCTCCTACACTGGGGGACAGCCATCTCTCAAACTGGGAGTGCTGGCCATGCTGTCTGCCCCCAAACCACCTGGCTGCCCACTTCACCGTGCCTGCATTTCTACTGCCTTCCTGTGACTCGCTGCTGCCTCTGGGAGGACAGCATTTTGGGCATCACCAAGAGATGTTCATCAGTCGCAACAACCTAATGGGCCTTGCTGTGTGTCCTGGCACAGTGCAACAGGCTGCTCCTGGGGCCTGGTCCAGTTTAACATCATGATTAAAGGTGGGAGAGGAAAACCGAGGTCAGAGAAAGAGCTTCCTGCAAGGAAGAGTTTCCAGCTGGCCTCTACACTGCCAGTTATTTCCCTCTCTGCCTTCCTCCCTTCTGTGGGAAAATAGGGTGGGGTCAGGGGAAGAAAAGGGTCAGGAGGTCACGTATAGATAGCCTAGTGCTCACATATCTGACTGGAAACTGTTGAAGAGTGACCAAGTCCACATACGCAATGCTACAGAACAACACTGTACAGTCAGCTTTCTGCTGTGGGGAATGCAACATAAGCAGCCTTCTTTGTGAGAAGTGCCAGGTGAACAGAGGCCTTGCCCAAAGCATGAGTTGGCCTTGCGACCTGCCTGAAAACACCATGCGCACGGAGATCCCGCTGTCCTCCTTCACCTAGCGCCGAGTGTCACCACTGCTGCAGCTGGCACGTGCCACACAAGGTCTGGTGGCATTGGGCACGTCACAGGTCAATGGCTGCGAGGGCTGGGAAGTGACTGATGCTTCTGGGAACCAGCTGCTGTGATTCCCCTGTGGTTTGTCTACCTGGAGGCACTCAGGGAAATGAAGCAATATTCACTAAGAACAGGAACCTGTTTAGATAAGCTGTGCATTGGCCTCTGAAGTAGAATTAAAGTGTCATTCGTTTATCTTGCCACTCTCCTAGTCCTTTAATTCTCAGAATTAGTATCCATACAGAGTTTTAATGAGGTTTAATTAATCTTCTTTAAAAGGTAGCTAAACTTTCTTACATTCCCCCAGTAGACAAGCCATGAATTACACTACTAAAGCACTCTGCCTCAAAGGATTCCTGCACCGTGGGAACACTCCCTGCTCAGAGTTTTCAATGGTAAAAATTTCTATACTGTCTTTTATACTGTGTTTAGTCCACTAGCCAGAGTGGGTTTACAAAGGCGTTTGTACGAAGTAACGTAATTAGGTAAAGCATTCTACCTCTCACTCAATAAACTTATGGAGCCTGCAGGGATGTTCTAATTCAGGTTAAAAATGATTTTACCAATTTAACTCCATTTTATCAGTTCAAGATTTGCTTACAAATGAACTTGCACTGATTTTAATAGGCCAGGCTCATCAATGGAGGCCAACTCCAGGGCATAAATGTATTTTAGTAAGGACTGCTGGGCATAGCTCAGGTTAAACACGTATCGACCTGGCTTGAGCAGATGCAGCTCCCTCTTAGGATGATGCCACAGTGCAAGACGGCATGCAGGCAGTCACTGCAGCTCTGGAGGGATGGGAACAGTCTAGCTCAGGGCAGACAGCTTCAGAGCCATGCCTTTGGCATTCCTCACAGAAGTGACATTTTACATAAAGCAAGGTGCTTTCAAAATGCACCATGAGCATACACCCAAAGGGAGTCTGCACAATGCAAATTGCCTTCCAAAACAATTGTGTTTAATTGGTGCAGGCACGACTGTGGTCATGTTGTCTTGAACTGACTTACACTGCTTTTCTGTGAGGATGATGGACAAGATGCACATTTGAAGGATTATGCCATGGTATTCATGAGACAATTTCATATACAGCAAAACAACAGAGCAGTTTGCATTGCTTTCCTTTTTTTCCCCACTGCTTGCAGTTAGAAAAATGGCAACACATAGTGCTGTCAAATGTTGACAACTACTTTTAGTGAACGCTCAGTTTCAAAATGCAATCTGTTCTTTTCATTTATGGCTCTGGACTTTCACCGCCATGGTAATAAGGAGGATCCACATGAGCACCCACAATTCCACGTCTGCTGTGTGGAAGCAATGACTGAGCTGCAATTACAATTGCAGAAGCCCACTGTCAGACAAACTTATGGAGTGCTCAGCAGCAGCCATGCCCACCTCCCTGCCTCTGCACCTAGAGAAGCCATCATTGTGGCAAGCATCAAACTAAACACAAAGTGGAAACTGAGCTAAAAGCATTAGAGGGGAAAAATGCCTCTGATGTGGTTTCTCTCTTTAACTACAAATCTACAGCTACAAAAAGGACAGCCCCCAACCGTCCCTGGCTCAAGGCCTTGTCACTTACAATGTTGTGCCTATCTATGGCAGGGGAATCACTTTTGACATTGATGAAAGAAAGCAAATGAAGGTGTATTTTGGCTAGGACACACGGTGTACTTGGCACTCCTGTCTTGGCACCACAGTGCCCACAGAAGTGTCAGCAGTACTGTAACACACATTTAGACCTTTCTGGTTCCTCTATGTCACACTGGTGCTGCTGACGATGTTTTTTTTACAACTCCCAGCTCCTCATCCCAGCCACCAGCACAGCACATCCAAACCTGCTTGAGGTAATACTCCAAGACATAGATGAAATAATTGCAGCATTTTTACTGCTTCCATGAAGAAATATATCTCAGCATCTGCAAACTAACACAATAATAAAAATCATCTGAAGAAAAGCAAAATCAAACATGAAGAGTACTCCTCACTAGCGAAAACACCAAGATTTGCTTTCAAAAGGATCTTTCTCCTACAAAAAATGAATGGTATGCCTTGATAAAAATCATGGTCACACAAATTCATTCCAGCATAACAAACTCCTGACAATTTCATTACTACAAAGTGCACTTTCAGAAACAGCAAACTCAACAGAATAAGACAGAAGACATTGCTTAGAAATTCTCGGTTTCCTTTATATCAGTATAAAACAAAGGTGGAATCTTCACTGTTTGTCAGGAACTGTCCTGGCTGTAAGATTTCTGATCTGGCCCCTTACATGCCTATGAGGTTAATGCAAACAACACAGACAAAGCATTTTTTTTCCACTGGGAAGGAGGAAAACACATTCTTGCACCACCTAGGGGAAGCAGGGGTTTTCTGTTGATCCTGTAGGGATCTGCAATACATTTGTTTATAGGTTTCCTTTTATTTTTATTTTTATTTTTGTCTTATAAACCAGGAATTAAGAGGAAAGTAGAGAAGCGTTGTGGTTTAACCCAGCAGGTAGCTTAGCACCACACAGTCATTTGTTCACTCCTCCCCCCCTTCCCAGCGAGACGGGGGAGAGAATTGAAAAAAACAAAGTAGAACCCGTGGGGTGAGATAGAACTACTTATTAAGAGAAAAGGAAAAGGATAATAGTTAAGACTCTGTGTGTATCTATATATATATACATGTATATATACACATATATATAAGCACCTTATACCACTCACCATTCACAGTGAAGGGCCCAAGGAGCTGGGAGGGAATAGTATTAGGATAGCTGACTTAAACTGGCCAAAGGGATATTCCATACCGTATCACATCATGCGGAAGGAGTTTTGGAGGGAGTGAGAGTTCATCTTGCTCTCTTCTGCTGCTTAGGGGGCGAACTGGGCATCAGTGAGGGGATAGTGAGCAATTGCTTTGTGCATCACTTGTTATACACACTCATATATGATGATGTCGTATGGTATGGAATATCCCTTTGGCCAGTTTAAGTCAGCTGCCCTAATACTATTCCCTCCCAGCTCCTTGGGCCCTTCACTGTGAATGGCCTTGACTCTGTACACCACTGCCTAGCAGTAATTATAAACACCAGTGTGTTATCAACATAGTCTTTCTCTGAGAATGAAATCAAAACATCATACCAGACACTCTGAAGAAAACAATTCTGTCCCAGCTGAAACTAAGAAAAGAAGAAAGTAAAGGTATGCATAAACCTCACACCCACAGCACTTCGTTCAACCTATGCTTCAGGTCCAAAAGATTTAGTAGGACAACATCTCAGAAACAATCATCGAATTCAAAATCCTATGGCCATAGTGACTTGACTCCCATTTATAGACATCACAGTCTTTTAGAAATTGTTTTTCCACAGACAGACCCCTGCAGTTTTCCGATAGAAAAGGGTATTTTGTTTTTAACCACTGTGCTGTCTTTGGTTTGCTGTGTGGTTGCCGAGATGGAAAAACACCAGTCTTTGTATCTACTTTCAGGTCTTGCAATGTGCTTTTCCACCCCTTTTTAAGTGCGAGGAGTTGAATGTATGTTTAGAACATTCTAGAGATAACAAACAGGTCCCAGTGGGTGATTTTAAGTATTTATATTGTCTCCTTTTACAGAGAGAAAAAGAACAAGGCATTTCAAATGAAGCTCAGAGAAGCCGAAAAGGAAACCACAGGTTTTATTTTTCTCTTTAGATCTTATGTTCAGTGAGGCCTCATCCCTCAGCATGAATTGTTTTCTATAGTGTTGAAATATCTCGGGTGACCTAGAGACATTCGGTGAACTCAAATAATCCTGATGTCAATCAAAAGATGCAGATAAACACTCTTTAATTCTCCACTTCTGTCTTTCTCAGATCTCAACAAAGATACCTGGAGACAACATGTTCCAGTTTCAGTGGCAAAAGTCTTCTTTGACAATATGGGCTTTAGGAAATAAGGCAGATTGTTTTCCCTCTGGTGATATTTTTACTCTCTTTGACTCACACAATGTACGGGAGAAAATTCTTTTCTGATCCCTTGCTCTGTTTACACCTCTTTCTCCACCTTCCTAATCCCACCCAAAAAGAAAGGTCATCAAGGTGAGACTGAAAACATGAACTCCAGTGCATATATCTGTGCTCAAAAGCAGTTTTTAGTTCTTCTTTTGCTTCCCTCAGTCGCAAATCTGTTCTTGAAGATTCTACCAGATAAACAGGAGCATCCTGGAGGCACTATAGCTTAAGTGGCCACAAAGGATTAACATTTCAGTTCATGCTTTGTAAGTGGGTCAGGCCATGCTGGCAACAGAAAGTGTCAGCGGTATAAGGCGCTTCTTCCATACTCCAATATAAAATGCATAGCTGGTAGACATGTTTCCAGCAAATAGTTTACTCCGGATAGGATGAAAGATTTGATGGAAAGAAGGCAAAACAATTACTCGAGCAATGAAGTAAGGTGATTAAGTTCATCTCAGTACCTTTTATCCAGGAGGTCTTCATCAGAGGCTGCTTTAATCTCCTTGCTAGAGTGGGGCCAGCTGAGCAAGCAAGGAACATGCGTAACTTGCAATAGGTCAGTAACCACACAGAGGCCAACAAAGTTGCTCACGTGCTGAAGCCAATGAAGCTAACCATGTTCAGGTAAAATGCTTGCTCATTGAGCTTTGCTGGATCAGCAACCTGCCTCCTGAATAAAGTCCAAAGATTGCTGCTGCTTCTATTTCCTCTTTAAAAAGCTTCCTTTTCCCTCCATAAGGAAAGTGTTTTCTGCCAGACTGACAGAGCCATACCTTTACACTATGACAAGCATGAGCAGTATCAGATGCACCCTGTACTAGTTACCAAACCTCTGCTTTTTAAATCAAGTCTAACAGGCCAGACTGCTACATGTAAGCATGTGCCTTTGTCAAACTGTGACCTTCAGCTGACATTACTGCTTCTGTCCTGAAGAGTATGACCTACTCTTTAATTAGGTAATGTAACTGCAGAACACTGTCAGGGACAGAAATGGGGAAATTTCATGGCAAGTTCAGTGCTTTGTCCAGGGCCAACACCACTAGAATCATCTTCCAGCCATGGGAATCTGCTGCAGTGTCACCAAGTTTCTTATGAAAGTGATATAGATAGCAGAGAAAGTGATATAGATAGCAGACAGAATAGGGATTAAACAATTCCTACACCAGAGCATCTTCTCTAAGCCTGGGATATTTATGCACACAATATCACCACGTACTTTTTGGGCAGCTGAACTGTTCTCTTGCTTCCAGCCTTATTCACATATTGAGTTAATCTATCTCGAGGAAATCCCATTATTATGTCATAAACATATAAAAATTAATTTTGTTTAATGTGACATTTGCATTTGGGAAAAAGTCTTTGCTCTGAAGTTCAATTATTGACAAACACAGCTAAGCATGTAAGTAACTCTTTCCCAGATACTCTTCTGACCTTTTCCTGTAATTTCCATTAGATTTTAAACCACAGGTTTGGCAGAGCTATTGCCAATAAAGGACTTTCACCATCCCCACCACAAAACTGTAGGTAACATGCAGAAATGAACACCCAGGGGCAAATTCCCTCTCAATTTTTTATTGATTTCCACTGACATTTTTGCAATGGGAATGGATTTGTCCTTTCACCAGGCATCCAACTTGTTAACTCTTTCGGTTGTTGAAGAAAGCAGATTTGTCAACAAACTGTTTCTTCTAGCACTGATCCTGGCAAAGGACTCTGCAAGAACTTTCTGAATCAGGATGTTGTTGATTTCCTAGCTCACCATGGAATTCATTTAAAGCAGGGTCGTGCCCATAGCTAATGTAGATCCTTTAAAGAAGAAACCACAAGAAAGCTAGCAGATGTGTCAGTAACAACACTTCTGAAGCTCATTTCCAATGGGCAGTTATCTTACGTTTAAGAGAGGAGGCTTGGTAGAAAACCTTCCTGTGATTAAGATTTTCATAATGGTATTCTCTCATGTGGAGTCTCTGGTGTCTATTAACACAGTTGGGTTCACAGTTCAATTATGTGAATTCTTTGAAGTCTCATTATGCAGTTAAGCTCATACTCCAATTTTTCCCTCAGGTTCCTCTCCTCTCTCCAGACATTAATTTCCAAGCAACTCATAGGAATCTTAATATCTGTGATATCAGTGTCACTGTGTCACAATCAGCCTGCAGTTTCAATAAACATTTGGTGAGAAGGAGTCTAGGGAAAAAGGTAGTAAGTAGCAACCAGGCAGTCCCATCATGTAAATAACTTCTTCTGAGAAAACTAAGTTAAACACACCATTATACACCTCAACAAATGCACTCTGTAATTGCCTGAGTGAAACACCATTTCTTGACTAAGTGGAGATCATCTTACTTCTTGCTCCATTTTCATCATCAGCCTTTAGATTATCAAGCCCTTTAAAACCATTCCAGATGCAGTACTAATTCATAGTGGTGACAAGCAAAGAATAATTTTAAGTGTGAGAAACCATATCCTTTTGTTTGCTGTACATCTATTTGTTCATTAAAAAAATAACCAGCCAAGAAAATATGTACTTCTCCCACTCCATGGGAAATCCACTCCTGGCTCTCACCCTCTATCTGTCTCAGTCTCCTTCTCAACACAAGGCCATACCTTTCTTTAATTAAGAAAACAATTTTGTACACTTGACTTTTGACCTGAATTCCTCCTTGTGTTCCTCTTCACTACTAATAAAACTTTTAACACGGAAGGCAAATGCCAGTATTTGGTCTTAATGTTATTGTATTCACAGCTTTGATTGAATTTCATTCTAGTGACCAAATATGACTGTAAATTGCAAACTTGTTGTGTTGCCTACTCCAGATGTGAATCTTCATATCCAGAACTGCTAATGCAGTAACACATAGCACTTCATGAAAGTCATGTTATTACCACATACACTGGCTTGCTTGCAAAACTTATTTTAAGCCTTATGGTTTCAAAAACACTCTGTATTCATGGACCCCCTGAATCTTAGGCGTGCAATCTGAGACTCTGCAGCTCCAGATATGATCGAGACTAAATTTAATTACATAGAAACTATAGAATTTTGGGTAAGAACTTTTCAGTGGAGGATTAAAATCAGAAGCCACTAAAGTAGACTTGAGCAATAAAGTAAGGAAAGACAAATAAAGAAAACAGTCAGAAAAATAATCGATGTACCTGGAGTATTAGCAGCATTTGAATAATAGAAGGTGGAACTCTTGCTCTGGAACGTGATAATGCATCTTCTAGTTTAATATTGAGGGTAATTATATTCCTAAAGTGCAGAAGAGCCAGCTGCCGAACTGAGGGTTCCTTCCCCTTGGAACAGAAACAAAGAAAAAATGGATTATGAGTTTTGTGAAAATGAATCTCCATATCCTCAGTCTTTCCTCCACTTCTGACGGATTACAGGAATGGTAAACCTGAGTGAAAAGCAGAGGAAATACAACGAAGGACACAGAGCAGCGCACAGATCTGCACAGTGAATTCGATTCAGAAGTTCTGAATGCTGCAGACAATGAATGAGTACAGCTATATACAAAGGTTATGAGAGATGGGGGAGGAGGTGTGGAAATCTTACCTGAGTGCAAGATATATAATAACATATCATACTTTAACATCAAGGAAACATGTAATATATTTAATAAAATGTAGGGATGAAAAAGCAGGGCTGGATTTCCAGTATTTCTCAAGATTTTGAGTAGTGGCTGGGCACTCTCTTCCATTTACGGTATAACTCCTGACTCAGCCCACTTGTGGATCCCAATGTTCTCTTCAGCTTTGGGGTTTTCAATATAAGGCAAGAACAGAGCTGAAGTCTCATACTGCATTTTCCAAGATATCTTTTTTTGCAGTACAAGAATCACACCTTGTTTACAAAAATTGATCTGAAAAATGTGATCTTTGCCCGCAAAGATTAACAGCACATCCTTTATGCCTGATGAGAAGTTGTAAAACTGTTTCAACTGTGGGGATTAGGGCTTTTTCTTTGGACATATGTAGCTGTACATGAATGTATATTTACATTCTTGCCTGCGGTTGTGAGTGCTGCCAGTTAAATACCCACACTTCTGAGAAGTCTGGTTTTCAGCTAGTATTGACTTCTAGCTTAGAATGAAGACACCTGACTCCTCCATACCTTCTCATCTTGTTTATTTATTTATACTAATGTCAAGACAGCCCCCAAATCTGCTTAAATTGCCGGTGAATAGAATTTCCAAGAGCACATGAACATCAGCTAGGTTTCTGGAAGTAACCTTAGAATATCAGGCACCTAGATCTATTTGAAATTACCTGGGACTTAGGACTTTTATCCCCTTCAGGCAGACATAAGTTTGTGAACTAGCACTATGTATGATTTAAAAGCACTCCTCTTTCAGAATCAAATCTTCTGTAAAGCTGCAACTTCTCCACTGAATTCATATTTTGTGTCTGCAATTAACTCAGTTAATTGCAAAATGGCAATACTGATGACCTCTGCACAATTACTTCAGGCATAAAGTCAATTTGTAAAAATTAAAGAAAGTTTCCAAAGCTTTCCCAAATATGTTTAGGCACTGAATTCCCAAATAAAATCTATAGGTATCCAAGAGTAACTCTAGAAGGTCACTTATAACTATCTGGGACAAATTCCCTTAGGACTTCAGTAAAAAACAACACTCTTGACCATCACTAAGTTAGAAGTTTGAGCCTTCATTCAAATCAAACCAAGTACCTAATATGGATTTTAAATTACTGGAGTCAAACTCTGAGCTCAGGTTAACTTGTCTAACTTTACTGACCACTGTTTTCCATTTTAAGTAGTATAGAATTTGAACTCCTTCTCAAAAGTGGAGGTAATTCACAGACATTCATATGGCAGAGGAGGAAATGCGTGTATTGAAGTCAACAGCTCCACTCATTTCCGTGTGCATACTTTAGTTCATCGTTCATGACCTTTATGGACTTCTAGTGTGAGCTGACATAAGGACCAGTCATCCTACCTGTACTCTATCCCTATTTTCAAAGCTCTCCTTCATGTTTCTCACCTGAGCACTTCAAATCTCTGTTTGCATAAGTGACTTATTTGCATAACTTGTCTATACAGAGCAGTTTGTAATGGAAGGTTGGCCTGAGGAGAGAGAGTTTAGGATTGCATCAATCTGTTGATGAACCAGAAAGGTTGCTTTTTCCAGTTTTTCAAGATTCTATATAGTAACAGTGTAATTTTTCACCTGCACCGGGTAGAAAATAGCCTGAAGCATGGGCAGGACATCACTGAAGAAAAAATCCCAGGTTTCAGCTAAGGTATCCAGCAGTTTCTGCCCTGCAAAAACATGAAACAAATTAGTGAACTGTTTTGGTTTTAATCAGCTAACTGAAAACGTGACTCTGCTAGCTCTACATAAAGATGAATCATTTACCAGATACTTTCAGCAGCAAGGAATTTGTATTCCTTTCAGAATATCAAATAATTCAATATTTGTGTCTCTTCAGATGACAAAACTAATGTTCTTACTAAACTCAGTGATTTGAGATTAAAGATTATGCAGAAAAACCTTGTGAAGAGTACACAGTCATAGCCCAGGCTGCCTCCTCCTCTTCCTGCAGTAATACCAACTGGACAAGACTGCAGGAAACAGCAGGAGGAGAACACAGCAGATTAAATGTAGAAGCATTCCTGCAGGAAATATCCCCCCATGTTCCTCTCTGCCGTTCAAGCCACAGGGCAGCAGAGAAGGCCTCAAACTGCAGAGATGCTTCTACAAAGCAACCCCTCAGATCAACCTTTCAGCTTCCTTGCATCTTCCCTTACACAGATGATATCAACCAAGGCCTCTGGAAAGGAGAGAATGGTGTTGTAGGCTTTCTGTTTTCCTGTAGCTTTCAAAGGATGCAGTCAAAATCTGCGATGACATGAGTTCCCTGTGGCCTCCTTCAATTCCTTCCCAGTTGCAGCTACCTGGAGGCCTGGAGAAGCCCTGGATCATACAGCCAAGCTGAACACTGAGTTCCTCGCAGAACACCTTATAAAACGTATCAAACACAGAGGCAAAAGCAGGACCTGAGAGCTACAGGACAGAAATTCTGGCTTCATAGCTAAATGCAGGCCCAAGAGGCCTGTGTGAACAGAGGCAAACTCTTCAGTAGCCTTCTGCCCCTCACCCATGAACTGGGGACAACTGCACACACACCAGCAAGTATTCTGGAGATAAATACATGAATGACATGAGGCATTCAGATATGACAACATGACTTACCAGGATGCAAATTCAATAGCAATCTATCAGAACTGGTTTCAGAATCAAAAACTATTCACATTTGTACTATAGCATTAGTTAAGGTTCAGCCAGGGAGCATTTTGCCTAGAATTGTACATGCATCACAAAGAAAATCTGCATGAAAGCATCTATAATCAGAGTTAGACAAGCGCCAATCTTTATTATGGGATACTTCGTCCTGCTGCATTTTTAAATGCATGACAAACAGCAGCAGCTCTGGCCCAGCTGCAACTCCTGATTTATTCTTGGGTTGATGACATGGAGTGCTTCCAGTGACAAATCCAGATCTGGTTCACTATGCTATATTGCAGCTGATGATCCACTCAAGACCTTCATATCTGCAATATCATACAGGGCTTCTCTCTGTCCTACACATTCCTGTACTAGACTGAAAAGGATCTTATCATTTTCAGGTTTTTTTATTTGTTTTTTTTTCCTACCAGCTGTGGCAGTAGTAACAGACACTTTTGCATTATAAACTCCATACGAAACTATAAGTTTCTCATGAAGGAGAACCCAAATAACTCCAAGCCAGAAGGGCAGATTTTTAAAAGCAGTTAAATAAATTAGCTGCCCATAAATTCAGGTTGAATGGAAACTAAGTACTTTGGAAGTAAATGTGGGTGCTGAATATTTAGATTCAGTCATTTTCAAATTTTGCTCCTAGAATTGTATGAAGTGGAATTACCTGGTTGTGATAAACATGCCTTTAGTAGGGCACATTCCTTTCATCTTGTGGGCAGCTTGTTTTGTAAAGGGATGGATTTCTGTGCAGCAGCTCAGAAAGGCTGCAGAGATAACTGCCTTTCACCAAGCAGGCCTTTTACTGTGGGCTGTGGAGGAATTCCTGTAGTGTGGTGATGATTAGCATCGTTCATATCAAGGAATATGACTTCCCTGTCCTTTTGAGAATATGGGTTTTTTTTTACTGTCAGGCAAAGAGTCCTATATTTATCTTAACAATTTGTGTGATTCAAGAAAGCTAGGTTACTTTAAATGCTCATTTAAGTGATGGGTAACGTTGTCAGTTGTGTATGACTTGAAAATGCACACTGTACTTTTCACAGCATTTCCTAAAGTTAACTGAAAATTCTGAAGGAAATAGAAGACTGAAATACCATTTTCTCAAAACAAAGGCTGAAATTTTCAGGACTTCCTGCAGAATGAGACCACTCCAATCTGTGCTCTGAAATGATCTGTTATCTTCTGAAAACTTCAACACTGAGTGGACAGGGAAACCTAAACCATCGGATGCTCAGAATGGGAGCTTCACTGACCTCTGGGCTCCCAACTTTGTAGCAGGTATTTTGAGAGAGGCACAGGATCACCAACTATGGGATAGATTCTACAGTGTTGTGCCTTTGCTGCTAGGAAAACCAGATTCCAGCCCAGGAAACTCACATCAACCAGCAACTCAAAAGATAAGGTAATAGAAAAGTTTCTGCCAAAAGAGAGAAAAGAGAAAAGCTCTCTGCTTCTGAGTCAAGATTCCTGAACTGGAGCTACCTTCCCATATCTGCCCACCTTTAGTGAGTTGACATTTCCACGTTTTTTTTTCCAAGCATGTGTTTGGTCAACTTAGCAGTTACCAGCAGTTCTGATCATATTTTAAGGAGAAAACATAAAATCATCATAGAATCATAGAATGGCCGGGGTTGAAAAGGACTACAATGATCACCAAGTTTCAACCCCCTACTATGTGCAGGGTCGCCAACCACCAGACCAGGCTGCCCAGAGCCACATCCAGCCTGGCTTTGAATGCCTCCAAGGATGGAGCATCCACAACCTCCTTGGGCAACCTGTTCCAGTGTGTCACCACCCTCTGTGTGAAAAACTTCCTCCTAATATCTAACCTAAACCTCCCCTGTCTCAGTTGAAAACCATTCCCCCTTGTCCTGTCACTATCCACCCTCGTAAACAGCCGTTCCCCCTTCTGTTTATACGCTCCCTTCAAGTACTGGAAGGCCGCAGTGAGGTCTCCCCAGAGCCTTCTCTTCTCTAAACTAAACAAGCCCAGGTCCCTCAACCTTTCCTCACAGGAGAGGTGCTCCAGCCCTCTGATCATCTCAGTGGCCCTCCTCTGGACCCGTTCCAAAATGATTCACCAAATAAATAAATAAATAAATAAATAAATAAATTCACAGCTTGATGAAATTTTGTATTTAATAAAAACACCCCTGCATTTGAAAGCCACTTGGTGGTTTTACATTCAATTTTTTTTATCTCAGCATAGACATCAAACATCAGAGGTAGTACTTTTGATTGTCAAGCTAGTAAAACCATAAAAACAAGGGATTGGACTTTGGTAGTTCTCTGCATCTAGTTTGCCAAATTGATCCTTAAAAATGACTTTCTTTGTGATTTACAAAGCAGCTACAAAGACCTTGAGAGCCTTACAACTCTATTTATGCTCTCCAAGCTGTTATTTTATAAAACTGAGGAACTCAGTGTTCCACTCAGAAGAGTTTGAGTACTGAAATGTGAAATTTGTTCTCCTTCTGTTGTGTTCTGAGCTATTGTCTTTATCAGAAAAGTTGGATCCTACACCACCATCTTAATCCCATCAACTGTGCTGCCAGTAATGAAAGGTCACATTTAAGATTTACAGATAGCTGAAACAAATGGAAAGGGTTGTCTCCAGGCTACTGCTAAAGCAGTATATTCATACTAAGTGATATTATGACTGCAGCTCTGCTTGAGGAAAGCCACATTTCTTTAAAAAGACTCTTCAAAGATCTTCAGGCCATTTACATATTCAATAATCCTTGGAAATATTCCAAAATCATGTCATTTTCTGATGCTGAATGCCTAGCCTACATCTAAGACTAAACAGCACACTGAATAACACATCTAAAAGCTGCAGAACAGCATAGGACATGAAATGAGGGTGCCCATCAAAGGAAGCATTGGTTGAAAGTTGACCAGGCGAAACACATCTGCCCCTGCTACATTTTTCCCATGTGCTGCCCCTAGCACATTGAGAAGGCACCTTTCTTTCTGTATTCACACAGATTCATTCAAAAACGACTATGGCTCAGGATTTTTTTGCAGCGCTTACACTGACAGGGAAGAGAATGAGTGGACCCAGAAATGCAGATTGGGTGAATAATACAATTGTATCAGTGGGAACTAATTCTAACAGACACGTTTCTCCAGAATTGCACAGACACAAATGAAAAAGAAAAGCAGAAATTGGTTTGCACTCACAAATTCATCCCCTGCCTCTGTATTCATTTCTTTTAAATTTGGATTTCACTGTTCCAAACATAAAAGAAGCTACCTTGATGTTTACTTCCACAAGGTGACACCTCCAGAAGGTGCAGGCAGACAAATGAGTAAAAAAAGAGACAGCATCTGACCTCATTTATGTAAGCATGAATCCAAAACAACTCTTATAACAACCCACAGCATTGCTCTGCATTTTGACAGGCGCTTCAACTAACTTGGATCTCAAAGTTTAGATTTTTGTTTATTAAAACACATCATTCTGTTTTTCCTCTTTCCCTTAATATTGAGTAGACTGTAATTGGAGAAGGAAGTGCCTACATCCGAGGTATTAATCCTTTACTCTCTAGGTGCTCTGGGTGGACACTTCTCCCTGACAAAGGTCAATGGGAACACCATAGTATGTCAGAACAACATACTGGAGGAATAGACTTACACTGCTTAATCCACAGTACAGGGGAATT
Source organism: Gallus gallus (assembly GCF_016699485.2). Taxonomy (NCBI): domain Eukaryota; kingdom Metazoa; phylum Chordata; class Aves; order Galliformes; family Phasianidae; genus Gallus; species Gallus gallus. The sequence goes on along the minus strand of NC_052532.1, from coordinate 69,838,642 downwards.
CGCAGAAAGAACTGAGCTGCCTTCAGGATGCATTGCTAAAACTCCTCTGACAAATATAGATAGCTATACTAAAATTGAAGTTACCTTCATAAAACCGGATCTTGTCTCTTAGGATCACCATGCCTTTTGTGAGCAGCTGATTCTATAAATGAAATATAGACTGAAGTTACTCAATTGTATACTTCCTGTAGCCACCATATTTCATATTTTGATCTTAACTTTTGACAGTAAACAAGGATTCATTTTGATGATCAATTACAGAAGGACTTTTCCTGCCATGTCCAACTTGCTTGGGACACTTCAAATAATGCTGTAATCTGCTGCTTGCAGGACGCAGCACCCACTCTGTGCAGTGCAAAGTGCTCCTTGACTTCATATGGCTGACTCACACTGCAGGGATTCTGTCTTGGAAAAGAATACTGCTTCAATAGACAATAGGTACCTATTACTAACTGTCTTTCCTAGGAACCATACTTACAATGAAATTAGTTGCTTTATTCAGGAATTTAAGTTTTAAGTTACGAGTGAATGTCTGAAATCTACTGAAAGATGGTAGTGCCATACAAAAACATTGACTGCACAAGGCTACTGCAGGCACTGGGCTTTCACTATCTAAATGTACATATGAACCCCAGCTCTCGCTCACTCATAAATGATAACAAACAGAAGTCAGTGGAAATCTCTGAATGGTTTCAAGTGACTCCATACTGGCATTCAGAGCAGATGAAGTGACTTTGCTCAGTAGCACATAAAAAAAATTCTGATTTAAATGAAAGAAAACACATGCCTACCTGTAAATATTCAGTGAAGAAGGATCCCAGTTCTGTTTTCAACAACTGCCTGCATAAAAAGAATAAGAAAAGGACTTCAGTAATCAACGAACTGTATTAGCTGCACATAGTATGGAAAAGGGGAAGACACTAATAACAAAATATTTTCACACAGCCTGTCAATAAAGCCTAAATAAAAATATAACAAACAGGGCCAACAATATTAAGGCTCTCAACCAGCATTTCTGTATGGTGCAAAATACCTACTGTTCTTTTAGATGGTTTATTGCATGAACAAATATGAAAAGAAACTGAAAGAGGATGAATTCCATCCTACATCTAACCCTTTTAAAGGTGCCTAAGCTGTTCTCCTTCTGTGCCAGGGTTTGATTGGTGTCTGGCATTGCAAATGTGGGAGAAGTCTTGGCACTCTGTGTCTGTCAGTGTGGCTGAGCCAACAAACAGGCATGTAACTTAGCTGAGGTGTGCTCACAGCCAGATAATCTGTTCTGTGTGACTCTCCAAAAAGAGCCATGACAAAATGTTCAGAGAGAAAGCTGAGACAAGATGATATTCTGCAGGTTTTGATGCAAGTATGAAACGTAGCGAGTTTTCTGAAAGGGGTCATGATCTTCCAAGTCAGGATCCACGAAGCTGAATTTTCATGTTGTTTCAGTGAAAAAGCAGGTAGAAATGTAACAGTTCAACTCTGTGTTTCATGATGCCTCTGCACTAAAACCTACAAACTCATCTCACTGAGCAAACCAAATTCACATCCAAAAAAACCCCCAAAAACCATAAACAACCTTCGTGTTCAGAGACAGCATTCCTCCAGACCCACAAGCCCAACATTTCCATCCATATAGAAATCACCACAAAGCTGAAGAGTTGTATATTGTTTAAGTCTCACATACTGGATGCTAGATGCTTAGCACTTCTTTGTACTCATGTCACTGTTCAGATGCACAAGCAAGAGGTCAGACCATTTAAGAGTTTCACTCAAGCAGGACTTTCTGAGCACCTGCCAGTCTGGCCTTGACTTGACCTCTTATGGAAACCTGCCCTTGTGTGACCACCTCAGGTACCAGGAAGAAATGAGGTAAAATTCAACTCAAAATCTAAAGACCTGCATCAGCTAGGCAACTCAATGCTCTGATCACTTGTGTAGTTATGTAAACTACACATTTGGTAGCAAGTTATCATCCATCCCTTTGGGTTATATCTTTAATAAACAAATAAGTAATTAAACAAATTATTATAACTAGTAACCAAATACATGTCCAGTTTGAAAAGCCCAGCATAACACCATGCTCTATAAAGAAATCTGCAGAGTTGTCGTCTGATGTTTTTAACACCACAGGATTCAGCATAGCCTCCTGAGATCTTCAGAAAGTTCAGGGAAAGGAGGATCAGGTCAATCCTTAGGAGGCCCAAATACAGTATCTTATTTATTTATCCTCAAGTACATGTCCACATTGACCCCATAGCACTCTGGGGAAACACTCCAGGCATAAAAGAAATGGAAAATAAACACAAGGAAGAGGTTTTTTTTTTTTTTTTTTTTTTTAGAAACTTCTAAGCATTTCAATCCTCTTTGGTTACAAATCTGATTAACTCAGACAAACTATCTATGGACAAAAGTTATCTAAGCCAGTCTACGCTTTAGCTGTATGTCTCTCAGTGCCATGGATGGCCACTGTATGGCTAGACCCCTCAGCATGATTGCTGTTACAACATATGGGAGAGGACAATCCTTTCAGTGTCTTGAGACTTCATCCTTTCCCATACACATTGACAATCGCACAGTCAAGTTTTAACACCTGCCTCCACAAAATTATTAAAACCATAAAGCATTAGAAGTGTTCACCAGCCCTTTAACAAGTAAAAAGAAGCTGTGCATGCCATGCATACTCAAAATGGTAATTTACTGTCCAAGTTGTTTTTCTTCTGGATCACAAGGAATGGAACTAAAGGTTTTTCTTACTTTGAACATGGATAATTAAACAATTTTATGTTAAAATAACAATAAAGTTGTGGTTTTGAATTCTACTATGCTAGTGACAATTTATTCCAAAGTGCTGCTTCCTTGTTTTTATTTATTTTTATTTATTATTGTTTTTATTTATTTATATTGTTTATTTATTTATTTTAATTTATTCCTTGTGCTGCTGTTTCAAAAACGTACTGGTATTTCACGCTGACAGATTTTGCTTAAATTTCTACCCTTTCCTCAAGCTAGCAGCTCTTTGAAGTCCTCGCTTCCTCATAGTCCTTAACAGGTGATATGCAAATACTTTCTCTTTTTATTCTTTAGATTCTACTGATAATTCTTGGCATGTACAGCAGGAAATAGAAAATGATGTTCTACTTATCTGATAACTGGCCCTCTGATAAAACAAAATCCCACCCCATTTCCACTTTTCAGCAGTGAATGAACTAAACAACAAGCTTGCAGTTAATTATATCATAGAATCATAGAGTCATGTTTAAAAGAGAACAAAAAACTTTTTTTTACAAATATATTAACAGTAAGAGGAGAGCTAAAGAGAATCTCCATCCTTTCGTGGATGCAGCGGGGAACACGACCACTGAGGATAAGGAAAAGGCTGAGGTTCTCAATGCTTTCTTTACATCTGTCTTTAAAAGTCAGATCAGCTTTCCTCGGGGTACTCTACCCCCTGACCTGGAAGTCTGGAATGAGGAGCAGAACAAATCCCCCACGATTCAGGTGGAAACAGTCTGAGACCTTCTACTCCACCTGGTCTGCCACAAGTCCATGGGGCCAGATGGGATCCACCTGAGGGTGCTGAGGGAGCTGGCAGAGGTGATAGCTGAGCCACTTTCCAACATTTATCAGCACTTCTGGTCAGTTGGAGAGGTCTCAGAGGATTGGAGACTTGTCAGTGTGACTCCCATCTGCAAGAATAGTCATAAGGAAAATCCAGGGAACTACAAGCCTGTCAGCCTGATCTTGGTGCCAGGGAAGGTTATGGAGCAGATTGTCTTGAGGGGGATCACATGGCATGTGTGGGACAACTGGGGGATTAGGCCTAGCCAACATGGGTTCACAAAGGGTAGGTCCTGCTTGACCAACCTGATCTTCTATGATGTAGTGACCCGCCTGGTGGATGAGGGAAAGACTGTTGATGTGGTCTACCTAGACTTCAGCAAAGCCTTTGACACTGTCTCCCACAGTGTTCTCCTGGGGAAGCTGTCAGCTCGTGGCTTGTACAGGTACACTCTGCTGGGTAAAGAATTGGCTGGAGGGCCAGAGCCAGAGAGTGGTGGTGAATGGAGTTAAATCCAGCTGGTGACCGGTCATGAGTGGTGTTCCCCAGGGGTCGGTGCTGGGGCCTGTCCTGTTTAATATCTTTACTGATGACCTGGATGAGGGCATTGAGTGCACCCTCAGTAAGTCTGCAGATGACACGTAGTTGGGAGAAAGTGTCAATCTTCCTGAGGGTAGGAAGGCCCTACACAGGGATCTGGACAGGGTGGACTGATGGGCTGAGTCCAATAGGATGAAGTTCAAGAAGGCCAAGTGCCAGGTCCTGCACTTTGGCCACAATAACCCCAGGCAACGCTACAGACTTGGGGCAGGGTGGCTGGGAGACTGTGTAGAGGAAATGGACCTGGAAGTATTGATCAGTGCTTGGCTGAACATGAGCCAGCAGTGTGCCCAGTTGGCCGAGAAGGCCAATGGTATCCTGGCTTGTATCAGAAATAGTGTTACTAGAAGGAGCAGGACTCAGCCTCAGTGAGACCACACTTTGAATACTGTGTTCAGTTTTGGGCCTCTCACTACAAAAAAAGATATTAACTCTCTGGGGCATGTTCAGAAAAGGGCAACAAAGCTGGTGAGTGGAGCACAATCCTTATGAGAAATGTCTGACGGAGCTGGGATTGTTGAGTCTGGAGAATAGGAGGCTCAGGTGTAGGCTTATCGCTCAGTACAACGCTCAGTACAACCTGAAGGGAGGTTGCGGCAAGCTGGGGGGTTGGCCTCTTCTCCCATGTAACTAGCAATAGGACTAGAGAGAATGGTTTCAAGTTGCTCCAGGGAAGATTCAGTTTGGATGTTAGGAAATAATTCTTCATCGAGAGAGTGGTAAGGAGCTGAGATGGGCTGCCCAGGGAGGTGGAGGAGTCCCATCTCTGGAGGTGTTCAAGGAATGTTTAGATATTGTACTGAGAGACACGGTTTAGTGGGAAATGTTGGTGATATGTGGATGGTTGGAATGGATGACCTTGGACATCTTTTCCAAACTTGGTGATTTTATGATTCTATGATTATATGCACTGGACTGCTTTACACTAAGCAGCAGCACAGCTACATTAACACCTCTGGTTACAGGGTAGAAAAATTGACAGCACAATTAATGCATCTTGCTCTTTGAATCCCTAATAATACAGACACTTCACACTGCTTAATTAATTTCTAGTGAAATAGTGAGGCCCTCAGGCCACATCAGAGCACCGCTGTTTGAAGTTCTCAGCACCATATTCATTTAAGAGTTCCACAACAAAACTGGACAGAAGACATTGCTTGCTCTTTATTCTTCAATCTTCATTTAATTTCCTTTAACAAAAATCAGTTAGGCTGTCATCTGTCAGAAGCTGGAAAATTCAGATTGCTGAGTAAATTTATCTAGATAAGTGGATGTCATGGTGGAATTCAGGTAAAAATCTGATTAAACCTTTAAGAGATCACTGACCAGACAAAAGACTTCAAGTGCATCTGATTTTGCTGACAGTTATTATGCAGTTTTATGATGCTTGTATATCATTATTATCAGACTTTCATTGCCTGTTTACTGACTTCATAAATTAATATGATAGTAAAATGCATATAAAATACATGAAAATAGCTCCTGTCTTTTTTTATCTTCCCGTTCCTGCTTCCTTTGTTCGTTTTGAGATTCTCTTGAAACATTACTCAGAATGTAAAGCCTAAGACAGTATTATAACTGATGTTAACTTTAATAGCAATTAGATTATATGAAGCAAATTTAAGGATGTGATTTTACTGGGTTTGAACTTTTGCTACAAAAGAGGAAACGCCACTGAAATGTGCTGTGTTTGCATCAAACCATTATCTCGAAACTCAAAAAAAAGGGAGCTATAAATGTGTATTAATCTTAGCACAAGATATTGTGCTTCCTCTGCATTTCCCTTACCTTTTCTTCCTTGATTTACAAGTGGTGTAAATAAACATACTGAAATGACATATTGTGCATGAAATGAAAAAGGTAAATGGACCATCATTTCCACTCTATTGCACAAATAAACCAAGAGAAATACTAAGCGGTAAGTACATGCATAGAGATTTTTGTTACTTAACCTTTTAATCAATCCTCTACTGTATTATATAGTAAGAGTTCACAAGAAGTAATGTACAAGACATACGCTGATGAGACCCCTCTTACGGGAGTATCTTCTCCGGTACCTGCAATATGGTGCATCTTTATTCAGGAGGTAGGGCAATTTGAAATAAACTGAAATCATACACTGTTTAGGGTTTTTTGTTGTTGTTTTGTTTGTTTTGTTGTTGTTATTTTGGAATAGGGCTCGTCAGTTCTATCCAACTTTTATTTATGGCCACTTTCTAATGCCAGAGTAATTACATAAGAATGGTGTCAAAAGGCACCAGTGTAAATGAGTGGCCAAACCTAGGGCAGTAAGTGAGACTATACTGATTCATACCCACTGACACTTATTAAGCAACCAGTGCATAAATAATCAGAGTACAAAGCCCCTACGTGTGTATTCAGGCTAGGAAACTATATGTAAGTATTTGCCCATGTGTGTGATATATGATAATTGAACACTGTGACATACTTGAGTCAAAATGAAGGTGCACAAACATCACAGGTGTAATGAAAGTGCTCGAATATTAACACTTAGACTGTGAGTCAATTGGGTATTCAAGGTTCAACTATGAAAATCTTCCAGAATCTGCTCCAATTGAAGTGTCAAAACAAAATCTTATTTTACCATTCAGTAAACGTTGAAAAAGGTTATTGATACTCGGTTGTTGATAACTCGAACACTTCCATACTCAAATTTTGCTCCATGGAAGTAATGGTGATGTGTTTCGTTTTAATTATCTATTTCTTGGGAAAATGTACTGGGAAAATGCATCTAAAACAATCTTAAGGCAAACATAGACTTGTCCCAGTTCCGTGGTCATATTTATGAACCAGATATTTTTACACTGAATACTAATATTAACCAAAAAAAAATTATATTGAATTAAACACCAACAGTAGTAACCCAGATTTTTTTGTATGTGTGAAGTTGGTAGTTTCTTAGTTATGGTTTGAGCTGACTTTAACTGAAGAGAAAGGTCTGAGTTGCAAGTAGTCGGGAGGTCCCACAGCATTAATGACTGTGATCAGCAGTAAAATGAAGAAACCAGCAGGAGTGCAGCTTCAAGAAAGAGGCCACGTCTGGACGTGTACACAAACAGGCTCAAAAAATACCACTACCATGCTTTCTTCTATAGACAGTGTTTTCTGTACTCCTAGTCCATTTGCTGTTTTCTCATCTTAGAATTCTGTCTGAATGAACTGCATGCAGGACACACGCCGAGAAGCTTCACCAAGAAGTCCAAGCAGTCAATGAGAGAAAGAGTGGAATTTGGCAATGAATTAGAAGGATGTTCAGGCCAAGTAGAAGGTGAGAGGGAACAACCTCTAGGCTGGGGCTCCTTTGAGTAACCTGCCCTTCCTTTCCAGGCTATAAAGGGAGGGTCATACACTTTCTGAACATGACTCTCACTAGAGGCTGGATTTGATCTGCTGGGAATCAAATACCTGTGGCAGGAACACAACTATGTGAACCAGTCTCAAAAGCCATGCTGCAGCCCATTACATATTCACTCACGCCACAAGTGATGCTGCTCATATCTTGCTTATGACAGCACCTTTCTAGATAGGTCTAGATTTCATAATATTTTGTCCATCAGTTCAGGTGTGAGTCACCAGACATTGTTCCTCCCAGAACAGAGCAAAACTGAATGATCAGCCAAGATGACAATGCAGCAGCATTATTCTTACACTAACAAAGGAAATAGGCCTATCATGCAGCAGCATAATCCACCACGAACTGGGAAAAAAAATCAGTCTGTTTGTAGTCAGCTTGCCTGTTCTGCTGCCTCAGATATTGCAATTAAACACAGCTGTATTAGCAAGTATCATTGTGCAGGGCTTACACCCAGGTGAATGAATGCAAAAACTGGGTGCTGTTCACCAGGTAACAGCTATTTTTCATTTGTTTACTGGTCCATACAAGATTATACATGTCTCATCAGAGGATAATTCCCTTTTCCTCTTCTGTTCCTCACTAGCAGACAAGCATCCTGAGGCAAGTGCAATGGACCAGGAAATCTCAGCCCAGAACGACCATTTTCTGTCATTCAGATGAAGCTGGAGAATCTTAGCTTCACTTACAGTAATGATCAACCATTATTCCAATAACCAACTCAAAATGATTGATGGATCATACTAACTGACAGCCATCCTAGAAAATCTATTCTTTGCATGTCATTTTCTCCCCAGTGAAATAAGAAATAACTGAAGAATAAGTTTATTTTAATTTCAAAAAGACAAAGAAAGAGGAAAAAAAAAGAGAGAGCTCACTGGCCAAATGTAATCTGCCTGGACTTCTCTGAAGATGTTCCCACAATTATACAGACTGGAACAGCATTTTCTGGATATTCTATGGATGTTGTCACACCATGGTGCCCAGACAGAGCAGGAATAATTATTAAGTGATAGAGAGTCATTGAGGATTTATCTGAAGACAGAGAGGGAATACAATGAGCTGTCTGTCTTTCGTAAATGCAGCTTGTTTTCCATTGCTAACTCTTCAAAGCACTGGGACAAGTTTCTAAAAGGAAATGTGCTACCTTGCCCTTGCCAGTGAGACAGTTTAGTAAATAATGACAGATGCTGTAAATCCGTGTTACCAGCTTAAGTCTTGGTAGATTTTTCTTTGTAACAAAAACTTAAATGACTAAAATGATGGGATTTTCATCTTTAGTTTTCTTTACATAAAAAAAAAAACAACAACTTACAACATTATATGCCTCACTAGTCTATATTTAGTCTATTGCAAACAGTATCAGCACAGCACGAGGGAAAAACAGGAACCTTAAATTGTGTTACTCAAGTCACTCTGCTGACAAGGCAGCTTTATAACATCTAGAGCACATTCAGTTCACACAGAAACAGAAGCTAGATGGAAGGGACTCCCAGGCACAATGTCTTTCCTTGCCCTGTCGCACTGAGTGCTTGGAGGCTTTACATCCTCCATGGAAGCAAAGGATGCACCTCAGAGATAGGCTTAGCATCAATGGAAAGGACAGCATAATTGCAGTGGTATAGAGCTGCATTGCTATGTGTTCAGGACAGGATCCTGGTTTTTCCTTCCTTAGTTTCAAACCAACATACCAAGAAAGATTCTGAAATGATCCATTCTTCCCATAACCCAACCTCCCCTCTGCAGAAGGAGGAACCCAGCTGCCTCTACACATCAAGGTGCTGACACACATCAGCACATCTATTCACCACGACTCAATGGATTGTACTGACTGAAATGACTACTGGGAAAAAAAAGAAAAGCCCACAATATTCCTACAGAAGATTTCAACTGCGAGTCCTAGGAAACCGTACTGTGCATGCCAGCTAATAACACCTTACGTAGAGCTGAGTCACTTACCTGACTCCTTCATTGAGGTTGTAGAGTTCATGATCGGGGAGACCCTTACGCTGGAACACGGCTATTACTCCATTGTGGATACTGAAAGAGGACAGGAGGAGTTATTAGCACCAGATCACACTTGAGAAAGGTATCGCTTCCACAATAAGGCAAACATCTCTTCCCAGATACCATGGTACCATTTTTAAAACTAATTGATGACTGCTGGTTGTATCTCAGATGCCTTAAAATGAATTGTTCTCTAGAAAACAAATGACATTTTTGAAAAGCATCTCTTTTTGATTTTTTTCAATTTCACCATTTTAATAGTTACACACCCAGAATCATTATCTCAGAAAATTTAGCCTCATATATTCTAGGTACTTCTGTATAATTTTAAGTATATTTTTGTCCATATTTTATAGGCTGACTACAGAGATAATTTACAACTTCACTATGAGATCAGTTTGATATTTCCAGCATTGTTGGCATCTGAGTTATGATGACTTGATTTCTTTACTAACAACCCAGCATTTGTCAAGTCTGGACACTGGACCTGAAGCTTAATTCACAAAGAAAGCATCCATTTATTAGAACAGGGTTATTGGAATCTCAAAAATCATTAGTTCTTTAAAAAATAGAAAAGGCAGAAACGCTACACAACTATGAACTTTAAGGCAATTTAATCAACCTCTCATTCATTTTCAAAAGAGGAGCAATAGGAAAGGGGCAACATTTACAGCAGTAGCGGTTACAAAACACTGCTTTCTGTTTCTCAAAACTTGGTGCTCTTGCTCCAGCTAAAGAAAAACCAAGATTGCATAAAAAGAACAACAGGTGGAGAGTTTCTGAGGCAGACAGCAACAAACGAAATGGCATGCTAACCATCTGTCCTACAGCAATGCTCCCTTTTCATTTTCATTGATGTATGTAACTGTTCTGAAGCAGATGTTCCGTGGTGGTGGTGGTGATTTTCTTCTGCCATCAGCCACAAGTGAAGCTATGACTGAGAGCGGCAGAATTCTCTAGCTCAACAGAAAGCCAAATATCCAGCACTACCTGTAAGTGGAGCACATGGCCACCATCCTCACAAATGCTAAGATGCTGAATGACAAACCCCTGCAAAGTGTTGCACGTTTTACAGAGCAATCCACATGCTTGGCAGAGATGCTTACCAAACCCACAAATTTAACAAGACCACACCTCAAAAGGTTACTGAAATGAGTTCAAGTGCTTCAGGATGAAGCCCTGAAATGCTCCTGAAACACACAGAATGCAATTAGTGTGATGACACATCAGTCTAAATCACTGAGCTGAGGTCTGAGGGCAAAGGTGAAGAAATGCTAGTGAAAGGTGAGACCAAACCTGTTCCAGTACTAGCAGAAGGAAGGCAGAAGTCTCCTTCCTTTCCCCGTCCCAATTCCATCTTTTACAGCTTCACAGCAGACCTCATCTTTGATTCCTAAAGAAAAGAAGACTGATACAATCTTCCCACCTGTTAGCTAATCCCCAATCTTGTAGATGCTTGGCAATTTTTGCCACTTTTAAGCATGTAGCTAAAATCCTCAAAATACTAAGGGCTTTTAGGTTTCAGTTGGGTCTGCAGTGTCACAGCAAGGCTTGGTATTTGCTGCTTAGGAGGAGATGTGGAGGGTGTGTGGGAAATGGAGGGACCCACATCAAACCTCCTCAGGTCCACAGTAAAGAAAGCCCTTGTGATGCTTGTTGGAAACAGAGGAGTGAGCTGGCAGATAGTACTGCGGACCCAACGATACCAAACAGCAAAGAGAAGCTCAGTCGCATTCATCTGTGGGTAAAGGACATTAAAAGAGCCAGCTGAAGGATACGACACGCTGGGGAGAAATGCACAAGCAGATCCAAATAGGAATTGCTATTGCCTTCTCTCTCTTGGTGCTAAGCACTCCCACATACACAGTGGTCACCCTTTCCCCCATGCACTTATGTGCACAGACACAGACATGCAGGATAATCTAACCCAGTTTATTTTGGCTGGCTCGAGCAATCACATTCCATTTACAACTATTTGAAAATTGGCAGCTAAGTGTCTCCAGTATATAGCGAGGCGACTTGGGTATTTTCATATTGTGAGTAATATGTGAAGTACGATTAATGTAGCGAACAAAACAAGCAGTCTTTACACGCTCTTCTGATTCGGAAATGAACTTTGCAGTGTTCCTGCCATCCTTCTGCAGGGAGGAATGACTAAACCTCTCTCCTAGAAGCCAGTATGCTCTCGCTTTCTCTCTGGCACTTTTCTAAACGAGGGGGAGGTTTTCTCTTTCCAGCTTAGCAGGTCCAGCATAATCCCTCAAAGAAATATCACAGAGCAAGGTTTTTTAGTGAGAACTATGGGTTGCAAACACCTATAAGCATCCTAGCGATGATGCTTCCATCTGCCTGGGATCCTCCTTGAAGTGAGGGATGGCTGTCTAGCCCACAGGACAAGTTTTGGTCCCGCTGCCCTGCCTTCCCATCTCAGCCAGCAGTGCATTCATGCAGGATGCAGGGATGCAGTTACAGTGTGGGCACACCACTGTGGTCTGCCACTCAGTGCTTGCTCAGCAGAATACAGAGGAGTCAGAAAAATAAGAATGCCATTGATGGCGTAAGCTGGTGTCAGAGTAATAAAAAGCTAGCCTAAATCCTCTTAGTAAAGGTAAGCTAATGAAAAAAACCAGCAAATCCAACCGTGCTTCAAGTAATGCTATGGTTTCCTTAATGAGCGATTGTTTAAACGGGTTTAGTCAGATCAGTACAACCTTTTGGTGAAAAGAAAGCCTGAGCTGCTGCTTACACACAAGAGTTCTGCAAGATGCTTGAGCTGGGTGGATCACTTGTGCCCGCGACCAACCTCCATTGAGGTTTAAGTCATGATGTACATAATTAAACTTACATTTTAATGGTTACGCTAAATTGGAAATGCTTTGTAAACTGCCTCCTTTAACTCTTTTACATCATGAAAGTTAATAATGGGTGTACTCATCCTCTGATATTACTGTGAACACCTTCCCTGGAGCTGCTGTGCATGTAAATGTGTGCTCAAGGTGAAGAAGAAAGCAGCACAGAAGACAAAACAGAGCCGAAAAGAAACCAAAAATGGGTCTGTTCCCGAGGTACCCATACTTGGTACCAAATAAGGCTGTAATCTCCAAACAAGACAAGAACCCATATGATTTTAAGTCCAGGATTATGAATGTTTCTGGTGTGCTGTATTGTACCAATAGATGCATTTTCCACGTAACTGCCCACGCAACCTCCTAGTCCTACATTACTGTGCTTTCTCTCATTTTAGGAAATGAGCAATTTCTAGCAGAACCCCATCAGTATCTTCTGGTGGAGAAGGGGACTGGAAGCTCTGTGCACCCAAGCAGTGAGCATATGAAGCATGCTGCCATACTGCAAGAGAACACAAATCTCTGCATTATGGGATTATTGCACTTTTTGAGAGTACAGTATTAATTCGTATGCCAGCTCCTCAGCTAGCAGGACTTGGGGCCAAGTGCTGTGGCTGTGTTATTTAACATGTGCTATTTAATACGGATTAGTGTCGGTGCACTAAGACACATTTTGCAAGCACCTTTCCATACAAATGCAAGCCATGAGCCATTCTTGGTGTAAAGACAATGGCTGGTATCCACAAGAAGAAAACATTTTGAGAAACCAGCAGTGGAGCAGGAGGAAGCCTGGGAGGAGGCATGGGCCAGTGAGGGGAACAGGTGAGTACCCACAGTAGGCTGAGCCCAGGAGTGGAAATTTGGATCAGAGAACTGCGGAGATCACTGTTGAGTAGAAAATTAAAGTCTACAAAAACTTCACAGCTTGGTAGAGTTGTGTCAGTTTTGTCCAGTATTTCAATCATGACAAGAAGAAAGAAAGAATGACAAAAAACGTTTTGATAATGTTCTTTTCTTTGCCTTTAGAATTAAGACAAAATGCTGGGTCACTCCAGTAGTTGCCACAAATTACAGCTGATTGCCAAAAGGTAACTACAGTTGAGAAGGTTCTCACAGCAGAAAAAATCAACCCAGTCCACTAAGAAATTTCAGCTCTCTGGGGAGATCACTCATTCCAGATTTGCCTGACCCTGCAGAGACTACAGCTGCAAGACTACAGCTGCAGCACACAGCCCTGGCTTCCCCACTGTTTACATTAGCATGGAGGGATATGGAAGATGTCAATCTCTTTGTGTTTGATACTCACTGTTGACACTCTTGACCACCCTAATAGTATGAGTGCCAAGGCAAGAAGGCTGGGGCTTATTTTTCTGATTTTTACCTCACAGAAAGACTTTGCCCCTGCAGCTCACTATCACCAACACATCCACTTTGCTTGAGTCACTAGCTGAGCACCCAGACACCACTGCCTTCTGCCCCACTGCTGGCTACTCCAGCCCTAAAATACCCCTGATGTTTTTAAGAATCCAAAAAGGAAAAACTGTGGTGATCAAAACACTGCTTTCTGTCTCCCATAACAACCTCATAAGTAAGCTCCAGAAGTGTGGGATAGATGAGTGGACAGTGAGGTGGACGGGCTAGAGAATTGGGTGCAGAGGGATCTGGTGAGGTTCAAGAGCAAGTGTAGAGTCTAGACCTCGGGAGGAGTAACTGCACGCATCACAACAGGCTAGGAACAGACCTGCTGGAAAGGAGCTCTGCAGAGAAGGACCTGGATGTGTTGGTGGACAGCGGGTTGACCATGAGCCAGCAGTGTGCCCTTGTGGCTAAGGAGGACAGTGGTATCCTAATATGCATTAAAAAGAGTGTGACAAGCAGGTCAAGGGAGGTGATCTTTTCCTTCAACTCTGCCCTGGTGAGGCTACATCTGAAATACTGTGTCCAGGTTTGGGCTCCCCAGTTCAACAAAGACGGGGAATTTTGAGAGAGAGTCCCACAGGGGGTCACAAAGAACATTAGGAGTCTGGAGCAACTCCCTTATGAGGAAAGGCTGAGAGCCCTGGGACTGTTCAGTCTGGAGGAGACTGAGATCTTACCAGTATTTATAAATATCTAAAGGCTGGGAGTCAAATGGATGGGCCAGGCTCTATTTAGCAGTGCCCAGCAAGAGAAAAAAAGGGCAATGGACGAACTGGAACACAGGAAGTTCCATCTGAACATGAGGAAAAGTTTCTTTACTTTGAGTGTGACAGAGGATGCTTCTCAGAGAGGTCACGGAGTCTCCTCCTCTGGAGATATTCAAAACCCTCCTGGACACTTTCCTATGTAACCTACTGTACTGAACCTGCTTTAGCAGAGGGGGTGGGCTAAATGATCCCCAGAGGTTCTTTCCAGCCCCTACAATTCTGTGATTCCTTGACTCCATCAGATCAGAAGCAGTTTGCCTGCAGATCTGAGAAACAACTGCAAAACGTGACTGCCTGTTTGGTCCAACCAGATCACAGCCTCAGGCTGGGACCACCTGGCAAAGCACATATAATCACTCTCTGCTAGCACCAAAGAGTTAAATGGCAATGTTTTTGAAAGGGAAAAAATGACTGAGGGCTCCTTTTCCTCTGGACAGTGTTTGGAATAGCTAATTTGCAATAATTAACCTGATAAAACTCCTTGAAGACACCCCTGCTCCAGAAGATACACTCATTTTTCTGAATTAGCTTAATTCAATCTGGACAATCCCACTTTCAGAACAGCTTCAGTCCAGCTGGAAGTCCACAGGCTTTGTCCTTGTCAAAGTAACATTGCAGCTGCTAGTTCACTGATATTTCATAAAATTTCTAGCTAAGGTAAAGCAACCTGCAAAGTGGCATAGGCTGTAATTATGCACTGGATCATACAACTGAAATTAAGCTGGTCTGCAAAACTGTCTTCAAAGAGTTTTGGAGACATTAGTTCCCCAACTTCACCAACTCTAAATACTACTATGACTTATGAAAAAGTTGGGAAAGACAGGTGAAGGGACTTCCCTGAGCTGTACCAAGATTTCATATCTTATGGAGTGTAAGATCATAGAGATTCTGGCTTCTGATCATACCTGCATTCAAACAAGTACAGACGAGCCTGGAGAGCCCTGAGAAGCAGTGTCCACCACCACTTCTTAGAGCAGTAGTCAAGGCTGGGCATGCTGCACTAGTGTGGTGGTAGCTTGGCCAGGTGAGAAGTCCCCTGCCCCCTTCCCCACCCTGCAGCTTGCCTCTGGCTCTCACCCATGTAAGCAAGTGCTCTCCAGAGGACTCCCACTGAAGGGACAGGAAAAAGAAGCCAGTCCTCCTCGCACAGGCAGGAATATTTCTAAATAAATACTAAATACTGGGAGAAGGAAGTTTTCCCAGTAGAAGTAGTAGATGCATATGCAGTGCATCTATTACCACACATACTGTATCTATTGAATATGGAATAGGTCTGGAATGTTTTCTCCGCTAGAGAAGCCTCACTGTGATCTGAAAAAAAAAAAACCCATTCACGTTTAATTAGGAGATGAAACATGGTTCCTGTGACTGTAAAAATTACTTCACAGGAAGTTATTGCACACATTACAACCCTATAAAAATTACCCCAAACCATAAAGCTCTGATTCTGCATGTCTGCTTGGCTTTACTGCTGGCATCACTGCCATAACAGGCATCTCATCTCTGTGCTCTTTGCCTTTCCATCACCACCTCCTACTCCTTCACATTCCCCTTAACTTCCCCATTTTCACACAGCAAGAGGACAGAAGCACCTTCCACTAGAGGTTTTTCCACAGCGGAGCCTGGGCAGCATCTGCCTATCCTATCTGGGCAGTGTGTGCTAGCTTGCTCAGAAAGAAAAACTTGCTGCATTTTATTTGCCCCAGCAGCAAGCCCAGGATTACAAACCCCAGGTTTCTTGGTCCGATTGGTTTAGTCAGCACTCAGCCCTCATTTTTTGCCTGAAGCAGAAGAGGGCGGGGAGTGGGGGAAGGAATTGAAGACAATTCTAGTGAAAAAAATCTAAGCTATTTTAATCCAATGCAAATTCTGTGAGCTGTAATGAAACTGCATTGTTCCACTATGTTGCTGCGGGTTGCTAGTTAACATGCGACCTGTGAGCTGATGCACCGATCTTCTGCGGTTCGTGGGAACGCAGGCTCGGAAGAAGCTGTGATATAAAGCCTGATTTGCAGCTCATCACCGATTTCTCTTGATCTAGCAGCGCCAAGAATTTTTACAGCACTTCTGTTTGGAGGTGACGGAAAGGTATTACGGAGGAAGAAATTGTCCCTGCCCGCAACAGGCACCGCGTTCCCCCTTGCAAGCCCTGCCATTAGGCTTCAGAAGGCAGCAGTCTCTGGGCTGAGAGGCAGCAGAGGGGATGCATCTGGGCAGCCAGGCTGCAGTGACACAAAGCCTGCTGGCAGAAGAGGGGCTGCAGGTCCTTGGCAGAGATGGCCCACCGTGACTGAGCAGTGATACACAGAAGGTCCCACTGGTGTGACTGCAGCTTGGACTTGCTCCACCTCAAAGTACACCACCACCAGCCTGGTGCAGGGCAGGGCCTGCCATGAGGCTGTGCTTTCCCTCTCCCTAAACCCGTTTTGATGCAGTGGGTACGACGCCTCTCTCCAAAGCAGATACCCGCATGGCACGCCCAGGCACAGCTGCTCCCAAGAAACAAGAACCGGCAGTGCATTTAAATATAGCACAGCCAGGACTGGCGAGAGGGGCGAACTCTTCTGGTGTGTCCTGACTTCCTTGATCAGCAAGATCTCGCGCTCAGTAGTGCACAGAACACAGCAGCACAGGCAATTCGTTCATGCTAGCTCTTTGCTGGGGTGTGCTATTGCATCAGAAGTAAAGGGCCTTCCCTTCGTCCCCACAGCACAACCCGCTCACCATCTGCACCGCTCGTCACAGCTCCGGAGAGCTGCTAGTGCAGACACAGAGATGCTCGCTTGGTTTGCAGGGCAGCACCAGGTGTCTCAAGGCCCATGTCACCAAACCGTGGGGACAATGGCACAGCCACCTGTGCATGGGGAAAGGCAGCCCAAGGCTGGGCAGGGTTCACACAGAGTAGCGGCACGGCTGCTCACAGACACCTCTGCTCACACCAAGCAGCACCTCCCCTCCCTGCTGACTCCTCCCCGAGTACCACCACCATCAGGACACGGGAAGCATCTCTGCGACATTCAAACAGCACATTTCTCTGGGCAGGTACCCAGCCTCTTCTGTCACCAGTACAGTGTCAGCACTCACTGCACTGCTGGCAGCAGACAGCCAATTCATAATCCAGTTATGAACACACAGCGATGGGTGACAGGGATGGGAGATACGGTATTTTAAAACCTTATTACAATTGCTCAAAACCGAAATACCTTTAAAAATGTGTCTATAGTTCTCCAGTATTTTTCTTCCTGTGACCTCCAGACAATTATAAAACATGAGTGAAACTTTCCATGCAGTGACACAGTCCTCGGGGCTCAGAGACTTACACTCATCTGTAAGAGTGTCACTTCATTCTTCATTCATTGAATCTCCGTGCTCAGTGGCTCATTCACGATCAAATGTTTGCAAGTTTTTTTTTTTTACCAAACAGTAATAAAATTCAAACGTATGAGAACACAACCAGGGACTGTTTCTCCCTGCCCAAAATGCACGTGCGTAAACACACATGCAAAGAGAAACAAACACAAACAGCTTTCTGCACTGAAGTGAATAAACTGAGCATTTCAGCAGATCTGCATCAACCATCAGCAGCACGGTTATGTGGATAAAAACAACATATATACGAATTTTAACAATTATATATATATGTTATATATATATAATGTATATGTACAATTGCTTATATATACATGAATGTACATGTGTATATATATATATATGAATTCTAGGAATTGCATATATTAATTCTGAGTAAAATAAACCAAATCCACTTTGAATGAGAATATCCAGATGGACTCAAGGACCTCTACGCAGCCAGACCCTTTGCAAGGAGTCCTTGCCCATCACAACGGAGGGGCTGAGCCATCTGCAGGAAGCACCCCTTGCTATCAGTCTGCAGAGAAAGTCTAACAGCAAGGTGAATACAAGCTACTCTGGCCTTTCTCTGGAGCGCATACCCACAGAACGCACCAAGGCAGAGCCCAGCTACCTCTCACCCATACAGGGTGCCAGCAAGCCAGGCTGCCTGTGCCTTCTTGGCATAGCACGGGGCAGCCCGGGGACAGCAGTGCACGGTGCAGGAGCTTACCTGTTCCAGGTAGCGTTGGAGCAGGCCCGTCGCTGCTGGGTCCCCCGCTCATCCAAGGCTGCCTGCTCTCTCTTGCCCAGATCACTGAGGCTGGGCGAACTCATGAACTTCAACCTGCGAAGAGTCCTCATGGTCAAATGTGTGTTTGCGCGTGGCAGCTACAGATACACCATCCTGTTTACACACACACACGCGCAGCTGGAGCAGCAGCAGCAGCAATGCGAGCAGTTCCCTCCGTTTGCTGTTCAAAAAAGAAACTTAAAAAAAAAAGAAGAGAGAACCAGTCTCTACGGAGCACACCTCTGCCAGCAAGAAAACAAACCTTTAATCAGATCAACTCTGACGTCATGAACTGTGGTTAATAATTTCTCCAGTCCTTTTAAAAAACAAAAGCCGAGCTCCCGGCTGCGGCTTAGGCACTTTGAAGGGGCCCCTATAGCCCGCGGCCCCCGGCACAGGGCTGCTCCCACCCCAGAGCCAGGGCCCAGAGCCCTGGGGCGCTCCACCTGCCCCGGGACCTGCGCTCCCCTGGGGCCCAGCCCTGCCAGCACTGCTCAGCCCGCCTCTCTGCGTTCGTGATGGAAATGAAACTGGAGGGCAAGAGACACACACGCGCACACACACACAAGAAGAAAGAAAGAAAAAAAAAAAGTAAAAAAAAAAACAACACCCAAGCGACCAATACTGACGCACTGAGAGTTTATTGGAAAGTTTCATAACTGCCTGTGCCCTGCCATGTTACAACACCGCACTCATGCGCTCTCGCTGCCTCACTCAGACAGACATACGCACAGTACCACGGCACCAAGAGCAGTCACACACAGAACAGCTGCAGGATGGAAACTGGAAGTGTGGTTTTGCCCTTCTGAGGAGCTTTAGGTGAGTCTGACGCCTGGTCTTTCTGTCTCTGCGTAGAATAGGATAGCAGCTGCATGACTTGGGGCATAGCAAGCTCCTATAGAAGCCCCGGGTGCCTTATCTTCAAAGGAGAAATCTCTCGGAGCACAGCACTGGGGCTGAGGCTGTGCTGCTACAAGATCCCACCACGCTCAGTTCGCTGCCGCACTCTCCTGGTTCTGCTCTGTGCCCAGGAGAGCCTTGCTCCTCAGCAGGGAAGGAGTCAACAGGACCACGACAGCTCCCTCAGAAAGTAAGCAGGCTGCAATAGAGCGAGCTGCAGTGCGAAGACCACTCCTGCTGCTGCAGAGCGTCTGCTGAGAGCTGCGAGGGCTCCCTGCAGAGCAGCCTTGCAGAGAAGGGGGCTGCAGTACAGAAGGACTTACCTTCTCCCTTTCTATTTTCATCTGCGATAACTTACTGTCTAGCTCCAGAGTATAAGTGGATTTCTTTGTGCTCAAATAGTACCTCAAGGCTGATATTACAGGAGAACTGAGTTTTTTTTTTATCGTGAGATCTGCCCTCTCTGCATCAGTTATTGAAATATCTCAATAATAGCTAATTCCTTTCGCTACTCACCAAAACTCAGCTAAGCTTCTTGCATATCAGTATTTACCTCCCAAATGTATATTTGGTAGTACCTTTGTAGGAAGCAGTAGCTGAATTTTGTAGGAAAACAAAATCCTTTTTACCTTGCACTAATTTTAGTAGTAGTAGTCTTACCCACTGTTTGGGTCAGTGCTAATACTCATTGCCCTTTCCAACCCAAAACTCTGAGTACACAAACGAGCACTGCAGCAGACAGTGTGTAACATCGCACTTTGGAAGGGACCTACAGCTCCTAATCTGACTTATGGACAAAGGCACTGCTATTCTTGGTCCCTTCCAGATGTGTGAATCCCTCAGCCAAACAAAAAAACAATCTACTATGTACACAGCCGCCGAGGGAAACAAACGCAACAATATACTGCTGTATTGTGAGGAATGAGACACATCAGCCACCAAAAATAGACATGGCAGAACACTGCTTTGCTCACAGAGGATGAAGGGCACCCAATTTTTGCGGACAACACAGCCAGCGAGTGCAGGGGAGCATGACTCAGCCTGAGCTTCAGGTGAAGCTTCGGATAAAAGTGCACCTACGCCTTTAAGGGACACAACTAGTTAGACAAACCCGTGGCAATAGGATTCCATCTAATGTCATTTTCTACCTAGCTTGGTTGCTTTTGTGCTGCTCACGTGCTGTGAATTCGATAGGCCTTGCAAATGTTATTATCCTGAATTAAAACTCTGGAATTTTTTAACTCTTTGTTTCCTTGGCAATACTGAAGACCTCATGAACTGCACCTTAACGATGCCAGCATGCCAGAAGCTAAATAACAATATTTCATCTGCCTTTTTTCCGTCTTGAAATCCTCCACTTGCTAAATTGACCAAATCCAAGGAGCTGCTGTGCTGGATGTGCCAGCGGGCGCTGCAAAGAGCAGTGCTTGGTTTCCTCATAAAGCACCAAGTCCCAAGAGAAGAAAAATCACAGAATCATCACAGAATCACAGAATGGCCTGGGTTGAAAAGGACCACAATGACCATTGAGTTTCAACCCCCCTGCTATGTGCAGGGTCACCAACCACCAGACCAGGCTGCCCAGAGCCACATCCAGCCTGGCCTTGAATGCTTCCAGGGATGGGGCATCCACAGCCTCCTTGGGCAACCTGTTCCAGTGCGTCACCACCCTCTGAGTGAAAAACTTCCTCCTAGTATCTAACGTAAATGTCCCTTGTCTCAGTTTAAAACCATTTCCCCGTCCTATCAAAAAAAAATCATTTTCCCCCATCCTTAGCCAGTGCTAGACTCAGCACCTAGCAAGCACACAGCACACAGGAAAAGCAGCATTCCAGTTTCCTGAGACATTCCTGATGGAGGTAGCAGAGGGCAGGCTTGGTCTACGCTTCCTGCTCCTTCCTATGACTCCACCTGATCAAATGTTGACTTATGATAAAAATTAATCACTCCCAACAAGGGTTACCTCGCCCATAATTACAGAGCAGTACTTCACATTTACACTGTGCTGTACGTCCTGGCACATCCCTGATTTCTTACTCTGGAGTCAATCGTGAAGTTGTCCCAAACCAGCAACTGAGGGGATGAATGGCAGAGAGCGCTCAGTATTGGCCACCAAGAGGGCTGAGAGCCCTGACCAGGGTGGCTGGGAGGCAGAGGCTGGCAGGCAGGGGCCCTCCATGGGCTCGGTAACAAGCTTCTTAAACAGAACAACTTGGCTCAGCACACTTGTAGAGCCGAGGCTCGAAAGCACTATTCCATTAATTTGGTTAATCCCTGCGCACAGTACCCTGTGCTAATGCCATTTTACTTGCAAGAAGCCTGTGGCTCAAAGGTTAAGTGATTTAAACAAAGCCCCACAGCTACCTCAGTGCAGCAGGAAGACCCGGCGCCAGCACCTGCTCCCACCCTTCCCCCAACATCTCCCCATCAAACCAAGCCTGTCTCTACTCAGAGCTGCTTTCTTTCATATGGGGGCCCACATCCCACGGGTGACTGTGGTACATCCCTCAGCCTCCGCAGTGCCTGAGATGAAGTCAGGAATCCTGCAGGGCAACAGCACTGCTTGTCTGGCACTGCCCACTGCCTGCAGGCCTCAAACAGCACACAGGGACACCAATATACATTCTGTATGTATAATGACCCAGCGTAACTCTGTAGTTAATGCTGATGTGCCTGAAATGCCTGCACCAATCCTGTTGGGAGCTGGGGCTGAAAAACAGCACTGCTGCCCCTTGAAACTGTCAGCTAATGTTACTTAACATTATACCAGTCTTTACAGTACAATCTTGCTGGCTCCTTACAAGTTTCTTATGGACTGCGATGAGAAGGGAAAGAAAACAAGAAGTAATGTTCATGAGCAGGGACACTAGGAAATCCACAACATATGAAATCCTTAATAAAGCTGCCAATGCTGCGACCACTGTGGGTCAGCTGTTCTGCTGACAGGTTAGCACTGCAGAAGCAACGGTGCAAACAGTGGGGACATAATGAGGAAGAGAAACTACCATGTCAGCTTTATTCAGCACAGCCTTGGCATATAAAAAGCAACTGAATAAATACAAATTTTAACTGGAGGAAATATATATCTATCTCCCCTTCTCTTTTGGGGAGGAGAACAGAAATCCCTACAGAAATGCTGAACGGTGCATGCTCTGCAGGCACAGAACAAAGAGGAAAAGCGCACCTATGGCAGCAAGGAGTTAAAAAGCTCCCCATTGCAGTTTTTCATAAAGCACACCACCAAACTCGGGGCATGCCTAAGCACATGCCAAAGCTCAGGAATTAGTCTTTGGAAAAACCACCCTTCTTAAAGGCACAGCACAGAAGGGCAGAGGGAGATGAGGCTGTCAGGAAAAGCATGAAGAGTGGAAGGGAAAAGGAACCTTATGACTCATCAGTTCCTTTGCTACAATAGCCACATAAAGCTCCATTATCGTCAGAAAACAAAGAATAAAGAGAATAAAGAAAGTATAAAACCACATAGGATCTATTTACACCCTAATCCCTCCATCCCATTCATTTTGCAGCCCCTGGAGATAAACAAACTCTCAAGGGCAGTTTCTGCCTGGCATTTTTGAGACTGGTCATAGGACAGCCTCGGCTTTGCTGGCTGTTTCTTTTCCTTCTGCCCTCATCACAGCCAAGCGCTGATTTATAGGGCGCACCTGACCTTACTGGGCCCCCTACACCTCTAAAACACCTCCCATGCCCTCCTGAACTGCTGCAACCACCAGTGCCTCCCTTGAGAGTGCTGGCATTTCTGTTCTATCAGCTGCACAGGGGCACGCACACAAGAGGTTTCTTTGTATTTTACACTGTTAGAAAGAAGAAACGGTGGACGACAGTATCTCCTTCCTAAGCAAGGGAGAGAAGGAAGAACCTTCTTGGCTTCTGCTACAAAGGGGTGACTTGTCCCCCTTGCCACTTCTGCAGCAACATCTGCAAGCGTTGCTCATCCTACAGAACTTCAGATCCAACCTGCAGGCACTGCCTGCCTTGGAGATACGTCAGCTTACTCCAGCTAAGGACAACCATCACTACAAACTACAGCGGATCAGGGCCAACGTCCTAAGCATTCCCTTCACAGTTTGAGCAGCAAGAATGATCTCAGGAGACTTTTTTAGCAGAAACAGAGACCTGCATTGTGAACAAAGGACCATCTGAACTACAGCAAACATCCATGTCCTCCCACACATTGGTCCATGTCTGCTGAACATTTCTTAACCTGCTCACTGACTGTCCCTACCTTGTTCCCTTGTTCCCTTCCTGTTTCTCCATCGTCCTTTGTTGTCATGTTGTCATGCTTTCTTGGTTAGCTAACCCCTCAGGAAAAATTTTAATACAGACAGGAAGAAAAAAGGGAGACTGAAATGGTGCTACTAACACAATCCTTGCAAATGAGTCTTCAGCTGGCTCATGAATCTAGCAGTACTTAGATGAGCACCTTTGCTTAAAGCATCCACGAAATCCTTTCCCCTTTGACAGCAGAATTTTTCAGTTTACTAAGCACAGCAACACAATCAGTTCTTAAAATACAGAAGATAGCTACATCTTTTATCCTTGTCCTTCAGGAGACTGGAATTAGGAGACAACGGGAACGGAATAGGCTCACTACACCCTCTTCTAAAATATCAAGCTTCCCATAAGCAGGCAGTTCCTCCAGTCATATTATTCCAAATTCCATCTCATATTATTCCAAATTGTCTCCATGTAAGTTTGGGGAACTAAAGGTAACATTGCGAAGCAAAGGAGCACAATGGTATGCTCTCAGTTACAGGCCCTGTGCCCGTATGGCATTCCATTCACATCCCCTCCAGGTATGAGGTGGGCTTCCAAACAGCAGACGTGCCCATGCCAGGTTTCACTGTCGCCCACTCACCAAATTCACAACTCACTGCAAACAGCATACATCATACAAACAATACAAACTCCAAGGCAAGCACACAACTTGACCATTAAATGCAGTCAGCCTTGTAATTGTGATTTAGAAACCGAGGTCTTCAGAGTTCTGATCAATAAGCAAATCAAGTGTTTAAAATACTTTGTGATTTTATTACAAGATCATGACATAGTCAAAAATTAATCTTACAAAGTAACTGAGCTCATAATGCACATGACATTTTTTCTTCCTGAGCTCTATGTGAATTCTTTCCTAAATTGCTTATCTTGCATAATTTTAATTGGATCCCAGAACGCCATGACCTTGATCCAGCAGCTACAGTATCTCAGTGCTGTCATCTACAGTTATATATGGTACAGTACCTTCCAAATCTGTGAACCCTGGGAGATCAGAACTGTGTGCTGTGCAGGGCTATTTTTCTTATACCCAAACATTTTCTTATTCAAGGTCTTCCAAGAGGGCTCTGATTGCCTTGGAAGGTCACCAAGATAAAGATCCCACTCCGGTAACTAGATGAGTCCCTCATAAACTGCACTGCTGGCCAGCAAGCAGTTACAAGTGATACCCTGGCTTCACTATTAGCGTATGAGAATGTAAGCATGGCTGGAAACACGAAGCATGCCTTGAGATTACTGCCACCTCCTGTGCATAAGTCAGGAAGGTCACTCCAGCACTGAGCAATGCAAGAGACAACACTGCAAATTCAGAGGATCTCTGACTCCAGTGGTACTGTGTAGCTGTTACTTTAATGGTACTGTAGCTCTCAGGAACAAAACTCACAGCCTTGTAAAAGTCACAAAAGCCTAGCCTTCAGTACAAAGGATTCTTACAGAAAACTGATCTTTCTCCCTTGAGATCACAAGAATATATTTTTTAAATGAAAATCTGCCAGTTTTTCGAGATAGCAGAAAATTGTAACATTTGGATGTATATTGGGTACTAAACTTTGTACTGTTTAGTGTGGTAGAGCTTTCATGAGGAACTTAAAAATAGTGACCTTGTGCCTTCTTTTCATATACACACGCTGAAACAGTCCCTGCAGACTGAGATACTTGGCCATGGAAACAGCAAGGATACAAAAGGCCTTCATCACACAAATGCCTGAGCCATCAGGCTTGCTGCTATAGGGCCAACAGCTTGGAAGCCCACACAGACTGAGATCCCAACTCCTAAGCAGAAAGCTGGAAGTACTTATTTCCAGCACTGCTCACAGACACTTTGCCAGATAGCTGGGATCCCAGTTCTGAAAGTCCTGGGACACACTCCTAGGATGCACAGCTCCTTCATGCAGAAAATCCTAGGCCAAGTGGTCCTGGGCTTGCAGCCAGCAGTTGCTTCAGTCTGTTCCTGTGAAAAATGCTTCATTTTGGGAACCTCAATGGAAAGAAGGATAAACTGAAGACCTCTCATGATTGGAGCTGTGGCCAGCTCCACAGTCCAACCTGCGTCTCAGTTCCTTTTAAGATATTTTGGTCTTTGGAAATAGTCAGGCACCAAATGCCACCAAGCTGACATTTTCAAGGCGAGAATCATCAGTTGCAGAGGGGAAGACTAGAGGAGGATGCACAGAGCTTTGCCTCACTGAGAAACTGCAGCCTCAGCCCACCTTTACTCTTACGAAACAACAAGCTCTCTTATGTTAGCCCAAGGCCACAAAGCTGCCTGCCAGGCTTCAGCCTGACAACACCTGAAGACCCAAAGTCTCCTCAGCAGTGCATCCCCAAGCACCACAATCCTGTGGGCCCAGATGCAGGTGTCTAAAACTACAGGCCAGTGCCCTCTGCCAGGCAGCAGCACGCTGTGCAGGATAGGCAGCACTACAAAATGGCAGCCAGGGCCCCGGCCCACCATGACCCTCACAGCAAGGCTGGCTGTGCAGCCCACTGGGAAGCAGCGTGTGGCTTCCTGACTGAATGTCACCCCTTGATCATGTTTACTGTTGACCACAGGCAACTAACGCTTTGCCGGGCTCCTGGAAAGGGGTATCAAGGCAAAAGCAAAGCAGCTGGGGTGGCAGCTGTGCTCACTGCTTCCATACGTCACTCCATTTTTGGTGGGCACAGAAATTCCAGGCCCCTCTCCAATGAACACCACCTTCACTACATCTTGCTTTTGCTCTATTCCCTGCATCTCAGCAATGAACTTGGAGGGCAGAATACTGTGATGCTTTTTTAAGTACTGCTTTTCTTGTTCCGGCCCACTCACCATCAGGGCAACAGTCTTTGACCTGCCAGGAAGCCTCAACAGTGGCCACACAGGCTCCTCAATCATCTTCACCAAATCCTCCAGAGAAAGCTCTGGCAGCTCTGCCTGCACAAAGGCTTCAGGAGCAAGCTCGCTGTCAGCAAGCCTTCAATTTTTCCTCTTCATCTGGTTTCTGCCACAACACACATCCATAAAGGTTTAGTCCCTGCTGTGGTAGTTTGGTGCTTGCAAACTGTAGGACACCAGACAGAAGATAAATGAAGGCAACCTTTCCCTTCTGCCTTTTCTTTTCATTCTGAAACTCACAAAGGTCAGATTTGGATTTAATTTTGTCCTGCGCAATGTTTTGGCTTGGTTCGTATTTATTCCAAGTGAGTTCACCCATTTCTTCTGTAGAAATAAAAGGTCATGAAACCACTGAGTTCTCTCCCTTCTAAAGGGGGCACTCCCTCCTAGCGAGCAAATTACCAGTGAAACCAAGGAAAAAAAAATTAAGCAAAAAATGTGTTTTGTTCCCACTGGGCAGGTGGAACTGCAATCACAGCTGAGTGTAATTAGGAAATGTGTAAGGATGCACTTCAGATGCCACTACTTTGCATCAGTTTTTAAGCAGTCTGTTTAATTTGATTGATGAACTCAAGGTAAGAAAAAAAAACTTTTAATTTTTTTTTGCTTATTTATTGAAAAAACCACCAACGTTGTCCTTCTTTCTGCAGTATTTATTTGTCTATGCAGCAATAGGAACCACCCAGTTTTGGAGAGTGGAACCAGTTTTGGAGAGGACAGAAAAGGGAGGGTTGGATCACTTCATACATAAAATCAATCCATATTAGCCCTCAGCTGATATGCAGGTTAAGAACTAACACATAGGTTAAGAAGGAGATGCACGCATGCATATATGTGTGTGTGTTACGTGTTACCTTTATTGGTCGTTTACAGATCAGCTTCATTTTTTTTTTCAGTTGAATAATTGGAGGAATGAGAGCATCCAGAATCGAACTTTTAGTTCTGGCTGACATAAATAGCTTTTCAAAGCCAGGTTTTTGGTTCATTGACTTCACTTGAGTTTTCTTGCTTTGTTTAGTACAAGAATTTACCATGTCATTTGAAATGTAAACATATCTAAACTTATTCTGCTGGAATAAAACAGAGTTATTCTGTGTTCATTTACTGTAATACGCTGCTTCCTTTCCATGCTTTCAACACAAAATCATCTTGGTTCAAATGTTTTAAAGAATTTTTGGAAAGGCAAAATGCCTTCCAATGCTGCTTTAAGAACTCAGTAGTAATGAAAAAAAAAGTACAGGGTTCTAAATATCTTAAGGATGAATCCTTAATGCTGTGTAAATGTCTTACTCTGTGAAAACATGACAAGTACCCACTTGCATTTATCTACATAATTCCACTATTTTATTAAGAACTGATATCTCGTCAAAGTCAAATGCTGAAACAGTTAAAGTCCCAACTCAGCTCAAAACCAACAAATTTCTAAAGAAATAAAATTAAAAAAAGTATTTGCAAGCTGAAATCATTATTTTTGTGACTGATTTTGACAATCCTCATTTTTTATCTTTTGGAATATTAATCAAACCTCAGTGAGGTGACCTGTCCTCTACTGAAGTAGTCTGAGTTGCATTTGTGTGGGTTTGGGGGAAAAAAAGAAGGAATGAAAGTTACTATTTTTTTCTCTCTATACTTAAATCAGAACTAAAGGTAATAAATGTAAGATTTCAGCTGTTACATAGATGATGCTTTTATTTTAGATACAGTTAGACAGGTACATCAGTAGATTGAATATCTGTGCATTTATCTGCACTTTACCACTGTTTTTTACTGAGATGGTAAATAAAGAAAAGAAAGAAAGCTGGGAATAACATTTGAGATCATTTCTTCCTTGTAAGCTTTCCACAGGAGCTCTGGAAAAGAGATGGGACACTCAGGGCTGCAGTGACAGCAGCATAGTAGCCTGGAGGTCACAACTGCAAGGTGCAACTAAAAAGCTCTCTGATAAGGGTGAATTACTGCTGCTTGGCCTTTGCAATTATTAAGCTCATTCAACATTAGCTAGTAGCAAATGAGGTAACATTGGGAGTGAGATGTGTACATCTCAGCAGAGAAACGTAGACTGCATAGATAACTGGCCGTATCTATGATGCATGTCAACACATCCTATCAAGCTAGTTGAAACTACTGAGGATGTTCTGGAAGTGCCTGTTCTCTACGCTGGCTCCAAAGAGAAGGTAGCGTGAATCATTCAGGTACAGATATGGTATTCCAAGCTGTAAATATATAAAATCAGAGGAGATGAATTTCACTCCCAGTATCCTACTGCCTGATTGATTATGAAACAAGTGTAAATAATTTGGCACCCATCTAATGAATGCTTCACTTCCTCGAGTACATGCTCCAGCCTTGGATGAAGAGACCTTTGGGAGCTATCTTGTGTTTACAGGCTCAGTTGGTGTTTCAAAAAGGGAGATATTAAATTAGGAGTGTTTCCAGGAGGGTCTGCTGTTGGGATTGATCAAAGGCATCACAAGACATAGAGAAAAAGGTCAAGTAAATAAGCCTTCTTGGGACAGACTGGACAGAGAGGACAGCCAGTTGTGCTAATAAAGAGCATCTTCTGGAGAGGGAATCAGCTGAGATTTTTAGGGAAGAGCTAAGCTGAGCATAACTCCTGCTTGAGGAGTGGACAAGAATCAAACAATAAGTGAAGATAATGTCAGATTCTCCTCTTTTTATTGAAAGAAAAGGGAAAATAAGGGCGCAAACAAAGCTACAACTTTACTAGGAACTTCTCATTATACTAATTGGGAAAGGACTGTTTTCTCTGTCCTTCTAAGCACAGCAAATACATCACCTTGCTGTTTCTGATCAGGCCTGTCACGTCAAGACTTCTGCACGTGCTGGATTTGAAGCATGGGATACTTCCATTGACTCCTATGAGACTGTACACATCCAGGAAGTTAAATGAATGCACAAACATTTACAATGGCTGCGGCCTGCAGATGTAAACTAATGGGGTCCTGAAACGTTACATATGTGCTTCCTATGGTCTCTGCAACAACAGACCCAGAATCCTAAGACATTTAAATTATACCACAAGTGAGAGTAAATAATAAATACAGCTGTGAAAATACGCACGCTGTTGAAATATCAAATTGGAATACAATGCTACACTTAAAGCCATATGCATCACTTAAAGTCTAGTACACTGCCAGCAAGTGAGAAGTTATGGCTTTTGCAGTGAAAAATAGTAAGTGGTTATAAAATACTGGGTTTGCAGTAGACAGGCACTGTTTTTTCATGGAGCACTGGCACTTCAGTTAGCAAACATTCTCTCAGGGTGCTGGTGAGTTGCCCGAGGCACTATGTCTACTATTGCCTTGCATGGTGGGAACTCCAATCAACCTGTCCATCACAGGAAGGTTACAGATTACACAGTGTTTTATAAACAGTTTACAGCAGAACAAAATGCAAATGCTCTACTATAAACAGAAGCCACACGCATGTCCAATTGTTTGTTCTGAAATGCAGATATTTACAACAGCACAAGAAAAAGAAGTTTAACAATGAACAAATCAAACATGGAGTGTTTGCTGCAGCTTTTAAAAATATGTCAGTAAAGCATGAGGTCAGTGTTTAGTTCTGCTTGCAATGACTGAATCCTCCTAGCAGCAATATCTGGAGATGTTTATGGGAAAACTCGTGTTTAATAACAGATCAGCTGGTAAATTACTAACTTAGTACACAGCAGAAGTGGGTACTTGTTTTTTAGAAGGCTGTGAAGTGCTGAAGCAGAAATTTCCTAAGCACACTTGAAATAACGTGGGCATAGGTTATGACCAAGTGATACCCTGATACTTCTCTTAGCTTTTCCATAGGAATTCAGAGTAATATCCATACCCACACTTTTCATGGCCTGGGATCCATCACAGCTGCCAGGTTGCTCTCTCTGCTATTTGCGCCCCTAACTTTCTTCTTAAGGAATAGGTAAAAACACCCTGGAAATCCTTGGAAAACAGGTGCAACATGAGGGAAAATGATTTATCTCCCTTTTATGATAGAATCATAGAATCATAGAATGGCCTGGGTTGAAAAGGACCACAATGATCATCTGGTTTCAACCCCCCCGCTATGTGCAGGGTCACTAACCACTAACCAGGCTGCCCAGAGCCACATCCAGCCTGGCCTTGAATGCCTTACCATCTGTGTCCAGTTTACAGATGAAGCTAAATTCTGTTGTGGGGTACACTGACTATGGCACAAGTTCCCAGCAGAGGTGCAGGACACATCATAACTATGCTAACCTGGTAGCCTGGAATAAGACAAGGTAACCACTATAGAAAAATCCAGCTACCACTGTAATGGAGTAGCATGGAGTAGGCATTCCCACTGTTTAGGGCTTGATACAAATTCAGAAGAAAGCGTGCATTAGTGACCAGTAAATCAAAATTGAAGTTTTAAAGAGCAAACCCTTTACAAAAGACTTCTTTGCTTAAAAATCACAGAAAAGGGGAAAAAAAAACAAACAACAAAAACCTGAAGTAATGGTAGTTTAACTCCTGCAGCTCAGTGATAAACTAAATAATTATCTGAGAGGAAATGGGTCTCTAAATACGATCAGAAAGAAAACTTCTTTGCAGGAAGACACTGGTGATTGCTTTCCAAAAGAATTTAAAAGTTGCTTTTAAAAAATAAAAGCTACCATATGTGATGGTAATATCAAAGAAAAACAGAACAACCTCAAGGGCAGATTAAGAACATTTACTTTTCTTTCACATAAATACACACATACACACACACTCCCATACACGCTCTCCATTAATGACTGATGTTTACTGACAGTTATCTCAAGAAATCTGTAAAATGTCTCCCTTCCTATCTAAAAACTCTGACCCTCAAATGCAAACCCAATTCTAGCACTGATCATTAAGGACTCTGAGATGGCCGTGCCCAAGCACCTCTGCAGAAACAGCTGCAGCTGTTTAAGATACTACTACTACTCAACTGCTTGGTGCTGCTTCTCACCCCACCCACACATACATATATATATATATACACATCAATCATATATATAGGTCATTTGGGAATTCCTCATAGGCTTCAGTGCACAGGCAGCTGGGGCAGTGTAATCTGTTTCTGCAATGGTTGTCTGACTGTGCTCTTGCTGAGCAGGATCTGACTCATTCAGCTCAAGGTTGCCGCGGCGGGAAACACCGGAGCTTTTGCACCACCCGTGCTGACTCTCTACCTCAAGGCTTTTTTCCCAATGAGTTATTTAGAGGCTCCTCTCAGAGAGCAGAAATTCAAGCAATTTTCTATACTTCTTGCTGATTGGTCTTATTCAGCTGTAAGCAGATTCACAACAGAAGGTTCAGGCAGACCATTTTTTAAGCTGCACTAAAGCTAGATGGATAGACTGAGACAAGCTGATGTTAAAAGTCACAGAGAATTGCATCGTCAAACATTGATCTGAATAACAACGAAGCACAGTAGGATCTGCATGACATATTGGAAGGAAGATGCTATGCTAGCTCTACTCTGTCCAACAAAAGGAACTCTCTAGGTGCCCCAAACTAGAAACATTTTCCCACTGCAGATAGTATTGCAGGAGCTTTTGCTTACCTGCTGAAGGGAGAAGAAAGCAGGACTGAATAACCGATAGCCAAGACTCTGTAGCAGGCTTCCAAGAATCACATGAGAGCTCTTGACAGGTGATACAATTTGGTTAAAAAATTCATCCCGTTGTAAAAAAGGCAGCTCTGCAACAAAGAGATGAACAAAAAGTAGCATTGCACATACTGTTATTCTAGGAATTGTTTCCCCCTTGTGCCCTAATAACCTCCCACACAACACACGCAGAAGTGAAACAACTGCAATACTCAGTGCTGTTACACACATCATCACTGATATAAGCAAACATTTCTTTAACTTTCCCTTCCCCATTTTGTTTTCGTTAAGAGGGAACCAACTCATTGACACCAGTGCTAAGAGCTGTGCTCATCACCGGACAAGCCAGTTTCCATTAGCGCTCACACTGCAGGCAGTTCTGTGTCCCGAAACAAAAGAAAGGTCTGAAATAAGCTTCATGCTCTGCAATGATCACCTTTGGAGAGAAGCTATCCTGTAAGACCTGGAAAAGTCTTAAATGCCTCATTTAAAAATAATGGAATTCTTGCTTTATGGCTTCAAGTAATGGTTGTCATGTCACTGCCTGTCCACAGCTGGTATCAAAGTGCCTCTCTGAGATGTCTACAAACACAATAAGCAACCCAAGAGTGGATATCTTCCTGCAGCACAGAATTTATTCTTATGCGACTTCTATCCCAACAAAACCACCTTCATACACGCAGACACAGCACACACACGCATACACATTCTGAGGTTGGTTCTTCAGCACCCTGTACGTGGCAGTCACTCTACCACACTGCTAAGTGTAACTAGCCATAACGTACAGAATTCCTTCTCAACTCACTTAATCCTGGGTACAAAACACTCCAGCTTTAGTTTTCTAGCATCGCATACACACGTTGTAAGTAACTTCTATGTTTAAAACAGTTGTACTTTTTACTAGGATTAATCTATTGTGCCTTCAAGAGAACTAAATAATCGCAGAATCATAGAATAGCCTGGGTTGAAAAGGACCTCATAGATCATAGAGTTTCAACCCCCCTGCTACGTGCAGGGTCACCAGCCACCAGACCAGGCTGCCCAGAGCCACATCCAGCCTGGCCCTGAATGCCTGCAGGGATGGGGCATCCACAGCCTCCTTGGGCAATCTGTTCCAGTGTGTCACCACCCCCTGGGTGAAAAACTTCCTCCTAATATCTAACCTAAACCTCCCCTGTCTCAGTTTAAAACCATTTTCCCTTGTCTTATCATTGTCCACCCATCCTTAATCCTTAGTCACTGTATACTCCTGCCTTCTGTCTGCTCTAGGGGTGTGCTTCATTCTTTTACCACTTGTTTAGTCCAAGCCTGAGGAATTAGCTTGAATACCTGTGTACGAAGCCAGGGGTTTTACACTGCAATATGTTAAGTGTGTTAAGGAGTGCACGCTTAAGCAGCGTGGTACTCAGTTTGCAGAATGGGAGAACATTGGGAGCTTGTAGGCTACACAGCCAGGAAGTGGCATTCTGAGTATGCGGGGACAAGGTAGAGAAACCAACCTTTTCAGCAACACTCATACATCTGAAAGATGACAAATGAACATATTTCATGTGAAATATTTCAAGTAAATGCTTAAAAAAGGTAAGAGCACCATACACTGCTCATGAACATCCTATGCCAACAAAAACCCCCGCAGACATAGACAGGTGTTGTCCAAATACATGAAAATCTGCTGTAAGCAAAGGAAGCTGTACTAGGGCAGAATTTTCTTGGTATGGCTGGCTTTGTACTAGGAGCACCTGCCAAAGCTGCCAGAGTGGTCAGGACACAGAGGTCATCCAAAGCCATAAACAGCTCAGCTCTGCTGAAAGTGGATATCATCAAAGCACCTATCTAAAATAACAGGTGTTGCCATGAATTCTGGCTTTATTTCCACCCTGCTTAAAAGCCAAATTGAAAAAAAAAAAGATTCTTTATCTCCTTTCTGATTTAAAGTATATGAGAATTTCCGCTGAGATTGGACAGAAAGTGCAATAAGAGCTATTTGGCCCGCAGATGAGATGCTTATGGGTATGAAAATACTGTTGTGCACGGAGCTTCTGCTTTGGCACTTCAGTGCCAGCAAATAAGAACATCTTCCACTTTGCCTATAACCTGTGGTAATTGGATTAGCTGGAATAACAAACCAAAACCATTAAAGCAGGCACTTCCCAGAGGTGAGTTTTAGAATCATTTTTGTTTTCTAAGGCACAGCACCACTTACAGACCCCCAAGCCTTGCTACAGGGAAAGCAGCAATAAAAATCCCTGAGGGCAGCCGCTGTGGATGACCCTAAACACTTCTGCAGACACAGCCATCACTTAGCAGCTTTAGGGCCTGAGATCTCCCAGTCAGCACGGAAGGAAACATGAGCCCAGAGGAGTGCAGATCCCAGAGGACACT
Source organism: Gallus gallus (assembly GCF_016699485.2). Classification (NCBI taxonomy): domain Eukaryota; kingdom Metazoa; phylum Chordata; class Aves; order Galliformes; family Phasianidae; genus Gallus; species Gallus gallus. The sequence continues at coordinate 69,803,867 of NC_052532.1, read as the reverse complement.
CACAGGTGCAATACAAACATGGACTAATATAAGTGCCTTCCTTATCTATATGGCTAGCTTATTTGTGAGTGTGGGTGAAACTCATTCTTTTCCAACAACAGGGACTTGTTCAGCCAAGGGAATGCCGGCTTCTACTCAGGACTGACAACAGGGGCTGCAGTAAATCCCTACATCAGTTGAGCTGACACGGCTGCCCAGTGATGTCCCTGCATAGCCAGCTGCAGTCAGAGGAATCAGTCACGGACCAATCTGTGGTATTACTGTGCACGTCATTCAACCAAGCTATGAGTGACTGTCAAATAACCCCCAACATTTCAGTAACTGCAGCATGGAAGGTGCAAGCCAAGAACCAACATGCTAGATGGAAACAGTGATTGTAACTAAACTATAGACAGCTGGGCACGATCGAGGTCTGCTGCCTGAAAACCCACAGTGGCAGCATTACAGGCCTTCTCCTGCTGGAAAACATTCTGACCACACTGACCAGGAGGAACATTGGTGTCTGGAAGGGCAAAGGCTGGGGCACTGCTTCAGTTGTGTAAGCTCAGCTAAATCAACCAGAAGTGTGGAAAGAAGTGCATGGAATGAAGCAAGAAGGCACTGAGAGAAAAACACAGTTCATACTCTCTACTTTATACATGTGTGGGTGGTGGATAAGTAGCATTTCAGTCTATGAAGCAAGTGGCATTTGTGCTCTCGACATTCCCCTCCCTGGCTATTTAATAAACCAGTGTACAGCTGGTCCCAAGCATCAAAACTGCATGGTTCAACATATGCTATAGCTGCTACCCAGGCACCCTCATTCACTGTTTTCTTCAGACTAATGCAGGATTTGTAGGTAAAATGTATTTCTTTTTGCCAGAGACAAAAGATATCTGTATTTCCTCTCCACTTTATTTCAAGATTAATTTTTTAAAGGGGAAAAATTGTCACTTTAATTGAGCTAGAATTCAAGCCACAGATTCAAACTATAACAGAAGGATGAATTATGATGAATTCTGGCTACAGAAATCAACAGGAAAAGCCTTGTTGACTTTCCCTGGGGCAATGCTGTACCCCAGACAAATAATGATTGTTTTTAATACTGACTTCTTGTAGCTGAAATCTTTTTGCTGACCATCTGTTTCTGTTCCATGTACCTCTCTGAGTTTTCTGCTGCAGTAGTGACAATCTGCTTGTGCATCTCCGAGGACATAAACTTACGAAGACAGAAACCCAAAAGGAATAACTTCTCCTCAAAACCCTTGGTGTTACCCTTACAAGAAGTTGGAGGAAAAGCCGTAGAAAGCTCTGCACCAAGATGTGCCAAATTTTATTCTGTGGAGACAAAGAAAAAGCTAGAACGTGTACCAAGAACAAGAACAAAATTTAAGGGGCTATTAATAGAATTAACCAAGTCCAAAAACACCAAAAGATGTCCTCTCCTTCGTTAGATTACAACTTCCTCCATCCTCAAAACTCCTATTTAAAACCTCTTTCATTCTTTGTTTGCCACCCGTTAAATCTTAAGCACAAAGAGTAGCTGACAGCACAGGCCAAAGTGGTGCTTTCATGGGGCTCTGCCTGTTACAAACGGGACCGATTCCACAGGAAGAGAGCCAGACTGCTGAAATTGAGCTGTGCAGTAAATCCCCTGATTTGTTACCCAATAATGCAAATGTTTCATCGATGTTACTTAAGCAAAACCATTTCATAAGCCAAGTTGCAAATGCAGCTGCACCACTGCCAGTGTTCTCACGCTGCCAGCAGGCTGTGAGTTGCATCACAGAGGTAAAACAGCATCACATTTGTGAAGAGGTGACTGCCACATGACAAAACAGGCCAAAAAAAACCCAACCCGACAGCAGTGCACCTCAAGACCATAAATGTCTTTGCAGACCGCCATTTCCAAACCCTTCCGTACTGTTCTGGTTTTGCTTTTAATGACTGCGATAGCAAAAATACTTAACAATGTCTACAGAAAAAAATTGGAAAATCCTATTCATGTGAATCATAGAATGGCCTGGGTTGAAAAGGACCACAATAATCATTGAGTTTCAACTCCCCTGCTATGTGCAGGGTCGCCAACCACCAGACCAGGCTGCCCAGAGCCACATCCAGCCTGGCCTTGGATGCCTTCGGGGATGGGGCATCCACAACCTCCTACCTACTAGAATCATTTCTATGTGTGTTCATATTTCATGTATTACTGCTTAGGTTTTACCAGTAGCCCATTTATAGAACTCCCATCAGAAAGTCTGCATCCCACCATGGTTCTAATACAAAAAATAAGCTTCAGGTAGCTCAGGCTGGAGTTCTTGTGTGGAGAACCACATAGCTAAACACTGTGAGCTCCCTTCAGCTTTCTTAGGTGAAACAGAAACACCTTTCCTCTGCTTCCATCAAAGCATTCAAAGTCACGAACTTCTGATACAGCATTTAAATGGTTTTACTGGGAAATGATGTAGTTGAGTGTAAACAAGAGAATATTCGGGAAGGATTTCACTTGAGCCCCCACTGGGTGTCCTTTGCTGGCTCAGTCACTTAGGGCAATCTCACGGATTGAGATAATAATAAATTGATAAATGCCTCATTTACCCCTTTGTCTGAAAACTGAGCCAATTCAGGCGAGGTCCAACATTCCCCTCAGAGAAGCGAGGCACTCTGCTTCAGCTGCATCTGCTTTTTAGTAAAGCATTCTTTATTCACTTCCATCCTCATTCCTAAACACTGTGGTGAGGTGGAAGAGCAAAAGGAGGACATTTTCCTTTCCCTCAGCTATTCATAAGCCATTCTACCCACAGCCCACCTCACCCTGGCACCCCTGCAAGCCCCATGCTCAGCCTCCAGCTGCAGAGGTGCCAGAGCACATAGCAGCTGCTCCTGAAGCACATGTGAAAAACATCCGCAGCAAAAAGCAGCTTCCAATGAGAACAACAGCAGGCCTCTATGGAGGGATTAAGAGACTGATGGATCCCACACAACTGAGAGTCATGAGCAGCTAAGAGGAACAAATCACTGCCTTCTCATCCAACTCATGGCTTCTGGCAATGAGCAGGCTTTGGAAGAAGCAAAAGGAGAGGCAGAGAGAGGCATCTGACAGCAGAACGGAGCCAAAAGTCATTTTCAATGCAGTAATAATATTGAATCTGCATGGAAAAAAAGGAATGACAAGGTCATGACCTGTGATCGCCCTTGACAACTTTATTTCTCTCTTTTCACAGATCTGTAGGCTCTGCTGAGCATGCTCTAATGTCTATAGACATTAACATGAACTTCTCACGTCGTATCACTGGGATTCTGGCTCATAACTTTTTTGAACTGGGCAAAAAAAAAAAAAAAACAAACCATGTGAAATCTCACAGTTCCTCATCTCCAGGATCACTCTGCTGGAAAAAGAGTCCTGTCTTTGCATGGGTAGTACCCCACAGTCATGCATACTCACTCTACGTGCATTAAAATTGTTTTCCATCTGGAAAGAGAAGTTTAAGAAATTACAACACTATCACCCCTTCCCCTCCTCTACCAAAGCAGGGATTGCAGAGGGGACATGTCATGTGGGTCTTTCAGTGCAAAGCCCTACAGTTGCAGGTCTGCTGCCAAGGAAGGTGAGGCTCCGGTGAAGCTGCCAGATGCAATAGGGAGATGCTTTCTGCTCTACCAGCCTTGCTGATTTTGAAGAAGGGTAGCAAATAGCTGAAGGCAGTGATTTAAATTTCCTCTGATGTTTCCACTATATGATCAGTAGACTTCTACCAACACACAACAAGCAGCTGCTTAGTCAAAAGCTTCTTGAGCAAAACCCATACGAGGAGAGCAGGGCTCTGCAGTCTACACCTACTGCTGCTCTCAGAGTGCACACCTGGGACCCCAGAAAGCCTTGGAGAATAGATGGAGACACCGATACAAGTTTTTGACTAGTGAGGACAATATGCCTGGATAGCAGGGAGTAAAATAGCAACAGGAGGAAACAGACTGGATCTCAGATGGCTTTATCCTTCCTCCTGAAACTAGCCAGAGGCTGGATGTGCTGCAGCTGTGTCAGGACAGGGTGCAATATAGAGGGAAGGACTTTGTGGGAAATAAAATGTCATCAAAAAGAAAACAGAAACAGAAGTACAATTACAGGACCATCATAAAATTTGCCTAGATTCAAATCAGTCATGATTTTGTGCCATCAACAACTTAAAGCCCTACAGTGCAAATATAAGGGAGCTGTAATGTTCCCCCAGCACCATCTCTTCGGACAGTTTGGGAAGAGGCACACAGAGCCCCTAAAAAACATAACATTTTTCAGTAATGATTTCAGTGTGGAGATGATACTCCTGGGGATTAACGACTGCCTGAGAGGTGCTCAGGCTCAGGAAGGGACACTTGCCAGTGGCTGATTTGTGGAAAAGCTCTATGATCATTAGTAACACCACGTGAGGAAAACCAGAAACGGTGTTGTGCTGGATTTTAACTGTTCTACATCGGGTACACAAGGTACTTTTTATTGCCACCAACAGACACTGGGTCAGGAGTCAGGCTTTTCTGAGACCTCCCTGAAGAGTGTGTGCCTCCAGGGAGGACAGGCGGACTCCTCACATCTGAGATGTCAAGGAATATATCCAAAGCCATTCTCAAAAGCACAAACACACCCCGAGTATTTTTGTTTAGCTCCTAGTATTCAACACCTTGAAGGCCACACGTGCCTGTTCTCAAGGTCTCCACGGCAGTAAATGCAAAATATAGCTTCACAAAGAAAAGGAGTGCTTCTTCCAGATGCCCAGGACAGAAGTCATCTCACTGCAACTACAGCTGGCAGTTGCCCTGTACTTCTAGATAACCTCTTAATGCTCCAAAACTGATTAAGATATACTCAGAGGTACAGGATTTGATCCAGTAAAAGCACCTGTACTGGAAGTACATTTGGCTCCCAAATTCTGGGCAAATCCTAGGGGCAGAGAAGAAAGAAATGAGGGGAAGAAGAGGATATTGAAGGATTCAGAGCAACTAGAAGCTGTGCCTTTGGGTTCAATGCAATCTGAGCAGGCTATTTACTAACCTCAGTCTCCAGGACCTGGAGCTCTCTGCACAGCCCCCATGGCCATCTCCACTGGGTGAGGAGAGTGCAATCTGCCAGCAGCAGCTCAGCTGAGCAGCACAGGGTGGATGAATGGTGAAAACAGCAGTTTGTACCTTTCCTCTCCAGCATTTCGCTCCTATCATTTTCTTCCCTTTCCTGCAGGAGGGGGGGAGGGAGAGCTTGTTGGACCTCCACGTGTTCAAAGAGCAAATGAGATTCACTTTATAATTACTTCCTGATTCTCTGCGTGAGCAATCTGTCCTCACCCAGACAGATGGCAACTGCTGCTGCACAGCTGCTCCAGCACGGGCAGGGCTGGCGGGTGAACAGCAGGCTGGTGGGATGCTCCTTTGGCTCACCAACCCCATAAAACCCAGGAAGGAAACCCAGACTGTCAGCCAAAGAGAGCAGAGTCTGTAAGTCATTCCCACAGGATGGCTGGTGGTTTATCAGAGACTAATTTAAAGCATACTTGTTCATTAAGACATAGACCATACCAGCCAACAATGGGAACACATCAGACAGCCAAAGGAAGCTACAGCACTCCCACCAGTGCTACTTGCAAACCTACTTTCTATTAACTGGGAATGCATATACATATATATGTGCATGTACATATGTACTTTTTGAGTGTGTATTTTGGTGTACTTAAATAAAGCCTAATACACTGTAGTCCTGTTCATAAGTTGCTTAGGCACTTTCACCACAAAGTAACTGCAAGAGCAGCTGCAGCACTAAGCCTCCCTTCTGTCACTCCATGGCCAGGATACAGCATCACCTTGTCAGCCACCACAGCACTGCTTTGTCTCAGCCTGCTGCCGTTATGGGCATATGAATGTAACAGCCTCTTGAGTGCTAAGCCGGTGTCAGCCAGATGACAAAATAAATAAATAAATAAATAAACACCAAACCAAATGTATTAGAAAAAATATGAAAGGAAGAAAAGAAGGTCCTTGATTCACCTATAAAAAAGAAAAAAAAAAAAACAAAAAACCAAGTTGTTTTCCCCATTCTCCTCCATTCCATAAAAGCAGTGAGCTGTCCCAGACAACCATCTGGCTCCTAACATGGCTGAACTTTTATACAACTTCAAAAGAGAAAGATACCATCACCCAGAGTAACAAAAGCAAACAAACAAAAAAAACCTCTTTAATTTGCCAGAATGTGTTCCTGAGAGATTTGACCCTTGATTGCAGTGTCACATTCTTAACAAAATTTCCATGACAGTTAAGATTTTTACGCATGAATGGATGGATTAATTTGTTTCCAGCAAAGGAAGACGTATCACCTCCCTACCTGCACAGAGCTACATGAACTTTCAGACTGTGTACCAAAATATGTGGTAGAAATCCATAAAAAAAATGAAGCACCCAAATGTTAGCTTTTCACCAAGCAGAGAGGAAAAGAGCTGCTAGAAAACCAACACTGAGCATTTAGAAAACAAACATTTTGCCAACAAATACATTCATCAGGCTCACAGCATCGCTCCAGTTCTGCCCCAGCACAATTGCTATGCTGGTGTGAAATGCATGTACTGCAATCCATCCAAGCTCCTGCTCAGACATTATGACATGCTGCAAGTGGGTCCCCTGGCAGATGCAGGTAGCAGGGTTAAAACAGGCACCAGCTGCAGCAGTGCTGATGCCCAGGACAGGAGAAGAGTATCCATGGCAGAATTGGCCTGGAGAGTACCGTCCTCTCCAGCAAAGTAGGCATATGTGAGAACAACTCAAGGCAGAGGAACAGCAGCAACTGTGGGGGGAATAGAGGAGCTCCGTACTTAAACTGTCTATAGCAGGCTTGGACATGTATGACCACACAGTGTACCCCTTTTGGGTAACCCAGCAGAGGCTTCCTTGTACCACCCAAGAGTTGCATCCAGACTGCAAAGCTACAAACCTGAATGCAACACTGAGTGCTTACACCTTTTCACAACTCCTTTGCAACCAGGTAACAACCCTGTGCAAGCAGCAAGAGTCACTAACACTCAGAACAAATGCTTCTTCAGCAAAAGGTGGCCCAGTTGGAGATCCATACTGGTTACTTTCATGCTTCCATGTAAACAAGGGAAGCTCTGGAGATCCAGTATCACAAGTCGTTGCACAGCAACACAATTCAGATCGCAGATCCAACAGCACAGCTCAACCATAGCTCTTACAGCACATGAAGCCAACTTTGGGAAATCCTATGAAAACCCAGCATTACAATAGCAAAAGTTAGATGATAAGCAAAGAGAAGGAAGAGTCTGGATACGAAGGTACACTGTGATGCTTGTCAGAAATGTGCTGGTGGACAATGTTGGCTGGTCAGAGCTTTAATGGTGAATTTACCTGGAGCCTTTGCATTACACAGTTAGAATCATCTGCGTAGTGCTGACAACAGAGGGAATTTTTGCTAGGGTTTCAGCACTCACATTTCAGCAGCAGTTGTACAACAGAGAAGTGAATCAGAACGGAGATCCTGAACCGTGATGGCCAACACTGGCAGCAGTTACCTTCAGCAAGCAAGGAATATGTATGTTAATGGAAAGGCACTGCAACCTGAAGCTGCTCCAGCTGCAGTCCCTAACCTCTACCAGCGCTATCACTCAAATCTCTGCAGAATTAGCAGTGAAAGCACTGCTCTATCCTCTCAGAGAACAATGCTGGAAAGCTGCCAGGGGTTAACGTGCAAGGAAAGCGTCAGGGAAAACCCCCCCAAAGAACACAAACCCCAAACTTGAAAGCTATTCAGGAGATTGGTGCAAGCCGAGGCATTGCCTCTCACATTTGGTTCAGGGAAAATCTCTCTGAACACCACAGGCACCTGCACCTCAGTAAAAATTAACTACTAGTTGGACATTTTTTATCCTCCAAATTTCACCAAGCAGGCTCCTGAGCATTTAAAAAACCAGCACAGAAGTAGTCGTAGTTAAGCATTTTTGATTATTATTGTTTTGCATTAAACCGTGGGGGTCTCGGCCATAGCCCAAAATCTCCCTGAGTTAGGTGATGTGGGAAGGCAGCACAAAAAAAGATGATTTTAGCAGAGGCAAAAACAGAAGCATATGTTCTCCCAGGATATGTTCTAGGCACAACCGTTCATGGGTAATTAAGAGTAGCAGAAGAGTTCCCACATAATCTCACGGCAGCGAGCCAGACAACATGGAATTAATTCCCTGTATCCCTGCATTTTCAAAGAAAAAGTGAGAAAAAAGGCTTTTGCCGGGCACCAGAAAGGACCAGTGGACCCTGCTTGTTTCACACTGAGCCAACCTTTGGCTCTAAAGACCTCACCAAGACAACAGCAGCACAGCTACCCCAAGGCAGGACAGCACTGCCCCACTGCTCATGGGGAGCATGCGAGGCACATTTGCCCCTCAGCTCTCTATTTAAAGGTATCTTAGAAATGAAAAGCAACTTAGAACCGACCGCCCTGACTCCAAATTAATTCTGATGGCTAGGAAGTTGAAAGGCTACTATTAATACTACACTGCAGCTATAAATTCTATTTTTTACTTCTGCATGTTCACCACATAAATATATATACACCAGAAATGTCTTCGTTTTGCTGGAATACTCTTGGGTGATGGTTGGTAGCCCTCATCTGTTAATTAAAGGGCAGGGGAAGAAACACACTCTCTCTAAAATATGAATTCTGTGGTTATAATGATGCTCAAAGAAGGTATACACAAACAAAAATAGCCCTCAAAGGTGAAAAAGAAAATAGAAGGGAATGCTCCCTCCTCACAGCTCCCCCAAATCCATTTTTTTCAGCAATCTGCAGGCAGAGCTTCAAGAGCTGAAAGAATCTGCTGCCTTCCCCAAGCACTGGGATTTGGCCAGAAGTCTCCAGGCTTTGAAATTCATAAGCCCCTCTGGCCTTAGCTGATTTACTGTGGTCATGGAACCCGAGTTCCTACTTCTTAAAAACCAAGCATATAAAGAAGGGCACAACCCTCATGCATGTAAGTGCCTCATTTTTACCAAATCTGACTTCCACCCTGGGAAAAAAACAAATCTCCTAAAAATGCCAAGGCCGGAGGTTCAAGGAGAACCCCAAATTGCCCAGCACAAGGCAAGATGAACACAGATGCATTGGTGTTCACAAAAAAATACAACCAAATGGCTGTATGGCGGAAGGCACCGCCTCACTGGAGGGAGAGCTGGAAAGCAATTTTCCATCTATGCCATCCCGGCACTGCAGCCTTGCTGGGAGGATGCAGAAGGCTGCAGCTGCACCAAACAGCGTGGTGCCAAACCTGCATGTCCTGCTTGTGTGCCAGGGCTGCACAGCATTTTACTGAGGTGTACCAAGGTGCAGCAGGGCCCACGGATCTGTGTCCTCCCTCAAGTTGTTTCATGCATGAAGGCTGCAGTAAATATTTCCCTCACGTATCCTCATGCTTGCTACATGTGCTCTTCCACTCTGTGGAAAATAAAAGACCCCTAGATAGCCCAGCATCCTTAATACAAATGGTCTCATCTTCTACACCGCTGCACATTTCCACTCAGTAACATCAGCCACAGATAAACACATCCCCTGAGAGTCGCAGGTTTACTGTAGTAATTCACAGCTCTTAAATAGACGAAACCAAAAAGTAATTGGAGAAGGTGGGGAAGTGGACAGGATAGGAATTAGGACAGCACAAGAGTTAACTGTCTGTGCTGCAGGCATTAGCTACAGCAGGAGACAGCAGTGTTTGCATACAAATGCCCCAAGGAAAGGGTACACAGTGCTGCCAGTGGACACAGTCTATACCAGGATAGCAATGCAAAAAGAATCGATACCTTTAGCGACTCTAAACGCGTGTGTTACTCACCTTCTCAGCACTTGCTCTGACAAACTCTTCCTCAAGTGCTTCCCAGGCCTCAGCCCAGCCGCCAGCACAACACCATACATAAGCCCTGGCTCATTGCATCCTGCTCAGTGCTACAGAGCAAGCCACCAGCACCACAACACATCTGCATCTGCCAGCCCCAGAGCACAACAAAACATTTGGGTTCCTTTTCTGCAGCAAGCAAAGAAGTTGTAAATTCACAACTAAACAGACCGCTGCCTGGGGAGGACCTGCATCAGGCTAAACGTGTTTTATTTTCCTTTCAGTGTTGAGAAGATAGGGGCTTTGCTGCAGAATCAGCAGAACAACAAGTTGTTTTTAACATCTAAGCAAAGGGATTTTCTCTTAACTTCAAATGTCCCCTACGACTTTGGCCATCCTGACCACTGGCACCACCCAGACTTCATTCGAGCACACTGCAGTATTCCCCGAAGGTCACAACTGTCTTCAAATTCCACTAAATCCACTGTTATTTCCTGTTCTTTAATCTATCAGCTTAATAAATCTGCTCCATTATTGCCTCATTTGCAGAGCAGCACTATTAAATGCAGAGAACACTATTAAAAACAAAAAGGACTAGGGAGGGAATCAAAGCAAGTGATTTGGTTTGTATCTGAGATCTCAAAACACACGCCCAGAGGCAACCAAGGAGGTGGTCAAAATTTCCTGAGGCCCTTAGGTCCCTCTAGAAGCTCTTCTCATCACTGTGGCCACCCTAAACCACAGCACACCACACCTCTAGCCTTTATATGGGACCATACAGCGGCAGAGCTGGGTTGCACCCAAAGATCAAACCACAGGTAACCTAGCCCCGTCGTATGTTAATATAGCTCAGTAGCAGACACGGATAAAAGCCACTCCGAGCTCTTCAGGGCTCTGCCAGACGTATCTAGCCAGTCTCTGGAAAGCTCAGATTGAAAGACTAGGAATCCCAATAGATATATATGTCATCTGTTTCATTACCTGCATTTCCTGAAAGAGTACGAAGCAAGAAGCATTAAAGGGCACATCCCTTTACATATGTCTAAGCCATGACCATCCTTCCTGGCACCTGCTGGCAATGGGACTGAGAGGAATGAAGATGCCAAGGTCTGTCTAGACATGCTCTGCCACTGACAGGAAGAATGGCAAGCACCATATACTACTTTCACTAGTTGCACCAACACAGCACAGGCAGCCTCTAGATATCTGGCACATCTTTGCGGGATTTACATTCTGCATACATGACTACATAAGTACACTGCAGAACAAGTGCAGAGGGATGGCCTGTTTTAAGAGCAGCATGAACATTCATGCTCAGTCTGTCACAGACCGTGCATCCACATGTGCCCCTCTGTGTGACTGTGCAGGTGAGGGCCATGTAGAAAATCAAAGGGAGAACAAAAAATGCTTTGGGAAGAGCCTGGGTTCAGCTAACTGCCCTCTGACACCCCCAAGCTCTGCTTCAAACCCAAACGCCAAGAAAATCATGCTCCCAGCTCAAGTCTTCAGAGGGTACTAAGTATTATACATAGAGCGAGTTGCATTCTACAGTTGCATTCTGCTGTATAGAAGAGTTGAAGAAGTTGCATTGTAGAATGCAACTCGCCATGATTCCTGATTACAGTAGGCTTTCACTGTTCTTCTTGCCATTACAAAAGTTAGGTCCAGTAAGGAATCTCACAGTGCAGGAAACAGAATGTTCTTTTTCACGGGATTACGTGAAAACAGAGTATCTTTATTTTTAGCAGTGCTCCTTCTCTCCTGTTGTTTGATACTGAATAGAGAAGCTGTCAAAACAAGCAAGCAAATAAGAAAGACAATAGGAGGGGCAAGCTTTGCCTAAAGCATTCGCTTTGCCTAAGCATTTGTCAGCCCCTTTATGTGAATGAGAGGAAATGCAAGGCAAAGAGAGAACGTGAGAAAAAGCATCATGTTTCTGCCTAAGCACACAGCTAGGCTTTGTAAAGCCTAACTCCTTGCAGCATTCAATATCCATAGGACACAAAGCCTGTTTTTGCAACAGTGGTGGATATTTACTCTCTAGGATACCTAAGTGCTGCTTAATTGTCAGCTGAGAATTTGCCTTGTGTTTGTATACTGCCTAACGCAGGGTGGTCCTAGCTCCTGAACCCAAGAGTTTAAAGACTCAATTAAAAAAAAAAGCCAATAAACAATAGATACAAAAGCAGATAAATGGGGAACTGGAACCATTTGTTAAATAAGCATGACTAAGACTTCCAGAATTAGTATGTACAGGACTCCCCATAAGCCAAAAAATAATTATGAGGGACAGGATTAAAATGTGAGTGATCAAAAAGCCTTCACAGGACTTCAGGAGAGACCCCAGTGCATTCAGGGGAAGAATAATAGCTCTGCAATTCAGTTGCATCTCTCATTAAACACTGTTAAAAACTATGAAAGGAAAATGGAATTGAATTTAAGTCAGCCAGTGGATATTCTCTTGGATACTATTTTCCCAGCAAAAAGAGTAAAAAGCAGCAGTGCCAGTAGTGTGTTACCAATGTTAAAAACTTGACCCTAAAAACATGAGAAAAAGGAATTTACTCTATATGACTATGTTAGCATAAAGCTCCCATCTCTTTCCTTACTGGGACCATTCTTCACATTACATTTTCTGGAAAACATTGAGAAACCCACGATGACTGTAACAAAGTGTATACAGTGCTGTAGACAGGGAAAAAAATATCTTACAGCCCTCTTTAATAGTTTCTGTCCTGTCTGTATAACCGCAGACAATTCTGGTAGTCATGCAAACACACCCTTAAGCCTGAGTGGCCCCAGGAAATTGCTTAATAGTGATGAATGAGCAAAAGCAAAGCAGAATGAAATGAAAATAAATAAATAAACAAACAACTGACTGATGCCGGAATTGCACGTTCCAGAATTAAATCTGAAGCACGCTGTAAGGCCAAATTTGATCCACACAAGTTAATTTCACACACTTGAGCCAACCTCTGGCTTCATATCTGAACTTTCCAAGCGTTTCACTTACACAAAACTGGCTTGGACATTTTATGAAAGCAGACTCACTTACAAATTTTCCAATACTTCCTATCTTCAAGGATGCCAGAATTACCACAAGAATGTCTTTTTCCTGGCATTTTGAGTAGGCCTTTGCTGATAGGATACACCAAAGGAAAACTTACGCCAGAAATATTGCTTTATTTAGGATTATTATGTTATAGCAAGCCAACCCAGACATCTACTTAGTCTGATAACCCACTGCCAGTGGCTTTTGCTGAGTACTTCAGAGGTAACTTAAAAACCAAACCAAAAAAGTCCTAATGGCCTTTGACAAATGTTCAGTTCTGATAACATCCCCATTCCTGCACAAGCACAATGCCCTGCTGCCAACCAGTGGAGCAATCAAGAGCAAATCAAGGCCCTCTGTACGTAATCAGTAATGCCCATATTTTAATAGCAAATTAACACTATAAAACCAAATCACATATATAAAGCAATGCAGACAATAAAGCAGGCAACAGTGGATGTTTCTCCTAGAATTGTGTGTGAAATTAATTTATTCATTAGAATCAACAGAAATTGCCACATTCAACCAGTTCGATGGTGTTTTTCTAAATCAGAGTATAAGGAGGTAATCAAAGGAAGAAAAGTCACCTTTTAATCTTTCTGGAGAGATCTGTGACAGGATATTTTATGGCAAGAAAAATGGAAACAGTGGTAAAAACAGCAGTACTGGCTTATAGAGGGTTTGGATAAGCACATCCAAGCTGGATTAATGCACTTTCTGGAAGAATGTTCAACTTTTCTAAGCTGCCTGATTTCCTTTGAAACACAAGACAAAAAATGAATTTTAAAAAAAATCAGAGTTTCATTTCTTCTTACTTTCCACTTCAAATGGACAATGCAGGAAGCAAAAAACTGGTTCCAAGTCATCCAATGAGCAAATTCTGGGACTCAAGTTACACTTTAATTAAAGGAGGGTCACCTGTAAGCCAGTTCTGTAAATGCTTTTTTGTTTTGTTTTTTACTGCGCCTGCACTCCAATAAGCCATTCATGCTGAAGACAGTCAAATGATCTCCAATTTTTAAAGCAGCCACAATGAATCAGAATAGAAACATTCCTCTCTATCTTGCAGCAACATACCATCTCGGAGCATTTGTGACTCCACTTGCTCTTGCAGTAAGAGCACGTCTAATTTATACAAACACTACACTATTCCAGGACAGACAAGAAATGCTGTGGAGAAAAGATTACATCCTGAAGACACCAAACCACCTGAGAGAGGTATGTTATTATCCTACTTGGCCATTCAGTTGCCTCTGTTCATGAACCGATCAACTGCATATCTGAAGGGAGGAACAGAATAACCACTTCTATACAGTAGTACCACAAAATTAATTAGGTTTATGTTCAAAATCACAATCCTTTCATGTTCTTGGAACCATCTTCTAAATAATACCTTAAACCCAAATAAACTGATTGAATTCAAGCAAGCAAAAATAAGATCTTGGACTGAAAAGTCCCTGGCATTCATCCAAAGCAGCCATCCCTCCCCTGACTGCAGTGTGTTTCGGATCACAGCCCTCAGCCCTTCTGATCTGTTTGTGCATTGCCCAAGATTCTAGAATAGCCCCTTTGAAGTTGCTTTTCACACTTCAGCAAGCACACAATGTTGTGTCTATTACAGGACTCAGCAAAGAGGTAACCGTATTCCAATAATATCCTTTTTTAAAGCAGGAAAATGCCCCGAGTCTTTTACTTTACAGATTTTTCCTCAAGAGAATGTAACACAGACCGAAGAACACAAAACAGCAGAATCAGTGTAAACAAAGCAATATTTCTAGCCTGACCTGCTGTGCACACCACCAGAAACTGTCCCCCATCTCCTTCCCCTTCCTATCTTTCCTTGCGGTGTGATCAGAAAGGCATATCATATGCTACAACATTTGTTTTACAAAGTAATGGCATACATTTCAGCTGCCAGCAAGACACGCGTTCCTACATTTCCTGGACTGCAGGCTCCTACGAGCTAAAGATGGCACAGGATCTATCAGTACACCCAGTCCCCCTCCCTCCCCACATCGCCTAGACTGAGCTGGTGGGGCGGCCTATCCCTCTCAGCAGGCCGCATGGGTGATCTAGGAGCGGGCTCTAAGCAGAACAGTAGGCCTGTGAGCTGCACACTCTCATTTCTGACATCTCCATCCTAATCCCCAGCCAAGGCTCAGCCAGGGAGATCATACCACTGAGCTGCCAGCCCTGCAGAACATCTTCCTGGGCTCTCTATAAGCTCTAAATATCCCCAAAGCGACAGCGCTACCAGGATTTTTCATGGAAGACTATTTAGAATCACAGAATCACCAAGGTTGGAAAAGAACTCCAGGATCATCCAGTCCAACAGTCCACCTGCCACCTGTAATTCCCCACTAAATCATGTTCCTTAGTACAAAATCTAACCATTCCTTGAACACCTCTTAGGACAGTGACTCCACTATTTTGGAGAAGAAATTTTTCCTAACATCCAATCCAAATCTCCCCTGACACAATCTGAGGCCATTTCCTCTAGTCCTATCACTAGTTACGCAGAAGAGGCTGACTCTCACCTCATCATGTCCTCCTTCCAGGTAGTTTTAGAGAGCAATAAGGTCTTCCCTGAGCCTCCTCTTCTCCAGACTGAACAATTCCAGTTCCCTCAGCAGCTCCTCCAGACCCCTCACCAGCTTTGTTGCCCTTCTCTGGACACATTCCAGGGCCTCAATGTCTTTCTTGCACTAAGGGGCCCAAAACTGAACACAGTACTCGAGGTGCGGCCTCACCAGTGCTGAGTACAGAAGGACAATTACTTCTCTGCTCCTGCTGGCTACCCTAATTCTGATACAAGCCAGGATGCCATTGTTCCTTCTTGGCCACCTGGGAAACCTTGCAGAGGCTAAATGATGCTCCATGAGGTATCTGCACCTGACATCAACACTAAGCATTTCCTCTTAATTCAGCCTGTTCAGTTTCCCGGTCAGTTTTTTCCCTTCCCTCCCAAGCTTTCAAAACGCAGAAGTCTTTCTGTTAATCCCAGGGAGCCCACTGCACCCAGAGCACCCACATTACTCCTTTATGCACAGCCAGGATACCACAGACAAATGCACTGCCTTACACTGCTGCTTTACCGCCACAGCCCTCCATCTGTTTTAGCCCCGTGACTTTTGGTGTGCCTTCACACACCCACTGCACGCACTACCCTTGCTCATTTTATTGCCCTATTCCATTCCCCAGACTCCTCAGATTGTCCTTCGCTGCTGGTCTGCCAACACTGAAGGAAGGGTCACTTCCAGCAGCTGCAGGCACTGAAGTTTTACACCTTTGCAGGTAAGATGCACCAAGCTCTTCTGATGTCTTTCATGTTCCTTTCCTGATTGTCATCATACTGGCATTTATGTTACGCTAGTAGTGAGCATAAATGCCTTTTATTCTCATCCACACCAGGTTTCCAAAAAGAGCTGCAGCCTTGCCTGCTCGCTCAAGCAGCATGAAGAGTATGTACATGATGATACCCAATATCTTTCAGTTCAATGCTGAGCCCCAAACTGCTCTTAAGGCGGACAGAATATCAGCCCAACCAACACAAAGGCATATACTGTGGCTAGCTGATAAGCAGGAAGAGGTTTGGGTTTTACAGTTCCTGCGAGCCTTCCAGCAGTCACAGGGTAATGTGACAGAATGTAAACATCTTTGAAGTGAAAATAGCTTGGAATAAAATGATGTTTCTTTTTTTTTCCCCCCCCCAAACATGTCTTTGTTTCAGATCAATAATCATTACAAGCAACAATCTTAAACTCAGATGTCTGAGCCTGGGAATGCCTAAGATCGTTATGTGGCTTCTTCTGATTTAGCTGTCAGGTTTTGCTTAGCATTCTGCACCAGTCCTACCGTTTAGCTTGCCTGAAAATTTTAAATACAAAAGTATTTGCAAGGTGGCATAAAAGAATATCAGAATTTTACCATACACCACGGCTTCTAACTCAGCTCCCTCTTCCTCCCTCCCATATACCCACATTTCACGGTCACTAAAATAAAATATTTGAATAGAAAAATCTTTACCTATTATATTTTTCCCTACTAAAAGTCTTTCATTAGCCTTTCTGCTGAAACAGACCTAAATCACAGTTTAAGCAACACTTTAATATCACCAACAGCTTGAAACGTACAATTTTTGAACAGGCAACTGATGTCTGTAATAGTAATACTTCATTCAATAATCCATAGGCCTCGTAGCATTTTCCATCTTCTCAGGGCTAGATATTCCTGAGCTAACTAATCATTGCTTTCTCCACACCTCAAACTCACCATTCTTGTCCTAAGAAACCATGGGGAAAGCAAATGGTACCAGGAGGACATACTTCTGGACAAGCACTGGTCATTTTCCTCTCTTCTTTTTGATCAGTGGCAGTGAGTCCTGGACCACGGGTGGAGGCAGCAAATTACTGTCTCGTAATTCAGCAGTTCCTTCAGACACTGTGGTCATGGCTACAGGAAAAGCAAATTTTCCATTGACTGGACTATGAAGACGTTTTTTTCTAGCAGTGGCGCTAAAGAACTTAAAACACCATCAGATGATCTGAATCAGATCTAACCATTCTCCTCTTGGCATGAGGATGCTCCTTCCCATTTACAGGACCAATCTAAGCACAAGTTAAACACAGCTCAGCCATCCTACACTGCGTTATACAAGATCAGAATATGCTTCAGAAATTATAATAACACTACTGTACAGCAAAAAAAAAAAAAAGCTCCAATCTTCCCCTTAGAGAACAATTTCTGCTTTGCTTTTGTAGTTTATTATCAAACACACATGCAAGAATGATGCTTTAAAGGAAAACAAAGAAGTAGGCCTGCATGTCAGCTGGCACAAATTACCAGAGCCTTCAGTGCTGAGCCAGTATACCTTGTTTCAGCTAATATCCACTACGGTATTTAACTCCATTGCTGAAACAGGAAATGCTATTTTTAGCCATTACCTATTGTTTTTCTTAAAAGATTAATTGCCACTTAAACTTCTCTTACAGATCTTGCACTTTATCACGTGTGTTGATGGAGTTGTTCATTAATCCTGCTGGTTTTTACATTAAAAAAGAAAAAAAGAAGAAAAAAAAAAGGTAACTTTGCTGGCTTTCTTTATTGTGGCTACATTCAACAACTATAATTCTACCTGCCGTAGAAATTAAAAGACACTGCTTCTATAGTAGAACTCTGTGAAGAAGATGGGGGACTGTAACTGAAGGATCAGATTTTTTTTTAACTGCTCAGGGCTCGATTTTCTGAAGTGCTGAAGACTCAGAACTTGACCTGCACTACTGGCTGACACAAATACGTTTCCATCAGGGTCTTCCGAAGAGCCCTAATTACAGCAGTCTGAGAACTAAAGAGAAAGAATCAAGAATCTAGCAGTTTATTCTGGAGCACAGGAGTGCTAAAAACCCAGCTCCATCTTGGGCAATGAGTTATTTTGGAAATTCCTCTTACAGTGCTTTACAGTGTCGGTTTACTGCATGCTCTCTGGGAACGTCTTGATTCCATACTCCTTCCACAGTCTTCCCCAAGTCAGGTTATTAATAGGAAAAATGAAACATTAAGTCACTCAATCAAAAGCATGCGTTATGACTATGAAATCTGTCAATACGTGTTTCTAGTAACACATTAATAGACTAACATGGAATAAAACAACTGGAGTTCAATTCATTTGACTCCTAGAACTAAGTTTTAGATGAGTTATTCTTCAGCTAAGGGATAAGTTATGACCAAGGGACAGCTTTGCAAGGCAGCGCCACGGTCCTAAATCCACCTATGTCCTACATGCCAAGACTGCCTTCTTTCACAGCTGGCCTATACGGAACTACCTCTGTTATTCAAACTGTAAGACAGCTGCCTCATCATCACCTACTATTCTTCTTTCTGTACAGCTAATAGGTGTGCGAGACACGCTGAAACAGAGAAGAAAATCATTTACTTTAAATGAAGCACCAACATCTTGTTTAAAATGTATCTTTCGATAATTAATCAACGTGCTGATGAATAAAAAACCTGATTATTTCCTGCGATTTCAAACTGAATGCTCAGAAGCACACCGGCTGGGAATTAGAAGCAGCAGAAAAGCTAAATCATCTCCTTGATCCTTTTCCTCAGGCTGCCTGCTCTTGTTGCCTCTCCAGTAATAAACGCTGGATTGCATCCAACTTAATGTATCCTGGTGGAGAAAGGAGGCACCGGACCTTTATCAACCATCAGCAATGAACTGCCAAAATTATCAGCACCTGCACACGCGCACACGCACACATACTGAAACTGAAACACACGCGAGCCCATCTTCTGCAGAAGCTATCAGAGATTATTACACGCTTCGGGATGGAAACATGCAAAATCATTCTGTAACAAATCTTACTCATGCATACAGATCTTACTTGCGTGAATAAGGCTCACGGCAGCCAGCCCACAGGAATCACATTTAGAGCCGACTCGTTACCTGAGACAGCTATTTCAGACTGCAAGAGAAAGGAGATGAGCGTCTGCACGAACACTAACCCAACAGCCCCGCGGCGTGCAAGAACTGCGAGCCCGAGGTCTGCAACTAACAGAAGCACCACGCTAGGGGGAAACGTGGCTCTGCTTCCAAAGGAACGAACAAAGCCCGGAGCTGACCCACCTCGCTGAGAGCCCCAACATCCAGGGGACACCCCGCTCCCCCCGCTGGGACCGGGGCCGTCCCCCGGGCAGGGACGGGAACAGGGACAGGGACAGACCCGGACTCAGACCCGGACCCGCCGCGCTCACCGTGCTCCACCGCGGGCAGCGGCCGCGCTCCCGTGGCCGCTCAGTGCGGGCCGCGCCGCGCCGCGCCGCACAATGCGCGGCCGCGAGGGCGGAGCGGGGCGGGTCGAAGCGCGGAGGCGAGGCAGCCGCCTCACCGCTGGGAGGGGGGATTAGAAAAAGCCCCACACCCCTTACAACCCAAATCCGCCGCGGCCCGGCCGCGGCCCCGCCCTGCCGTCCCCGATGCCGCAGCGCCCGAGGGGCCCTGCTGTCATTTATCGACCGCCGCTTCCCGCCCCATCGCCCCGTCCGGTGCCGAGGATGCCTGGGTGCGACGCCCTATGGAGCCGCCCTACGGACTCGCGTGTGCAGAAGCGCCGGGCGAGGCTGTGCGGGAGGACGCACCCGGCGCAGGGAGAGCAAAACGCTGCCCGGCTGGAGTGTGCCCTGCGGAACCGGGTCACAACTTGCGGTTATGCGTGGTCTGCCGTTGGTAGTTTTGATCTGAGTTAACGGGATTCAACGTACACTCTTGAGGGGATTTAAACCAAAGCAGGTGTTACACAAATCGATCCCAGCCCCGGTTTCGCTGCATCAGATGCCAGCTCGGTTCGGGGAGCTGGCGGGCACACCTCTCTGCTTCCCACCGCCTGCGTGGGGAATGACTGTGCCATGCGACAGACCCCAAAGGGTGGTCGGGTGGCTGTGCTTACAGCCCACGTCACGGCACCATCAGCTTCACGCTGCCTGCTCTTCCTCTTCTAGGGAGGGGCTGCTTGCATGTTCTGCTGCCCGATTTGTGGACGTCAGTGACTTGCAGTAGTGAACTGAATGGACAACTGAGGCCACAGCAAAGTTGTGCAAGAATCATGTAGCGTGCAGAACTGTATTCATGCGAGGAAGGAAGCCATGGTTTCTCATTAGCTTAACCAACCACAGAAATCTGGGTAAGGTAACGCTGCCCTTCTGAACCAGGGGAGAAGGAATGAGGGTTACAACATGTGCATGAGGATCATGGAGCAATTTTCTCCCTAGATCCGATGCTTTTTCTTCAATACCACACATATATATATCTATGTTTTCATACAGAAGTCTGTAGGGCAAACTAAAAGCCTTGGAAGAGGTGTTTGCATCAGTGTTTCATCAGCTGTCTCCATTTTAGAAATGTAAACCAAAGGATTAAAAACAAACAAACAAACAAACCAACCAACAGTTAATTGACATGCAAAGGAGCCTGAGTTGTGAATAACCAATACCTCAGGATGTTGGTTTTTTACTTTTTTGGTTGGGAACTTGTATCTGAATTTGTCATCAGAAGTCTCAAGTACGTTCACTTGTTTAAGACAGCAAATTGTACAAGCTGCATTCTGTCTGGAAGTTTTCTGAAAGCTCAGCTTAAAAACTGTAAGCTCCCTATCAAGCATAAAAGTGGCACTCACAGTTGATTTTGGAGATGGCTAGGCGTCAGGGTCGTACCCGATGGTCATCCAAACCGGTGACCCCTCTGCACCTCCCTACAGCCTGGCTGAATCCCATCAAAGCTAGCATGGGCACAAATGCCCTTAAGTAGGAATCTCTTGCAGGATTGGAGCTTAGTTTTCATGAAATTATCCTGCGAATACTCCTGGCTGGGTGGAATATCCCCCACTCAAAATGACCAAACAAAGCACGCACAGAAAGGCAGAAGAAGGCAAACCAACAGACGGCTGAACCGATCTCTGCTCCTTGTGTGTCAGGTCAGCCACTGCAAGAGCCAGCCTCACACCTGAAAATGTGCCTCGAGTGATACTGGGGTCTAGAAGTCCTTCTGCATCAGGGAGTTCGCCTGGCAGAGGATCTGCACAAAGCAGGGAGGCAAATAAATATTCCTCATCAGAGCTTCCTTGGGGCCATCCTAGGGGGCTGCACAACACAAAATGTAGGCACCCATGTGCTTCCGGAGGCAGCTTGCATGCACATCCTCAGGCTGCCAAAGAGTCTAGAGGTTGGTAAAGTTAATTTTAAGCCAGTGTTTCCTCGTGCCTCGTGGGGCGTTCTTTAAATGTTTCAGCTATGGAAGCAGAAAGAGTATGTAGGGCTTTTGGAAATGTAGGGTGTTAGTGCTTAGCACCTTTTTTTGTGCCCTCAGCAGCTCACAATTATCAGAATGAGGGCAAAATAGTTGCCTCGTGAAGTAAAAGCTGCTCAACAGAAGTTGGGGATGGAAAGAAATTTGCACTAAAACAAGCACAGGAAACCACAGAGCTGCAGAAAGGATGAGTTAATGGAAAAAGGTTGATGTCCTGATACTGGGTAAGTGCTGTGGAAAACTACCAGCTCAGACCATCAGAGTACCACTGGCACTATGTCCTCTGCTCAGCTAAGCGTGCCCCGCCAGGCAGCTTCATACCACAGGTATTACTGGAAGCAGATATTTCCCTCTGTTGGCAAGAACAACACCTCTCCAGTCAGGCATTTTTTTTATTATTATTTCTCTAAACAATGAAGTGTATGCAAAGAGAAAAGCACAGTTTTCATCAGCTGATTAAAATTAATACAAGGCTGGAATCACTTTATTGCCCAGAGTGACAGGTTTTTGTGCACACTCAGCAGAAGCAAAGATGAACCATCATCACAGTGCTTGAAATAGGGCTTGTAGCACAAAGGTACAGGGCAGACAGCAGAAAAGGCAACTGAGGCTTGAGTAGATTATTAAATAGCTTCCTCAGCTACAGGACAGCTGGGATAAAGACCTTTCATTTCTGATTCTTAATTTAGACATAGGACTTTGGCTTTCTTCTTTGCTTAAGCGGCTCAGAAATGGGATGCCTTCTTCTCATTCCCACTGTCTAGCCACAAAGTAATTGCACCCATATAACTTAGCATAAGAAGCCTTTTCTTTGTTTCTTGGCTAGTGGAATTGTTCAATGTAGATGTCTTTTTCACCTGAAAAGGAAAGATCTTCTGATTAAAATGCCCTCAGGCAATTGTATCTTACCTTGCTTTTTTTTGTGTTTTTTTTTTTTTTTTAATGAGCTCGTTAAGATTTGCTATCAGCTTTAGACGAAAGGAGTATTTAGGAATGGAGTGGAATCTGATTTACAACATAAAGCATAGCAATTTATTTTTCTGTAGTCGTTTATCCAAGAATACCAAATGCTTTACTAGCATTAATTAATTAGCTCTCTCAAAGCGTTCAGCTGAAACACTGATAGCTATTTTATAAAATGGAAGTTTAAGAGCATGTATGCGTTGCTGAAGGGCATGTAACAAATCAGCACTGTACTTCTGGCACACGTCTTAGACATCCTGCATCCCAATTCCCATTGGTTTTTGGTGGTCAAGAATCTTACCAACCTTAAGCGTTGTAGCAACCAAGTATTTGTAAGTTAAATGTGAGTACTGCAGTAGTTCTTCACCTGAAGATGGCTGCCAGCAACATTCATCATACAAAGATTTGAACACAATAACCATTTTTTATTTTGGAATTGTTTGGGCCGACACTGGAGGATACATGAAATAAACCACAGCCTTCAACTGGGTAGTCTGCAGGGGAGGAAAAGGAACTGCCGCATAGCTGACATTGCAAAAACCAGCATGCTTGATGAGGCAATTCAGTGCAATGTAAGCTCTGAGCACAATTACTGGTAGCAGTCCTGCAGCACTCCGCAGAGATGCCAGCTGGGATCACTGCTCTTTTCACACTTAGCACTGTTACAAAACACAGGGGTGAAATTTAGCAGAAGTTTACCGTCCTAAGCCTACCACCCCACAGACTAGGTGGCTACAAACTGCACAGAGAGAGGGAGACTTCTGCTTTTAGCAGAAGCTTTAGCTCATCTGATAAACCAATCAGGATTTGGTACAGAGGGAATTTTCAAATTAAGCTTTGATTAGGAAAAGACTCTTGAATCCAGACTGTAACTTTTGATCCGAATCAGTGAAGCTTCCCCGAGAACATGCAGGGCACCTGAGGACTGAGAAATGCTTATTCAGGATGCCTCAGATCTAAGCTCTTTCTTTGGTTCCAGTGTTGAATTCGCATGCGGGTCTCCCACAGCTCCTGTAGAAGCAAACCTACAACCATGATTTTGGCTGTCCTAGGGAGCCAAAGTTTCTTCCTCTGTCTCATTTTTGAACTGTTCAGTTGTGTAAACTGTTCAGGATGAAGTGGTTGAAGAAACGGGTTCTCTCCTGTGGCTTCTAGCGGCCATCGGAGAACCTCGCAGCAGTGATTTCAACTACAGCGACACCTCAAGCCTTAGCATCTGAAATTTGCTGGCAAAATGAATCTAGCAAAACAGCTATTGCTGTCCACTCACCCTGTTCCCACCTCTATTGGCAAAGGCTGCTGAGAACTTCACTCTCCCTCCCCAGGTAATACAGCTGAGGACACCACTGTCCCCTCTGTTCCTCCATTTCTTAAACCTCCCTCACACTCCACGTGGGCCCGAAGTGCCACTGCTACTCACTGGCTGACAGATACCAGGACTTTGTCAGCCATGCTGAGTAAGTGATGACTTCCTCAGTGCAGAACAGCTGTATCAGGAGAGACTAAGAAAGGTTTTGAATCTCGAGAAACATCGCAGGAAGTAAATGCTATTTCTGCACTGCTCTGCCATGGACACTGTGGAGACTGCTGCAGGTGTTTCCTTGATGTAACCCTCCTGCTTTTCTGAATACGTAGCTTCCTTTGGCCCAGGGAGCTGTGTTACACCACATCTCTGGACATCCTTTTTAAGATTTTTGGTGATCGCTATATTGGGACCACTGCTGATTTCACCACAGGATCTACTTCAACTGATCCTTCCCTTCCTCCCACAATCGAGATGCCATATAGCATGGCTGTCTCTCTACTAAGCAGTTGCCACTCTCCATCCCAGCTCTGACTGCATTTCCCCCACTGCAAAAGTTATTCTCATAGCTTACAAGGTCTGAAGTTTGTCAAGTGCTGAGAGTATTTTGCAAAGAAAAGGTGGAATATAATTAAGATTAATTTCTTCGGAACAGTGAGATTCAGAAGTGTGTAATAACATAGGCTTTTTAAGAAAAAAATGTTTTGCTAAAAACCTATGTGTTCTATCACACAGTGTTAGAAAGCCCTTGTGGAAATATTTTCATTTCAGTATTTCCCATTTCATGCTTTTCTGGTATGTTTTTTTTTAAAGAAAAATAATGCTACACTGAATCATAGAGTCATAGAGTCATAGAATCACCAAGGTTGGAAAAGACCCACAAGATCACCCAGTCCAACCATCCACCCATCACTGATACTTCTCACTGCTAAGGCTTTTCCTTAAGAGAGGCTGTTTTCTTTTTGAATTACTATTTTTAATATCCTGAAGAAAAACTCACAGTAGTCCTGTGTAAAAAAACAATTAAATATTAATTACAGCACACCAGTAATGCTGTTGGGAGTAGTGAGATCTTTAAAATTCATGTACCGAAAGGAATTTAAGTAACATTGCAAATCTGATGCTCAACTGAATGTGATAAATTATAACCCATACATTTCTTTTTCCCTTATATCTACCATTATAACATTTATTTTTTAGAAAATGTTACTATTGCTGTAAAAAAATCTGAAATTTCTACAACATTCATAGAGTATATAACCTTTTGGTCTTTGTACAGTTACTGCTATTTCCAAATAAAAGATATTTTATCTCTTTAATGTATCCTGATACATTACTTGCCTTACTTGAACAGTTTCGGTCAGCTCTATTTCATTTATAATTTGTCTAACACTTGTTAGCAGCAGCATCCATAGCTGACACTTCTCCAGCAACAAATACAATTGAATTCAAATCTCACATATTCATGAGTAAGGAATTTCTTGAGTTTAAACTTCCAGCCTTTACTGGCTACACGAGGAAGGGAGAAGTAAATACAAACATCTTCATACAGCTTGCTTTGGAATAGGGGACCAATAGATGTAGATTGAGTAGCTATTGATGAGTGTTATGTTCTTTGGGAATGGCTGAAGACTGTGGGAATTGTGTAAAAACCAAAATGACAGTGGTAGTTTGTCACTCAGCAAGGTCCAAAATCTCCAAATTCTATATTTTCAAAGCATCAAATGGTGTATCTATGTAGATGGGTGCATACTTAGATGTGTAGTAGATGTCCTGTTCAAGGACATCTTTTCTATCATGAACAATTTTGCTCCCTGTTCACAATGTTAGATTCTAACATTTCCAAAGAACAGCTCTCTGGAAAAGGATTTGATTTGTTTGTTTGGTTGGTTTGTGCATGTGTGTGTTGTTGCTGTTTTTTTGAAGAAGGCCTACTAAGAAACATCCTTGATCAAGGAGCAATGCATAGTTGTTTAGGAATTTCCTGTTCATACCTTGAAGTGAGACAATTCAAGGAAGTTTTAGAGAAAAAAAAAAAAAGCACTTATTGCTATGGAAAAATGAACAGCCGAGGCAAATAAGTGGAAGAAAGACTCATGCATCACCAGAATGATAAACACTGCCTGTGTAATTCAGTTCCTGTGGAGAATGTCTGCTCTGACAGGGTCATTACCAGGTAGCTAAAACAGGCAGGTACAACTATAACAACACTTTCTGCTTTCATCTAATCTAGGGTTTTCAGTCTTTCTTGCTGTTGAATTGTAAAGCCTTCCAAGAGACTCTATATGCCAAACATAAGCCCACCTATCAACACAAATGTTTTTTGTTTGTTTCTTTGTTTGTTTGTTTCTTTCTTTTTTTGCACATTTGGGTGGACCTGAAAAAGTTAGAGACACCTAGGAGTCCATGAATCAGTGTAGAAAACAGATGGTTTAAAAGTTTATTTCCGGAGCAGCTGAAAGCCCATTGCATGGAATATTAAACTTTCAGCAAAAAAAAATAAGGCAGAGGAGCATATTAAGAGCAGGTCATGTATGAGCAAGAGGTGTGAAAACAATAGTAGAGCATTTGTTGTCTCCTAACTGTTCAGACAGTGGAAAACCTTTGTGTACTCGAAAGTAATACATCATTCCTACCACTGAAGGAGCAGTAAGTGCCATTCACAAAAGGAAGAAATACTCCAAATAACGGTTAGAGCTTCCCCCCCACCTTTCTTTTCCTGCACTAGAGATATTGTCCATCCCAAGTAACACAGTTTCTGCTCTAGTAAATTCCTCTGTTTAATGAATAATATGTAGGAGAAGATTCCATGATGTAAAAGACCAGTTAGACCAGCTATAAGCCTACTGAATAGATTCAGGGAGATGTTGTATAACATTTTTTTGAGTTCAGCTGCAAACTGATGATGCTTTTTTTTTTTTTTTTTTTTTTTCTTTCTGTGGGAGGTACCTATTTTCCTTTTACTGTGCTTCCTTCTCACAAGAACAGTGTGGACCTCCTATACACCAGCATGCTTGTGAATACTGTACAGAAAAGAGCTTCCTAGTTCTCTCAGGGAAATTTTCCTCTGCCTTTGCAAAAGCTTAGGGCTAGTATCTAAATCCAGACGGAGGGATGGAGCACCAGTGTCTTAGGGAGTACCTTGGTGATGCTGGGCCAGACTTTTCGCAGACAAAAATCTCATAGCTCTGCTGACATCTGCAGAAGCTGAGGAGGATGTGCCTCTGCCTGGGCTCATGGCAGGTTCAGTCCTTACAGAGCTGTGGAGAAGTGAAGTGAGAATGAAGCTACAGAACCAAGCAAGACAAAACTATTAGTGTCCTAAGGAAGGCTAGAAAGACTATGAAGTGTCTAGAGAGCAAGACTTAGGAGAAGTCTCTTAGGTCCCTTGGCGTGTTGTGCCCAGAGCGGAGGAGCTGAGGGGAGGCCTGATGGCGGCTGCAGCTCCTCACAGGGAGCGGAGGGGCAGCGCTGAGCTCTGCTCTGTGTGACAGCGACAGGGCCCGAGGGAACGGCATGGAGCTGTGTCAGGGGAGGGGCAGCTGGGGGTTAGGGACAGGGTCTGCACCACAGGGTGGTGGGCATGAAACTGTCTTCCCAGGGCAGTGGACTCGAGCCCCAAGGAGTTCAAGGAGTGTTTGGACGACTCTCTCAGCCACTTGGATTTTGAGTGATCCTATGTGGAGCCAGCAGTTGGACTCAATGAGCTCTGTGTATCTCTTCCAAGTGACTCTAACATAAGCCTGTGAAATATTTTGTTATTCCAGGTTTGGTGAGTGCCTCTGCCTCACAGAGTTTAAATTTCCCAATGAGTGTCTGAGAGAAGGCACATAGCTAACTAAGATCTTTGCCTGGGGCAACACAACAGCAGTGCATCTTATCTACCAAAGTCAGAGAAAGGAAATGCCCATCTCTCCGCTTCAGATCATCTTCCAGAAGCCTCAACCCAGGGCAAGACCATCAATGTACATTTTATACAGTATAGGACAGTTACTGCCCCAGAGGCTGTCAGCTGAACATACAGGCAGAAAGAGCTGCACAAACAGGTGTTACTCTTCCCGTTCAGGCTCCTGCAAGTGCCCTCTACTACCCAGAGCACAAGAATGCATAAAGTACCCTCAAACTGTTGGGAAACTTGGATATGCTTCTTTTAGGGGGACACATTTTCAGTATTGAGAATGTCCAGTGTTCTGGTTAACAAGAGAACTGAAGTGCCTGCTACCCTGAAAAGTACATCATCTACCCAGTCAGAGGCAACCTAAGTGCCTCCATCCTACCGTGCACCTCAGAAGATTTGCAGAGACCCATCACAGAGTGCAGAAAAGCACTTTGTGATGATCTGATGATTCATTCTCAGGATTTTCTGAGAAGTCTAGTAACAGGAGAACAAAATATCTTTTTTTTTACTCTGATGATTCAGCTCAATCCAATCCAGGTCAGTCTGCTAATTCATTTTATGAAAGCCATGAGATTGTGTGATGGGATGCCAGGTGGCTGAAGATTTCATATGAATCTGTCAAGACCTTTTCCTTCATAGGGAGCTCCTCAAAGAGGACCTGAGCATTCATATTTGGAAAGAGTCAGTCTTTATTAGACCAAAAACTTATTTGTCAAGTCTTAAAATTTAGTAGACGTCACATGACTAGTTAAGATAGAAGCAGTTAAAAGGGTTTATGAACAAATCTGCCCCTGCCCATTGCTTCCTAGAGAAACTCCCGCCATCACTCTCACTCTGTATTTTGGAATTTCCTTTGGAGTAGGAGCTACCTGAAGAGTCTCCTCAGCACTCAAAGAAATTTTATCTTATGTCAGCACAGGGGTCTGGACTGAAGTGTGCTCACTGCTTCTCAGCAGTCTCTCAGTTCCTCGCTGTGCTGCAAATTACCGCCTTGCTGCTGCTTCCTCCCATCCACATTGTGATCTGAATGTCTCTCCCTTAGGCAGATTCAGTTGCTCCCTAAGGGAAGGAGCATTACGTCTAGATGCTTCTTCACTCATCTACTTTTTTCTTACAGGGAGATAATCTATGAAGTGAGGGCAAACCAAATAGGTCCTGTCTGCCACCACTGTTTGCCAGCAGATGGCAATTAATATTTGTTGCTCACAGCTGTACTAGGCGATCCAGTCACATCACTTCCCCAGCCTTTGCTTCTTGTAGTGATGCAGGCAGTCTTGCACAAGTTCCTGCTCACAGGACCGACACTGAAGGACTTGCTTCCCAGCTTCATTGGTGTGCAGAGGCTGGAGGTTGTGTGTGGTGAGGAATCAGCCCTCAAGTCTGCAGGTTAGGAACAGCTGGTATGCTGGAGATTAAGATAAGGAGAGACGACGTCATTAGATCCTCCCACAAGCTAGACTTCAGTGAATATGAACAGGAAGTTTCAGCAAGCAAAATTTGGAAAGAGGACGTTTCTAAAGAAAGCCACTTGCTCTGTTGGGATTTTGGGGGTGGTGGGTGTGATATTCATAGTGTTGAGACACTGAATTTGTAAAAAGTTTGAGAGGATGCTTTAGACAAGAAACTCCAACAAGTATCTGTTTCAAGCAGACTCCTTGTCAGATCTGATTGAAGCTATCAAAGAAGTCAGCTTTAACATGTTAGTGAGTTTTCTGAGAGAGTGATGTAAAACCAAAGATGTGTTTAAAAGTAAAGGAACACAGGACTTAATCTATCAAAATGAGTTTTTTATATCATGCTGGCATCAGAGAAGGCTGCAGAATCAAATACCAGCACAATCCTCATCACCATATTCTTACATCCTGCTCATGAAGACTTCATGTTGCCCAAGGGAGGAGGTTCTTGCTCAGCCCCAGCAGTGAGACTTCTGCAAGGTGTTCTTACAGCAGGACCTTCAGACCTGGCTTACAGGAGTTTTGAAGACAAACAGGCCTCCCTTGGCCTGTTAGCAAGCACAGCTGGACTGGTGCCCTTATGCTTGATGTCAGTCTGAGCTAACTGATGGCTCCTTCTGTCATCTACAAGGACAGTGTTACCAGGGGTTTGGAACTAAATAGTTCTTAAGGTCTCTTCCAACCCAATTGTTGTATGATTATACCAATGCTGTAGGCCAGACAAGGTCAGCAAGACCAGAAGAGCAAGACCCCTCGGGTACAGGTTGGTGATAAATGACTGCTGCAAGACATAGGCTGGGTTTCCTTTCTGGGAAGATTTTTTTACACTGTATTAACACCTCCACATGGAATCAGTTCTCAGAGTTCTCCTGCTCTAGCATGTTATTAACACAGGCAACTAACTCCCAGTCCAGCCAAAGGGCTGGGACTCTCCTCCTCTTGCCTCTACTTATTCCTGTTTCATCCATTTTGTCTCCTATGGTTGTCATGCTTTCCACAGCTTGTGATAAACTGCCTGCAACTGTCTGCAGGCCTGGAGTGTAAAAACCCTACAACTAAATGAAAATAACCTATGCCAGGAGCTGGGCACACCCAAGACTCAGGGAGGCAGTGAACTTTCCTGAATTCCACCCATTATGCTCTTTCAGCATTTCTGCCCAACAACGCTAAATGAATTAAGAAAGCTTCAGAAAAAAAAAAAAAAAAAAGATCAGCAGGGCAAAACCGCACCACGGAAAACTATTCCTCACTCAGCAAAAAAAGAAAAGGAAAGTGAGTAAAACAATGCGAACGATTTATACCACTCCTCTTAAACAGCTTTTCAAAAGGCGGTGTGTGGGCACACCACAATTATTCATTTTTAAGCTGTATCTCACCACTGTTGTGAAGCGGATTCTGCAAACTTGCTTTCTGAAGCACTCTGGGACTCAACTGTGACATCCTCTCTAGCCCCGCATTCGGGAGAGGGAGGAAGTTTTCTCCACAGAGCCTGTCTGAGGAGAAACTCAGAGCACCTCTTCATTATGTCATCCCATTCGCAGCAAAAATTGTTTCTATACCATCTAGCTAAAACAACAAGCTGCAGGCACTGACTGCAAAAATGCTAGCCTCAGCTCTCTCCATCAAATTCAGCTGTATGTTTCAATCTGAAAATACAAAAGGTGACTGTGAGATACAGGAATACGAGATGAAGCTCATACTTTCAGAACTACCACAGCCTACCATACACCTAGGAGACGTAGCACCATGGAATAATAAGAAAAACATGGCCTCGAATAGATGTATTTAGAAAAAAAAGCTTGCTATATTTGATATAGTATCACAGAGGTACAATTAAACATGTGTGCAAGAGCCTGGAAAGTAGAGAGCTCAGTTCTCAGTAAAATACCCAGAAGAGAATAAATGCACCCTTTGGAGCCCCTCTCCAGTCTGGATCAGTGTTCAGTAGTCCTAGTATAAATAAAACTGTTTTGTTTTTCCTCAAACCACGTGGGCAGTAGGTCACAATACGTGTTATGTGAAGGGTTCTGAGTATTACCTTTTCCTACATAGTCTTGGATGTCACACATGGGTCTCTGCTTCATAATCTGGACTTTTTGTAAGCACCCTCTAATGAGCTCCTCTGCTAACACAGTGCAGTTTTCAAGCTCACATGAAAGAACTGATCAGATTCTTACATTTTTGCGTGAGCTTTAACTGATGTTTTGCTTAATTAGAGCATTCTTTCATTTTTGATTTTTTTTTTCCCCAAATGTCAAAGCTGGTTGCTTCAAAGGATCGTTTCAGTCACCCCTGCAGGAAGAGAGAAAATTGCTCAGAAAGATTAAAGAGCGCAAGAGAGGGAGGTGCAGACAGAGACAGAGTGCAGAACAGAATATCTATCGAAAGCCTGATCCTACTCCCACTACAGTGAATCTGCAGAGAAAGCAGAGAAATCAGATGTAATTTTTGCATCTAAGACACATTCATGACAATATACCAGAATAGTAAATGCAACTTTTGTGACATTCGTGAGCAATGTTTTTGCTGAAGCTCACAAGAACAGCTCCAGAAAAGCTGCTGTTAATCCTGCATTCTTGGTTCCTTTCTTCTTCCACCCAGCAATTCAAATTAAATGGGATAGGTCTTAAATCGCAGTACCTTTTTTCCTCCCAAAAACACACCGCAAGTGTTAAGCCTTGGTGATGGAAATGTATTTGACATATTTCTGTAATGTTTTCATTCTCTGAATTCACTTCAGTGTTTCTTCTGCAGATCATGCCAACAAACAGAAATGTGTAGATGTAGAATTCGGGAGAATGCAGTCTGGCTGCATTATGCATTTCTAAAATATCCATCTCATTTCATTCCAGGCCACAGTGACATGCCTATATATTTTAACAAGCAAAGCTGAGGGAATGATGCTTCAAAGGATCTGTAAATACAGAACCATTGACTTCAGTGCTGTGGAAATAGGAATATCTTTACATAGCACTGCAGCATGCCACACAGATGTATTCAGAGCGGAAAAAAACACACCACCTTCTTCAGGCATTCAGCTTCACCATTGCTCAGAATATGACAGGAGCTTATGCTGCCTATGTAGCCAATGAATAATGAAGGCTACTTTTCCTGGTGGGAGGAAGGGATGAACAAAATTGCTGAGATTTAATGCCAGAAGCGGCTGACTTGATTTGGTTTTCCCAGATGTATTCAGCTAAAGTTCTGTGAAGGACCAGGATCTTTTTAGGTACTAACTAGAGACAACAGACCTCTCTAAGTTTTTGGAGGAAGAGCTTAGCCCTTTTTAAAGATGTTCTTAGAATCTACACTGTATCAAAGACAAATAAACCTAAGAATAAATCTAGGATCTTTCTAGCCCAAGCCTGGCATTATCAAAATAGATAAAGAATCTAAAAATCATTCAGTGGCAAAAAATGAAAAAAGTTCAAAGATCGTTCATTTCAATCTCCCTTCCCAAGATAGATTACCTGCTGGTATCCATGTTTTTCAAAGGCTGAAAAAGGTATAAGGATGAAATGGTTGACTTAGGAATTGGAAAGTGTGCCTTCATTCCGTCACACAGGATAAACCTGTAAGGAGAACTGATAATGAGATGTTAAGATGCTCTATATACAATATATTTTGACGTTAGGTTGATAATATAGATAATTAAATTACTAGCAGAGTACTAGAAGATGCACTGACTGGAAGTTTGAAAAGCCAGAGCCAGATGAAAGACACGTCTTTTGAAGTATCACACCATTAAAATGGTGAGTAATGGAGGAAATGCTGCACTTCCCAAATTCCTGCTCTGTAACAACCTAAACACTCCATCCCCAAACTGATAATGGAGATGTTACTTGTATGGTTGATGATAAAGTCTTTGTATCAATGTGTTAGGTGTCTGCAAACATGTACATTCAGTAATGTACATAGGATTGTTGCATGAATGTCACAAAAAGGCTGCTTTTCTTGATTCCTTAGCCAAGGAATATACGGCAAAGTAATTAATCGAGCTAAAATCTTTGTCTCAGCTTCCCCACTAATACATGTGTTCTTCAGTGTGGACCCAGGTCCTCTGGACAGCCAGGGTCCTCCTGCTCAGTTTCTTGTGAACTTTCAACTGTTCTTTTGCTTCACCTGCGTACTCCTGCCCATTCAGCAAGGTCACAGGCAAGGCTTGCAACTCAGGGCATTGTTTTGGAATTCAGTTTATTTCCAATCGATTTCTGCTTTAGTAATAACACTCCACCCTCCAAGCTCAACTTAAAATAAACACCTCTCTTCTCTTCCTTACCGCAGCTTCCCTAATTTTCACAGTAGGTCATACTCAGCCCATCCCAACTCCTCTGTTGAGGTGTTGCACTGATCTGGAGGTTTGGGTTACACACTTAACACTTAGTTTGTGCCACACATCTCCTTTACTCATCTTCCTCTGCTCCACTATGAGCCATACATAGCCACTGTGCCCTCAAGGACATCGCTGCCCTCATGGGGATCTCCATCAGCATGGAGGTGCCCCTGCTATTATAAACTCATTATAAACTCTCTATAAATATTTTGATGGTATTTACATTTTCTTTACAAACTCCACTCTTTGTCTCTAGAAAACTGACTATAGCAATTAACATCTCCACAGCCAGAATTTACCACATATCCCACTCTCCCCTTGACCCTGCAAACCATCATATCAAACCCAGATTTTATCCACTGAAAGTCAACCCCTTGCCTCTGCAGATGGGTATATGAGCAATCTGAACCCATATCCTTCGGACACTCCACCCATTGCTCCTGACAAATGGATGGGGGTTTTCATAATCTGAACACCTCGTGCAAACGTCTCATCTCATCTCTGCAAGGCATCCAAACAAGAGCATCATACCAGTTTAAGATATATGCTTTTCATGCTAAAATATAGTGAAAAATAATTACAGACAAAGATTAACATCACTATTGGAGGTACCAGTAAGTTCCTATGGTCATTATGGCTTTATCCAGACCTCAAACTGTTGGTGGACACTTCTCCTAGGCATGAGCCTTTCCCCATTTGGGGAGTAAAGCAATGCAGGGTGCAGCACTCCTGGAGCTTGCTCTATGTCCTGTAACATTAACTGAACTCTGACCTTTCCACAGTGCCTGCAGTCCCTTAACCATCACCACTCAAACTCTGAGGGACTTTTTCTCCCACTTCATCATATTCATACCTGACCCCTCTTCCTTTAGAAACCTATAGTAGTCCCAGCATGTGAACTAAAAAAAGTAAAAATAGTTGAATATTTACTTGCATTTCCAATTCAAAGGAAAAAAAGAGGTTTGACAGTGAAGTTATGGTGCTCCATTTTATTTCTCATTATTCACTATCCTGGGCTCCGTCTCATTTGACATACTTTCAGCAAGACATGCACAGTTAGTTGACATGTGAGTTAAACCAAATGGGATGTTGCAGACAAAGCTTTGTAGAAGGCTATCCAGGCAAAGCAATTAGATTTCATTAGGCTTACAGCAGGAAAAAAAAAAAAAAGCCATGTATGCACCACAAACAACTACACATGCAAGAAATAGAACAGTAATGTGAAAAGAAAAAAATACAGAAAATCAAGCATGTTTAGAAAATGAATGGGAAATGCAGGGAGGGAAGGAGTGACCGGGCAGGCCTGGAGTCTTCTCTGGCAGAACAGTACAGAGAGGACAGGATCATTCAGAATTCTGTGGGCAAATTAGAGCCTAATATTACACAGAAGCAATCTCTTTAGCTCTTCAGTGAATTCTGGGCACAGGTTAAAGACAAATTCCTGACTGGGATTCACAACACATGGCTAATCTCTACTTCTTTTTGGCCTCAGAAAGCATTGCACTGAATGTACAGGACAGTTTTGTAAGGTTCCCCCCACTTCCCATCTGCTAGTCTGAAGATAAAAAGCATTTCACAAGCCATCAAAAATTACACAGGAGAAGTGGCTGTGTATTATCTAAGTGATAGCTGTGAACTTTTTAAAAGAAGTGAGGCATCCTTGGAACATTTTCTCACTGCAAAACTTAGGCTATTTTTTGTGGCCATAAGACTTGAAGGCATTAACAGCCAGAGTGGATAGTCTAATGATATTTAAGTGAACTGAACATTATTCGCTCCACAGTTAGCTGCATTTGTTTCTGTTAAGAAAAGAGACAAGTAATCAGTGGGGGCAATGGGTCTCACAAATCATTTTCTGAAAAAAAAACCTACAAAGCTGAAAACACAGCGCACCAGAGGAAATGCCAACAAAGGCATTCCTCCTAACAAAACATGGCTGAGAGAGTGCAGAAATACTCCACTGTGCATCTCTACTTGGCATGCACATATGGCAAATGAAAATCCAAGCTTTTGCCACGTATACCAGTTCTATACTTACGCCAGCATTCTGCTTTTTTTCCTTTATTTATAGGCTCTCTAAGGCAGCCTTTTTTGATGTGCGTCTTTTACAGAGATTTGCAGATGGAAGGTTCGCTATATTTTTAGGATAAGTACATTACTTTGTGCAGGGCTCCTCTATACTCTCAGACAATGCATTCTTCATCTGAGCTGTTTTTCATTGGATTAGGTAAAAGCCAAGACCAGAAAACCCATGAAAAAATACAATCATGACTGGGAACACTTACTTTGATCTACTTGCATTGTTTGTCCTCAAGGAATACTTGGATGACCTAAGAATACACCTACCTATCTGAACAGAGGCAAGTTTGAAGAGAGTGAAATCAATGAATCTAGATTATGACTGCAACAAAAAGAGCTGACAGAAAACTTTGAAGAAAACTTTGCAAAAGAAGATTGCTTTCTACAGAATGGAAAAATTATTTTATATCCTGCCTGGGATGAAATTCTTCTGAGCACTCATAGTGATTTATCCATACACATTTCATACAATGAGCCTTTCGTAAAATGATATATATTTTACACGACCTTTCTGTATTTGTCTACTTGTAACTTGGACCTTAGATCGCATCCCAGAAACCACTATGACAAGTAATTAAATGAATTACATTGATCACTTTTTATTAACTGTTTTTCCTTTTCTTAGTCTCCTATTCAAGGTCATAGGAGCAATGCAGAACTGCCTTTAAATCTACAACAACAACAATAATAATAATAATAATAGTATTGGACTTAGTGATGTAGTTTAATATTATTCACAACTTTGTCTAACTGCAGTTGCTTATCTCTTTCTTCTCCCTTGACTGGACTCTCCCACTATCTCCATTATATCAAATACAGATATTTTCTTGCCATATCTTGAATCAGATCACTCTGCAGAAAAAAGGAAGAAACTCAACATTTTATTTATTTATTTAGGAGATGAGCAAGGTGATCTACCAGTGAGACTGCAGACCACCATGTCCTCGGCAGACAGACTGATGGGGACCAGGCTGCCTTCCTCTTCAGCAGATCAGAAGTCATGTCACGTGCAATCACAATCCCGGATACCCAGGGAAATAATGGAAGTTTTTGTGCACCACTTCTCTTTTATTCCTGTGAAAGAAAAATATTTCTACCTGGAATTTACATTCCATGTAAACAGGCAATAACTGAACCATAAGCTGGGGAAGCTATTTGCTGAGTAGTTATTGGGTGAGAAACAGCAGGCTGTCAATCTATTTCCTATATAAACTTACGACATCTAGTATGTCTTGCCTTATTTAAAACAGAGCAATGATCATACTATTAGCTTTCAACAATACCTGAATGATGATCATGAAATTGAAGCAGTGAGTAAACTAGACAGGAATAATGATAATCAACAAAGAAATAAAATAATTGCAAGTGAAGTGTAAGGGCACAGCTAAGGCAGGGGTCTGTCATGTAAAATGACAACATTTTAAAAGGGAACAGCCACAGCATTCTATATGACATTGCAATGATGAGAAAGATCAAATAAATATTATAGTTCAATAAAGTAGAAATTTAACTGCTGAGTAACAGTAATGCAATCTCGCAGTATGTCAAAGATAATAAGTTTTAAGAATTGAGGACTTCAATTTAGCAGGGGCCATAGTGAAGAGCAATACCCTTATGCATGTAGTAATACTGAGTATATTCTGAAGTCTTTGTTAAACTGCACTTAACTTTGTTAAACCCCACTTAACTTTGTTAAACCCGTGACTGAAACCTGTATTCATTAGGCTGCCAGCCTGATCTACAGCACACCAGCAAATACATGTATGAAGACCACAACTTTTATAAATAACCATTAAATACTCATTTTTGGGCCACAAGTCATGGTTATAATGAATTCGTATTGATAATTACATTTCTTTTCAGTTCATCTATAAATTGAAAATAGTCTTGTGCCTGTTATTTGGAAGAGAGGCATTCAAAATGAATTGCTGCATCTGTTTTATGAGTGATTAACATGTAATGGGTGCAGTTTATTTTTTATTAAAAGAATTAACTTTTTGTAATTGCCTTTTTGTCTTTAGATAGTTCACTCTCACCATATCAGGACAGACTGGAAATCTCTATGTAAGCACGGAGACACCTAAACAGACACATATCCACCTGACAAATGCCTTAAATTAACAAGTTTGTGGCTGGCATTAATTCACTTATAGCAGATCGTTGTTTTATTTGCTCTGGAAGATTTTCAGCTGCACAAAATGAGAGTTCTGAAGAAAACAAAGACTGAAATTCTGACATTTCTGAATGGGTGGTGCTATTCTGCGCTGCACAGAATAGCAATACTGCATCGTAAGGAAAGTATTCATGGGACATGGTAAGGTATGAATAGCACAGCAGTATACCTGTGACTGAATCAACTACATCAGATTATCACTGACAGATCTTTCCCAAGTCTGTACCCACACAGAGGAGTTATCTGTGAATATCAGCTCTGCTAGAAACATCTTGACAATGAGAGTCTGTAGAATACATACAACTTTATCAGAGGGCAAATGTGATGCATTACATTCTGACAAGTGATAGGTACCTTTGAGAATCTAAATTCTCATTTTTACCTCAGCTATTTTCCAGTTTCTGGGTGCTATTTGAAGACGATTAGGTTGTGGATAAAAGTTTTAGAGTGATGTGGTTGGACATAGCCCTCTGCTGAAGATGTACGTTGCTTCTAAGTATGTAAAGGAACAGTGGACTAAAAATATTTAGCCCACCTCTGTTTAGAAAGAACAAAGATGTCAGAAAGAGCTGAAATTTTGGGGACAGTCTCAGTAAGCTTCCTAAAACAGAAGCCAAGTGAAACACAATATTGGTGATGAATACCATGAATACAGTATAAGTGAACAGCAAGAGGTAAGATTCAACTCAGTGGAGGAAGTGAGGAATGGAGAAGGCCAGCAGGTATAAAAAAGGATTTCAGCTGTAGACTAAGTAAGGTCCCAAAGTCCTGTGACAAAGCACAAGTCTTAGCAAAGACAGTGATTTCACACCACCCTTTTGCTCTCTTCAGCACGGTATTGCTTTTACTTCTTTTAACACTCCATTTTTTCATATATGTACTGTCATTCACCAAGCATTCCCAGCATTTTGCTGGATGGAACATTCTGCCTTCCTGAGGATGTCTCTGACAGTCATTGGCACTTCCTTCCAAAATTGTCTGGAACAAGCATTTGGCTAAGCATCAAATTTTATGCCTGTCATCATTAAGACAGTGCAGCGGCTGCTGTTTTAACTGCTTTCCTTGACTCCCATTGTTTTGTATGTCTACAGCTGACCCCCTACCAGACATATGATCCCATTACTTGCAAAACACAGATGGATTCACTTCATCTTATAAAGCATAAACAGTTACTTGGAAGGTAAAAATGAACAGCAGTGGCAGGAGAAAACAGCTACATTTGTATGTCTTTGCACAGAAATGTCATTTGTAGCAATAACATTTGTTCTGACAGAACATATGGAGACTGAAGATAATATCTTTGCATCGTAGCAATATTAATAACTTTGGTACCCTATAATTACACAGTAAAACACTTAACCAGGATGAACGCTTCTGAGTCACCCATATAAGATTTAGTCAGCAATACTCAGCAGAGCTGGATACAGTGCAGAAATAGGTGTGGGAAGGGAGCAGGATAAAGCTACAGCAGTGAAAACACCTGATAAATTCATGACTCAGGTGTTCATCCCTTCTATTTTCTAACATGATAGAAAATGTAGGATGCTCTGAAGTCTCACCTGGCCACAAGTCAACATTCGCAGACGCCATCAGAGCTCAGTGAACCCTCACTGTGAAATCACAACCCTATGGAACACTGGGAATCACACAGAGTGATTTCCCAGAGCCTTTTCATGCACAAAGGTGGGAATCAGCTGCAGAAAGTCTGTATGGGCTGGTTAGAATGTAATGCTATCAGTTGGAGATTTTGTAGGTGATAAGTAGGAGGTGTGTGCCCAGCTTACATTTGCTTCACTTGGCTATCCTTAACACTTTGAACCAAGGTTTTTTTTTTTAATATAAATTATTTAAAAGCTTGCCTTAGTCACTGTCAAAATATTTTTCTGAGGGGAATTCTAATTTTGGAGTAACTTTTCTAAACTGTTCCCTTGGTGTACATATACAAGCTTTTTGCCACCACTTGCCTAGCAGTAGCAGCTGCAGATCAAGCTTTAAAACAGCACTAATAACAACAGCCCAAGTTTCACTCAGAGAGCTGAAAGAGTTAAGATAAACATTTTAGTTTCAGTGAGCTATTCTGATGTAAAGATCTTGATTTTGTGCTTTTTTCAAGAGCAAGACCCCCTCAAATTAAAACAAACAAACAAATAAACCAAACATACTTGCACATGCCTACTTCCTTAAGTATAGGTGTCCCAGAGTGTTCCCCTTTGGTGAGATGGCTTCTGTGCCCATTTCACCAGTCATCCAGTCATTTCCTTTCCCAGTCCCTCCTGTGCGTACCACTCTGTAGTTTGAGAATGTCTAGTGTTAGCTGGTATCAGGACCTGATCCAAGATGCTACCGATCTGGTGGTCCTCATACTGCTATCCCATATCCTCTTGGAACATCACCAGATATTCCCTGCTTTGCTGCTCGCTGCTTGTCCTTTCTTGCACACCTACCTGCTTGAATAAGACACTGCTGCTCTGATGACAATTCCTACTATGGCAGCTCTCAGCAAAGAGTAGTTAAAAAAGTCTCTTGCAAGCAGTAGACTCAAAAATAGTTTCCCCCACTTCACAGCTTACAAAAGACGGCATCTCATTTTCTTCTGTTTGAGGCTGTGATATTTGCGTTCTAGTCTGAACCCAATGGCTTCAGTGACAGACTCTGAGTATATGTAAGAGTTCTACAAACTAACACAACTAGAAACATCTCTCCCTTCAGGATATAGGCCTGTCTTTGCCAGAAATAATCAAAGAGAGGCCTAAAGGAAGGTGAGCCACAAGCCAAGGGGGGCCTCACAGCTGTCAGTGAGAGGCCTCAATAGTCAGTATCCATCCCACAGTGACCAAGTCCAACCAAGAACCCAGAGGCAGAAATCAATCTGAGATGTCAGCCTGCATGCCAGGGCTAGGATCAGGTTCAGTGATCAACCAGCTGGAAGGTCCCAGATTGAACTAAGAAACCAGCCCACAGGCTGAGATCCTGATCAAGTAACAGTTACAGTAGCAGTGGAATAGAAGCATATTTCCAACAGTATTCAGTCAGGAACACAAACTGCAGGCCTGAGCTTAAACAGAGCCGCAGTATCTATGGGTATTGATAGAGGCCCCAGATGAGGCTGGTCAGCATTGATTTACTGGTGCCCTCAAGGCCCTGACAGAGATCCTCTAAAGTTCAATAAAGCCATAAAAGCTATTTGTACCTTCCTGGCAACCCTTTCATTTCTCTCTTCCCCCTCTAATCAGAGCACAGCTCAGTTTTTGGCACAGAAAGAAGCCCTTACCTGTTTGTTTTTTTTTTTCAAGCTTCTACTGAGAACTGTTGATGCCTTTTTCCTATTCTAACATCCATACATTTGTGCTCAGTTGTGATCATGTGTTTTAGAAATTACTGGTACTGCTCAGCAATGGAGAGGTAACTGTCACAGAGAGAATCATAGAATCATAGAATGGCCTGCGCTGAAAAGGACCACAAAGATCATCAAGTTTCAACCCCCCTGCTATATGCAGGGTTGCCAACCACCAGACCAGGCTGCCCAGAGCCACATCCAGCCTGGCTTTGAATGCCTGCAGGGATGGGGCATCCACACTCTCCTTGGGCAACCTGTTCCAGTGCTTCACCACCGTCTGTGTGAAAAAGAGAAAAGAGAAGATGGTCTTGAAAACATTTCCCATGTCCCTTCCACCTCAAAAGACTGTGATTCTATGACATGAATTTCCAAAATAACGATCTCTATGGTACATTCTTCTCTGAAAAACTGCAAACTCATTGCCTCTGGGCATGAAGCGTAGGAACAACTGGACCACACTCAGGATGACTAGTGGGCACCAACTCCAGTTTCAGCACAATTCTCCTTTGGGTGAGAAGCAGCAGTCTCCTCTCCTTAGGGGCAGGTACTGTTCCAGGCCTGGACCTCTATCTGTTACCAGGACTTCTCAGAGAGTACAGTATAATTCAGAACACGGACAAAGCATTTGCATGGACTCCAAACAGAGCCAAAGGCAGCAGCAACCTTGGTTACAGAAGGCAGCATGATCTTCCACATGTTTCAGTATGATTTTACATTCCCCTTACCTAAACGTAATGTGCAGACTACTGATTAAAGATGCTTTAAAACAGGAGTGCCTTTTCTGTTCTTCCTTTCGATTTTCTGCCTTTTCTGTTGCAGGAGAACAGAAAGTGAGCAGTTTTAGCTCACTAAAACGGGATGATCTCCTTCATTCTAAATCATATCCTCTGCAACATTTTAATTTTTCTCCCCTTGTTTCATTCCTTTGTTCCACCTGCATGCTAAGACTGGGAAGGGATATATGGTGAGACAAAAAAGTATACAAAGGAGGGAATATTACAAAGGAGACGAAAGAACATTTTGTATGAAAATGTTTGCAAACTGTGTCAGACGCATAAAATGACTTCCTTTCAAAACCTGTAGAATGAAAATGACTTAAAATTAGCCAATCTTTTTTCACTTTGAATTTTTCTACCAATTCTGTTATCAATGTTTCCAGGAACGCCTTTGTGTAATAATTACTTTTCAGGTGACAAAAGCTTCAAAGAGACAGCATAGCCTGGAGCAGGACTCTTCCAGGAAGACAACCAAGCCAGGTAGATGACATGCTCTGGTTCTTATGTACTCAGCTGTCAATTGTAATAAACATCTTTCAGATCAAATTTCACAGGATGTGATATAGAGTAATCATAAAAGAAGAGAAATTATCACTTGTGTACTTTTGAATATAATCAATGCACATGAAAGACTGCGTTGCAACAAGCAGAAAAGGCATAAAAGTAAGCCAGTTACATTTTAAAAAATAAAATGGTGTTACAGTACACGAAAGCAGTATGAGTTACATTTCATAAATGCAGAATTAAGTCATGAATTCCAAATACATATTTCTTCTCCTTGCATTAAGGTATGCTCAAAGAGGCTCTGTCATGTGAAGCTTGATTAAATGGGCCAAAACCTCAAGCAGCATAAAGAGAGTTGCCTCCTTGCAATTAATAGAGCTAGATCAGATTTTACCACTGAATACATGGCCTCAATTTTTTATGAGCTATTAAGACAGGAAATCACATTAAAAATGTGAATAAGTCCAAGCAAACAAAAATCTGCCTTTGTGTCTCATTCTTATGTATTAAAATAGGCTTATAAAGTTGGATTTCATTTTTAAACCACAGCGTTTCCTTCTGTTTTTGATACTAAGGCATTAAGACATTCGTGGCCTGAATCTCCACTGTCTCCCCAGGGATTCTGGCGGAATGGAGCAGCCAGAATGCAGCATCTCTGGAAATGGAGACTGAGCTGCAGCTTGTTTTCCAGTTGCCAACAGAGAGAGGAGTGCATAAGGGATCCAGTGTTTCTGTGTCTTTTCTGCTCCATGCATGGATACTGGAGAATCTGTTCTGAAGCCTTCTGAAGCCTTTTGTTGCAGACTCCAAAAATATTGCCACAGTTCTCTAAGAAAGGAAATCTAGCACCTGCATGTCCACTGCAAAACACTATAGGGAATAAAGAAAACTGAACAGCTGTTGAGGGGGCCCAATAACAGAGAAGGCAAGAAAGTATTTATCACTGTGCTGCTAAACTTCCATGCATACACATTTGCAACAGCAGCAGTCAGACATCCTCATGACTGAATAGAGTAAAATCTTCTGTCTGCAGGCAATATCACGTTATCATATTCCTGCCTGATGTTACAGTTCACAAGATCCAAGCTTTCCAAAGAGACATGAAATAAAGCATATATTTTAATATACAGCATATATTTGCCACTGAATTATTATGGATTCCTCAGCAGGGAGTCCTCCAGGAATAAAGAAATGAAAACTGGACTCTGCTGATCTTTGCAGGTGAATAAAAAGCCAGCTAAGGAGTAGACAAGTCCAATATAATCTGCTGAGGATCTGCAGAGTAAGCTTGCCTGACACTGGAATTGCTATTGTAAGGGTGACTGGACATTTGAAATTTTATGTGAGTGGAAGGAAAACCCAGAAACCTTTCAATATGGATTATTGCCATTCACAGAGAATTGCACAGAAATGTTTTGGAATGAAAGCTAATTGAAGTTAAAGGGAGTAGCAGAGTTAGTAAACAAAAGTAGCCAACTTCATACCAAAATAGCTGTTCATTTTTTTTTCTCAGTGGAGTTCTAATTCAAAATGTTTAAGTCCAACTGTTCTTTTTAAGTGAAAAATATTGGAGAACAGTTTAATGGCCACGCAAATGTTGAGTTTACTTTTTGTGTAGAAGAAAGCCAGAAGTAACACCTTCTGGTGTTGAAAGCAACTCAAATGCAAAGCAGTCAGATACTTGGCTGTGACAGAACCAGATTCATATCATTAGACAATTTTGAATTAGAACTCTTTTTCCCAGCTGATGGTGCTACACAGTAAAGGACACCCCTATATTTTTTTTCCCCACAGTAGCTCCATACTGACTCAACAGACCTGATTTGTGTGGTGTGGCATTTGCTAGGTTTGGCTGCAATTCCTTAGCTACTACTCTGGGTCCTGAGGATTTGGGGATCTCCCTTGAAGATCTGGGTTTGTTCATCTTTGTGCTGGCAGCATGGAATGCCAACTACATCCTGAGCTGCATTAAAAAAGGGGTGGCCAGCAGGGAGAGGGAGGTGATTGTCCCCCTCTACTCAGCTCTTGTGAGGCCCCATCTGGAGCACTGCATCCAGGTCTGCGGCCCCCAGCACAAGAAAGACGCGGAGTTCTTGGAGCAGGTCCAGAGGAGGGCCAATAAGATGATCAGAGGGCTGGAGCACCTCTACTATGAAGAAAGGTTGAGGAAACTGGGCTTGGTTAGCTTGGAGAAGAGGAGGCTGTGGGAGGACCTCATTGTGGCCTTCCAATACTTGAAGGGAGCGTATAAACAGGAGGGGGTGTGGCTGTTTATGAGGGTGAACAGTGATAGGACAAGGGGGAATGGTTTTAAACTGAGACGGGAGGTTTAGGTTAGATATTAGGAGGAAGTTTTTCATACAGAGGGTGGTGACACACAGGAACA
Source organism: Gallus gallus (assembly GCF_016699485.2). NCBI lineage: Eukaryota > Metazoa > Chordata > Aves > Galliformes > Phasianidae > Gallus > Gallus gallus. The sequence goes on along the minus strand of NC_052532.1, from coordinate 69,758,961 downwards.
GGTTGCCCAAGGAGGTTGTGGATGCCTCATCCCTGGAGGCATTCAAGGCCAGGCTGGATGTGGCTCTGGGCAGCCTGGTCTGGTGGTTGGTGACCCTGCACATAGCAGGGGGGTTGAAACTTGATGATCTTTGTGGTCCTTTTCAACCCAGGCCATTCTATGATTCTATAATCTTCTGACACTAGGTGTTATTCTGGTGCATTCAATCAGTGTAATAAAATCTGACATTACTAATTTTGTTCCCCAGTTCTGACTCTGTGGTTTTGCCATAACCAGTATGTTTCTCCTGCCTGGTACTTTGAGGATTCATAATTTCCCTCACCTTAGTGGCTGAGATTCAGGTGTAATCTTTACTGTACTAAGTTTCTCAGGTGCTTCTCCTTCTGGGGTTAGCGAGTGGATCAGTGGGTATGCAAGCCTGTCCTCTCAGGAAAAGTGAAAGTATTATTGAAAGTGGGAAAAGATAAAAAAAAAAGTACATACTTCAGAGAGAGATCATGGTTCAAACATGAGGTCCACTGAGGTTTTTCCCAGATTTTTTGCAATATATAATTCATCAAAACACACTCACCCTTTTACGTAAGAACAGAGCACTGAGGTAAGAAAGAAAGTTTTTGGTCCAGACTGAAATGTTTCAGCAAGCTGGGAAAAAGCAAATGAATGTGAAATGTGAGGAGATGGGATTTTACTGCTAGGTACGTTGAACATATTTGAAAGAGGATGTCATAAAGATCAGGTCCTAGAGCTCAAGCTGTTTGCTAGAAATCTCCTCAAACCTATTACTGAATGTACCACTCCACTAAAAAGTCCAATAGAGCTGTAATGGGAATAAAGATGATTTTTAGGGAGAGGTGGATCATCCATTCATGGGCTCAGAAATGGTTCCTGTCCAGAAATGGAAACACTAAAAGAAAAAAGACTTAAGAAAGATTTAAGAAGCAAGAGTCATTCCATTACAGACTACAAAAGACCCACAAGAATGTTAATTTTTTCTGGACTTTCTTTTGGTCCCAAAAGAGTCTGAGTGCATGAGTGTTAATTTAAATATGACGAATGTGATTAGTTATGTGCTCAATCAATGCCAAACTGAAAGGAACAGAAAATTGAACATGAACGTGTGGCACAGTTTGGCTCTTGCCAAGCCTTTTTTTTTTTTTTTTTTTTTTTTTTTGGTCATTTTATATAAACGTTGAGAGAGTTCAGGAATAAATAAGATCCCAGGTAATCATCATGTGGGCTTCTCTTTCCAGTTCTAAGAACATTGTCTCAGTCTGACATAGGTCAAATCTTGCCATCAGCTTGTGCCTCTGCCTGGATTCTCCTTTCCTAGGTGCAGCTTTGATAAGAACAGCATTATTTTAGCTGTATCTGGCTTTGGATAACTCATCTCCACATGCTATTGCAATGTATACATAATAAGGACAAGTGTTAATGTTGACATAAATATGAGCTACTGTCATTACAGTTTTACAGAGGTACATCCTGCCATAGCCTGGATCCATCTTTGACCTCATAGTGTGTAAAGTTCAAGCTCATGTCAGCCTACTCAGCTGTGAAAACCCCGAATGTGTTAATATGGGTATCATTGCTGTCCCTAGGATGTAACACTGAAAGGATATAGCCAACGGGGAAAAGACTTGCAGCTTCCTGGCATGAGGTCTTATTTTGAAATCCCTTCCAGTGCTAGAAATAAACTGGTAGCTACTGAACAAAGAATAAAGGGACTGCAGAGTAGTACCAGATAGCTACTAGGCAATGTGATTTCTGCAGAGAAAAAGAAACAGGCATGACAGTCACAGGCTGCGGTAGCTGAGTGAATGAAAGCCTGTCTGAGAGCTAACAAAAGGAATTGTTCATTATCAGACATCAGCAAAGAAAACAAAAATGAAACAATCCCGGGACATTTTCTCTAGGCACAGAGGTAGAATCTTCCACATTCTGTGGACCTCTATCAGACTTGAAATGGAAATTAACTTGATTCATTTTCTACAAGAATCTGATATTACTGAAACAAGTTTATTTGTCTGTGTGAAGTGCTTATGTCGATTTCTTAACCCCTGGAACAGTGTTTTGTTTGTTTTTTTTTTTTTTCTCACTTAGGTACGTCAGCAGCCTATCCACCTTTGATTCTTCATCAATAAGGGAATGCAGGATGCAAATTGCCACACTCTGAGGCAGCTACCATGCTGTGGAAGAAAACATGGTAGTATTTCACAAACATTGCTACTCTAAGGTAAATACCATCACAAACCCCTGGTTGTGGATCTTGAATCTCAACTAAGAGATAAGGTGGGTATCTCCTCTTAGATATCAGAGCCCTGCTATCTATCTAAGGAATGCATGTTCTTAGCACCCAGTTGGGTTACCTTGAGGTCCCCTGTAGGCTATGTGCTCCCACAACAACAAACAGGAGACTGCCCTATAGTAGAGTAGGGGCAGGCAGCAATGCAAAAGCATGGGTTCTGTCAGGGTACAAACGTCAGCAGAGCTGCCTGCAGCTCCAGCCTCTCTTCCTGAGTCACACCGAGTGGGTACAAGAGGGTCTCCTTTCAGACAAGGCCTTGGGACATGTGGTCTTGGTGAAGCATGGGTGTGTGTCCTAGCTTGTGGATACCAAGGCAACTGACGCTGAGAGAATGTTTCTTCCCTCCCTGATGTCCAGCTCCAGTGTGAAACACTTTTATTTTCCAGGCCATTTCATTTTCAGATGAGACAGCGTTATTGAGAGATCAACCACAATACAGATTAGCCCAATGTCATTCTTTTCAGTGTAGTTTTAATTGCTGGAAATTGGAAGTTTTCCAATATATTTTTTTTATATTCAGGCTGGAAACAAATACCAAAGAGATGAAAAAAATAATAATAATCTGAGCTCCAATGGGAAAAGTTTTACCTCTACCACTAGAAACAAAGACAAAATATTCTTTTCGAAGGTAAAGAACATTCACTTTTGGAAACAAAGCGATCCTCAATAAATCATTTTCTTGTGTTTGCAACATCTGAACAACTCTTTTTAAAATGCAAAAAGTGCTAACAGGGCACGAATTGCCACTCTTTTCCATGCACTCCCACACGTGCCTTGTGACCTGGACAAACAATTTTACACCGCTGTACAGACACTCTGATTTCAAAAACAACAACAACAGAAACCCAAATAGCATTTGCAGACGTATATGCTCCACAAATTTAAACCCATTTTCCTTTAATTTGTATGCTTTTAGCTCTTACTCAGGACAAGGTGATCAGCAGGGTATAGGCTCCCATGGGGAAGAGCAGACATGGCAGCTGGGACAAGAAAGAACAGGGCAAAGCTGACAATATGGCTAATTATTGTAGAGTTACTCGTGTCTTTGAAGCTGGGAAAAAAAGCTGACTGAAAAATTTGACACTCAGGAATTTGTGCCATCACATGAAATTTCTCAGAAGTTTGCAGGAGACACTTACGGAGCTAAACCTGGAAACGTGTCTTAGCCTCATGAGAACCCAGCAGCCTTGACAATGATGACGAAGCCTTCAGATCAGCATATTGCATCCTACTGAATGAAGATGCTGATGGACACAGGCTCTTTTGCTCTGTTTTACCTCAGTTAGACAGATCTGCTCCAAGCTCAGCCAGAATTCACAGAGGAAAACTTCAAGTAACAGAATATTTTCCATTATTTTCAAAATTTAAATTAATGCCATCATTCCCTCCTAAACTTTTGAATAGTTTGATAAAAAAATAAAATCAACACTGCCGTTGGTGGAAAGCATAAAATCCAAAATCAGTTTTGTTTTCTTAGTATAAATCTGACACCTAGTAAAAGCAGACTCCTTTATTATTTGCTTCTGCTTAATTTAAAAGTATTTCTCTGGCTTGTATCATACAGGAAGATGGGCTTCAATCAATGATAAGAGTCTTTTCAGAAGAATGTACCTAATTACAACTCTTTCAACTAAATCAACAATGCAGTTGGATAATTACAGTGTAGCAGAGCTAGATAAATCAGAGCCTCTAAAAACAGTACTTTTCAAATAAGAAAACTGAGACAGTTTCAAGATACCTCTTACTTATCAATTAAAGACTAAGTGTGAAAACCACAGGTTTTCTGGTCTCAGTAATCAGTCATCAAACACCACCGTGAAGAAACGGTTGCTGACTGTAGTAGCTGACTGCCCCAAACCAAGGAATGGATGGAAGGAGGACAGAATTCAGCAACTCAGAGTTGCATGCTCATTTTAACAAATAAAAACTTTTATCTGGTGTTATTCCAAGAATGAGTTTCTATAAACATAACAAAAAGTGGATTTTTCTGCCTGAAGAGGTCAATATACTAACTCGAACAGGCATTTGCCATCATTTTTATTCTCCTTCCAGAAGCCTCACAAGTGGTGGAAAAAGGGAAAAGCCAAAATAAAACAGTTTGTGCCTCTGACTGTTTTGGAGAAGTGAATGAGTTGCATGGTGGCAAATAGCTTTACTCCACATTAGATGGTGGGTCTAGATATAGAAAAAGAGGTAGTATTTCCTACCAGAAGTCCCATACTCTTGTCTCAGGACTATGACCACGACTCAGCAGAGCTTTGGATCACACTTGATCAAACCTCTGTGATGAAAGGTAGTGATGCAGCCTTCCATCGTGATTTGTTTAGCCCAGTACTACATGTAGAATTTAGGATGTATACTTCTATTTATGGTAAGTGGTCACTAAAATTTTGGATATGCATTGCTCAGAATTTAACACTCCCAAATGATTTATTTGTGGTCAGTTTGGATAATTAGACCTAGGTCTTGCAAAAGCCATTTCATGTTATTCCTCTGCAAAACCTTTCCACAGGTAGGGCTGTAAACTGCTCTGAAACCTCACTCTTCTGCTATGTAATAACTGTTCAACTAAAACTGGAGTGACCAGGGTACTAATGTTCCCCCATTCTCTCCTAGCCAATAAACTGAGAAGATATTACCTGGCCTTTCTGTACTGTTCAGCATCAAAAGCACAGTCATAAAGTTAACCTTGCAGAGGATGCAAAAATGTAAGAGAAATCTTGCTTGCTGCTTTGTAGCATTTGAGCAATTAAATATGAGTTGGGGAAGAGAAGGAAAAGCTAAAATGCTTTACTGCAAGTATTAATTAAAGTAAGACCTATTTAAAAAAATAAAATAAAATGATGTGAGGTTGGAGGCAATTCTGTGGCTTAAATTTTTGTCATTATTTGTTTGAAAACAGGAGAAGTAGAACTTCCTTGACTTGCCTGTCATATATCATAGAATGAGTGCACATTTTTCTTTGCTGTGATATAAAAGCAGTAGGTCCCAGTGACTGAAACAGACAGTTCTCCTGGTTTCTGTATAAGCGTGGTATCCCTGAGTGAGGTTCCTGCAGTTGGAAATTGAGAGGATGTCACTCAAGGTGTGAAAATCTTCTTGGTTTTAGTACATGATACACTAACATGGCAGTTAGAATTGATCCCATCCAGCTAAACTATTCTATTCTGCTCTGTACTATTCTATCGTAACTTGTGTTCTGCATTTGAGACATTGTAAGACTGTGGACACAGACCATAATTCATTTAGTGGTTGCCAAGCCTTTCTGCAACAAGGGGTTGGAACTAAATGATCTTTGAGGTCCCTTCCAACCCCAGCCATTCTATGATTCTATAACATGAAGCAGAAATGATCCTGGATATTTGCACTGTACAAAATCGATGAAAACTTGAGTTGCTCAATGTGATGTGGACACTGTGAGTATCAAAGCTAATGGTAGATAGCTTTTGTTCATGCCCGGAAGATAAAGGGAGCAAGGAGAAAGAAAAAGTTCAATTTGGCCCTGTCCAGCAACAGAAATTCTGTAAAATTCAATGTCAAAGTAGTACTTAACAGAATTTTGCAAATTGCACTAGACTGGGAAGAGTTGGGAAAATACCAAAATTAGAGATGACAGGAAAGGAATTCCAGGGACATGTAAGAAACAGGACGGACCTGCCAGCAGATACGATCATAATCTACAAGAATTTGAAGCATGTAACCATCAAGAGTAAAATCTTGAAATCAGAAGAAATTTTTCTGTTAATAGAAGTGAAGTCACAATTTAATTCCAAACATGGCAATTAATATTCCATGAGGCCAAGAAGACTAAGAAGGTAAGGGAAAGAGAATTTGCTTACAAATGCTGGGATTCAATCAGGCTAAACATCCTGCTAACATCATGTGTGACACAGTATTATGCTCTGTCAAAGGGAACGTTCAAATCTATTAAAATGGGCTAGACTAAGCACTGGAAAACATGCTGTTTTAATAAATTTTTCTGAAGCAACCCTTTGGTTTCAGAGGCTGAATTAGCCCTTCATATTTTTTACAAACATAAACCAACCAAAGCATTTCTAAAATTTGTTTCTGAGTTCACTCACAGACTGCAAAATAAGGGGCACAATTTTCATAAATTGGTGTTTCCAGTACTCAGCCCACTGAAAAGAAAAGCAAGCACTTAGCCTTGCATACTGGATTACAACAATTTTATATTTTGGCTTACAATTTCAGATTCTGACTCGTCCAGGTTTATAAAAAGTGCTGCTGTAGGATTTGGTGCTTCAGTTCATTGCTCCCAGCCCCAGACAGCTTAAATGGTCATTCCTGTGTGCAGAAGAATGTTGCATGCTGAGGATACAGGGATCATAAGAGGAAGATCTTTCAGAATAGTTTAATGGAGAAGTCAAGATGGATGGAAAAAAGTCTTTTATGAGATAGAAAGCAGTTGCTACCATTTAGATGAAAACAAGACAAATAGTGGGGGAAAAAAAGAGAAAATTTGAAAAAAAAAATCAAAAGGAAAAAAAAATCAAAAGGAAAAAAAAAAGATTTGCACAAAATGGCTGCTCCCATTCTACAGAGGATGATCTCTAAGCCTTCTCCATTTTATGCCTGTGAATTGTTCCTAG